>NC_068923.1:66389532-67589532 GCF_023091745.1 Budorcas taxicolor | reverse complement strand
TGCATGCATGCTATGTCACTTCAGTTGGGTCTGACTGTGCGACCCCCATGGACTAAAGCCTGCCAGGCTTCTCTGTTCATAGAATTTTCCAGGCAAGAATACTGGAGTGGGTTACCATTAGCTGTCCCGGGGATCTTCCTGACCAGGGATAGAACCCATGTATCTCTTACGTCTCCTGAATTGGCAGACGAGTTCTTTACCACTAGCACCACCTGGGAGGCCCCAGTATGTTTTAGGGAAGGGTTTTTAAGGACAGTCTGAGGGAGAGGGTCACAAGATGTGTGATCAGCTCTTGCAAGATTTGATTCTTTGATTGACATAAGAGAGTGATGCTTTGAGAATCTTTATCATCAAACTTATGGTTCCAGCTTGACTGGCGTCTACAGGCTGGTGGTCCAGCAGGCAGTTAAACTTTTCCACCTGGTGGGGGTTTTATTATCTGCAAAACAACTCAAGGATACAGTTCAAGACATTATCTACAGCCCTTAAGGAGAAAACAAAG
The DNA here is from genome assembly GCF_023091745.1 of Budorcas taxicolor. Classification (NCBI taxonomy): domain Eukaryota; kingdom Metazoa; phylum Chordata; class Mammalia; order Artiodactyla; family Bovidae; genus Budorcas; species Budorcas taxicolor. The sequence continues at coordinate 67,589,030 of NC_068923.1, read as the reverse complement.
GTCCTTGACTTTGTTTTATGGCTAATATTATTACTTTGCTTTGCTTGATTGTTTTCTTTTGTTTCTACATTTTTTTTAAACTTTTCTGATTCAGGTTTTCTTTCTGAAACTCAGGGAAGGCCTGGGAAGCTAAAGCTTATCTACAAACAAGAGGTGAGGGAACCTGAGATGGGGGTGTCTGTCCCTGGGGCCCACAGAGTCTTGCTGGATTTCAGAGTCCTAAATGTTGACTAGAAATTTTATCTTTTCTACTCTTTCACTGAAGTCAAAATTAGTGCAGATGATATATCAGATGTGAAAATTATAAAGGGATGCCGCTAATTTAGGTATTAGAATCAATCCTCTCTTTTTTTTCCTCTTTTTTTTTTTTAACTGAGACTGATGAAGCTATAAGTTAACCAATAGGAACAATGGGATGACTTTTGTATATAATCAAATTGCAAATTATTAAGACAGCTAATATTACTGATTTTCTACTTTGCCAGGCACTTTTGTCTTGAGTATTTTAGATATAATATATCATTTTAGGGCTTCTCCGGTGGCTCAGTGGTAAAGAATCTGCCTGCCAATACAGGAGACAGGGGTTCAATCCTTGGGTTGGGAAGATCCCCTGGCGAAGGAAATAGCAACCATTTCCCATTATTCTCACCTGGGAGACCCCACGAAGGGACAAGCCTGGAGGGTTTCTCCATGGTGTCACAGAAGAGTCGGACACGACTTAGCAACTAAACAACAACCACAACTCTCGTTTAAACCTTAGAAAAACCTTTTGAACATGTACTAATTCCATTTTGAACTCTGAGATTGCTGAGTATGCAGCCTCTGTGTCATACTTCCTGGGTTCAAATCTTGGATGTGCCGGGTATAACTGTGTGACTATGTCCAAGTTACTCGCCTTTCAGTGCCTCATAATCTTCACCCATGAAAGTTTAGTAATTACAACTTATAAAGCTTTTGATGAGAGTCAAATAAGTTAGTACATGAAAAGTGCTTAGGACAGAGTCTCACATGAAATACCCGGTCAAGTTATCCATTTATTATTATTATAGTTAGTCGCTCAGTAGTGTCCAACTCTTTATTTATTAACTAATGAATTCACTGTGTCACAGAGAAGTGAAATGACTTGTCACCTTGTTGGCACTTTTTAAAACATGTTTTGAAGCCAGATTCACTGATTCCAAATCTGTGTTATTTCCATAATCTCCTAAGATAATTAATCTTTGTTATCTTATAGCGGGAACAGTGTGCACAAATGGGTGAGTCTGTTTTTTGTCAATACCCTTTTTCTGACCCCCAATAAGTGTTCCAAATGGTTAAAAGGATGGAAATGTTTCACGGGCTAAAATAGTTGGAAAATACTGCTCACAAAGAGAAATGGTTATTGTGCCAAGAATGGGTGAAATGACTAAACAACTTTATAGAAGATTTCAATTATGTGATGCAGGGATGGAATCCAACAACTTATTTTGTGTGCTCTATGTGCAGGGCATGTGTTTGCTGCACTCTTTGATTAAATTAAAAGCATATGAGAAACCTAGACTATTTGGTTGCTGGAATTCCTAAACCCACAAGGGTGATGATTCATCCAGATTCTGCATCCTAGAACTTTCTCCTGAAAGAATATATTTCACTGACAAGAGGTCAAGCACTCAAGGGAAACATTTTACTTAGTATTATATGTCAAGGGCTTGACTGGAGGAGAGAATTACACAGACCAAAGAACTGACTATCTTTGAAGATAGTGTCAACAGAAAACTATCATTGTTGACAGAATGTTAGAATGAAGGGGCAAAAAGGAAACATGAGGGAGGGAAATTTCAATGAATAACAAAGACATTATCTTCTAGACTAATATACATTATAGTCCTCTTAGACGGATAGGGGTTTGTTGGAAAAATAATATAGTCAGAATTCTCACAGTAAATTCAACACCAAGGGATGCAGATATGACATCCAGGAGACCTACAGGCTGAATATTTTCAGGTTTGTTTCCAGGCAACATGGATAATGTGTAATGTAAGCATAGCTTCATCAGATCTGATGAAAATATTCAATTCCTTGCCACCCTTTCTATGAACAAGTCTCTCTTGAGATAGATATCTATTTCTATATTTAATTCTTTGCCAGGCTTTCCACGAATAAGATCTATGTCTTCTTCAGTGTGGCATCTCAAATGATTTTCTTTGCAGGAGGATAGGTCAGCATTTAGTCAGACTGAGACTCAGTAATGGAGGGTAGAAATCAATCCTTCATAAGGTGGGATATGGGTGTTAAAAGGATATTGAACTTTGCATATTTCAAGTAGCTTAGGGGTAGCTAGGTTGATTCTAATGGAACGGTACATACTGCTCTGCTATTTGCTGTTTTCACTTACATATTTTGGACATATTTCCACTTCAATATGTGTGTATGGTATTCTCTGATAGATGCACAGTACTGCCCTTCAGGGATATATATATATATATATAGGGCTCATTTTACTGCAAGATAGAAAAATACATTTTGAGCCAACTGATTCAAAAGTATCAATATGTTATAACAAAGCAACACTCTCTCATGTAATCAAGAACAGGGGAACTGTGCTGTGGTCTTAAGAGCAAGCATGCAAAGACTTGAGTAATAGTGTATTCCACACCCACGGTTTTATCCAGGCGTCATCTTTCTAATCCCCCACCCCCATTTCCTTGCAGAAAGGCTCACATTGACTACACAGTTCACAGAACAGAAAGTGTATACGGTAATGGAACTCAAATACACACATTAGGGGCTTCCATGGGCTCAATGGTGAAGAATTCACCTGCAGTGTAGGAGACGCAGGAGACACAGGTTTGATCTTTGAGTCGGGAAGATACTCTGGAGGAGGGTGTGGCAACCCAGTCCAGTAGTTTTACCTGGAGAATCCTATGGACAGAGGAGCTTGGCAGGCTACAGTTCATGGGGTCACAAAGAGTCGGACATGACAGAAGTGACGGAACACACACGCAGACATTAACTTTTTACTCTCAGTTATGATTCTAAATTCTGAGGAAAAGCTCCAGTTTGGGCCACAGAGGTCCATCGCTGGTCCGATCAACTTAGGTGAAGGAGGGTACCGTTGCTGTGTGAAGTGGCTGCTAGAATTCTTTTGCTATTTACAGGTAGATGAATAAAGAATGGGTCCTAGGAAATAAAACAGTGGACGAGCAACTCAGAGACAGATTAATGTAACATTTCTTTATCCAATTCACACTTGTTAGGTATTTAGTTTCAAATGTTTTTCATTATATATATATTGCTACCATATGACTTTGCACATTTACATAAATCAATGTTTAAGATAAGTTTTGGACATTGAAATAATAAGTCAATGGAATATGTATCTTACAATTTTATAGTGACAAACCTCAGACAATTTAGATTCCCATCAGTAGTAAATGCATATGAATGAGGGTGTTTCTCTGCAAATTCATCAATATGGAGTATACCAAGTTTTTAAAAGTGTTTGCCTATTTGGTGGTGAAGATATTTTGGTAAAGATAAAATAAATCTTGCTTTAATAAAATTAAACATTATGAAGTTTATATATTGCCATGCTGAAATAAGGTTTCTCTCTATAAAAGTGTTTAAATGCAGCCCTTTCATTGATCCCTGGGTTGGGAAGATCCCTGGAGAAGGAAATGGAAACCCACTCCAGTATTCTTGCCTAGACAGAGGAGAGTGGCAGGCTACAGTCCACGGGGTCGCCAAAGTGTCTGACATGACTGAAGCAATTTAGCACTTCGCACTTGCATCTCTTCAACCATCCTGCTTTCGTATCCCGGTGGAATCAGCCTACGCTTCTTAAAACTGAATTTCCTAGGAAACCGTGACTAATTCTTAATTTGGAAGCTTACACACTGAACACACAGCAGCCCCTCTTCTAATGGCACTCCTCCCACCCTAAGCTTTGCTAACTCCCTTGTACCTGATGGACATTTACCTTTCTCATTCGTTTGTTCCTTTTAAGGCAGAATTTTATTTCATTTACCTTTCTTTCTTAAACCCAGTATCTGGCCCAAGGACAGTATGTATTTGTTATTTAAACTGATTGCCTACGTGCCCCAAGCTGGTGGACTTTCAGATTTGGGGCTTTAGTTTAGCCACTATCTGCATGCTCTGTCGTTTCAGTTGAGTCCGACTCTTTGTGACCCCATAGACTGTAGCCTGTCAGGTTCCTCTGTCCATGGAATTCTCTAGACAAGAATACTAGAGTGGGTTGTCGTGCTTTCCTCCAGGGGACCTTCCCAATCCAGGGATGGAGTCTGTGTCTCCTGTGTCTCCTGCATTGCAGGCGGTTTCTTTACCCACTGAGCCACCTGGGAAGCCCTTGGCTGCTATGCTGCTGCTGCTGCTAAGTCGCTTCAGTCGTGTCCGACTCTGTGCGACCCCATAGACGGCAGCCCACCAGGCTCCCTTGTCCCTGGGATTCTCCAGGCAAGAAGACTGTATACTAGGGTCTAAAATTTGGCCACTGAAGCAAAGAGCTGACACTTTGGAAAAGGCCCTGATGCTGGGAAAGATTGAGGGCAGGAGGATGAGATGGTTGGATGGCATCACCAACTCAAGGGACACGAGTCTGAGCAAACTCAGAGAAGGACAGGGAAGCCAGGTGTGCTGCATTCCATAGCGTCGCAAAGAGTCAGACGCAACTGAGCGACTGGACAACAAAACCAGGCTCTGTGGAAGGCAAGGCCTTTATGTTTGGACTACAGTTTTCCTATACACACAATCAGAGAGTTCAACTAGATATTTACCAAAGTTTCTTTTAAACTTAAGATTCTATAATAATTGCTTTTGCAATTACATGCAAAATTCTTCTGTATTTACAAAATAATCGAATTTATGTAATATGTTACCTAATCTCAAGGGCTTCCCAGGTGGCGTTAGTGGTCAGGAACTCCTGCCAATGCATCAGACTTGTGACAAGGGTTTGATACCTGGGTCGGGAAGATCCCCTGGAGGAGGGCACAGCAACCCACTCCAGTATTCTTGCCTGGAGAATCCCATGGACAGAGGAGCCTGGTGGGCTGCAGTGCATAGCATCGCACAGAGTCGAACACGACTGAAGCAACCGTGCATGCACACATGTCTAATCTCAAATGTCCATTTAGCAAATCTACAGAATTTAATTCAAATATGTATTACTTAGAAATTAAATAGTTTAGTTCGTTGCCACTCTCTACAGTGTGTTAGCCCCATCTAGTGAATGATTAATGAATTCTCAAAAGCTAGTCGCATGTGAACATTTTCAGAGCAGCTGCTGAATCATCTGTCATCTTGTTACTAGCCTTTGCTATTTCAGAACTAACTAAGATTAAAGGAGGAATTGATTGTGAGAATAGTTTGGGAAATGTTTGAATGCCTTGTAGAAGAAATTCATGTTAAGATTGGGGCTATATAAAGAGCTATAATTGATTTCTCAACCCCCACCCTTCCCTCATGCCAACTTTCGTTTTCACCAAATAAATAAATGTACATAGCTTAAATAGTCATCTAATTGTGCAAGATTAGATACAGAAAACCAAAATTGCCTGCTGCTTTACCCCTATTTTTTTCCGTAAAGCAATTACACATACCTTAGTTGATTATTTTAATATTTATCTCAATGATTCAAATAACACACTCATTGCTATTCCTTGATTTTTTTCAGTTGTAGGCATTAGAGAAGAAAAGGAGTTAACTCTTTCCTTTCCAAGGATATATTATATATGTCAAGTCAGGTAACATATGCTGAGACCGTAAACCTTGGCTAATGTTCCTTTCTTGTTCATTGTTTTTTCTTGGAAGTTGTCATGTTTTATTGTTTGCTTGGTTTTCTATGTATTTATTGCAAATTCAGTCTTAAAGTTGCCCACTAAAAATCAGGACTGGACACTTTAGGTGGTCTATTTATTCTATCTTCCTGAAAAAGACTTGCCCAGGGCCTTCGGACCTGTTCAACCTGGCTAGGTTTTTCCTTCTTGCCCATGTTGGGGCTATTGTTTCCTGTACCATATGTTTCTTCTCTCTTGGTTAATTCATGTTTGAAAGAAATACACCCTTCCAATGCTTGGGAAATATATTTTTGACACTTTGTGTGATGGATACAGTGAATTGTCATTCAGCATTAATTCCAAACTTTTTATTCTGGCTTTGGGCCGGAAAGCTAAAAACTACATTGCCCAAATTTCCTCATAGTAGGATCCTAGAAGTTCTATTGTTGTTATTCAGTTGCTAAGTTGTGTCTGACTCTTTGTGACCCCATGGACTGCAGCACACCAGGCTTCCCTGTCCTCCACTATCTCCCAGAGTTTGCTCAAACTCATGTCCATTGAGTGATGTCATCAAGCCATCTCATCTCAGTCACCCCCTTCTCCTACCCTCAATCTTTCCCAGCATCAGGGTCTTTTCCAATGTGTCAGCTCTTTCATCAGGTGGCCAAAATATCAGAGCTTCAGCTTCAGCATCATTCCTTCCTGTGAATATTCAGGTTTGATTTCCTTTAGGATTGACTGGCTTGATCTCCTTGCTGTAACCCTCCTTACTAACCACTGCTTTTTACTCCAACTTCCAGAAGAACTGACAGCTGCCAGTTCCAGAGCTCTTGGCTCTGCACTGTAAACTGAGTTGCTTCTTGGATTTTTGCATTGCAATTTAAGATCTTACTTTCTCAAATATGCCTGCTTTTCAACTTCCAAAAATTTGTTGCTGTTTTTTTCTCTCTCTTGTTTTCTCTTACCTTGTGGATTTATCATTTAAGACATTTTGTAGGGATTTGTGAAAGGAGAAAACAGATCTGCCCTTCATATTGCATGATCATTTGATTTAATTTATACTAAAATGATTCTGGAGACACATCATTTCATAGGCAAATGTATATGCATATATGCGTGTGCATACACATATATAATGGGCTTCCCTGGTGGCTCAGATGGTAAAGAATCTGCCTACAATGCTGGAGACCTGGGTTCGATCCCTGGGTTGGGAAGATACCCTGGAGTGGGGCATGGCAACCCACTGCAGTATTCTTGCCAGAGAATTCACATGGACAGAGGAGCCTGGCAGGCTACAGTCCACAGGGTTGCAAAGAGTCAGACACGACTGAGCAACTAAGCATGCACACACATATATAAAATCCATATTTAGGTGATTAATTGTGATTTTGCTGTCCGTGAACACAGAAAGGAAAGTAGTTTGAGGAGAAGGGTTTGTTATGCTGAGTAGAGATAACACAATAAAAATTAGGGAACAAAAAGAAGTGTATCTACTCTCTGTCCTGGCTACTTTCTTTTAGGGGCTTAAGCACTTTTGGAAGATTTGTGTATTTCCTTTGGTTGCTGTTTCAGTTGCCACAGTGGCATACTTTAGTCAACTAATACCCTGAAGTATTTAAGTACTGAATCTATAAAAATGTACCGAAGTAGTAATTTACTAAATAATACACAGGTAACTCTGAAAGTTTGTGTAGCTTTGTAAAACTGTGCTAGATTTCAAGGTGAGCCTACTACAAAGAAACTATTATTAGGCAGGAAAAATGGGAAAGTTAAAATCATTATCCATTTAAGTCTGGTCATAAGAGCATTTTCATATTGGATATATAGATAAAGATATTGTGAGTAGAGGGAAAAAGTGGAATTAGGGAGGCCAAAACGTGGCCAAATGGCTATACGTTTACTCTTCCATTCATGTATTCAACAAATACACATTGACGCTCACACTAGACATGGGAGATGTGGGAATGAGAACCTACGTGCTAGAGGGTCATGGCAAATGACAAGCACAAACTTATGTATACAGGAAATGCAGAAGTAAAGAGGTCTCACTGGGGTGGCCAAACAAGACCTCTCTGAGTTCGTGATTATTGTTGCCCAGAAATCAAAAAGAGAGAGCCCTGCTGCTATGTGGGGGAAGAGGATTCAGGAAAACAGACACCTTTGTTTGTAAGTCAACCGGAACTAACTCCAGTAAACTGAAAACAAAACAAATAAACAGACAAAAAAGCTCCAATTCTGCTCAAACCTAGGGACTCCAAAGAGTAAGTGTGACTCAGTATAAGTCCATGGATGTCATGAGCCCTCTTTGCCCCTCTTGTGAGCTTGTTCTTTTTCTTAGCTCTGTTCTCTCTATGCTGTTTTCCTTCTGGGACAGGTCTTCACTGTGTGGTGATAGGATAGTCACTGGCAGGTCAATGTGCACAACGTCCTCACTAGGTGTAGTAACTGAGAGAAAAGAGCACAACCCTCGACGGACCAGAATCTATGTCAATCCCCCAAAAGGATCCTGGCTGGTTTGTTAAGGTCTGGTATCCATCCCAGAGCCTGTCATGTTCCTCACACAGTAATGTACTCAGATTTGCCAGCAGCCTGCTATCTAGTCCTGTAATGTAGAGAGTTGAAATTTATCTGATCAACAGCTAAAATCTTTTAGAGTTAGTGGAGGCACCATTCTTAAAAGTTCCCAAGAAGGATTTAACAAACGAAGGATTTAACAAAATCACACAGATAATCAGTTTAAGAATAGAAACTTTGGAAAGGAATTGTTTGTGGGATCTACTTAAGTTTTTTCTTCTGCATTTTTTTTTTAAGTTGTCTGCTACCAGGGTAAAATGAAGACTGAGTATATGAACTCCTTAGGTAGTGACTTCAGTCCAAGAGGCAATGCTAGGAAAACATTACACTCTGAAAAATAATATAATGAAGGACTGCTAGGTCCCAGTACTGGTCTTAATTTTAAGGGATATGAAAAAATAAGTAATTATGAGGGTTTTTTTTTTTTCTTTTTTACCATGTAAGCATTACTAGATTAAGATTTGTGGCAGAGGCCCTAAGAAAGAGTTGAAAGTATAATTGACTGGATTGTCTCAAGCAGGAAAGGCTAGATTGTGCTACGTCAAGACATAGACCAATTATGATTAGCTGAAACTAGGACGATTGCTTTCTTTCTTAAGCTGCTGCTGCTGCTAAGTTGCTTCAGTCATGTCTGACTCTGTGAGACCCCATAGACGGCAGCCCACGAGGCTCCCCCGTCCCTTGGATTCTGCAGGCAAGAACACTGGAGTGGGTGGGTTGCCATTTCCTTCTCCAATGCATGAAAGTGAAAAGTGAAACTGAAGTCGCTCAGCTGTGTCCGACTCTTAGCGACCCCATGGACTGCAGCCTACCAGGCTCCTCCATCCATGGGACTTTCCAGGCAAGAGTACTAGAGTGGGGTGCCATTGCCTTCTCCGTCTTTCTGAAGCTACATGTTTTCATAGGTCAGCAGGTGAGCTCTGCTCATAGTGGTCACTCAGAGACGGAGGCAGACAGATAAGCCATCATTTAGAATTTTTCCAGTCACCTTGGCAGAAATAAGTGAACTCAATGTGTTAGACACGTAGTCATGTCCGACTCCTTGCCATCCCATCGACTGTAGCCCGCCAGGCTCCTCTGTCCATGGAATTCTCCAGCAAGAATACTGGAGTGGGTAGCCATTCCCTTCTCCAGGGGATCTTCCCAACCCAAGGACTGAACCTGAGTCTCCTGCATTGCAGGCAGATTCTTTACCATTGGAGCTACCAGGGAAGCCCCAGCAGAAATAAAGATAGCTCTAACTGGTTTCACATACATAATTATATGCTCTGATCTCAGAGGGACACATTGTCATTTTTGCCTCCAACTTGTCACATGACCTCATCCTTCTTCAGTGGGACCACAAAGTACAATTCTTCTATGTTACTAGAAAAAGAAGACATGAAGGATTTGGGTAAACATCATGAACAACTGATACAAGTATCTGCAGTTCTTATTTATTGGGAACCATGCCGAAGGAATATGGAATAGTTTCAGAAGAAAGAAGAAAAAAGTACTGACATCTAGTATATTCACTGGGTAGAACAAAAATTTGTGGAAAACACTACAGGCAACATATTAAGCAAGGTAAACATGAATATCAGTGTTAGCACTTTAAAAATATTAAATTCTAAAATCTTTTTAGAAATTATTCATTCTGATGCTAGAAATTATGTATGCTAGGGTAAATTTGTGTGTGATATAATTGGAGAAATTTTAACTATACAATTTTCAGTAAATAGCTTCTGAATTCTGGACTGAATACATTCTTTACATACCAAAAAATAAATATAATTCTGAATGAGGTATCTTTAGAATATTCTTAAACTGAATAAATGTTAATAATTGATAATCAACATTTAAAGTTTCATTTGCTTATAAATTAAAATGGATGAATGGAAACAGTGTCATTATGAGGCTTCTGCAGTTTTCTCTCTGTGGCATCTCCTGTTTTCTAAGTTTCCATTTTTATCACTCTAAACACTATTGCCATGACTTCAGCAGGGATTACAAACAAGTGAATGGCAGGCAATTTGCTCTAAGGTGTGCACTTTGTCCTAATGTGTTCAGTCCAGTCGCTCAGTCGTGTCTGACTCTTTGCGACCCCATGAATCGCAGCACGCCAGGCCTCCCTGTTCATCACCATCTCCCGGAGTTCACTCAGACTCATGTCCATCGAGTCCGTGATGCCATCCAGCCATCTCATCCTCGGTCGTCCCCTTCTTCTCCTGCCCCCAATCCCTCCCAGCATCAGAGTCTTTTCCAATGAGTCAACTCTTCGCATGAGGTGGCCAAAGTACTGGAGCTTCAGCTTCAGCAACATTCCCTCCACAGAAATCCCAGGGTTGATCTCCTTCAGAATGGACTGGTTGGACCTCCTTGCAGTCCAAGGGACTCTCAAGAGTCTTCTCCAACACCACAGTTCAAAAGCATCAATTCTTCGGTGCTCAGCCTTCTTCACAGTCCAACTCTCACATCCATACATGACCACAGGAAAAACCATAGCCTTGACTAGACGGACCTTAGTTGGCAAAGTAATGTCTCTGCTTTTGAATATGCTATCTAGGTTGGTCATAACTTGTCTTCCAAGGAGTAAGCGTCTTTTAATTTCATGGCTGCAGTCACCATCTGCGGTGATTTTGGAGCCCCCAAAACTAAAGTCTGACATTGTTTCCACTGTTTCCCGTCTATTTCCCATGAAGTGATGGGACCAGATGCCATGATCTTTGTTTTCTGAATGTTGAGCTTTAAGCCAACTTTTTCACTCTCCCCTTTCACTTTCATCAAGAGGCTATTTAGCTCCTCTTCACTTTCTGCCATAAGGGTGGTGTCATCTGCATATCTGAGGTTATTGATATTTCTCCCGGCAATCTTGATTCTAGCTTGTGTTTCTTCCAGTCCAGCGTTTCTCATGATGTACTCTGCATAGAAGTTAAATAAGCAGGGTGACAATATACAGCCTTTTCCTATTTGGAACCAGTCTGTTGTTCCATGTCCAGTTCTAACTGTTGCTTCCTGACCTGCATACAGATTTCTCAAGAGGCAGGTCAGGTGGTCTGGTATTCCCATCTCTTTCATAATTTTCCACAGTTTATTGTGATCCACATAGTCAAAGGCTTTGGCATAGGCAATAAAACAGAAATAGATGTTTTTCTGGAAGTTTCTTGCTTTTTCTGTGATCCAGCGGATGTTGGCAATTTGATCTCTGATTCCTTGCCTTTTCTAAAACCAGCTTGAACATCAGGAAGTTCACAGTTCACATATTGCTGAAGCCCAGCTTGAAGAATTTTGAGCATTACTTTACTAGCATGTGTGCAATTGTGCGGTAGTTTGAACATTCTTTGGCGTTGCCTTTCTTTGGGATTGGAATGAAAACTAACCTTTTCCAGTCCTGTGGCCACTGCTGAGTTTTCCAAATGTGCTAGCATATTGAGTGCAGCACTTTCACAGCATCATCTTTCAGGATTTGAAATAGCTCAACTGGAATTCCATCACCTCCACTAGCTTTGTTCATAGTGATGCTTTCTAAGGCCCACTTGACTTCACATTGCAGGATGTCTGGCTCTAGATGAGTGATCACATCATCATGATTATCTGGGTCATAAAGATCTTTTTTGTACAGTTCTTCTGTGTACTCTTGCCACCTCTTCTTAATATCTTCTGCTTCTGTTAGGTCCATACCATTTCTGTCCTTTATCGAGCCCATCTTTGCATGAAATGTTCCCTTGGTATCTCTAATTTTCTTGAAGAGATCTCTAGTCTTTCCCATTCTGTTGTTTTCCTCGATTTCTTTGCACCGATCGCTAAAGAAGGCTTTCTTATCTCTTCTTGCTATTCTTTGGAACTCTGCATTCAGACGCTTATATCTTTCCTTTTCTCCTTTGCTTTTCGCCTCTCTTCTTTTCAGAGCTATTTGTAAGGCCTCCCCAGACAGCCATTTTGCTCCTTTGCATTTCTTTTCCATGGGGATGGTCTTGATCCCTGTCTCCTGTACAATGTCACAAACCTCTGTCCATAGTTCATCAGGTATTCTATATATAAGATCTAGTCCCTTAAATCTATTTCTCACTTCCACTGTATAATCATAAGAGATTTGATTTAGGTCATACCTGAATGGTCTAGCGGTTTTCCCTACTTTCTTCAATTTAAGTCTGAATCTGGTAATAAAGAGTTCATGATCTGAGCCACAGTCAGCTCCTGGTCTTGTTTTTGTTGACTGTATAGAGCTTCTCCATCTTTGGCTGCAAAGAATATAATCAATCTGATTTCGGTGTTGACCGTCTGGTGATGTCCATGTGTAGAGTCTTCTCTTGTGTTGTTGGAAGAGGGTGTTTGCTATGACCATTGCATTTTCTTGGCAAAACTCTATTAGTCTTTGCCCTGCTTCATTCCGCATTCCAAGGCCAAATTTGCCTATTACTCCAGGTGTTTCTTGACTTCCTACTTTTGCATTCCAGTCCCCTAGAATGAAAACGACATCTTTTTAGGGTGTTAGTTCTAAAAGGTCTTGTAGGTCTTCATAAAACCGTTCAACTTCAGCTTCTTCAGTGTTACTGGTTGGGGCATAGACTTGGATAACTGTGATATTGAATGGTTTGCCTTGGAGACGAACAGAGATCATTCTGTCGTTTTTTAAATTGCATCCAAGTACTGCATTTTGGACTCTCTTGTTGACCATGATGGCTACTCCATTTCTTCTGAGGGATTCCTGCCTGCAGTAGTAGATATAATGGTCATCTGAGTTAAATTCACCCATTCCAGTCCATTTTAGTTCGCTGATTCCTAGAATGTCGATGTTCACCCTTGCCATCTCTTGTTTGACCACTTCCAATTTGCCTTGATTCATGGACCTGACATTCCAGGTTCCTATGAAATATTGCTCTTTACAGCATCGGACCTTGCTTCTATCACCAGTCACATGCACAACTATTGTTTTTGTTTTGGCTCCATCCCTTCATTCTTTCTGGAGTTACTTCTCCACTGATCTCCAGTAGCATATTGGGCACCTAATGACCTGGGGAGTTCCTCTTTTGGTATCCTATCATTTTGCCTTTCATGCTGTTCATGGGGTTCTCAAGGCAAGAATACTGAAGTGGCTTGCCATTCCCTTCTCCAGTGGACCACATTCTGTCAGACCTCTCCACCATGACCCGCCCGTCTTGGGTTGTCCCGCAGGCATGGCTTGGTTTCATTGAGTTAGACAGGGCTGTGGTCCTAGTGTGATTAGACTGACTAGTTTTCTGTGAGTATGATTTCAGTGTGTCTGCCCTCTGATGCCCTCTTGCAACACCTACCATCTTACTTGGGTTTCTCTTACCTTGGGCGTGGGGTATCTCTTCACAGCTGCTCCAGCAAAGCACAGCCGCTGCTCCTTATCTTGGACGAGGGGTATCTCCTTACCGACGCTGTTCCTAACCTTCTAATTCTGTGAACACCTTACATTTGCTGAGCACCAGATCCAGGGCATTTCTTCAGCCTATTTCTGCAAAATTCATCCTGGGAACCCACTGCTGACATGGAATCAACAAAGAGGAGTGGATAGGGGTAGATTATCAGGAGGTTCCTGCCATAGGTCTGGGTGGGTTGAAGGGCTTACAATCCTGTTTCTATTTTCTGTGTGGTCATTCAAAATAATTCTGTATAAACAATGTATTGTAGATGTACATATGTTAACTAAAGTCTTTAGTGGAAAGCTGATTAGCTAGTATTTGAAGAACACTAAAGAAAAAATCAATCTTTTGTTATTCATGACTTGAGCTTCTAACACACAGTCTGGGCCTTCTCAGTACCTTTCAGTGAATTTCCTCTTCCTGACCTCTAAACTGTTTAGAATGCTCCAGGGCTCTGTACTTGAATCTCCTATTTTCTCTGTCTGAGGTGATCTCATTCAAGCCTTGGCTTAAAGTAACATCTGTATTGCTGGCTTTTTGTCTCTCACAAACTCAAGGTGTATACCCAAATGATCTAAATGTCTATGTGTTAGTTCCACCTGGCTATTTAATAAATATTTAAAGCAACATATCTAAAATAGGCTTTGATTACTTTCTCCTCTCCTTGCAATGAAGAAGTCTTTCTCATTATTTAGCACCATCCCAGGATGCTGGGTCACCTTCAGTTCTCTACATCAAATCTGTCAGTAAGTCTGTTATCTTCTGCCTTTTCCATTGACATTGAGGATGAGACTTATCAACTCTTACTGCCAACCTTGTGAAGCCACCATTATCTCTTATCTAGCTCACTACAGTGAGTCTCCTTCTCCAACAGGAGCTTCACTGATGCCACTGTTGGTGTTCTTGCGTCTATCAAGTCTCACAGCTTCTAGAGAGATACTGTCACTTCTCTGCTCAAAACCAACATATTTGCAATATATCATAGGTCTTGATCAGTTCAGTTTAGTTCAGTCTCTCAGTCATGTCTGACTGTTTGCAACCCCATGGACTGTAGCATGCCAGGCCTCCCTGTCCATCACCAACTCCCAGAGCTTACTCAAACTCATGTCCATCGAGTTGGTGATGCCATCCAACCATCTCATCCTCTGTCGTCCCCTTCTCCTCTTGCCTTCAATCTTTCCCAGCATCAGGGTCTTTTCCAATGAGTCAGTTCTTCACATCAGGTGGCTAGAGTATTGGAGTTTCAGCTTCAGCATCAGTCCTTCCAATGAATATTCAGGACTGATTTCCTTTAGGATTGACTTCCCTGGTGGCTCAGGTGGTAAAGCGTCTGTCTACAATGCAGGAGACCTGGGTTCGATCCCTGGGTCGGGAAGATTCCCTGGAGAAGGAAATGGCAAACCACTCCAGTACTGTTGCCTGGAAAATCCCATGGACAAAGGAGCCTGGTAGGCTACAGTCCATGGGGTCGCAAAGAGTCGGACACGACTGAGCACACTTCCACAAGCATATATTTTATGTAAATGAAAAATCACAGCCACATACAGAATAGGATGATATGGTTTACAAGGAGGGATCTATGCAACCCCTTATTATAGTGAGGAAGGTGATGTAAGCGAATGGTGGGAATGAAAGAGAAAGAAGAATGGAAGTGAGTGGGGTTTTACGTTCATGAACCCACCAGGAAACTGTTACATGACTTAAGATACATATCAACCCAACTTTTTGGAACATGAGATTCAAAAAAGAAAGTCATTCAATCAATAAGGGCTTCCCTAGTGGTTCAGTGGTAAAGATCCACCTGCCAATGCAGGAGACACATACTTGATCCCTGATCCAGGAAGATCCCCCATGCTGCAGAGCAACCAACTGCTCAGCCTGTACTCTAGAGCCCACGTTCTGCAACAAGGGAAGCCACCCCAGTGAGAAGCCCGTGCACCACCTCTAGAGAGTAGCCCCTGCTCACTGCAACTGGAGAAATGCCCATGCAGTAACAAAGACCCAACATGGCCAAAAATAAATAAAATTGTTTTCAAAAATCAATAAAATATTGTATATACTTTTTAAGTGAATAGTCTGTCACATTTAATATTTTACTTGAAAACATTACACCCATGTAGGTACATGTTAGCTTTGCTGTTTTATTTTTTACCTCCAAATCGACTTGTTCTTTTTCAAACCAGATGTACACTGGTGGAATAAACCAGTGAAGAATACGTTTTTACAAATCTTTCTCACTATTAAAACTTCGGAATCTCAAGTTTTAGCTACATGCAAGATTTAGAAACTTACCCATTTCCCATTCTATTTTGCTTAAATACTAGCAATTTTAAAGTTCAGCATGTACTTTCAATAAATTAGAGTTTAATAGTAGAATACTACATTGAAAAAAATTACATTTAAAAGCTTGCTGCTTACAGAGTTTGAAGAAATTGTAGGCACAGAATGAAATACTGGGTATTACTCTGTATAAGTATTATATCAGTGAATCCAAGTGAGAAAAGGATAAAATGATATTAGAATACCATGCATGCAGCTAATATAAGAGCTGAATTATTAAATTCTGCAATAAAAACATATAAACTTTTTAGCTTATATATTTAGGGCAGGGAAAGGTGCATTTTAAAAATTGCCAAGTATCATCATTACAAAATGCTATTAAGAAATTGAATTCATTTTGTTTCAAAGTAAATGTGAGATGGAGTTATTGGCTTCAAGGAGAAATTAAATCCCCCTTTCTATCAGCAATTTGGTATCTATTAAAGAGATGTTTCTATGTTTATAGGCACTCCCATGCCTATTACCTTACAAGTGGAACTTTAATAAATAAAAGTTCATGAGTTGAAGAAGATCTCACATGCTGTTAGGCTTTTAGAAGGGAAATTTGACTCATGTAGGTTAAGGCTCCTAGCTGGCTAGATGTGGCTTAGCTTAAGATGAACCTGATCTGTGACAATCTTGTGCTTCACTGTGGAATATAAAATGTAAGATAAAATCAATATGGAAAACACTTTAGCTGTCATTTACTAAGTACCTAGTATGTGATAGCTCTGATATTAGGCACTTAACACTATCATCAGTTAATATTTATATGTATATCACTATTTTACAAAAGAACCTGCAGCTTGAAGAGTTTTAGTGTGTTTCTCAGTTTCAAACTGTCAGAAAAGTGAGGTGAAGGTTGAACTCAGGTCTTTTTGGTGCTCCAGTAAATCACTAAATCATCCATGTGTACATCTATGGATGTTCTAATTTACCTTTGTTGGATATACAGGATTTTATTTTGCACAAAAATAGCCATAGAATGAAAGTGAAGGTCTGAGACAAAGTTCATATCAGAGATGCCAAACATTTAAATAAAAATGAAAAATGTAGTCTATCATTTGAATATTTTATCAGTATTATACATAAATATTGAGACATTTCCAAGTAACTTATACGGTAGCATATAGACAAAATAGTGGACTGAACTTAGTATTTTTTGTTCAGTTATATTTTATTGTGTTTTATAACCTAAGATATATATTAATAAGTTTTGACTTGCATATTAATTAATCTTACTGTGGTAATTATTTTGCAGAACATACACATATCAAATCTTTGTGCTGTACACTTTAAAATTATGCAATGTTAGGTCAACTATGTCTCAATAAAACTGGAAAAATAGTTTGACAACTAAACATGAATATTAGTTTTACAACTTTATTTCCTTACTTAGCTGTGAAAATATAAGAAACCCTCTTGCTAGCTTTGCTTTTTCTGAGTAAATATAATGCCTAATTTCTATAGTTTATGCAGTGATACAGTGTTAGATAAAATCCAATTATTGTGAGTCTTCAGAAGAACTGGAAATACACTGTATTCTTAAAAGTTCTCTTCCAATCAAAATATAAAGGAAATCTCTATTACACTAGACACTGCTCTAAGGTTAGCCTAATGAGAAGCAACAGCAGGAAGGTGATCAGCCACAAAGATACATATGGTGACAGGAAAGGAGGAAATGGCCCAGGGAATCAAGGAAGGGTTAATCAGACAGTTTGCCCAAGGAAAAGCAGGATGGGCTGAACTCACAATGACCCAGTTAGAAATGGGTTTGAGGGAAGGGAGAACAAGGGAGAAATCTAGAGTTTTGGGGAGCTTATAAGGAATTAGGGCTGTAGGTGCATGGCTACATGTAATTATGTAAAGAAAGGGTTAGAGAATAGAATTGAGTTTATTACTCATTGTGAAATGCAAGTTGGAAGTGTGATAAGTTGAAAGCATGATGCTTCCTAGAATCTGGTTTAAAATACACATAGTTGCTATGGCCTTTTGGAAGGTAGCTATATGATTATTGACATTCTGTTTGTACCATAGCAGCAGCAGCAGCAGCAGAATTGTATTATGACTGATAGAATTAGCAGGGGAGACATGTATACTGCTTTCAAGGCTTCTTCGTGTGTATTTTCTGTGTATGCTAATAGATCTAATTCTCCTAATTCTTCGAGATGGAAAAGAGCAGAATGAAGTAAAACGTATTTTAAAATATATCTGATGATATCAAGAAGAAGAGATTCATCTGGTGAGGGAGCTGGGCTTTCAAGAGCTCCCCAGAGGGAGAAATCTTTTAGGATCAAAACTATCTTGCTTTAAAAGCACCAGTACATCCTTGTTGGAGGGAACCACATGCAACTCAGTGGCTAAGAGTCAAGGGGGAAGGTAATTGCTTATAGAGTCTTGGACTCGTACAGAATGAGAGTTTCTTTTCAGGCTCCTCTCTGCAGCAAGGGGTTCCTGGGATACAGTTTTTAAGCCAATCTTCTCATCTATTATGGTCCACAACAAAGACTTACATGCGTCCTTTTTCTGGATGTCAGTTGAGCAGCTAGTCACTCAAATTAATCCATTTTCAGCTTTGAGCACATGGGACTGGAGGTGAAAGTCAAAGAATCCAATGCTTCAGTTTTTTTTTTTTTTATTTTTTTTAATCATGTTCTGAATGACAGAGGGAAGAGCCCTCGGAGGGACTTAGGTAGGGTTTAGATTTGTGGGTAAATGCTCACATGGTAAGAGAAGGAAATGGCTACCCACTCCAGTATTCTTGCCTGGAGAATCCCATGGACAGGGGAGTCTGGTGGGCCACAGTCCATGGGGTCGCAAAGAGTCAGACACGACTGAGCGACTAAGCACGCAGCACAGGCTCACGTGGTGATTGACAAAACAGTGTCCTGGCAACAACATGAGGCTGGGCTTTGGGAGAGCTGGTGCTGCTGTCACTTGCTGTTCAATCTTGGGTTAGAATGAACTGTATCTGGGGCTCTCCTTGCTTATTTGCACGATGACTGGGTTCATGCAGCACATGTGACTTTTCACATATCTAAAAACTTTAAATATATTACAATAAAGAAAAGATCCTTATAGCAATCACAGTAGATGATATGGATGTTTTGCTAGCATAGATAGTTAACTCTAGAAATTCTGATCAATATAAGGTAATATTTCTAAATGAAATAATATAATATTTTAATGATCTTTTAGGAATAAACCCCACAAAGATGACCTTCTTTTTTGTACTTATGACCAGGTAAAAATTCTAATAAGACCTACCAAGGAAAAAGAGATAAATAAGATAAAGAACAAAAGAAAAAAATTACCTTGAGGATGGGATATGCAATTCCAAGAAATCAAGCAAAAATTCAAAGAAATAATATACCACAGTATCACCCATATTTTTTTGTGAACCCTGTGCATCAGAATCTCCTGGGGTGGTTGCAAGAAGAAAGTGAGTCAAAATGTAGATTTCTAGGCCCTAGATCAGAATCATTGAGCCAAGACCTCTGAGTGGAACCCAAGAATTTACATTTTTACAAGCCTTTGAGATGAACCTTATGGTCTCTAATGTTTGACTGTCAATGCATTTGGCTTTGAGATTAATCTATCCCATTTTCACACTTTTCTTTCCAGTTTTATTGAGATATAGTTGACATATAGCACTGTATAAGTTTAAGGGGGTACAGCATAATGATTTGACTTACAAACATCATGAAATGCTTACCACAGTACGTTTAATGAAGACCATCATCTCATACAGATACAAAATTGAAATACAAAAAAAGTTTTTCCTTGTGATGAGAGCTCTTAGGATTTACCCTTATCTTTCATATACAATGTTCAACAGTGTTAATTGTATTAATCTTGTTGTAACCCAGGGATCAAACCCAGGTCTCCTGCATTGCAGGCAGACGCTTTAACCTCTGAGCCACCAGCAAAGCCCTAATACCTCACTAGCACTTTTTTATTAATGAATTTGGCTTTCAGATTAATCCACCCCAGTTCCATGCCTTTCTATATGTCAATTGCATACATTTAGGAAATACGGTGGGAGAAGGCTCTCATTCTTAAAAAAAATAAAAGGAATGAGCATCTTTAGTTTACCACCTGTGAATCATTTTAATTTGATCTTGAAGTAAGTGATTATTGTCAGGTAAACAGAAATCTTGGCTCTATAACACTGATGTATTATGCCTATGTGCATTTCTGATGTAGTTCACTAGATATGGAGGAAAGACAACGGCTTTGGGGGCAAATGAAGGATTCAGAATCCCTTTTAGAGTCTTAGTTTTTTTCCTCTGAAAGACAGAACAATTAATAACAGTTTGAGGGTTTTGTAAATGTTAACTGAAATGGTATATGTAAAACTCCTAGCCTAATGCCAGCACACAGCAGACATTTGATAATGCTAGCTATCCTTATCCTACTATATGTTTTGTATTCAGTGATAACGTCAATGGCACAGGTGGGCACTTTTGGATTTATAGCTACAGTGACTACCTGTGGACCCTGCTGCTATTTTGCAGCACTTAATTTTGTTTTCAGCATCCCACAGATATTTAATCAAACCTCTGTATCCCATGTTAGGTTGATATCTTTCCCTTACCTTGATTTCCTCATACTCATATCACATTTCCCATTGTCATATTGTCTGAAATTATGTGTCAGAGCTGTATAAACTTTAGACTCTTTTCTGCTAGAATCATCTACACTATTTAAAATTGTTTGAGTTATCTGATTATATGTCCTATTATTAATACTTTTAAAATGCTATGTCTAGGATTTCAGCTTTATTCATCTCTACTTTGCTGTAATTGTTATTTGATTGACTTGTAGGTGAATGTAATAGGAAAGCTTATAAACAAGGATGTGATGTTTAGAGTGTGCTAATGTCTCATTCAAATGTGTATACAATCAAATCTCATATTCAGAAACCTTCATGTACCTTATATATGTTATCGTAAGTCATAGATAAGGCTCAAGATATTCGACATCCACCCTCTCTCACTGTCCTTTCTCTCACTGAGCAGAGGCTTAATCAGTAAGGGCTGCTGCTGCTGCTGCTAAGTTGCTTCAGTCGTGTCCGACTCTGTGCGACCCCACAGATGGCAGCCCACCAGGGTCTGCCATCCCTGGGATTCTCCAGGCAAGAACACTGGAGTAGGTTGCCATTTCCTTCTCCAATGCGTGAAAGTGAAGTCTCTCAGTCGTGTCTGACTCCCAGCCACCCCATGGACTGCAGCCCACCAGGCTTCTCCGTCCATCGGATTTTCTGGGCAAGAGTACTGCAGTGGGTTACCATTGCCTTCTCCCAGTAAGAGCAACAACCATTCAATATTTTCCATTAAGTTTTTCAACAAGAAAAAAATAAAACAAAAGTGATTTTCAAATTTATCTTTGGTCAGTGAAAGAATATACAGAACTAAAATGAACTCTCTTGGATCCCCCTTCTTTGTAATTTCATTAACAATTTTAAGAAATGTTTCAATAAAATTTTAAATTGTAGATTGAGACTCTAGATATACGTAAGTTGTTATCATATAAAATATCAATCTTTGGCATTTATCTGTTATTATTATCAAACATTCAACATCCTGGAAGTTTTCAGGATTAATTAATAATAAACCAATTCTCAGATGAGAAGGGAATTTAAGCATTCAACAAAAGCTGATGTGATTCTGACTCAGGACTTGTCCTAACAATCACAGCACTTCTGAAATGTTCTAATTGGATGTATGTCTGTATAAATCCCTTAAAGTAAGTACATACAATTGTTATTTTTATTCTCTTTGGGGATACAAAGGGTTTTAATTGGAGTGCCAATTTTCTACAGCTATAACTTCCTTAGAATTATAGGTTTGTTGTTAAAAATGTGTCTCGTTGATAAAAGACTCAAGTTCATAGGAAAAAAAAAAGCCTGTTCTATGCTGTTTGAAAACATTAACAGTTATTTTCCAATTTAAAGAAATTGACTTTTTGAGCCTAATTCAGTTGGGCGAAACATAAGAATTTAAAAGTGGAATCCAATTATCTTGAACTTGTACACTTTGTTGAAGAGCTATTAAATTGGAAAAATTTTGAGCTTTTTTCAGAAGGCACAGTTAAGCTTTCTGTTGACACTAAATGCAAAATAAAAAATAATTTTAAAAGGAAAACCTTGACAGATTAATCATATCACCTTCACAATTGAGGTTTTCTATACACACAAAACTATGTTCTGTTCCTGACCTAGACATTTATAATATCTTTCAGTCTGCAAATTTTTTTTTCCTATTTATTACAAATACAATTCCATTAACAGAGTTCTGTCACTAGGTGGCTCCATTTAGCTTTTTAAAAAGCAGTGTTCTTGTTCTATGAGCACTTCTCTGATTTTGGAGCATTTCTGTATTCCTCATTTCATCTTGCATTTTTTTCTTTTTTTTGCCTTTGTATCACATACAGTCTGTGTAGCTTAGTTGCAAACCATTAGCTGTATGAAATTAGAGCTTATGTGCAGTGTGTTGCCAACTCCTCTGTCGAGGCAACAAATAATGAAAGGTGACAGATGACAGTTCTACAGGACTGTGGTTACTGGCAGGGTGCCATTGCTCGGTGCCTGGATCCTTAGCAAAGTTATTTCCAGTCTTTCTCACTTCAGAGTACCATTTGAGCTTCAAGTCATAGTCCCTGTAATGAGAGAAAGCCCCCCAAATATATGAAAGACAGATGGATTTCTTTTTAAATTCCTGAGAAATTCCTGATCTGAGAGGAATGGTGTGACCAAGTGGAAAATGCCCCGGACTGGGAGTTGGAACCCATGAAGTCTAGTTTAGGTTTTGGAAGGTAGTTAACTCAACTATCACCCACTGAATCTCAGTTTATTCATTAACATAGTGGAGGGGTTGGACTGGATGATTTTTGTAATCTCTTCTAGTTTTAATAGTTAAGATGGGTAATATACCCAAAAGGATTCCTTAAATAGAAGTGGACTTGTTGTGTAGATATGATTTACTTTCTTGGGTCTTACAAACTCCTGAGGTTTTTATACTATAATTTCTCTAGCTCCAGTGCCCCAATCAGTACCTGGCACATAGTAGAAGCTCAACATATACATTTAAATGAATAAGTGAACTGCCCAGAAGTATGAAATGATGGAGATGACAGAGCAGTGTTGGCTTTCCAAAGTCCTACTCCATCCTCTCTCTCTGACTGGGCCTCCACTTTCTATTCTTAAAGTTACAGGTGCCTACTGATAAAGGCAAGTCACCTGAGAATGCATTTGCTCTTTCTAAAAAGAAAGTGAAAGTTTCTAGGCTTTCTCGGTTAACATCAGTCTGTTACTTAGATGGAAGGATTGCCATTGTAGATGCTTTAGAAGGCAAAGCCCATCTGTAGCAATAGATTTGAAGTCCTAAAATCTGGCAGTGAAAATCTACATACAGAGTGCTATAGCATAAACTAGTTGAGACACCCCCATTAAGTTAACCCTTATTCAACTCTTTCTTTCCACCCGTTCAACCAGTCTCCTGCAGATGCTTTTTGCCCTCTCTTTCTTGTTATTTGCACTCTGAAAATGATTGCCCTCTAGCTAAAGTTGTACTAAGCACCTGATGTTTATTTCTCCAAGACAACACTCCTGTCCTTTGTGAGCATTTTTCACTCCAGAAAGAAGGTTAGGGGATGATACCCTTGAGGACCATCAGAACCTGTTTCAGAACCACCTGACACCAGCCCTAATGATCTTAATGTCTCCAAGATGAAAGAAGAACGCAAGACTACATCGGCCCTGTACCATATCCACAGCCCTATTTTCCCGCCCTGAAACTCTAACACTAATTTGGGCACAGTCTTGAGAGTGTTATCCTGCTGCGGCCTCTTTTGCCAGGCAAAGTAATCAAGCTACTCCTTTCTATTCCTCCAAAGCTCTGTCTCCATGTTTCTATTCAGGACTGGTGAATAAGGGCTGGGTTTTTCAGAAAAAAAGGGCACACTGCTTAAGTCTGTTAGCTCTGAAGCTGTATGGCCCAGCATGAAGGAATGGGCCTTGGAAACATAACATTTATGTCCTACAAATGTATCAAACTCCACAAGTCTAGCAATGAGCTCATCAAATATCTAGTTTAGAACTCTGATGGTTTCCCTTTCCATAAATGGTATCACTATTTATCCATCCAATCATTTAACAAATGGCTGGGATCATGGGGAGGTCACCCTAAACTTTAGCCTATCCTATAATCATCACATTCAGTCACCATATCCCATATTCTATAGATATTACTACCTGAACATCTCTTTAATTAGTACTTTTCTTTCCTCTACCATCATAATCTTGAATAAGCCCTCTGTCATTTCTTATTGAATTACTGTAATAATCTCTTGACAAGGTTTCTGTCTCTATCAATAGTCTTTTAAAATGAATTCTCTAAAATGCAGCCAAAGTGATGTCTCAGTTTCTTTCCTGATTAAAACGTATCCCTATAGACTTCAAGATAAAATTAAAAGTCTTTGAATATCAGGCCTTCATGCTCTGGGCCGTATCAAACCCAACACCTTCATCTCTCACCACAGCTCAAAATAAAGAACTAGAATTTCAATGACTTGCTCTCAGACAATTGATTCCACATTTCATCTGTAGGTAACATCAAAGAATACTCAAGTTGAAAGGACCTTTAGAGTTAAAGTAACCATATACTTTATCATTCAAACCAGGACACTTCCGAAAGTGAAAAGTGTGCTATTAATAATTACATTGGGATAACAGGTATAAACCAAGACTCTCTCAGACAAAAGAGCCTGTGTGGTCACTCTATCTAGAGATCAACTCGACCACGAGAAAACTTGACTCATTCAAATGAAAGTCCATCATAAGGATTATTGGACTAGAATCAGCCTTTCCTATCTCTGCCTTTTCTTCCATGTTATGTTATTTTTCTAATAACACTCTTTAGATAAAAAAGTCAAGTAGCCTGTTTTTATAGTAAGATGTTTGTCACTTTTCACAGAATTATAGTAAATCTTTTTAATGTATAGATTAATAGAAGGCAGCTGAATTCTCATATCTGCTTTTTTCATTTATTTTGTTACAATATGTTGTTTGAGCTCAGGTTTAGAAAGAATAGAATTGATGCATTCAAATTGTGGTGCTGGAAAAGACTCTTGAGAGTCCTTTGGACAGCAAGGAGATCAAACCAGTCCTAAAGAAAATCAACCCTGAGTATTCATTGGAAGCATTGTTGCTGAATCTCGAAGCTCCAATACTTTGGCCACCTGATGCTAAAAGCCAGCACATTGGAAAAGACCCTGATGCTGGAAAAGACTGAAGGAAAAAGGAAAAGGGGGAAGCAGAGGTTAAGATGGCTAGATAGCATCACTGACTCAATGGACATGAATTTGAGCAAACTTTGGGACACAGTGAAGGACAGAAGAGCCTGCCGTTCTATAGTCTACGGGGTCACAAAGAATTTGATGGGACTTAGCAACTGAACAACCACAAATACGAAGAAAACCTAACCATACCTAGATATTCAGTTGGAGAGGAGTGGAGTATTTTCATAGCTTTTTATGATAATTGTAAATATTCTTTTTTGATAGTAGAACCTGACTAGTGATTTCTTAAAGGTTAATTACAATGTGGCATCTAAAACCACACCAGTGAAGTTTTGTATTGCATTACATTAAAATTCCTTGGTCCATCTTGAACTTTAAATGAGTCTTTGACTTTGCATGATTTTGTGTCATCTCTTATTGGTCATTTGGAAAATACAAGCTCACTAGTCATGTAGATCTATCAAATGTTGACATTTTTTGATATATAATATTCAAAAGTTATGTTTATCAATAGCAGTGCTGTTTTCATCAAAAAAAGTATTGGGAAGCTGTCGAGTGCATGGTGGCAGATACATGTTTTCCAATAATCTAATTTTCTCTAGAAAGCTCAAATTTTGTCATTGGCAAGCATGCTGTCAGTTAATCTCATTGCAGAAACAGGTTCATTACATTTGTTTTCAACAAAATGTCTGATAGATACTCAGATCTGACTCACCATGGTCTACCTGTTAACTGTTTTTTCAAGCAAGAGTTGTGGTCCATGAATAAGGCAGCTATTTCAGAAGCTTCCAATTCAATTGTACAAGAACTTTCTTTTGGTATCCAGCTGAATTGCTTAATATGCACTTTCTATTTTGTCACACAGAATATTAAAATCACATGCACTCAAGGGTCGGGATTTAATAAAATTAATATTTGTTGCCATTTCATGAAGGCTATTATTTAGTGAAATAACTCTATTTTGTATTAACTGTGAATATGTTGTTCTGAAGAATTGTGGGACACTTTGGAGCCTCTGCCTTGGTTGATGATAAGGTGCCAGTGGTTTTATCAACATTGATTTTACACTATCAGTGCAAATGTGAACACAGTGAAAAGCACCAAAAATGTCTTTGTGCTATTGTGAAAATAGTTTTGATTTTGAAAATGTCCAGAGTCAGGCTTGGGAACACAGGGGTGCTCAAACTGCAGACTGAGAACCATTGCCTTTAACTAAACTTTGAGAAGGCTACATCATCAAATGCTGCAGAAAAGGTAAACAAAAACAAGCTAAAACACTGCCGGAAACCACTAAAAGGTCCCGCTGGATTTCGCAACAAGGGCTTCAGGGACAATCATGTCAAGAAAAGTTCTAGGGTTGGTTTTTCCTAGGTTAACCTATCTTTATGAAGTGATGTAAAGGGAAAATATACCCTCTCCCATTCCAGTTGAATGTATTTTGTCCATTTTAAATCAAAATGCTTAAATGTATGAAGGCATTAATTATGGTTGTCATCAAACCTGAAAGAGCATATCAAATTTCTCTGACTCGGAACTAAATGTCTTTTCCTTCTGTGAATTATGGATCTAGCATGTAAAACAATTTGGCATGCCATTTATAATAACCTAGGGTAAGGAGCAAATCCCAAGAAAGGGATAGTCAGAAACCCCATACCCATTGGCTACAAAGTACAGAAGTCAAATGCAATGGTTCAATATATTAAGAACTTACTTTGAAATGATTTGAATAAAAGGATATAAGGTTATTTCGCAGATTGTAGGCCATATGGGCCTTTTTACACATATGAAGGGCAGGCAATGTGTTAGGAAAGTGACATTTCCTTTTCTGGGCCTTTCTTTGAGTCAGAAATATTATTCATCTCATCTTATATAAAAGATGAGCCCTTTCAAAACCAGGGGCTATTAACCCTTACATAAAGATGATTAACCTTATCTAACCCTAAAACTTTATCTTAAACTCTATCTAGAAGTGAATTTCATCTAGGTTAAACAACTTGCAAAGTTAATAAGATTTTCAGTTTCTTAATGTTATCTGGGTGAAATCAGTTTCTTTATGAAGTATGATTTCTTCTACTCTCAAAATAGTTAAGCTTTGGATTCTATATATAGCATACTGTTCTACAATGATGGATTGCATTGTTGCCATTATGAAACACTTTGGAAAATATAATTGTAAAGAAACAGAAGCTAAGGGATCTGCAATATCATGAGATGCTTCAGTTCAGTTCAGTCTCTTAGTCGTGTCTGACTCCTTGCGACCCCATGAACCACAGCACGCCAGGCCTCCCTGTCCATCACCAACTCCCGGAGTTTACCCAAACTCATATCCATTGAGTCGGTGATGCCACCCAGCCATCTCATCCTCTGTCGTCTCCTTTTCTTCCTGCCCTCAATCTTTCCCACCATCAGGGTCTTTTCAAATGAGTCAGCTCTTTGCATCAGGTGGCCAAAGTATTGGAGTTTCAGCTTCAACATCAGTCCCTCCAATGAACACCCAGGATTGATCTCTTTTAGAATGGACTGGTTGGATCGCCTTGCAGTCCAAGGGACTCTCAAGAGTCTTCTCCAACACCACAGTTCAAAAGCATCAATTCTTCGGCACTCAGCTCTCTTTATAGTTCAACTCTCACATCCATACATGACTGCTGGAAAAACCATAGCCTTGACTAGATGGACCTTTGTTGACAAATTAATGTCTCAGCTTTTTAATATGCTGTCTAGGTTGGTCATAACTTTCCTTCCAAGGAGTAAGCGTCTTTTAATTTCATGGCTGCAATCACCATCTGCAGTGATTTTGGAGCCCCCCAAAATAAAAACTAAAGTCAGCCACTGTTTTCACTGTTTTCCCATCTATTTGCCATGAAGTGATGGGACTGGAGGTCATGATCTTCGTTTTCTGAATGTTGAGCTTTAAGCCAAATTTTTCACTCTCTTCTTTCACTTTTATCAAGAGGCTCTTTAGTTCTTCTTCACTTTCTGCCATAAGAGTGGTGTCATTTGCATATCAGAGATTATTGATATTTCTCCTGGAAGTCTTGATTCCAGTTTGTGCTTCATACAAGCCCAGATGCTTACTAAGGTACTAAAGACTTGGTTGTCCTCAGGTAACATTCCTAGTATCCACTCATAAGGTAACAGTGATTCCTATTTTATTACATCCTATCATACTGAATAGATTTGGATATATGCATCAGCATTTATCTTATAGTCCGGTATCTGGCTGATTTACTTCTAATTCTTGCTTGGCTTTAGACTGGATACCATGTTTCATTTCATTACGGAACATTTCCCATCAATGTTAAATAAATGCTCTTAGGGTTATATAACATCAAAATTCAATGGTGCTTGGGCTTCCCTGGTGGCTCAGCTGGTAAAGAATCCTCCTGCAATGTGGGACACCTGGGTTTGATCCCTGAGTTGAGAAGATCCCCTGGAGATGGGAACAGCTACCCACTCCAGTATTCTGGCCTGGAGAATTCCATGGACTATATAGTCCATGGAGTTTGCAAAGAGTCAGACGTAACTGAGTGACTTTCACTTCACTGGCAATGTTAACCCTCTGTTGCTGTTGTTATTGCTGTTGAGTCACTAAAATGTGTCCAATTCCTTGTTACCTTGTGGACTGCAACATGCCAGACTTCTCTGTCCTTTGCTATCTCCTGAGTTTGCTCAAACTTACATTCATCAAGTCGGTGATGTGATCTAAACATTTTATCCTCTGTTGTCCCCTTCTCTTTCCCTCAGTCTTTCCCAGCATCAGGGTCTTTTTCAATGAGTTGGGTCTTTGCATCAGATGGTCAAAGTAATGGAGCTTCAGCTTCAACATCAGTCTATCCAATGAATATTCAAGACTGATTTCCTTTAAGATTGACTGGTTTGATCTCCTTGCACTACAAGGGACTCTCAAGAAGCTTCTCCAACACGATGGTTCAAAAGCATCAGTCCTTTGGTGTTCAGCCTTCTTTACAGTCCAACTGTCACATCTGTACATGACTGCTGGAAAAACCACTGCTTTGACTCTACGGATCTTTTTTTCATGTCTAAAAATAATTCTGCTTACCTTCATCATTGCCACTGGGAGAGGTTCAAACTGCAATAGTCTTGGTTTGGGGCTTCCCTGTAGTCTAGTAAAGACCCTGCCTGCTATGTGGGAGACCTGGGTTTGATCTTGGGGTCAGGAAAATCCCTGGAGAAAGGAATGGCCACCCACTCCATTATTCTTGCCTGGAGAATTCCATGGACAAAGGTGCTATAGTCCATGAGGTCTCAAAGAGTCAGACACAACTGAGCAACTAACACATTGTTGCCAACTGAATTGTCATCTAGGTGTTTACATTAAACCTTTTCTCTCAGATTAACCCCCAATCCTTTTTTAATTTTCCTCCTCTGCATTATCCAGGGCTTCCTTTAAATTCAGGGTTCATGTCCAGTACCTACCTGAACTTTAAGGCATTAATTCATTTTTTTGAACCTCATTTCCAGTTTTTCCAATCAGTCCAACATGATTTTGAAACATGTCTACATTTGCCTTGTACTCCTTCCATTCACTGATCTTGTAGCCATGCCTCCTTTCATGTTTATGTTTCAATGAGCCTGTGATCATCTTACTGTTCTGTCACTAATGTCCATGGCTAAACTCATATCTTCAAGCTGATACCACAGTATGTGACAACAGATATATAGCAGAATTGAGTATAAAGAGAAAGAGACTGGCATTTAAGGCAGCTGGGGAGAAGTGACCAGAATCATAGACAGGAAAGTTTGGGACAGGTACAGAGCCTGGGAATTCATTTAATTTGATGAAGTATATGTAACTGACAGAATGTGATCCACTGGAGAAGGGAATGGCAAACCACTTCGGTATTCTTGCCTTGAGAACTTCGTGAACAGTATGAAAAGGCAAAATGATAGGATACTGAAAGAGGATCTCCCCAGGTCAGTAGGTGCCCAATATGCTACTGGAGATCAGTGGAGAAATAACTCCAGAAAGAATGAAGGGATGGAGCCAAAGCAAAAACAATACCCAGCTGTGGATATGACTGGTGATAGAAGCAAGGTCCGATGCTGTAAAGAGCAATATTAACCTGGAATGTCAGGTCCATGAATCAGGGCAAATTGGAAGTGGTCAAACAGGAGATGGCAAGAGTGAACATTGACATTCTAGGAATCAGCAAGAGAGCTCCAGAAAAACACCTACTTCTGATTTATTGACTATGCCAAAGCCTTTGACTGTGTGGATCACAATAAACTGTGGACAATTCTGAAAGAGATGGGAATACCAGACCACCTGACCTGCCTTTTGAGAAATCTGTATGCAGGTCAGGAAGCAACAGTTAGAACTGCACGTGGAACAACAGGCTGGTTCCAAATAGGAAAAGGAGTACATCAAGGCTGTATATTGTCACCCTGCTTATTTAACTTATGTGCAGAGTACATCATGAGAAATGTTGGGCTGGAAGAAGCACAAGCTGGAATCAAAATTGCTGGGAGAAATATCAATAACTTCAGATATGCAAATGACACCACCCTTATGGCAGAAAGTGAAGAGGAACTAAAAAGCATCTTGATGAAAGTGAAAGTAGAGAGTGAAAAAGGTGGCTTAAAGCTCAACATTCAGAAAACTAAGATCATGGCATCTGGTCCCATCACTTCATGGGAAATAGATGGGGAAACAGTGGAAACAGTGTCAGACTTTTTTTTTCTGGGCTCCAAAATCACTGCAGATGGTGATTGCAGCCATGAAATTAAAAGATGCTTACTCCTTGGATGAAAAGTTATGACCAACCTAGAGAGCATATTGAAAAGCAGAGACATTACTTTGCCAATAAGGGTCTGTCTAGTCAAGGCTATGGTTTTTCCAGTAGTCATGTATGGATGTGAGAGTTGGACTGTGAAGAAAGCTGAGTGCGGAAGAATTGATGCTTTCAAACTGTGGTGTTGGAGAAGACTCTTGAGAGTCCCTTGGACTGCAAGGAGATCCAACCAGTCCATTCTGAAGGATATCAACCCTGGGATTTCTTTGGAGGGAATGATGCTAAAGCTGAAGCTCCAGTACTTTGGCCACCTCATGCGAAGAGTTGACTCATTGGAAAAGACTCTGATGCTGGGAGGGATTGGGGGCAGGAGGAGAAGGGGACGACCGAGGATGAGATGGCTGGATGGCATCACTGACTCGATGGACGTGAGTCTGAGTGAACTCCGGGAGTTGGTGATGGACAGGGAGGCCTGGCGTGCTGCGATTCATGGGGTTGCAAAGAGTTGGACACAACTGAGCAACTGAACTTACTGACTGATGTAACTGAAAGTATATTCTGAAAGAAAATCTTTAACCTTAGTTTTTCTGTATTTTCACCTTTGCTTAAGAAACATTTACAGGTAATCAGTTATAGGGCATTTGGGTCTTCAAGAAAGCTGAACACATGAATTTAAATTGCTTGTTTTGATTATTCATTCTCATACTGACAAATGGACACCCACATACACATGCACCAGATAATTTCTTCCCAAAATATTTAGCTGCCTTTCCTGGAGTGTAAGGAACTAAAAAATGAAATGCCCTGAATATAAAAGGAGAAGGAAATGGCAACCCACTCCCGTATTCTTGCCTGGAGCATCCCATGGACAGAGGAGCCTGGAGGGCTACAGTCAGTGGGGTCGCACAGAGTCAGACACAACTCAAATGACTAAGCAGCAGATAGAAGACAGATGGAAAAACATTGCCCATACAAAAGTACAGGGGAAAATATCTAGGAAATCAATGCAGTTTATAAACTGTATATGTTCTTGGTATGAATTTTCTCCATTAAGAGTGGAAGCAAGAAATAAATACATTCAGCATTGTTCAGACACCAATGAAAACCCGTTTGGGAATTTAAATGTGGGCTCCACAATATTCAGATATTGTACACTGTGGGACCTTAGAAAGAGTAGAAGTAAATGTCATAAATGCTTTCCAGAATAAAGATTGCTTGATGCTGAAATCATTTCTGCCAAAGGCAAGGATTAAGGTAGCTAGGTTTCCATTTTGAACCTCTGCTGAACAGTGGTAAGCAGAAATACGAATTTAAAAGAGTATCAGTAGTTTCTTTAATTTTTACATTTATGGCTATAAAAAAAATTACATGAAAATGAAACTATGATCCCATGCAGTAACCATTTATTACAAAAGAAAATGGGACAAAAATTACTTTGGGTCAGGTTGTTCTTGAAAATTCTTGTTATTTATAAATTGTCACTTTAAATAAGGGACTGATTCCATAAAGTGGGGAGACTATTGTAAAACATTAAGACACACATAAATACATGTCAATTGGTCCCCACAGATTTTCAACTTTATCTAGAGTTTGACATATTGACAATTTCTTTTATTGTAATTCAATTCACGAGTCAAGATACTGACCAGAAATTGTTTTAGGTGAATAATGCTGAATATTTTATTATAAAAGGAAAATGTTTCCTACAACAATCCAAGATAAGGAAAGGAATGACCCAATGACCTTGCTGCTGCTGCTGCTAAGTCGCTTCAGTCGTGTCCGACTATGCTCGACCTCATAGACAGCAGCCCACCAGGTCCCCCTGTCCCTGAGATTCTCCAGGCAAGAACACTGGAGTGGGTTGCCATTTCCTTCTCCAGTGCATGAAAGTGAAAAGTGAAAGTGAAGTCGCTCAGCCGTGTCCGACTCTCAGCGACCCCATGGACTGCAGCCTACCAGGCTCCTCTGTCCATGGGATTTTCCAGGCAAGAGTACTAGAGTGGGTAGCCATTGCCTTCTCCTAATGACCTTACCAGTGTGAAAATTTTCATGAATAATTATGGACTTTGGACTAGTAGCGCCAGCTAGGAACCATCAAAATTGGATTTAGCACTTCTTCATGTCCAATATACCTGTGAAATTTTAAATCAAATGTATAAAAGTTCTGTACTCATTGTTCAATTGACTAAGTATGGGAGAGAATTATATCTACATAACAAACATCATTTGCTGGATACATATTATGTGCTGTTATATGTATAATGGGATGTTGATGTTCTTCAAACAATCCTGCAATGCGGGTATTATTATTTAAATTTTACATACAAGAAGATTGAGACCCAGAGAGTTTAACTGACTTCTCCAAGTTAACACTAGCAGGACAAAGCTAAGCTTCACATCAAGTCTGGTATGAAGATTGCAGGCATGGTATTTTTTTTCTCCAAACTCCATACTGCCTTTCAAACTTGGCTCTATAATCTAAAACCACTTATATTCACAATTAAATCTTTTAAACTGCACCAAGTATATTCACAATTGGTTATTATGTGTTTGCCTTCAAATTCAATGAATCACAAAATGTATTTTTTATATTGAGTGGGAAAGTAAACAAGATTATTGCTTAATTAAGCCATTATTGAGGAGGGCCTGGCAACACACTCCAGCATTCTTGCCTGGAGAATCCCATGGAGAGAGGAGCCTGGTGGGCTGCAGGCTGTGGGTCGCAAAGAGTTGGACACTTCTGTAGTGATTTAGCATGCATGTATGCAAGCCGTTATTACCCAGAAGCAACAAAGAGCAACTGGATTGTAAACTTCTTAAGTGTTAACATTATCCTGCCTATTGTACACTAAGTAACTATTTGAAGTTTGTGTATGTATGTTTGTATAAGTGAAGTTTTGAAGACCTTGTTCTATTACTTTCACTGGAAAGAAGATAAGCTTAGGTACAGGTCAAAATTGCATCGTGATTCCTACGTAGGAAACAATGCAGAATACACTTGGAATTACTGAGTAGCTGTATCCTTGAAGAACTGCATATGGCAGGGAGTTCCATGGGACAGCCATGTGGTGGGAAGGAATTATACATCCTAGAGGGAGCACGAACACTGAAGTATGTATAGGTTCCCACTTTCCAGTTTATCTGGATTTTTTTTTTCTCCCCTTAATCATTGTATAACTTGCATCAGTAATAAAGTAGAGGACTATTGACTGAGGCAGTGTGCTACACCAAGTTAAAGATATTTATAAAAATCACTTATTTTGGACAATATGCTGCTGCTGCTAAGTCGCTTCAGTCGTGTCCAACCCTGTGTGACCCCATAGACGGCAGCCCACCAGGCTCCCCCGTCCCTGGGATTCTCCAGGCAAGAACACTGGAGTGGGTTGCCATTGCCTTCTTCATTGTCCTAGTCTAGTTTTTAGCATTGATTTTCACATATAGATTTGTTTAATGGCTTGATTACTCTCTTCGTTTTTGACTCCGTTTTTGTCTATTTCATCTCTTTTTTCTTGCTCTTTTCTCAATATAAGTGTGTGAGTTTCTTTGGGTGTTCTTCGCTGTGGCTTAACCATTAGTCTTGGGGTTTTGTGTTCTGTGCCGTGTGGCCTGTGAAGTTTTGGAGCTACAGTAAGGGACTGGGCCTTAACTTCTGAGATGGGAGACCCGAGTACAGGACTTAGGACCAAGAGGCCTCCCAACCATGGAACATTCGGACAATGTAGGCAAGATGATACCTGAAATGGAGAAACAAGCTCCTCTTATAAGGCTGGTTAGAGTATGTCCTAGAGAACTGTGGGTCAGAGGTGGAGAGACACTCTTTCTGTCATTTTTAAAGCTCTGTTCATCTGTGATGAAAGGCATACTGTATTTGGAAAGTGAATGAAAATTTTAATTTTTCTTCCCTTCAAGTTTTATTTTATTTGGTCTTGTCTTAGAGAGTTAGAGGGTGATGTGCCTGCTGTTATAAGCCTCATTTTCTACAGAGAAGTGAATCCTTACATCACAATAAAAGGAACTGCAGGTTCAGTGATGTTTTATAAAGATGAAATATTAGCATAAGCATGATAACACCAAAATTAATCAGGGCAGTTATAACTGACACAAAATAGAAAGGAGTATTTCAGTATGCAATGAGAATGATGAAGGGCTTTTTCAAACAATAAAATATTTTAATTAACAAATATCTGTGAGAGGAGGCATGACTCTCCCAGTTTGGCCTGAAATGATGGTTGTATTGTCAATGTCTTCATTTGTTTCCAGACTCAATTTTAAGTTGTACTGATTATTTATAATATTTTCTTCCTTTCAATTCCTACCATATATTTAGGTTTTAAACAACACAAATTTATTACCTTACAGTTGTGGACATCAGAAGTCTTCCTGAGTCTTCCTGGGCTGATTAGAGGTGTCATGAGAGCAACATTCCTTCTGGAGGTTCCATGTAAGAGTCAGTTTTCTTTAATCTTCCCCCTTCTAGAGACTGTTTGGGCTTCCCTGGTGGTTTAGTGATAAAGAACCCACCTGCCAGTGTGGGAGAGTCAGGTTCGATCCCTGTGTCAGGAAGATTCCCTGGAGAAGGAAGTGGCAGCCCACTCCAGTATTCTTGCCTGGAGAATCCCAGGGATGGGGGAGCCTGGACAAAAGAGTCAGACACGACTTAATGACTAAACAACAAAGAGGTTGTTTAGATTTTTTGGCCCATGGCTCATTCTTCTCTCTTAAAGCCAGTAAATAGGATATTTAAATCTCTCTCCTGATCTTGACCCTCCTGCCTCCTTTTACCCTTTCATAAGGAACTCTGTGAATGTGTGCTAAGTTGCCTACATCATAACCAACTCTTTGTGACTGCATGGACTGTAGCCTGCCAGGCTCCTCTGTCCACAGCATTTCCCAGGCAAGAATACCAGACTGGGTTGCCAGGCCCTCCTCCAGGGGATCTTCCAACCCAGGGATCAAACCTGCATCTCTTATATCTCTTGCATTGGCAGGCTGGTTCTTTGTCACTAGCGCCACCTGTGAAGTCCTAAGGAGCCCTGTTCAGTGCAATTCAGTTCAGTCACTCAGTCGTGTCCGACTCTGCGACCCCATGGACTGCAGCATGCCAGGCTTCCCAGTCCATCACCAGCTTCCGGAGCTTACTCAGACTCAAGTCCATTGAGTTGGTGATGCTATCCAACCATCTCATCCTCAGTCATCCCCTTCTCCTCCTGCTTTCAATCTTTCCCAGCATTGGGTCTTTTCCAATGAGTCAGCTCTTCGCATCAGGTGGCCAATGTATTGGAGTTTCAGCTTCAGCATCAGTCCTTCCAATGAATATTCAGGACTGATTTCCTTTAGGATCAACTGGTTGGACCTCCCTGCAGTCCAAGGGACTCTCAAGAGTACTCTTCAACATCACAGTTCAAAAGCATCAATTCTTCGGTGCTCAACCTTCTCTACAGTCCAACTCCCACATCCATACATGACTACTGGAAAAACTACAGCTTTGACCAGATGGACCCCTGTTGGCAAAGCAATGTCTCTGCCATGCTGTCCAAGTTGGTCATAGCCTCTCCTCCAAGGAGCAAGCGTCTTCCAATTCCATGGCTGCAGCCACCATCTGCAGTGATTTTGGAGCCCAAGTAAATAAAGTCTCACTGTTTCCATTGTTTCTCCATCTATTTGCCATGGAGTGATGGGACCAGATGCCATGATCTTAGTTTTCTGAATGTTGAGTTTTAAGGCAACCTTTTCACTCTCCTCTTTCACTTTCATCAAGAGGCTCTTTAGCTCCTCTTCACTTTCTGCCATAAGGGTGGTGTCATCTGCATATCTGAGGTTATTGATATTTCTCCTGGCAATCTTGATTCCAGCTTGTTCTTCACCCAGCCTGGCATTTTGCATGTTGTACTCTGCATATAAGTTAAATAAGCAGGATGACAATATACAGCCTTGACATACTCCTTTTCCTATTTGGAACCAGTCTGTTGTTCCATGTCCAGTTCTAACTGTTGCTTCTTGACCTGCATAAGGATTTCTCAGGAGGCAGGTCAGATGGTCTGGTATCCCCATCTCTTTCAGAATTTTCCACAGTTTGTGGTGATCCACACAGTCAAAGACCTGGCATAATCAATAAAGCAGAAGTAGGTGTATTTCTGGAACTCTCTTGTTTTTTTTTCATCCATTGTATGCTGGCAATTTGATCTTGGTTCCTCTGCCATTTCCAAATCCAGCTTGAACATCTGGAACTCTGTAGGGCCATTCAAATTATCCAGAATAATCTCCCCATTTCAGGATGCATGATTTAATCACACCTGCCAAGTTTTTTTTGGTATGTAATGTAAGTCACCCATTACACATGGACATCACTTTTTATTCTGCCTACCAGAGCCCACCATCTGACCCCAAAGA
Source organism: Budorcas taxicolor (assembly GCF_023091745.1). Taxonomy (NCBI): domain Eukaryota; kingdom Metazoa; phylum Chordata; class Mammalia; order Artiodactyla; family Bovidae; genus Budorcas; species Budorcas taxicolor. Next base: position 67,551,554 of record NC_068923.1, on the reverse strand, counting down.
TTTAGATCTTTCCCACATGCAAAATGCATTCACTCTATCGTAACATCCCTAAAAGTTACAACTCATTACAGCATCAACTCAAAGTTCAACGTCTTATCTAAATTATAAGATGAAAAGTTCCAAATCTCATCAGTTAAAACACCTGAATCAGATATGGTCTGCTGCTGATGATTTAAGTATTCTGTAACAAAACATACCCTTTTCCTCATTGCCCTCATCAGCACTTGTTTACTTTCAAATTTCTACTAACAGTCTGTTCAAGGCAATCTAGACTTTTAAAACAGTGCTCCTCAGAATTCTTTCAGCTTCTTCCTATTGCTTAATTGTAAAGCCTCTTCTCATTTGTAGGTACTTTTTACAGAAGCATTCCATTTCTGGGTACCAACATCTATATTATTTTCCTATTGTTGTCATAGTAAATTATCACTAATTTAGTGGATTAAAACAAAATAGCTTTATTATCTTACAGTCATTACTATTACTTTACATTATAATCTACTGCTTCAGTCTTAGATTACTGAATAAATATTCTTCTAATTGCTCTTTTTGCGTTTGCATTAAAAAAAAAAAACTTCACTGCCACCATCAACAAAAACAATAGCAGTTATAATAAAAAGTGTTCAAACTACTGAGAGACAGCAGTTATAATAAAAAATGTTCAAACAATTGAGAGCTCATATCTGTCCCATATAATGACCTGATATAGTAAAGTAATATTCATGTGGGCATCCCAGATGGGGCTAGAGGTAAAGAACGCATCTGCCAATGCAGAAGACATAAAAGATGCAGATTTGATCCCTAGGTGTGGAAGATCCCCTGGAGGAGGGCACGGCAACTCACTCCAGTCTTCTTGCCTAGAGAATCCCATGGACAGAGGAGACTGGTGGGCTACAGTCCATGGAGTCACAAAGAGTTGGACAGTAGTGGGTATGTACGCACAAGCACATTCATATCTCACTCTACCCTTAAAGAAATTGAGTCAAAACAAGATCAAGGAACTTGCCCAAATCGTAAGCTTTGTAGTTGTGTGAATGACCAAATATTGCCCGCCATATCAGAACAAAGGATGCCATTACGCATCAATCACTACCACCCCTAGCAGTGCACCCTGAGGGGACTCAGGAAGTGGAAGAACAGGATACTGGCCCTAGAGAGTTAATGTGCATATCAAAGGAATGATTTCAATGAGACCAACTCTTGTGTCTTCTTATACACAGAAAAGGGCTAGGGACTTCCATGGCGGTTCAGTGATTAAGAATCTGCCTTCCTCTGCGGTGCAAGTAGGTTCCATTGCTGGTCAGGAAGTAAGAACCCACATGCTTCAGGGCAATTAAGCCTGTGCACAGCAACTAGAGAAAGTCCTTGACCCAGCAAAGATCCAGCACAGCCAAAATTTTAAAAAAATGAAAAAGAAAAGAGCTAAATTCTTTCACTTGACATATGTCATTTTCTTAATCAACAGTAATCTTTTGATGTTTCCCCTACCTGGTCTTTGTTGCAAAAACCTCTATATATCCTGTTCTCCCTTACCTTTTTGGAGCAGTCCCTCAGAGCTATTTTGAGAAGCTGTCTTGAGGATCCTGGTGGGCAATTGTGCAAAGGGTCACAAAGAGTCAGACACAACTAAGCGACTAAGTACACACACATTTCCAGGCTTAAGTCCACAGAAAATCCACCAAATTTTAGATTGTACATTTTTTTCAGTCCATAGGTGGATGAATTTCTAATTCCCCACAAAAAGAATTGTCTTCCTGAAAGATAGCTTTCAACTCTTGAATATTATTATTTTTCCCCTTTAAAATAAAACCCAAATTGAGCTATAATATTGACCAAATGTTGATCATTACACTCAACTCCAATCATATATGGGGCTTCCCTGATATTCAGTTGGTAGAGAATCCACCTGCCATGCAGGAGACCCTGGTTTGATTCCTGGATCAGGAAGACCCTGGGGAGAAGGGATAGGCTACCCACTCCAGTATTCTTGGGCTTCCCTTGAGGCTTAGCTGGTAAAGAATCCGCCTGCAAAGCCGGAGACCTGGGTTCAAAGCGGGAGACCTGGGCTCAGTCTCTGGTTTGGGAACCGGCAATGGCAAACCACTCCAGTACTATTGCCTGGAAAATTCCAGGGACAGAGGAGCCTGGTAAGCTGCAGTCCATGAGGTCACTAAGAGTCGGAAACGACTAAGTGACTTCACTTTCACTTTTCACTTTCATGCATTGGAGAAGGAAATGGCAACCCACTCGTGTTCTTGCCTGGAGAATCCCAGGGATGGGGGAGCCTGCCGTCTATGGGGTCACACAGAGTCGGATGCGACTGAAGCGACTTAGCAGCAGAGAAGGAAAAGGCTACCCACTCCAGTATTCTGGCCTGGAGAATTCCATGGATTGTATAGTCTGTTGAGCGGCAGAGTAGGACACGACTGAGTAACTTTTCAGTTTCACTTTTTTCCAGTCGTATATAATTGCTATTCTCTAAACATCCTACACTTTCACCTCTATTTTTTGTCTTTTTGAAATTCTTACTTTGGAAGATATTCCTTCAGTTTTCTTTACCTTCAATCTCCATTTTAAACCCCATCTCCTTTGTGACATCTCCTGTTATATCAGGTCCCACAATGATTAATACCTCTACCATTCACTTAGCCAGCAGTCACACCTATTCTGTGATTTTTAAAAATACATCATAGGTTTATTTCTTCTTTGGATTGCCATAAAAATATTACAAGTCTTTTATTTTCCAAATAGATTATATATTTGTTAAGAATTAACAGAGTATACTGCCTAACAAACATTTAACAACCATTTAAAGTTGGTGTGTGTGTGTGTGTCTAGCTAAAAATTCAAAAATCTTATTTTAGAATAACATCCAAAAGATAAAGCATTATGGTTCCATAGCACTAAGTCATTTGTATCTTCATTTTTCTGTAGTTTATTTTTATAAATGCCATATGCTGAATTGTTGTAAGTATCTTATAAATTGAAGTTGGATGTTTCCACCTCTGATATTATTTTCTTCATCACAGAACTTTTCTGATTGTGTCTTTCATAACAGCATGCAGTTCAGTAAAGCTCACAGGATAGCAAGAGGAAAATAAAAATATTTTGGCATTAGAGAACATAATTTAAATTAATCTTCCATAGACTATAACATGAAATTTCATTCAGTGCCCTTTAGAGCAGTGATTCTCTAATCATGGCCATGACCTTTCATTAAATGTTCTCTGCATTCATCAATAGCAGACATAATTCCATCAATATCTAAAGGTGATTTAAGAAAGAAAAAAAAAATGCATATGTAAAGCCTGTAAGCTGATGGTTAGCTTCCAAAGTGCAGGTTTGAACTTTTGTTCTTATTCTTTGTGTGAAAGAATAAGCATCTCAGAGCACGTTTTCCCCACTGAAAAGCATTTATCGGGTGCTTAATACATGGAGAACACTTGCGTGTGCCAGAAGACATAAATATATATTAAGAGATTTTTCCAAAGAACATGCTTTTGTAGAAGAAAGAAATTTCAGTAACTTTAAAATATGTCATAGTGTTTTGAGGGCTTTCCAAGTGGTGTTAGTGGTAAAGAACCTGCCTGACAATGCAAGAGGCCTAATAGATGTGAGTTTGATCCTGGGGTAGGAAAGACCCCCTGGAGAAAGGCATGGAAATCCACTCCAGTAGGGAAGACATGCTGGAGAAGGGCATGACAACCCATTCTAGTACTCTTGCCTGGAGAATCCCATGGACAGGGGAGCCTGGCAGGCTGCAGTCCATTGGGTCACAAAGAGTTGGACATGACTGAAGTGACTTAGCAGGCACTCAAAAAGTATTTCAAACATGATTATGCACATACAAATAAATGACCCTCAGGATTCCAGAAAAAAGCAGAAGGGAATGAAAATTGGATCATTTAAAATAGTTTATTAAAGGATGATTTACATCCTTTGTGAGTGGGATGTAGAGAAAGGCAAGATAGAACTGTTTCCACCTTTGACTTGAAGAGATGAGATAAAGGGTGGAATTGGTCGCTGGAACTCAGAAGAGTTTTAAATTCAATTTCAAAGAATATTTTCTCTTATTATAAGGGAAACAGGTAGACTCCAGCAAAGAAGCCAAGGGAATAAATATTCCAACCACACCTCCCTCTTCCCTCTGTTCTCCTGCCATCATTCAATGATGGCTGATCCCAAGTGGCATTCAGAGGAGAGAGAGTCCATCCAGGTAGCTCCAGTGCACAGGCACAATGGAGAAGGAAGGAGAGCGGGTCTGGAGGAGCATATGGAAGTCAGTCATCACAAATTCTCAAAAGCATAAAGGAACAAATGGTTAGTTACTGATGGATGATAGGAGAAAATGGGATCTGAAGAGATGAATGATATTTTATCTAGAAGAACAGGTAGCTACCAGAATAACATGTAAAAAGAAATATCAATATAGAAGAAAAGACATCACAATGTATAAGTTTATGGAGTATTGGGTTATTATTCAGAGTGCTGCTACAAATAAAATTTCGAATGTTTGTATAAGTACCAGGATGAAAACCTGGCAATCCAAGTGTCAGCTACAAATTAGCACTTTCCATCTACCTCTACAAGGATTAAATCATGAGCTGCTACAACTGTTGACTTTCAACACCCCCTTAAAGGAGCTCAGGGTAGAGAGCAGAAATGAGGTGCTCTGTGCTCTGGGAAAAACTGGCAGAATATGTCTTCAGATAGATATTTTTGGGAGCAATTTTATGAGCCTGATTCTTGTATCTCCCCATATCTAGAAACCACTAAAATCCTTCATGGTGACAATTGCTCTTCATGACTAGCAAAAGCCATCTGCAAAAAATATGTAATATGTGCTTGACTGCATGTACTCCCACTTCACCCAAATCCCCTATATTCTGACCTTTCCCTCTGTCTCTTTGCAGCAGTTTCTCAGTGGTATCTGAGGTGCTGTCTCCCAGGGTATAGTCCTCATTTTGCCTCCAGTAAAACTTAACTTGCAGCTCTCATGTTGTGCATTTTTTTTTTCAAGTCAGCAAAGGCTTTTGTTACTTTAGATAACATACAAATTAACATCTTCAGTTCCTATCATCTTAAAGGTCTTTCATGTATGTAAATAAATCAGTTTAATTTTTTGGAATCCATAAGGTAAAGTGATGTTTCAGGTAAATATCATATATTTGTTTCATTCAATTTTTTACGCCTGGAGCTTGAAATAATTTGAAACTGCCCTTTAAGATTCTTCTCATTGTTCCAGTCTGTTTTCTATGTTTTTCTGCCTCATTCCAAAATCTTCTTGTTCTGGGGAATTCTGGAGATAGAGGAAAGGTAGTTGGAAGGATTTTGTGTAGGAAGGAATAAGATACAATGGATACTGGAGGTGGGAAGGGAAATAGAGGATGGGGAGAGGGAAAATGGTGGAGAAGAAGAGAAGAAGGAGAGAAAAGACATGGAGATTAAGATAGGAAGAGAAGGAAGGTGGAGGAGATGGTGTTGCTCTGGGGTGAAAAGATCAGGACTTCTAAGTAAGGTACGTTTTGGGATCAGATTGGAAATTACCATTTACCAACTCTTTGACCTTGGAGAAGTTTCATTATAAAAATGGAAAGCATGATAATAAAAATCCAAGATACTATGAAAAGTAAATGTGATTTCACATGTGATAGGTCTGAGCATATGAAAAGGCACTAATTTCCCTTCCTTTTCTTTACTTTCTTTTTTTTTAAGCCACCACATGGAATTATTGATTCTGAATTTAGCCCTGACATTGCTACTGATCTGATGTGGAACACACTATAACATCCATGCCAGTGACAAAGGCTGTAAGACACCCAGTATCTGGAATTTAATCCAGACTCCCTTTTTGACTTTGAGTCTCAGGCTGTAGGAAATGAAACACCAGCAGCAGAATCGACAAAGGATTATTTTAATTAACAACCCCTAAGCTATCATCAAGTAGTTAATAGAGTTAACTATGAAAATTAAATTCCAGGAAAATAGAGGTTGTTATTCAAAGGGACACTACCTTGTCTGAAAAGGAAAGAAAAACAGGTAAGAATGACTGGTGTTTTGTAGAATACTTTGTGCTAAAATTCACCTTCTCAATTTATAAACAATGATGAGCACAACATCGGTGGGCAAACCCTGATGATTCCTTGTGATGTTGTGGAGTTGTTCTGGATACTGCCTCCTAAGGGCACACAAGGGAAAGGCTTGTGGTCCTCCCGTGCTCTTGCTTTCTTTTGAGTAGTTAGCTGAATTTTAAGTAGGGCACATTCAATGCACTGTCACGATCTGGCTTTTCTTGCAGTTCATCTGACTCACCGAAGACAGTTTTCTGGAGAAAGAGTGTCATTATAAAAAGTAATCATTACCTCTATTTTCCTAGCTACAAATAGACTTTATACAGTAAACATTTTATAATGGAGTCTTAGAGACAAACACGTTTTTGTATATGAAATGGCTCAAGTTTGATAGTAAATACATTTGACTAGAAGATGCACATGGCAGTGTTATTTTTAAAGATTAATTTTTAACTTTTGCTGCTGAGAATAAAAAACTTGAATATGCTTATAGTAGTTGTATTTTGTATCAGTAGTGTTTCAAATACACTGTCAATTTTTTTATCTTAATAGACTATGTGTGTTTTAAATATTATTTTCCACATTGAGAATTTAGAGTTGTGTGTTAATTAAAAGTATGCACTATCTGACTTGGCTATTATTCTTTCTTTAATTAAGAAATGAACTTAAGATGTCCACATCCTCCTGCATTGAAATAATCACTGGGAAATTAACTGAACCTAAACATTTAAATTATATTTTCCATGGACCTTATGCTGATAAGTCCCCTCTCTTGGTGAGTGCCACACAATATTAATTCTGCTGTTTGTGGGGTCCATCATCTTAAAAAAAGGTTTTCAGGCAGATATGATTTTAACCCTATTTTATTGCTTTGGATCTTTAACCACATGCTTCGCTTTCATGTTTTGTGCCATTCATAGTGCCTTAGGTTAATTTAGACATTTATGGTTTGATAGAGTACACTGAATACAAGTTGATCTCTAAACTGCCTTCATTCTAACACAAAGACAAAATGCATATGCTAGAAAAGATCAGTATTGCTATTCCAAGGGAAGTGTTACTATCTAGTCAAAGTCATATTTTTGAAATTAAATGTTATTCCAGGCTTCACACCTCACCAGATATTTCTGGGAACAAAGAGGACAATTACAAGCTGCTATTAAGGCAGTGTGAGGGTGTATCAGTACAACTTGTTAAGAGAAAGTGACCCAGGTCACAGACCCTGGTGGAGAATGCATGTTAGAGGTATTGACTTCTCGGTTAGGACTGTCCTAGATATGGCTTGAAAGGAGTAACACAGATGCAACAGACTGCGGCAATTTCTCAAGTCTCACGGACACCTCGTCCCATAATTTGAGTCTGTCAATGCTGATGCTCCTTGATGTTTCTTTTGTAAGGACTCTCTGATGTCAGTGTAGTAGATAAGCCTTTGAGAATTAGAGTATTAGGATACAAGCTATTCAAGACCTGGGATGATGTGCTTGGAAGATGAAACACTTCAATTTAACAAGAATCAGAAACTGGGACTTATAAACAGAAAGAGAACAGGTACAGATCAAGTCCAAATGAATAAACACCCCTATAAAGAAGGAACAGGGGAAAAACATAAAGGCTGTTGCCCTTCTTAGCCATTTGCTCTAAAGTTTCTGAAAGCTTCATCTTTAATGAGAATTTAAAATTTTATGTAATTATTAAAATTGTGATGTTTAGATAATTATCTATGGGTTTCAAGTTGAAAGCCCAAAGTGGTTTGCTCTTGAAGAATGAAAACAAAAATCATACATTTCTTTGAATACTTAAACTGAGGTGTGTGCTTAGTCATTCAGTCATGTCCAACTCTTTGTGACCCCATTGGCTGTAGCCAACCAGGCTCTTCTGTCCATGGGATTCTCCAGGCAAGAATACTGGAGTGGGTAGCCATTCTCTCTTCCAGGGGATCTTGCTGACCCAGGGATTGAACCTATGTCTCCTGTGTTTCCTGAATTGCAGATGGATTCTGAGTCATTGGAGAAGCCCCTCCACGTGGTATATATGTGTATAAATATTTTTTACTGAATCACTTCATAACACATTACAAAAATGGTAATAATTTATCCATATACTTTAACAACTTTCAACATGAAGTGATTCACTTATATAACCATATATTTATGATAGTTTAATAAAATATCTTCTTTGCAGTATTATTTTAATATGTTTGAGCCTCAGCATCACTTTAATCTAGTGTGATTTCTATTTAGTACTCTTGAATACTATGGAAATAAGGTACAGATGGTGAATTGTTAATATATGTGGGATTCCTAAAGAGTTTAACTCAAATTATTTATATTTCTTAAAGCAAGAAACTGAAAATAACTACTGAACTTGAACTAGTAAATTCCTTAACATTCAATGTACTTAAAAAACTAGGCTGGAAAGTGATCGAACTGAGGCACCAAACTCAGAATTCTTGCTCAGCTATCTGTACATTAGGATGATAATAATAGCAATGACCTCAATAAGCTTGCTCCAGCTTAATGCCTTGAAGAGCCATTTATTCTGACTCAAATGAACAAGATGATAATTATGATAATGATGGTGTTGGTGATACCTAGCACTGCTGCTGCTGCTGCTAAGTCGCTTCAGTCATGTCCGACTCTGTGCGACCTCATAGATGGCAGCCCACCAGGCTCCCCCGTCCCTGGGATTTTCCAGGCAAGAACACTGGAGTGGGTTGCTATTTCCTTCTCCTACCTAACACTAAGATAGTGCTTTCCATATTCAGGTACCAATCAGAATCTTTTTTATAAATTAAGTCATTTAATATTCATAACTCTATGAAGTAGGTATTATTATTTCCATTTTATAGAAGAGGAAATTAATGAACAAGACATTAAATGACTTGCCTGCAATCAGAGCTAGAATACACTAGAGCCAGTTTTCAGATACAAAAAGTGTATATCCCGTGTTTATATTCTTTCCTTTTACTGTTTCTCATAACTGTAGATATTCACTTTGCTGACTTTTTAACCATTTAAAGCTCAGCTAAAATATCACTGACTCAGAGGTGCATACATCCCTCATCAACCAGCCTGAGCTAGTCTTGCCGCATCACCGTTTGCACTTCCACCACCTCTGACTCTACTATCTTCTTTTCTGTTTAATCCTTTATAGAACTCATCACTATTTAAATCTATCTATCCATTTATCTATTTATCTGTCTTTCTATACACTCAGTCCATGGGGTCACAAAGAGTCAGACACAACTGTGACTGAACAACAAATACACTCCCCCACTCCAGATTGCAAACTTCTTGAACAAACAAAAATTCCGTCTTGTTTAGCATCCTATTTCCAGTACCAATGACTCACACATTACAGATAGTTATTAAATAGCTGTTTAAGAATTTATACTATTGAATAAATAGTTATATTTGTAAATTAACTAGATTTTCATAGGGATTGCATACAATGGAACACTTAAAAACCATGGGATTTCGAGTTAGCCAAAACTAGGTTTGAGTTTTAGCTCCATCACTTTCCAGATGCATGATCTTTTACTATTGAAATTCTTTAAGCTATTTAACTCTTTAAAATATAAATAAAAACAGTATCTATATTATACAGTTAATTTGAGGCTTAAATACAATGGTATTTGTAAACTGACATTATCTTTTACCTATTAATAATAGTCACTCAAATGTTTGCTACACATCTTATGCAAAGAGGGATTTACTTGGAATGGAAAGAAGATTGAGCGCTGAAGATTATCTAAGACTGAGGCAGTATCAGATTAATAACAAGAAAAGCCTTGGTATCAAACTAAGTCAAAATGGAAATTGTAAGTTTACTCCATGATGCTGCTACTGCTGCTAAGTTGCTGCAGTTGTGTCCGACTCTAGACGGCAGCCCACTAGGCTCCCCCATCCCTGGGATTCTCCAGGCAAAAACACTGGAGTGGGTTGCCATTTCCTTCTCCAATGCATGAAAGTGAATAGTGAAAGTGAAGTCATTCAGTCATGTCTAACTCTTAGCGACCCCATGGACTGCAGCCTACCAGGTTCCTCCATCCATGGGATTTTCCAGGCAAGAGTACCAGAGTGGATTGCCATTGCCATCTCCAAGTTGACTCCATAACCATATTCTATTAATACATGTTAGTTTCTAGAAGCCTAATAAATGTGCCCCTTTATTCCTTTAATGGGTTTAGTCCAATAAAGTGATGCACATTGTGATCACAACAGGAGGATGTAACCGAGATGAGGGTCCCAATGCTTTCCTTATACTCCTCCAAAAGTCCCCTCTTAGAAAACTTACCCTCTTACATACAAAGTCCATTAAAAAACCAAACCTTCCACCAGATGCTGCAGAAGTTGCTTTGCAGGGTCAGGGCCCGTCCTAGAAAATTACGTGGATGAGGAGAGACTATATGCCTCTTCCAGCCAGCAGATATGAAAGAGAGGGAAAGAAGCAAGTCCATTTCCCTTTTTAAAATTCACCAACCATATTGATAAGGTCTCTGTTTAGGAGAAGGCTTGAGGTGGGAGAGGCGGGGACAGTCTTTCCATTCTATTTCCAGGTAGTGGGTGAGAGTAGTTCTCTAACAATTATCTGTTATCATCATTTATGTTGACACCACTTGAAGCCATATATATGTATATAAACATGTATATAACCCAGTGGCTCAGTGATAAAGAATCTGCTTGCCAATGCAGGAGACGCAAGAGATGTAGGTTCTATCCCTGGGTTGAGAAGATCCCCTGGGGTAGAAAATGGCAACCCCCTCCTGTATTCTTGCCTGCAAGATCCCATGGACAGAGGAGTCTGATGGGCTATAGTTCATGGAGCCACAGAGTCGGACACGACTGAATGACTGAGAACACACTTAATATACATGTAATGTATTTTTATAGACATATGGCTTCAAGTGCTCTGACTTGCAAATATACCCACTGTTTACCCTTATCTATAAAGATGTAAATGCCAGATCAATGCTGTGTTTCTAAAGTCAACAGCTCCTCATCTCTTGGTTCCTGCCATTGATATTCTTTGCCTCTGTCTTCAGCAAAGAGAGAAATAAGCAACGTGTGCATCCTTCAATGCACCAAACTTGAAATTAAAGACTACATTGTTTCAGGCTTGGTACTTTTACAGAAAAAAAAGAAAACAATTTATGTTGTAGTTAAGTGAAGTACATTGTGTTTCACTACAAAGTGTTTTTTTCTTTTTTTCTCAACTAAGTTCCTTGTCATCTTCACAAACTATTTTAAATAAATGAATCTGATAAATTATTTTTTTAAGAAGAGAAAAATATCTGATCAAGATGAATCTCCAGTCAGTTTTTCAGGCAATCAGGCTGATGGATAAGCCACATCCCTTCCAGGAAGTTTCCTGGGCAAAGCCTGTTGGTGCTACACGTGTCACACCTTACAGAGACAAAGCTGGCTGCTGCAGGAGAACGGACACTAACTATTGAGCCGATTTTTATTCTCAGTACAAGGAAATGGAATGACATGAAAAGGAAATGGAATGACATGAAAATATTCTCCCTGGTATAAACATCTTTATCATTAATAGAAAGCTCTCACATTTACAAACATCTCTGGAAATTTCAATGTCTAACAGATAAGGATTCTGTTTAAAAGCATCTTCAATGTTTTTACTGCCTTTCATTACAGTAAATGTGAATGGAGTGTGCAGTATTGTCACTGGCCATTCACATGGAATATTCAAGTAGTCCCTCACCTCTTTAACTAATTAGACATGAGTTGTTAGGTCTTTTTATTATTTTTGAAATTGCTCACATTACTGTGGTAGATTCTGCATAATTTATCCAATTCCACACATTTGAAAACTCTCTCTGTACCAGCCAGGGCATTGCTCACTGCCAATTTGTCACTGGTCCGTTACCATTTCAGGCTGAACTATTTTACAGAAAGATCCATTTGTTTGAATAATGAAGCTTTCCATGAAAAAAGATTTTCCATGTTTTAATCATTAATATTTATATTAAAATACTATATTAAATTTTAACAGACAAAAATAAACAGTATTAAAAATGTAAACATTATTGATTTTGTAAACTTGTCTCATTATCTTAAAAGCAAAATTTTATCAGGGGAATCCTAGTTTGTGAGCCACCTTTTCCAAAAGTATTCCAGTGACTTAGACTATTTTCCATTTCCTTTTAGTAAAAATAAATTGTTTCCACATAAGATTGCCACGGTATACGTGGGCAGTCTTCATTTTGCACAATGCCATGTTAAATGCAATGACTCTTTGGAATCATTTCTTCACATAGACCCTTGGTAACTGAGACCTGCAAAGCAAAGGCACAGTTCCAATATGCCTCAGTTTCGGTTAAACTGTGCTTTCCCTAACAAAGACTGACTGTGGTTTTGACAGTGCAATTTTCCTCTTTAAGTCAGTTGGGTACAATCAAATGTTTCTTATTATTAATCGATGGAAATATTTTTCATTGATGAATTCTCAAATTTGCTAACATATTAGATACATCTAACATTTATAGTTAATAATTTATATACTTTCCTTCAACTTTGTTTTCTGAAAGTGAAAAATATAATCAGCACTGGCATAGTGCTATTACTTCCTATTATAATGGTCACCTTGGACTTTAAAGTGTATCTGACATTGGGACTCTTTCATTTTGTGCATATGTGTGATTCTTCTCTAACATTGTTAAATTTGTCTTGAAAACAGCCATAGAATATTTATCACCTCTGACCCACTCATAATTTTTAAAAGTATATCCAAATTTCAGAAGGAAAATCAAGGAAAATTGTAGTTTAATTTAAAAATAATTATTTAAAGATAGTTTTGGTCTTCCCAGGTGGCTCAGCTCGATCTCTGGATCAAGAAGATCCCATGGAGAAGGGAATGGCAACCCACTCCAGTATTCTTGCCCGGAGAATCCCATGGACAAAGGAGCCTGGTGGGCTATTGTCCCTGGGGTCTCAAAGAGTCAGACATGACTGAGCGACTATGCACTCAAGCACCAACAATATTTATTTCTTAAATATAGCATCTATATCATACATATTTCTCCTTCAGTGTGTCAAAACACTATGCCCTGTAATTGCTATTCAGTGTGCTTAGCCAAGAAAAATATGTGGTGATATAAGCAAAGCCTCAAAATCTCAAAACCTCAATAAACTAGAAAAGCAAATATAGATAGACTTCATATAATTTAAGCAGTCCCACAGACATTTGAAATCTCTTACTACCAACCATTCTAAGTGATACCAGTCTGTCACGACCTTAAGTGTAATTATTTTATACAATGATTTAACAACTAGTGTAGTGCTGAGGCCCATACTGGGTGCTCAAAAAGTGAACTGGAACTGAACTGATTATTTTGTTTGAACCAAAACATTTAAAATGTATTTTTTCCAGGGAAAAAAAGAGAACTATATAAATGCAAAACAATACAATGGCAATATTCTCAGATTTCATATGAGTCTGATGATACTTTGTTCTTGCATTTATATCTTGGCCATCTATGGCTAATGGTTTCTTTGTTGACTAGGACCTCTTTAGAGGGGGAAAAAAAAATAAGCACGATAGTCACTTTTTTTGCCCTTTCTAATTTTTCCTTAATATTACTTGTCCATGAGTGCTCGGTGACTCAGTTGTATCTGACTCTGCAGCCTTAGGGATTGTAGCCCACCAGGAGCCTCTATCTAAGGAATTTTCCAGGCAAGAATATTGGAGTGGGTTGCCATTTCTTCCTCTGATCACCTGTGGAATTATCCTCCTATGAAACAAAAATCTGTAATTAACACTCCTTAGCTTAAAAATCTTTAGTTCCCCTATAAGCAGTGATCTGGGCTTCCCTAGTAGCTTAGCTGGTAGAGAATCTGCCTGGAATGCAGGAGATCCAGTTCAGTTCCTGGGTCAGGAAGACCCCCTGAAGGAGGGCATGGCAGCCCATTCTAGTATTCTTGCCTGGAGAGTCCCATGAACAGAGGAGCCTGGTGGGCTACAGTCCATGGGGTCGCAAAGAGTTGGACACAACTGAGTGACTAATCACACATAGTGCAGGCAGTGACCCCCAATGTAAGCATGACATTGAGAAGTGTCTTCTTTCCTCCCTTTTCTTTTCAATCCAATTCTAATGTATATCTCTCTTTTTCTACCCATTTAAATTAAACTCCCACCATACAAAATACCTTTACACTTAGTTATATACTATTTTCTCTGTCTGAAATGCCTTTTCCTCCTTTATCTACCAGGAAAACTTCGACCTGTTTTTCACAACTCAGTGCATATATCACCTTTTCTATGAGACTGACTCTCCTGTCCTCTATATAGCGATGGTTCTGCTCTTGTTTGGGCACTCATAGACATCTAGGCATATTTCTATTATTTTATTTATTGTACTATGTTTCCATTTTTTGGTAATCCCACAAGAATTTATAAACTATATATAAAGATAAAATTATAATGGTTTGGACTTTTAAGTATAAAGGATCCTGAATTTCAGTAATGTATATTCCAGTTTCATTGTGAAGTTTGCCCACTGATTCATTTGTTATTAATTAGATACCATCCAATTACATATACTACTCCTTTGAAAGTAAGATTTATAAGCTACTTTTCAAACATAAAAGAACCAGCATTCTCTGTAATATATTTCTACTCTGACCCAGGATGAACATGCTTTTTTTTCTTTAACAAAGTTACCCATTTCCCAAGACTTTGATAAGGAAAAAGTCAGAACAATTCTTTTTTGTCATCTTGTTTTATTAGCAGTGAAATCAAATGCTCATTGATACTTAGAGGGACAATTATATTTTAAATAAACTTTCTTTTTTAAACTAATGCTATTAACTGTAAGGCTAATGGCAGAAAGTGAAGAGGAACTAAAAAGCCTCTTGATGAAAGTGAAAGAGGAGAGTCAAAAAGTTGGCTTAAAGCTCAACATTCAGAAAATGAAGATCATGGCATCTGGTTCCATCACTTCATGGGAAATAGATGGGAAAACAGTGGAAGCAGTGTCAGACTTTATCTTTTTGGGTTCCAAAATCACTGCAGATGCTGACTGCAGCCATGAAATTAAAAGACGCTTGCTTACTCCTTGGAAGAAAAGTTATGACCAACCTAGATAGCATATTCAAAAGCAGAGACATTACTTTGCCAACTAAGGTCCATCTAGTCAAGGCTATGGTTTTTCCAGTGGTCATGTATGGATGTGAGAGTTGGACTGTGAAGAAAGCTGAGCACCAAAGAATTGATGCTTTTGAACTGTGGTGTTGGAGAAGACCCTTGAGAGTCCCTTGGACTGCAAGGAGATACAACCAGTCCATTCTGAAGGAGATCAGCCCTGGGATTTCTTTGGAAGGAATAATGCTAAAGCTGAAGCTCCAGTACTTTGGCTACCTGATGTGAAGAGTTGACTCATTGGAAAAGACTCTGATGCTGGGAGGGATTGGGGGCAGGAGGAGAAGGGGACAACAGAGGATGAGATGGCTGGATGGCATCACTGACTCTATGGACGTGAGTTTGAGTGAACTCTGGGAGTTGGTGATGGACAGGGAGGCCCCTGGCATGCTGCGATTCATGGGGTTGCAAAGAGTCGGACATGACTGAAAGACTAAACTGAACTGAAGGTCTCATACACTCACATATATATGTAGTCAAATAAACTTTGAATAACTGCCTTTATGGGGAGAAGGCTGAATTATTGGAAACAAGTACTGAACTTGGAGTTAGGAACCTGGTGTTTTTTAGTTGGTCAGTCGTGTCCGACTCTTTGCGACCTCATGGACTGTAGCCTACCATGGGATTTTCCAGGCAAGAGTTGCCATTCCTTTGGCCAGAGGATCTTCCCGACCCAGGGATCGAACCCGGGTCTCCACATTGTAGGCAGACGCTTTACCGTCTGAGCCACTAGGGAAGTCCTAAAGGGAGTTTGCCTCTGTTGAAAATGAAAGTCACTCAGTCATGTCTGATTATACTGGAGTAGGTAGTCATTCTCTTCTTCAGGGAATCTCCCCAACCCAGGGATCCAACCAGGGTCTCGGGCATTGTGGGCAGATTCTTTACCAACTGAGCCACAAGGGAAGCCCAATAATACTGGAGTGGATAGCTTATCCCATCTCCAGCGGATCTTCCTGACCCAGGAATCGAACCAGGGTCTCCTGTATTGCAGGCAGATTCTTTACCAACTGAGCTATGAGGAAAGCCCTAGGAACCTGGAGTTCAGTTCTAATTACTATCACCAGGTGAGCACTCTGCTGTGCTGTGCTCAGTCACAGTGGTGTCCAACTCTGCGACCCTGCCACAGTTGGCCTCTTTGTAGGCCACCAGGCTGCGCTGTCCATGGGATTACTCAGGAAGGGATACTGGAGTGGGTTGCAGTTTTCTTTTCCAGGGGAATCGTCCCAGCCCAAGGATCAATCCAATGTCTCCTTGCACTGGCAGGCAGATTCTTTACCGCTGTGCCACCTGGGAAGCCTTCAGTCTTATGCAAATCACTTAATCTCTGATATTAGGTTTCCAATGTCAGATCAGAGATGGTAGTTACCAGTTATCTTTCAGCTCACATATGTAATTGTGGTAGATTTAGCACATTTCTTTGTATGTACATTAATTGATAAATGTAGATTTCAATAAAAGAAATTCCTTTGTGTAAAAAAGAAAAAATACAAGAAACCCAAGTGGAAAGATGAGCAAAGAACATAAGTGAGCACGTCTTGGAAGAGAAGAACTGGATGCTTAACAAGAGTATTAATATGAACATTTATACTCATTATGTTTGCTTAGTCACTCAGTCACGTCCGACTCTTTTCAACCCTATGATCTGTAGCCCACCAGGCTCCCCAGTCTGTGGGAATTCTCCAGGTAAGGATACTGGAGTGGGTTGCCATGCCCTCCTTCATGGGATCTTCCTAACCCAGATCAAACCCAGGTTTCCCAATTTGCAGGTGGATTCATCACTTTCTCAGCCAAAAGGGAAGCCCATACTCATTATAGAGAAATGCAAATGGAAAAGTAAAAACTCAAGATAAAGAAAAATAAATAGAAGCTGATCATTTTCAGGGAGATGAAGGGCAGAGACTACCACAGCAGAAATGCTACACACTGGTTCTTGCAAATATTAGTTTTGCTAATTTTTTGATTAGCCACACTGGCTCTTCTCATTCTGGATTAGAGAAAAATGGCCCTATATTTGGATGTTTTGACTTAAGCTTTCCTTTTTCTTAAACTTTAAACCTTCATCACCTATTATTCCTACTGTTATCTTCCTGATTTCTTTAAGGTTATTGTGTCCTGGGTACATTTCCTTAATGGTCTTAACCTTAGAATTTCACCAGGCTCTTCTGTCCACGGAATTTCCCAGGTAAGGATACTGGAGTGGGTTTCCATTTCCTTCTCCCAGGGATCTTCCCTACCTAGGAACAAACCCACATCTCCTACATTGGTGGGTTCTTTACCACTGAGCCACCAGGGAAGCCAAATTATTTCAAAATGTGTGATAAATATCCCTATTACCACTAAGTAGTAGAATCAGAAAGAAGAGGACAAGAACAACAAGAAAAGGACAGTGAGAAGAGGAAACAATGGAAGAAGAAGCAGAAAGAGAGGGAAGGGCAGGGAGGAGAGGATGAAGACAAGAGAAGGAGGCGGAGGAAGAGGAAGACTACGAGGAAAGGAAGAGACAGAAGCGTCCCTTACCTAGAGAGCAGGATAAAATAGTGACAGAAACAGATGGATGTGACTGCAGAAATACCTGTAATCATGTTGACGATCTCTCCTTCATGCAGGAAAACGGGGCTCTTTTGCTGCCCAGTGATCTCATGACACAGTACCCTGCTTTCCCTGGGTCTTTATTTCCTACCATTCTCTCCCTTCTCTCTGCAGTCCAGCTACACTGGCTGCCTCCGTTGCTCCGGAACATGGCCAAGCTAACTTACATCCTAAGGCCTTTGAATCTGTAGCTCCCTCTGCATGGACTCCTCTCCGCAGACGACTGCATGTGGGTCTTCCCCTTACTTCTTTCAGTACTTACATGTCACCTGCAGAGAAGGGCCCCTGGAACACTATGTGTGCGGTGTGTGCTTAGTCACTCAGTAGTGTCCGACTCTTTGTGACCCCATGGACTGTAGCCAGGTTCCTCTGTCCACGGGGACTCTCCAGGCAAGAATACTGGAGTGGGTTGCCCTGCCTTCCTTCAGGGGGAGATTTCCAACCCAGGGATCGAATCCAGGTCTCCTGCATTGCAGGTGGATTCTTTACCATCAGAGCCACCAGGGGAGCCCGAGATTACTGAAGTGGTAGCCTGTCCCTTCTCCAGGGGGACTTCCCTACCCAGGAATCAAACTGGGGTCTCCTTCACTGCCAGCAGATTCTTTACCAGCTGAGCTACCCTGGAAGCTCATATACTGAAGACTATACTCACACTCTCATTGCTTTTTTCTTTTCTTTTCTTTCTTTAATTATATGGCTAAGTTAGGTTTTAGTTGTAGCACTCAGGGTCTTTGTTGCCTTAGGTGGGGTCTGTCACTGAGGTACACAGGCTTTCTAGTTGTGGCTCAAGGGCTCAGTAGTTGCGGCTTAGTTGCCCAGCTGTACGTGGGATCTTAGTTCTCTGACTAGAGATGGAACTCCTGTCCCCTGCACTGCAAGGCAGATTCTTAACCACGGGATCATCTGGGAAGCCTCATACTCTTGTTAGGTTTCATTCCCGCTTACCTCCTGCATTTTCACAGCACTAATTGTTATCTAATATGATCATTTGCTCCTGGATGTAAAGAAATGCAACTTGTCTGTCTTCTTACAGTGAGTTACTTAAGGAGAGTGGTTTTTTTTTTTTTTGAATTTTTAATTGAAGCATAGTTGATTTACAGCGTTGTACCAATCTCTGGTGTACAGCAAAGTGACTCAGTTATTCACACATATATATTCCTTTTTATATTTTTTTCCATCATGATTAATCACAGGATACTGAGTATAGTTCCCTGTGCTATATAGTAGAGCTTTTTGGTTTACCCCAGGAGAGTGGTTTTGTTTAATCCTTTATCTCCAGGACTTAGAAGAATTCCTTTTTCATAATAAGTGCTCAATAGTTTTTTTAATGTGTGAATGAATGCTCTTATTTCATGCCAAGCATTGCCCTGAGTGCTTTAAAAATCATATTAATTCTCACCAAAAATTGGTTACATGCTATTGTAATTTGCATTTTACATAAGTGAAACCAAGTCACAGAGATGTTAAAGATCCTGCCCAAATCTCATAGCTTAGTAAGTGTTGGGTAAGGTAACCTCAACTCAGTCCCTCACGAGTAGACACTGCAACACGTGGATCCATATCTGATAGCTAAACTGTGGAACTGGATTTAAATTGGTTAACTCTACACCCAGTCTGACTCAATACTCCTGTCTAGATGTTGTGATAAAATGCCCTCACACATTTTCTGCTTTAATAACATTAACCCTAAAAATATCTATTATTTTCTCTGATTTGCAACTATGTCTCTGAAAAGTTTTGTCCTGAGAAATAAATTAAAATTAAAAGTGGCTTTAAAAAGCACTCTGTCCACAGTCAATTCAGAGAAAGTATGAGCTGGAATCATCCTTACATTTAGTATCTGAGAAGAGAATAATGTTGATCTATGTCTTCCCTCAAGGTTTTCTTGCTTTTCTTAAAATTCAATACATCTCTTGAAATGGAGCTATTCCACAATAGATTGATTTAAGACAGTAGCTTTTTTTTTAAATAGCCTTTTATTGGCCCATTTATTCTGAGATTGTTCAACAAAACTTTTACCTGCCTGTAATTTACTGTGAATGTCATTTAGAGTAATTACATATCCACCTGGCTGCCATTTAGGACTAGAAAATAGATTCATTTTTCCCCTGAATTTTCTGTAATATATGCAATACCAGTAAATAAAATGATTAAAATCTCTACACAAAAGAAAATATCACCCTATGATTTAGTTAAATTGACAAAAATGTAAGGGAAATATTGTTCTGGCCGCCACTCCATCCTCATTACAGCTCATTATGGTGGCAAGTTTAGAGAACAGAGGTATACTATACAATATTCCTAATACAATCCCTGAAGGCATTTAAAACTAGTCTAGATGAAGTATTATGAAGTATATTGAAGAGGATAATTTTGCACAGGCAGGGAGATTTATTTAGATTCAATACATCTTTCTTTTCTGTCATTGTTCCTGATTTTTACAGGATAATTGTACAAATTATTATGTGCCTGTATTTTTCTTAAGTTGCGTCTTTTAGTTATCAAGAACTGCATATTTAGAAAAGTGAAAGAGAGAAGCGTGGATACATACCTTGAGAATAGACTACTTGTTTCTAAAATAAGTTCTTTCACAATTTCTAGTTGTGGACCCTTATGCCCTCTGCTCTGCACGTTCCTCCCCAATCCGTTCAAACACAGCCTAAAGGAAAGTGGACTCCTTTAAACCCAGGATTAAGGCTCTACATTACATTACTAAGCGAATTTAGGTGAAAGGCACAGAGAAGGGCAGATAATACATACAGTAGTCTCTCTTCAAAGCAGGTACAGAGAGTCCTAACTTTGCATGGTAGCTTAGAACTACAAAAATAAATGTAAGTGTTCAAACCATGCAAAGAAATCTTAATAACCAACGGGGAAAATGATTTTTTTTTCTGTGATCCTTAAACATTTTTGCTATAAAATTAAAAACTTTCTTACAGTCTGTTGTAAATTTTTAGGGAATAAAAAATAGTGAAATATATTTATTTAGTATGCTGTATTTTAAAACGTTCGAAACATTGACACAGTATTTGTTAAAAATATATAAGGAGGAGTTTGGACAGTTCCTGCTTGTGCCTGCTAAGTTGCTTCAGTAGTATCTGATTTTTTGCAACCCGATAGACTATAGCCCTCCAGGCTCCTCAGTCCATGGGATTCTCCTGGCAAGAATACTGGCATGGGTTGCCATGACCACTAGTGCCACCTGGGAAGCCCCTCAAAACTAGCAGGGACCTCACAGGAACCCCTGTCACCCAGCCAGTCACTCAGCTCACCCAGTTTGGTATGTTCATTGACACTCCCAGAAAGAGCTGGCTCTAAGTTTAAAGAGATGATAGATGAATTTTGTTTCTTGAGTCATTGTTCTAGAAGAGGTTATTTCTAGGGACGGAGTATATAAAATGAGATTCAACAAAAGAGAAAACTTAAGAATACTTTTAAAAATCTCATAGCTTTTTGAAAGCAATCTAATCAATGTTGATAAAGTGATTAATATCACTGTGTGGGAAGGTCTTCCCCAGAATAGTCTTAGTTTTGTATTTATAGTGCTATGTTAAACCATTTATCAACATGCATCTCCTGGTATTTGTTGTCATGTTTAGTAGAACAAGGTAGTCATCTTATGCAAAGTTGATGTGTTCTTTGATAATATATTCATTCATTTCAGAACTTTCATAGATATGTCCCTGCAATAAAGTTGATTTCTTTATTACAATCTATACCTGTTTCATTTCCATAAAATTGTAAGCCATTTGACTTTGAAACTATCATCATAAGGAATGAAGTGCTTGGGTAATTTCATATTTTGAGCCTATAATAGAATCTTTAACCTGGGTGGAATGTGTGGGAGGTCTATAGTTGTACTTCAGGGCACCTGGGATCTCCCTGTAATTGCCTACAAATTGCTGTGTGCCTTTATGCATGTTCCCAGAGAGAGCTTTCACCTGGTTATCAAAAAGACTGAGAAACACTATTCCTACAGGCCTTAATTTTATTTTTGACCTTATTTTGTTCTTTTCCTCTTAGCCACATAGTCCTCATCATTGACGTAGATGCTGGTCTTCCATAATTAACTCTGGCCACCACAGTCAACATAGTACTTACTGTTCTCTCTGGGGACATTGGTAGGCTCTGCCCTAGAAATGCTGACTCAGTTTTGCCTGGATCTCAGTTTCCATCTCTGCCTACTCCTTTGGCAGAATCTTTGTTTATATCTTGATGTGCCCTCACATTATTAGACAAAATGTTATTAGACATTTCTGCTTGACGACAGGTTAAAAAAATAAAAAAGAAACTTTTCCATGTCAGCCTTAAGTTTTATAGGTTGGGTATATTTGCAGTTTTAAAAAAATATTCAAGCATATTTTGTATTTATAAGTTCTTAAAGTCTTTAAAAGAAAATTTGAAATTTCAGAAATCTGAAAAAGAAGCAGAGAAAGAAATCTTCAAGTTAGGGGGAAAAAAAAAATCCATATTTTTGCTCCCTGTAGAATGTGAGTGAGCACCAATGAGTTGCTCATTCTACATTATTGCCACATGAATAAAACTTTCCTTTTATTCTTTTGATCAAGTGAGGGATCAAAAGAGATGAAATTTGTGTAATTATCTTCCCCCAAACTAAAGTATCCTAGAGCTAATAAGAACTCTTAACTATATTTCTTCCCATGGTAGTAGTTTTATTTTCAGACCATTGGGATATCTTATTCAATCATTTTCCTTAAACATGTTGCATATTAAAAACCTCAGGCTGCAAATTTTCAAAAATGTTATCCTCACTGAGTTCCTCTCTATAAGCACCTCATCCTTCTCATGTTCAAGGCTCAAAATGTTTTTCATTAAGACTGGTCAGTGGAGAAGGAAATGGCAACCTACTCCAGTATTCTTGCCTGAAGAATCCCAGGGATAGAGGAGGCTGGTGGGCTGCTGTCTATGGGGTTTCACAGAGTCGAACACGACTGAAGCGACTCAGCAGCAGCAGCAGCAAGATTGGTCAAATTGAAGTGATTTCAGTTTTCTAAATTGCAGTTGTTGATTGGTTCCTTATTCAGGATAACTTCTCATTCCTATGGAAACAATAGGCTCTTGCTAGAATCCTTATTCAATCTCTCAGCTACCCTGCTGAAAACCTGCAGTGTTTTTTCTGCATAACTGATCAGTGGGCTTTCATTTTTATATCCAGCAGGGAAATTAGTTGATCTCTTCTGCCCTTTCGGTTTTACCAGTTAGCAGAATATTTGCAAGGATCAAATAAATTAATTTCTCCGGTTCAAACACAGATTTTCAAAGCTAACTTGTTGAGAGATAAAGAAGGTATTTTAAAATGTCATGATCAAATCCATCAAAATTCAGAATAGATGAATAACAGTTTTCTATAACTTTATAAGCTTAAAACCTTGCTAGGAGATAGACATCTGTTTTTTTTTTTTTTTAAACGTAAAGCATTTGTCTTGGTTTTTCTTCTATTTTGAGCTATCTGTGCTTTTGAAAATGTTGATCCTTCTCTGTATTCAGAGTATTTTAAAATCTAAATATTCTTTCCATCCAGTTATGTATGAAAAGAAAGAAATTCCATCTCTTTTCAATTATATTATTCTATTATATTTTTAAAACTTAATAGGAACTACTATTATATTGTTAGGTAGTTAGAATAGGAAAAAGGATTCCAAAATGGAAGTGGCTAAAAGACAAGAAAGGGAAAAGCCAGTGAAAACAGAACAAAAGAAAATCCACGACTGGAGTGAGAACTTCAGGTGGAACAAACGCTCCCTCTTCTTGCTTAGCACAATTTGTATAGGCAAGCTCAGTGGGGAGGAGACAAATGAATAAAAAGAGGATGCCAAGATGGATTAAGGCCTCTCTTTTGGGGTTGGCCCACCCTCATGCCTTGAGTGCGTACTTTCCTTTGCTTGCTGAATAAAATTCTGAGCTGTAACGGAGCTGTAACACTGCTACACTGTGGCAAGACAGAACCAAGGAAATTACTCCCCCGACAATATGATTTTAAAATACCATAACGATTATGCTGTAGTTTTATGTAATAGTTATTACAGAATTAAATAAGTGATGAACTAGAGACATGATACTGAAAAATTCTTCTGTAATTTTTCCTGATGAAAGATAAATTATTTTAGTGCTTGCCTGGTGGCTCAGACGGTAAAGCATCTGTCTACAACGTGGGAGACCTGGGTTCGATCCCTGGGTCGGGAAGTTCCCTGGAGAAGGAGATGGCAACCCACTCCGGTACTCTTGCCTGGAAAATCCCATGGACGGAAGAGCCTGGTAGGCTGCAGTCCAGGGGGTCACTAAGAGTCAGATGCGACTGAGCAACTTCACTTCTTTATTCTATTCATGGCCAAAGAATAATATTCAAGGGTATCCATTTTTAAAGTTTTTCTACTGGCCAGAAAGGACTGTCAAGAAGTATCACTGAGCTGGCTTCTGTAAGCTGACTTCATGATTTAATTATGGGGGAAAGCAAGAGAATTGGAGAAAATATTTTTCATTTTTGCCACAAATTCTTTTAAATATATATATATTTTACAGTATAATGCCATTTTAACACAGTTCAAAAACAAGAAATACAAAAAAAAGTATCCTTTAGGGATACATACATACATGGTGAAACCAATTTTTTAAACAAGGGAAAGATACACAAAATTCAGATTGGCAGTGAACGCTCAGAAAAGAGGATGCTGGCACGAAATACAAGGAGAGATGCAAAGATACTGACAGTGTTCTGTACTGAAATAAGACAGTGGATTCAAGACTGTGAGTTTTATTATCAAGCCCAGTATATCAGTTCTATTTCATATATGTTTGTATTTGTCAAATATTATATATAATTATTTTAATTAATGAAGGTAGGTTTCCACATAAGATTTTTAATTATGTCTAATCATATTTTTGGTCTCCTACTCTACTTGGTCTATTAAAACTTGTTTGGGTCAAAAACCAAAATTAAAACTAAACGCTCTGTTCAAATTATAGTGTTATGGATTTTAATTGCCTTGACCAATCAAGCAAATGTGATGTTATTTCTCTTCTTTTTTTCCTCTTTACTAAGGTATAACTGAAAAAAAAAGTATATATTTAAGGCATACAGCTTGTGTTTTTACATACACATTGTGAAATAGTCATCACAATCAAACAAATTAACATATCTATCACTATACCTGCATTGCAAACACTAGCTATTTAGATATTTGGCTTCAGGGTTGTTTGAGAAAGGTCAGGAGCATTGCTTCTATTAGAATTTAGTATCTCTCTTCCCCCACCCCTGCCCTGCCTCCCCAAAACAAAAGAATCCAGTATCCATGCCTGCTGCTGCTGCTGCTGCTGCTAAGTCGCTTCAGTCGTGTGTGGCTCTGTCTGACCCCATAGACGACAGGCCACCAGGCTTCGCCGTTCCTGGGATACCATATTTTAAAAATATACTCATGGAACTAGAACCAGAAGAGATTTTAAAGTTCTCCATCAGGTTCCCTGATGGCCCAGGGAATCTGCGCACAATGGATGAGGGAGACCTGAGTTTGATCCCTGGGTTGGGAATATCCCCTTGGAGCAGGGCATGGCAACCCACTCCAGTATTCTTGCCTGCAGAATCCCATGGACAGAGGAGCCTGGAAGGGCTACAGTCCATGGGGTCACAAAGTGTCAGACACCAT
The DNA here is from genome assembly GCF_023091745.1 of Budorcas taxicolor. Classification (NCBI taxonomy): domain Eukaryota; kingdom Metazoa; phylum Chordata; class Mammalia; order Artiodactyla; family Bovidae; genus Budorcas; species Budorcas taxicolor. The sequence continues at coordinate 67,526,077 of NC_068923.1, read as the reverse complement.
TGAATGACTAAGATGTTCCTTTCCATTTTTCTATGTTTAAAAGATATTACAAAGGGAGAAATTAAAACTGCATGCACATGGTTTAAGTTCTACTTTTAAAGACTAAAGCATCTGAACAGTAGCAGAGTCACTCCCTGGATTAGTTTATTTTGTAGTAAACTGTTTCTTTCTGTGATAGATGTTTCATTTTATATAAGTAGGTATATCCCAGCTTCTAATAAGTAAATTAACATTGTGTTTCAGACACTACTAAAGAATTAAAAATGTCTACTTTGATGATAATAATTATAAAACCACAATAATTATTTTACCTATTGAACCCATACTATATGCTTGGTGTTATCCTAAGTTCTTTCCATGGATTCATTTAAAGCTACTCTATGAAGCAGATACTATTAATATACCTATTTTACAGATGAAAAAACTGAGCAAGTAACTTGCTCAAGGTCATATGCTTACTGAAGTTGATCTAGGATTCAAATTCAGGTAGATTAGAGTATGCTCTCTTAGCCACTGTGATAATGAAGTGAATTCTTAAGTCAATTAAGATTTTTCTTTTTCAATTAAAATTTTAAGCAATGAAAATTATTGATGTTTTGGCCTCATCTCTGGAGATTTTTCTTCAATTGGTCTCTAGTTGAGTTTGAGCTGCAGTATTTAAACATTCTTTTGGGGAGTGTAATGCACAACCTGGATTATGGGCCCCTGGGATAGTAAAACCCTTCCTATTTTAGTACTGATCTCATTTTAATGTATTTGCTCTAGTTCTGTTTTCATGAGAGAAATATGATAAACCCTGTCAAGGCTACAGTTTTTCCAGTGGTCATGTATGGATGTGAGAGTTGGACTGTGAAGAAAGCTGAGCGCCAAAGAATTGATGCTTTTGAACTGTGGTGTTGGAGAAGACTCTCGAGAGTTCATTGGACTGCAAGGAGATCCAACCAGTCCATCCTAAATGAGACCAGTCCTGGGTGTTCATTGGAGGGACTGATGTTGAAATTGAAACTCCAATACTTTGGCCACCTGATGCAGAGAGCTGACTCATTAGAAAAGACCCTGATGCTGGGAAAGATTGAGGGCAGGAGGAGAAGGGGATAACAGAGGATGAGATGGTTGGATGGCATCACCGACTTGATGGACATGGGTTTGGGTGGACTCCGGGAGTTGGTGATGGACAGGGAGGCCTGGTGTGCTGCAGTTCATGGGGCAAAGAATCGGACACGACTGAGCGACTGAACTGAACTGAACTGAATAAAGATAATATTTAAAGGTTCATTCATGCAATGACATTATAATAATAATGTATACTAAAATACAAATATAAATACATAATAATATATATAAAACTCAAGTCTTAATTATCTCGCAAAGCAGGTAGTTTGACTGAAATCAATAATGGATTCCAACTTGGGCCTGAAATGTTCTCTTTTCTGAAAAGCTTTTTGAATTAAATTCATTGAGGTCTAGCTTGATTGACTGTATATAACTTAATATCATCTATACTCCAGTTGACCTATTTTAATTTTAGCTTTTCTAGATATTGAAGAATCAAGGATCCTAGATAAATTGAGTCTCCTTGTCTTTTTACTGGTTGTCAGGTCAGAACTCCAAGATTAGGATTTAGAAATTATTTTAATCTGAACTTACTTTTTTAGTGCCAATTGATAAATGTCTATGGCATAATCAAGTATAGCTAATGATGAAATAAGTAAAATGCTTGGCGAATGAGATTAAGGAACTTTTAGATACTGGGAAAATGTCATTAAATGATTAGTAAAATCTGTCCCTTTAAAATTTTTTGAAGATAATTTTGTCAACAGTTTATAGTCCATTAATTCTGATTCTATAATAAATTTGTATATTCACCTATTAATGATCTAAATAGAAAATGGTTTTTCTGCAACTTTATAATATTTTTTTTACAGAGAAGACAATAATAACACCAAGTGTTAAGATAAATGAGCTTATGAACAGTTCTATGTCTGCAGTGCTATGATAATGTGGAGCCCAAAACCTCTTGCCAAGTTTTGCTGCTTGCTATTGTAAAGTAGAAGCAAGTGAAATCACTTTTATAATTTTCAAGCTCACCCATTTAAAAAATGGATCACTTTTCTTCCTATAGCCAACATTCTTTTCATATTAACAAGTCAAAAAAGTGAAAACATCTAAAGATGTTTCAAACTTTGTAAAAATAAACAGCCTTTCCTAAGAAAGTCATTCTAATCATCATGAAAAAAAATTCCGAAGATTTTTCTGTTTAGAAAAAAGACATTCTGGTAGTTTGATATTTGGGAGTGGCAGTGTTTGATGACTTTTGTTAATTCATAAATTGGTTCAGAAAGTGAGGTGATGTTTACATTTTAGTATTTATGTACTTTTGGTATCTCATAGGTGCCTGAAATATTTATATATCATTTTAAAGGAATTTTTCCACAGTTAAATTTTTCACAGACCAAGAATATTTATGCTGGTTTATTAGAAAAAAAAGGCCCTCTTACTGAGAAATGATACAGAATCTACCAATTATGACTTTGTGGCTTTTGCCATATTTTTGCCAAATATAAAAGTGTATAAACAAAGGACAGTAGATCTATCCATTGAAAAGAAAGTGTTGTTATAATTCCTCATCATGAGAAGACTGTCTTACATTAAGAGGACAGAGAAAAAATGGTGATTAATCTCTGAAATAAAGAATAAGCCCTCTTTATTCTGTATATTTGTAACATACTCTATATTGACAAAACCAAGGTAATATTAATATGTCAAAATGAAAACTGCATTTTATTTTCATTTTATCTTAATGCCTTTGTCTCTTTGGCATAATTTGTATTCCTCCAGAATACCTGCATTTAATGGTTGCAATATCTGTATAAACTAGCCCATGAAAATTTTATTTCTTATTTATAATATGGCCAAGTAATTTTAAAGATACATTATGTGTCGAAGGCAATTTAGGAATGCTTATAGTTCAAAGGGTTAAGACTTATCTTTTTGGCAATTTCCATGAAGTTGGATAAAACTCAGTTTTTTCCTATATTCCTAACATATGTCAAATATAAGAGAAGACAGTAGGAAAGATATTGAGAGCCATCAGTATTACATTTACTAAAATGTAAATCCTTTGAGTCTACCATATTTATGTACTATGGTGGTGAATGAATATCTTTACATCAAAATGCATTCACATATTGAGAATAAAAACCTTATATTTCTTCAAGATATTTTGATTGATTTATGTCTATACAGTTGTATTTACTTGATTATAGGAAGTGTTCCAAACTCATAACTAATGAATTCAGTGAAAGTACTGATGAGATTCTTTATTTGGAAATTTTAAATATGCTATTTGGTAAATTAACAGAGTTCTTTTCCACTCAGATGTTATTGTATAGAAAGTACAGCATTAATTGTGACCTGTAGTTGGAAAATGAGTTATCTGATCTATTTCCAAGGCAGTTTACTGAATATGATGCTTTCTCTTTGCTTGAAAATTAATTTAAAACATTCATTAGATAATATGTTTTGACATAATGTATTAAACAAAAAATTTCTTATAATACCAGTATTCTCTTCACATATGTTATCTTCTGATAAAGCAATATTTATCAGTAATCCTGAAAACTTAATAATTATCATGAAATATGTCAACTTTATTAATTTAAACATTTGTGTAAATTTTGAGCAAAGTAAATCAAATAAATTGTACTTTCTATTGATTGGCTTATATTATTAGGGCCCTAAACAGTATTTTTAATATATTTAGAGTAGTAGATAGGCACTTCTAAATAATGAAGCTTTGCTTATTATTAGAAAATAAGTGAGATCTTCCAGGAATATGGAACTTTCAGCAAAATTCTCTCTGAGGACATTGAGGTGTATTAAAACTCATTGGAAACAACTAGCTTCAATTTGGGACAGCTTTGAAAACTTTGCTACTTATCTCCAATTGTGTGGTTTGGAAACTTGATCCCACCTGATCTAAATGCCAGCAAGTAAATATAAGACATCTCGTTTGCAATTTATCCAAGAGAGAAAACTGCTAATTGTTAGAATGGATGGAATATTTATTCTAATCTTCCAAGACTAAATTTTATGATTTTATACAAGCGCTTGAAGATATACTTTACTTTTAGCTAAAATAATTTTCAGTTATGTTTTGATTTTTAACTGCATATTTAAATTTGATTTCTTAAAATTTTTGATTCTCTGCTATTTCTTTTAATATAAGAGAAACCAATCAAAAAGTTAAGTATAATAATTTTTGTTCTTGGGGCTTCTGTGGTAGCTCAGGTGGTAAAGAGTCTGCCTGCAATGCAGGAGATCTGGGTTCAATCCTTAGATCAGGAAGATCCCCTGGAGAAGGAAATGGCAAGCCACTTCAGTACTCTTGCCTGGAAAATCCCATGGACAGAAAAGCCTGGTTGGCTACAGTCCATGGATTTGCAAGGAGCTGGACACGAGTGCACAACTAACTCTTTCATGATGGCAGATTGCCTTGCATATAGCATCACTGAGTGTATCTAATTATATATGTCTCTAAAAACCATTTTTGTCAAAGTTCCCATTGTTAAAAGCAATGAACCTATAAATCCCACTATGCCCGCAGCTTCAGTGATACTATATACATGGCAATGTGCTATCATAGACTATCAGAGTTATAATACAAGCTAATGTGGGTGGGTGTGTCACTAGAATGTGTTTTACATAGAATTGAACTTGACCATAAGGTGTGAGGGAATATATAACTTAAAAAAAAAAAATGCTTGTAGTTAATCTTTATACATGGTCATCTTGTTCCTTAGAACTCATTCATCTAAATAATTTGTTTAGTGATGGGTTATAGCTTTTCTGAAGTTGGCCACATTGATGATTGGCTTGTGCAGCTTGTCTGCATTTCTTTTATTTTTCTGTTTATCATTTTTGCTTTCAGTAGCATTATTCTCATATTTTCCACTCTGTGCTCACTGTTCCTTTTCTTTTTTCAAATCCATTTAGTTTTCAGAGACAAAGGTCATATCTTTTCTCTTTTTACTTCTTTATTGTCTTGAATAGTGAAGACTCAATACATGCTTTGTGAATAAATGGAGAAAATATCATCTTACAACTTGAGATGTCATCTATTGAAAATAGATACAAGTCCAAGGTCAGTTAAGAAGCTCCTTTTTTTTAATATAAATATCGATTTTTTTATTACTTGGAGACAAAGTGCTTTATATAAAGTGATTTGGAGTCTACTGTAGGCAGAAGAATGTTATGGCAAAATAGCTTCCATGTTTATAGTCAAATTGAATAGATGAGTGTAAAGTCTTCCTGTGCAAGCATACAATCTAGGATTTATAATAAACAGTCTCCAAATCAGCTAATCTTGACATTAAATCAAATAACTTAGATCCAAAATAACATGGGAAAAGAATAAATACTAAATATTAATCGGACTGTGGTCATGCCAGATGGGAGGAGGATATTAACATTGCCTGAATAAATCTGTAGCCAAAGACTTAGAAATAGGTATACATGAAGTTTAGAAATCATTTGACATCATTTTACAGAAAGAGAAACTAAGTTGAGTGCTCACTCCATATCATATAAATAATTTGTGTTAGATCTCTGACGGATACTCTAAATCTCCTGTCTGGTCATTGGTCATCATTTCCCCAGTAAACAATTTCTGATGTAGCTAAGCTTTGAAATTTGTTTAGAACAAATACATGTTACAGAACATTATGAAAAGAAGGGCTCCTGTGTGTATTTGTGAGTAGTAATATTACTGTATTATCAACAAAAAAGTTCATGTGAATTTTGATGCTTTTGAACTGTGATGCTAAAGAAGATTCTTGAGAGTAACTTGGACTGCAAGGAGATCAGACCAGTCAGTCCTAAAGGAAATCAACACTGAATATTCATTGGAACAACTGATGCTTATACATGAACTGATGCAATATGTGAACCGTGAACTTTCAGATGTTGAAGCTGGTTTTAGAAAAGGCAGAGGAATCAGAGATCAAATTGCTAACATCCACTGGATCATTGAAAAAACAAGAGTTCCAGAAAAACATCTATTTCTACTTTATCGACTATGCCAAAGCCTTTGACTGTGTGGATCACAATAAACTGTGGAAAAATCTGAAAGAGATGGGAATAAAAGACCACCTGATCTGACTCTTGAGAAACCTATATGCAGGTCAGGAAGCAACGATTAGAACTGGGGTTCATGTTTGGGAACACATGTAAGAATTAAAGATTTTAAAATTAAAAAAAAAAAAAGAAAAAAAAAAAAAAGAACTGGACATGGAACAACAGATTGGTTCCAAATAGGAAAAGGAATATGTCAAGGCTGTATATTGTCACCCTGCTTACTTAACTTATATGCAGAGTGCATCATGAGAAACACTGGGCTGGAGGAAGCGCAAGCTGGAATCAAGATTGCCGGGAGAAATATCAATAACCTCAGATATGCAGATGACACCATCCTTATGGCAGAAAGTGAAGAAGAGCCAATGAGCCTCTTGATGAAAGTGAAAGAGGAGAGTAAAAATGTTGGCTTAAAGCTCAACATTCAGAAAACAAAGATCATGGCCTTCGGTCCCATCACTTCATGGCAAATAGATGGGGAAACAGTAGAAACAGTGGCTGACTTTATTTTTTGGGGTTCCAAAATCACTGCAGATGGTGAATGCAGCCAGGAAATTAAAAGATGCTTACTCCATGGAAGGAAAGTTCTGACCAACCTAGACAGCATATTGAAAAACAAAACATTACTTTGTCAACAAAGATCTGTCTAGTCAAGGCTGTGGTTTTTTTTAGTAGTCACGTATGGATGTGAGAGTTGGACTATAAACAAAGCTAAGCACTGAAGAATTGATGCTTTTGAACTGTGGTGTTGGAGAAGACTCTTGACAGTCCATTGGACTGCAAGGAAATCCAACCAGTCCATACTAAAGCAAATCAGTCCTGAATTTTCATTGGAAGGACTGATACTGAAGCTGAAACTCCAATACTTTGGCCACCTGATGCGAAGAGCTGACTCATTTGAAAAGATCCTGATGCTGGGAAAGATGGAAGGCAGGAGAAAAAGGGGACGACAGAGGATGAGATGGTTGGATGGCATCACCAACTCAATGGACATGAGTTTGAGTAAAGTCTCAGAGTTGGTGATGGACAGGGAAGCCTGGCGTGCTGCAGTCCATGGGGTGGCAAAGAGTCATACACGACTGAGTGACTGAACTAAAGTGAACTGAACTGAACTGATGCTTAAGCTTAAGCTCTAATACTTTGGCCACCTGATGCAAAGATCTAACTCATTGGAAAAGACTCTGATGCTCTGAAAGATTGAGGACAGGAGGAGAAGGGGATGAAAGAGGACAAGAAGGTTGGATGGCATCACCAACTGAATGGATGTGAGTTTGGTCAAGCTCCAGGAGGTGGTGAAGGACAGGGAAGCCTGGTGTGCTGCAGACCATGGGGTCACAAAGAGTAGGACATGACTGAGAGACTGAACAACAACATAAGCTGTCTTACTAATGTGGCCGTATAGTCTATTTTTCCATTCATTATTTTCTTTTTACTTAATATTCAAATCTAACCAAGAGTCAATTTACAAAACAGATGGTCAGAATTAGGAGTGTAGTCCCATTCAGTTCACATGATAAACACATTCATCTGAATCATAAAATAAAGTGACCAATAATACTGGGGCTATCCATCAGCACCAGATTGCTACCAGATACATTTATCCATTTAGAAATGCTGGATAGGGAAAGCTCTACTGGATATAAATTCTTACCTTTTAAATAGTTTTGTAGCTGTGACTCTGGACACAGCTCAAGTGGGAGCAAAGTAAGGGCAATGGAAATAGTTATTGAGGATTTGCTGCTTAACATGATGAGTACATACATTAAAGCTTTGAAAAGGACATATTATTCAAATGTGTAGCATCTTTCAGAATCAGAGGAAAATATGCATAATGAAAGGTGGAATTTGTTCCTAACTGTACAAATTATGTAGAAGCCTGGCACACAATTTTGCATAAAGAGTTAATGAGGAAATATCCATTAAGGTACCTTATCAATTCAGCTAATGGTAGGGAATTATTACCTAAGGCATATTCTTGAGTGTTTTAATAAGTTTAATTTTCCATCATCCAAATGACTTTTTTGTTTAGTGCATTCTGTGTGTGGTAGTGTTAAAACTACATTGAAGTTCAGTTCAGCTCAATTCAGTCACTCAGTCGTGTCTGATTCTTTGCCACCCCATGGATTGCTGCATGCCAGGCCTCCTTGTCCATCACCAACTCCCAGACTTTACTCAAACTCATGTCCATTGAGTTGGTGATGCCATCCAACCATCTCATCCTCTGTAGTGCCCTTCTCCTGCCTTCAATTTTTCCCAGCATCAGGGTCTTTTCCAATGAGTCTGTTCTTTGAATCAGGTGGTCAAAGTATTGGAGTTTCAGCTTCAATATCAGTCCTTCCAATGAATATTCAGGACTGATTTCCTTTGGATGGACTGGTTGGATCTCCTTGCAGTCCAAGGGACTCTTGAGAGTCTTCTCAAACATCACAGTTCAAAAGCATCAATTCTTTGGTGCTCAGTTTTCTTTATAGTCCAACTCTCACATCCATACATGATTACTGGAAAAACCATAGCCTTGACTGGATGGATCTTTGTTTGCAAAGTAATGTCTCTACTTTTTAATATGCTGTCTAGGTTGGTCTTAACTTTCCTTCCAAGGAGTAAGTGTCTTTTCCTGGCTGCAGTCACCATCTGCAGTGATTTTGGAGCCTAAGAAAATAAAGTCAGCCACTGTTTCCACTGTTTCCCCATCTATTGCCATTGAAGTTTACCTGATGCTTTTTTCCATTTTTGATTTCTCTGTATTTCACATCCTCAGACACTTAAGCTATAATTAGAGTGAAGTTAGAGGTTCCCTAGAGGAGAGTACTCTTCAGCTCACCATTGTTATCTGTTCTTATTTAATGTCCCATTGCTTACTTGTGATGAGGCTGAAAGGATGAATGAAATAATGCTGTGACTTTTCAAGCTGTGAGAGCAAGGGTGTTGTTTCCTTTTATTTCAGTTTGTTACAGATTTGACCATCACATTGAAAGAGGATAACTTGATCGGAGTCTATGTTATACATATTTCAAATAACTGTCTTACAAGATAAAACACGTGAAAAAGATACACACAGATCATCAGAAACTGAAGATTCAGTGTCACGCAATGCTATATATCAGGACATCAAATTTTGTCACAAAGGTATCTGTTTGCATTTTCATTAGGTGAAATGAAAACAACTAAAAGAAAAGCTCAAGTATATTATAAAATTATGCCCCACAGAACATCAAACTGAAACCATATCAAAGAAAGTAGACCACTAAAAAGAGCCTTTCAACACAGTTCTGTAATAATAAATAGAAATTAATCACCCTAATTTAAACTCATCTTTCAAATGTCCTCTATCACTGACAGTAGAAAAATAGGATTATTTTATTATTTTCCAAGTTGCTTAAAAATGTAGAATTAGTACATGCTATTAATTCAACTCTCTTATTTTAAACACACATTAAATGTTTGATATAATAGATTTATCAACCAGATAAATAAATAAGTACAAATTTTTCTTAACTGATACTGCTCCAAATTAATTTAGACAAATGTTAAATTTCAATATAAAATCAATAATCTCATCTGTCTTTGAAGGTGGGAGTAATCTTAGGAAGATAACATAGTAACTCTCCCAATTTTATGGGTGAGAAATTATGCTTATAGAAGTAAAAATGCCTTTTGTTCTACTCAGTAGCCAAATATTAGGATAATTGGATTCCTAACCAATTTTTCTTATTTTACTCCTGTCTGTACTTCATAATTCTGAGTCTTTAAAACAGAAATTGGTGTTCTACAGATTAAAAGGATAAAACATTTTTTTCTTTCCTTTTAGTTGTCTATTGGAGACTTTTTACTAAATATTTTAATCACATAATTTAAAATACGTTTGATAATCTGTCTCTACATCCTTACCTCTTCAAATGGGCATGCTGTTAACACTATTGTTATTCACAGGTAAAAAGATTCTGTAGCTTTATGCATTTTTTAAAAACTTTTCAAAGAAAAGAATTTTCAGACAAACTCTGAAACTACAACTGTGTGGGACTTAAATATTTAACAAATTGGAGACAGAGCTATTATTTGTTTAGCTGGTTTTCTATCACTTTTCCTACATCAGCAAAGCACCTGCCATTTTAAAAATTCACACAAAAAAATTTGTCACTATTCTATGTGAAACATGATAAATTTCTTCTATTTGAAGAATCACATTGAAAGGTCTTTCACGAATTTCAGGGAACTATAGTTAGATCATTACATATAAAACTAAAGAAATAAAATATAGCAATGTGTATTTGTTAGTTCAGTAGTTCTGCCCTCAATCTTGCTCCAGGATGGACAAGGCCTCTCTACTAATAAATAGAAATTAAAATATAGTTTGTTGTTAAGCCAGAAACTATTCAGCTTTCTGAGATTTAACCCTCCTTAGAAGATAAGAAGATAGCTGGCTATAATTATATAACTTTATAACTAAACTATATAACTATTGAGGACTTGCCTGTAGCCCAAACAGTAAAGAATCTGCCTGCAATGCAGGAGACCAGGGTCCAATCCCTGGGTGGGGAAGATTCTCTAGAGAAGGGAATGGCAACTTACTCCAGTATTCTTGCCGGGAGATTCCCATGGATAGAGAAGCCTGGTAGGCTACAGTCTGTGGGATCGCAGAGTCAGACATGACTGAGCCACTAAAACATACACACAAACACACACACACACAAAGTGGGCTGGAGAAAAGAAGGTTCATTGCTCAATTAGTCACAGTAAAAGCAGCACCTAGGGTATTAACTGTATTTCTTTTTTGAGTCCCAATCGAGTCACGGTTGTTTGGTGAGAGCCAGATAGCAGCTATATGTGAAATAAAGTACATTATATAAGTGGAGAAACTAGAAATTGGAAACAAAACAAAACAAACACAACTCTGATCTCATATGGGGTTGCTGGTGGCCTGTGCTTCCTCCTCTCCAGAAAGAGAAGACCTTATCTTTACTCTGGAACATAAGCAGATTACTCTGGAGAGGGGAAGTTAGTTCAGTTGCTGTCATATCTGACACTTTGTGACTCCATGAACCACAGGACGCCAGGCCTCGCTGTCCATCACCTACTCCCAGAGTTCACCCAAACCCATGTCCATTGAGTCGGGTGATGCCATCCAACCATCTCATCCTCTGACATCCCCTTCTCCTCCTGCCCTCAATCTTTCCCAGCATCAGGGTCGTTTCAAATGAGTCAGCTCTTCGCATCAGGTGGCCAGAGTATTGGAGTTTCAGCTTCAACATCAGTCCTCCCAGTGAACACCCAGGACTGATCTCCTTTTGGATGCACTGGTTGGATCTCCTTTCAGTCCAAGGGACTCTCAAGAGTATTCTCCAACACCACAGTTCAAAGGCATCAATTCCTCAGCACTCAGCTTTCTTCACAGTCCAACTCTCACATCCATACATGACCACTGGAAAATCCATAGCCTTGACTAGACGGACCTTATTGGCAAAGTAATGTCTCTGCTTTTCAATATACTTTAGGTTGGTCATAACTTGTTTTCCAAGGGTAAGCGTCATTTAATTTCATGGCTGCAATCATCATCTGCAGTGATTTTGGAGCCCAGAAAAATGAAGTCAATCACTGTTTCCACTGTTTCCCCATCTATTTGCCATGAAGTGATGGGACCGGATGCCATGATCTTAGTTTTTTGAATGTTAAACTTTAAGCCAACTTTTTCACTCTCCTCTTTCACTTTCATCAAGAGGCTTTTTAGTTCCTCTTCACTTTCTGCCATAAGGGTGGTGTCATCTGCATATCTGAGGTTATTGATATTTCTCCTGGCAATCTTGATTCCAGCTTGTGCTTCTTCCAGCCCAGTGTTTCTCATGATGTACTCTGCATATAAGTTAAATAAGCAGGGTGACAATATACAGCCTTGACGTACTCCTTTTCCTATTTGGAACCAGTCTGTTGTTCCAGTTCTATATGTTGCTTCCTGACCTGCATACAGATTTCTCAAGAGGCAGGTCAGGTGGTCTGGTATTCCCATCTCTTTCAGAGTTTTCCACAGTTTATTGTGATCCACACAGTCAAAGGCTTTGGCATAGTCATTAAAGCAGAAATAGATGTTTTTCTGGAACTCTCTTCATTTTTCCATGATGCAGTGGATGTTAGCAATTTGATCTCTGGTTCCTCTGCCTTTTCTAAAACCAGCTTGAACATTTGGAAGTTCATAAGTATTGCTGAAGCTGGCTTAGAGAATTTTGAGCATTACTTTACTAGCGTGTGAGATGAGTGCAATTGTGCGGTAGTTTGAGCATTCTTTGGCATTGCCTTTCTTTGGGATTGGAATGAAAACTGACCTTTTCCAGTCCTGTGGCCGCTGCTGAGTTTTCCATATTTGCTGGCATATTGAGTGCAGCACTTTCACAGCATCATCTTTCAGGATTTGAAATAGCTCAACTGGAATTCCATCACCTCCACTAGCTTTGTTCGTAGTGATGCTTCCTGAGGCCCACTTGACTTCACATTCCAGGATGTCTGGCTCTAGATGAGTGATCACATCATCATGATTATCTGGGTCGTGAACATCTTTTTTGTACAGTTCTTCCATGTATTCTTGCCACCTCTTCTTAATATCTTCTGCTTCTGTTAGGTCCATACCGTTTCTGTCCTTTATCGAGCCCATCTTTGCATGAAATGTTCCCTTGGTATCTCTAATTTTCTTGAAGAGATCTCTAGTCTTTCCCATTCTGTTGTTTTCCTCGATTTCTTTGCATTGATCGCTGAAGAAGGCTTTCTTATCTCTCCTTGCTATTGTTTGGAACTCTGCATTCAAATGGGTATACCTTTCCTTTTCTCCTTTGCTTTTCACATCTCTTCTTTTCACAGCTACTTGTAAGGCCTTCTTAGACAGCCATTTTGCTTCCTTGCATTTCTTTTTCTTGGGGATGGTCTTGCTCCCTCTGTACTGTACAATGTCACGAACCTCATTCCATAGTTCATCAGGCACTCTGTCTATCAGATCTAGTCCGTTGAATCTATTTCTCACTTCCACTGTATAATCATAAGGGATGTAATTTAGGTCATACCCGAATGATCTAGTGGTTTTTTCCACAAGTCTTAATCTTTACTAACATGGACTATCTCAGGTGTAGGGATGTCTCTAAGATTTATTATCCTGAAATATTTGTTTACTTGTACAAACATCTCTATATTGGAAGTAAATCATTTTGCTTAGAGGACCAGAACTGCAGAAATGTAAAATATTCTTGGAAAATTGTCTTTTATCTCTCAGTTGTTATTGGGATTTTCTAAGTTGAGCGTTGAGTGTATCTTAGGCGATGCTTTTGCTTGGTTGGCATATGCATGAGAGGATCCCGAAGCCTGACCTGTAGATTAAACACAGCCCTGTGGTTTCTTCTGTTTCCCTATATGGGCCCTTCCAAACAAATATTTTTTTTTTCTCTTTCCAGTGTCACTTTTTTGTATTTGCCTTTTTTGCTAGATTTCCATTGTTAGTTAAAGGATGTCTCTTTTTCTAGGTCAGTTGAAATTTCTTAACTTTTAAGTCCCTCTTTCTTTCATTAACAAGTGAACATTCTCTGCAATCTAAGTAAAGGTGGTTTTGTTGTTGTTGTTGTTTTTCTTTCATTTCTTTTATTAGCAAAACTCAGTGGCAGAAACCTTGTAACCATTGTATATAAAAAAGATAAATACACTACAGCCCCTGCCCTAAAGAGGATATAGTCTAATACAGAAAGTCAAATCTGCAGATAAATTGCAATGAGTTTACATGTATATGCTAGAAATATATAGTGGAGAATCAAGTGAGATGGATTCAAGTCTACCACATGGGGTCATGAACTCTTCACAAAGGACGTGAAGTGAAAACGAAAGTTGCTCAGCCATGTCCGACTCTTTGCGACCCCATGGACTGTAGTCCATGCTCTCCAGAAGAATACTGGAGTGGGTAGCCTTTCCCTTCTCCAGGGGATCTTCCCAACCCAGAAATTGAACCAGGGTCCCCAGCATTGCAGGCGGATTCCCTGAGCTATCAGGGAAATCTCACAAAGGAAATTAACCTCAAAAAAAAAGAGAGGTGTTGGCCACTTGGAAGGGAGTTGGGCATGAAGAAAAGAACATTTCAGGTGGAAGAGCAGTGCAGTCAAAACATGGAGGCAAAACTAAATGTGACGTTTGGAGAAACATGAAAATTTGACATGCAGAAAAGCAGGATCTGAAGAGAAGTTAGAGAAGAAATTGAGCAAAAGATGTAGGTATAATTAGACTATGAGGGCCCTAAGTGCCATTTCTATTTCCTTCTTATTTAATGCTCTGTTAATTTCTTATTTAATGCTGTTATTCCTTTTTTACATTCTTTTCCATTTTAGGTGATTACAAGATATTGAGTATAGTTTCCTGTGATATACAGTAGGTCAGTTTTAGTTATCTGTTTTACATATGTGTGCTAAATCCCTTCAGTCTAATCCAACTCTTTGTGACCCCATAGACTGTAGCCCACGAGGCTCCTCTGTCCATGGGATTCTTCAGGCAAGGATACTGGAGTAGGTTGCCATGCCCTCCTCCGCGGGATCCAGGGAATGAAACTGTTTCTCTTACGTCTCCTTCATTGCAGGCAGTTTCTTTTCCACTAGCACCACCTGGGAAGCCCAGTATATATAAGAGTATATATTTTAATCCCAAACTCTAATTGGACAGTAGTTTTAAAACTTATTTTCTCAAAAATAAAAGTATTTTTTTCAATGGAAATTAAAATTTAAAACTACTGCTATAGGTAATAATATGCTTAAAATGATGGTGGAGAGGAATGCTTCATAAGAGCTGCATTTCAAAAAGATTAGTCAGAGTAGAGAATTGACTGAATGCATATAACTATGGAGGGAGAAACAGTTGTTGGAATATTTCAGGTAAAAATGAAGAGGGCCTGGATCAAGGCAATATTTGTGGGGATAGAAAATACAGATATAAAATATAATGGCTAATATATATGACTAATTGGATATGGTGAGACAGGTTTTAGCACTGGGGACTACATTAGTATATATGCTATTCATTGAGACAAGTTTAGCTTTGGATTTGTTTACTTAGAATGATTGTGGTCCATCTGTAAGATGGATATAACAACAATACTTGTCTCTCAGAATTGTGGTGACAGTAACTAACACATGTTAAACTACATGAGTAAAATTATTACTTTTATGATAATGATGTTATCACACTCAAGTAGAAATCTGCTGTTGGTAAATGAATAAGTATATGTGAGAGAGATTGCCTTGCAATAAAGAATTGAGAACAATCTGCATATGGTAAGCATAGTTTTTGCTATTTCTTTATAATAGATTTTATTGCTTCCTGTTTTGAATTCTCAGAATATTTTTTTTTCTAAGTCACTTAAATTATTTTTGAATGAAACTCTTTGCTGGCAATGATTGTGCCTAACTCATTTGCACTCTATGGTTTGAATAAATTGCACATTTAAAAACAGTATTGAAAATATTTGGAGGCAGTATGTTGAGGGAGGGAGAGTATTTACTAATGGGTAAAGACATGGTTGGTGTTCTTTGGGAGGAATGATGCTGAAGCTGAAACTCCAATACTTTGGCCACCTTATGTGAAGAGTTGACTCATTGGAAAACACCCTGATGCTGGGAGGGATTGGGGGCAGGAGGAGAAGGGGACGACAGAGGATGAGATGGCTGGATAGCATCACTGACTCAATGGATGTAAGTGAGTGAACTCTAGGAGTTGGTGATGGACAGGGAGGCCTGGTATGCTGCCATTCATGGGGTCGCCAAGAGTCGGACATGCCTGAGTGACTGAACTGAACTGAACTGAAGGACATGGTGTGGTGGAAAGTGTTCATAGCTAGCATAAATATGCCTAGATTCAATCCCAGCTTAGTCACTAACTGCCAAATGATGGCTATAGAATGATGTTTATTGTTTTCTTTACATTTTTTAGGTTTTAAGTTATCTCCCATGCAAAATTAGGTAGATAAAGCATCTCATTTCTAAGGTTTTTCTCCAGCTCAATCTAAAAAATGTCATGGTAGGAGGATGGAACTTTTTGTAAATTGAAGCATGCAAGCATAATGGCTTAGGGTGAATGGAGTGATGGATGGGATGTCAGAATTGTAGAGGGGAATGAGCTGATTGCTACACACTCAAGCTGGGACATGGTGAGCACTCTGGCAGCAGTGACCTCAGATCAAACACTGAAGTTGAAACTGATACAAGAGGAATTAGGTTTACAAGGCACAGAACATTTCCAAAATTTAGGACAGGACAAAATTTAGACTTTGTTTCAGTTTGGAGGACAATTAAGACCTGGCAGATGGGCCTGTAGGATTTTCTGGTATTTCTTGACTCATAAGAAAACAGAGGCTTTGAAATGTCTTGCTCTTGATAAGTGATTTTTCTTCTTTAATTTGAGATTTTGCAAGGTTGTAGCAGGTAAGATTATATTCTTCAGTGTCTCTAATGCTATGATTTGAAAAAATAAATGCAGGAACTAGATAAATGCATGAGGTGATTTACTGAAAATGGCATGAAAATCATCCACCATATGTTTTTGGAAAACAAAACACTTTGGTAAGGAACCTTTCATTTGCACTTTTGCTTCATTTCAGTGGCAGATGCAGGTTGAAATAAAACAGTTCTCTCTTGAGAAGCCTGATTAAAGAAAGTAGTTATCTTTATATAAGCAAACTACTTTAACATATAAAGTCATGCTAAATTTTTTGACCTTTATAATGAAATCAGAACGATTTTTAAATTTAGAATCTCCTCTTTGGTTCATAATGTACATATTAAGCAGTTTCTCCTTAACAGGTTTTCAAATTCAAGATGCAGATCAGAAAAGGTCCCAGGTTCCCATTCTCAGAGCATCTCATGGTACTCAAACTTCAGGAAGCACTTGCAAACAAACATCTGGTATTACTTTAATTTGGCATCTCCCTTGAGGAAATAGCAACTCTTTTGAAAGTGCATCACATTCTATTGCTTACATGATGAGGTGGTGGCAGGCAAAGCGTGCATGGAATATGGGAAGCAATGGACAGATTCTCTGCTTCTCTTTCCATCAGTTTTCCACATACAGTGACTGTCCTTGAAATTCACATGTGTAGCACAAGCTAATCACGACAGTAGCCCTCATATAATGTTCAGCTTAGCCAAGGCTCAGCAATTGAGCTAAGGAGAAAGTTCAGGCTTGTATTTGTACAAATTCTCATGTTTTTCTCCTTGGTCAAAAATTTTAATGTGAATGAAGAGAAAGGAAGGTGTTTCCTAGTTCTAACATCATCCTATTGTAAAAGGGGGTGAGCTTTTGTTTAGTCACTAAGTCTTGTTTGACTCTTTGTGACTCCATGTACTATACGCCATCAGGTTCCTCTGTCTATGGGATTCCTCAGGCAAGAATACTGGAGTGGGTTGCCATTTCCTACTCTGGGTGATCTTCCTGGCTCAGGGATTGAACCTATGTCTCCTTCATTGCAGGCATATTCTTTACCACTGAGACACCTGGGAAGCCTGGGGACTTAGGTTGCAGCTATATAAATCTTTAGTCCCAAACAAAGCCCTGTCGAAAAGTAAAAAGAGAAATACAGGAACATCTATCTTCTTCCAAAATAATGGTCTTTGGCATCATGTACTTGAATAAATTCAACAGGAATAAATTAAGCTTAAAGGAGAGCTCTAGTTGAACATTTATTTGGAGTGTGTGAGCAGTAGGCTCATCTATAAGTTGAAGAACAGGACAGGCAAAATACAAGGGAAAGATTTTGGGTTTAGAACAATGGTAATCATTTTTAGGGAAATCATTTAGAGAAGTGATGGTCAAGGTCTAATTGTGTGTGGGTCATTGTTATGACTTTAGTCTGACTTCAGCCATGAATTATAGATGCAATTTTTCCAGAATCTGGCAATATATTGGTTAATATTCTTTCCAGTGAGGTTCTTTTTTTCTCATGGCTTTTTGATGGGAAGCAAAGAGACAGTAAATCTGCTCATGATGGTTAAGAATCACTCAGGAATTTCAAGTTTAAGTGGATTGTTAAAAATTGAAGTGGGAAGAGGACATTATTTTTATTCAGTGATAAATCATGTTAAAATATTAAGCCAGTCACTATTATTTTCAAGGGATAGATGATTTTAACATATCATTAGTCTCAAGATTATGTGATTCATTTATTTTCCTTCAAAAACATTTGGCACTCCTTTTTTGTATCTTTTTGCTGTTTCATAACACCCTGAGAAATATTTTTCTTGCAGTTTGATAAATGTCTGTTAATTTTACTAAAATTTATCCACTAGAAATTTGAATTTCTCTATCTTCTCCTGATGTCCTAAGATCTAGTGAGCTTAGAACATGACAGCTTTCCTGATGTTGCAAACCCAAGGAAGAGCAATGTTCTCAAAAGTTGGAGATATTTAGGCACAATGCTAGGATTTAGAGTTTTTAATTTGATGTGAAAGTTTCATGAAAGTGTTAGTTACTCAGTGACCTAAGCTTTGTGACCCATGGACTGCAGCCAGCCAGGCTTCTCTGTTGATGGAATTCTCCAGGCAAGAATACTGGAGTGGGTTGCCATTCCCTTCTCCAGGGGATCTTCCCAACTCAGGGAACGATCCCAGGTCTCCCACACTGAAAGCAGATTCTTTACCATCTGAGCCATGAGGGAAACCCCTTAGTTTGCTGAGTAAAATAATTAATGAGGTCTCTGTTGCATCAGTCTTCTCTTTTGAATTCACTTTTCTTTTTGACTTGCTTCTCTCTCTTAGAACTTTATGTGAACTAAAGGTTTTAGGTCTCCCTCCACCTTTGGGCAGGGTAGGGCATCATGATTTAAGCCACTTTGATTTGTTAAATTTATGTAAAATAATTTCTCATGGCCAAGTTCCCCAGAAAATAGTATTGGGGGTTTGGAGTCAAAAGTTAAATGAGCAATATTGATTTTATGTATCTTGTCCTCATTCTACTTCTTGTATCTGCCTGTTATAGCAATAGATGTCTGATCATGGATTTAGGGTTTTTCTATCTCATTGTAATGAATTTTCAATGCAAAGATACCATAACATATGTAAGAAACTCCGTTGTATTTGTTTCAGGTGTACAACGTAGTGATTCAATATTTGTATACATTGTAAAATGATCACCACAATGTTTTGTTAACACCGTCACCATATATAATTAAAAACTCTTTCTTCTTGTAATGAGAACTAAGATCTACTTTCTTGTGTGCATGTGTGCTAAGTTGCTTCAGTGGTGTCTGACTCTTTGTGACCCTATGGACTGTAGCCTGCTAGACGTCTCCGTCCATGGGGTTCTCCAGGTAAGAATGCTGGAGAGGATTACCATGCCCTTCTCCAGGGGATCTTCCTGACCCAGGGACGGAACCCGTGTCTCTTACATCTCCTGCATTGGCAGGCAGGTTCTCTACCACTAGCACCACCTGGGAAGCCCATAGTTACCATGTTGTACATACATCTCCATAAATTATTTATTCTATAAGGGTAAGTTGGTACTTTGACCGGCTTCACCTGTTTAGCCCACAGTCACCCGCTCCATCTCTCTGTCATTTCTAAAGTCACATTCCATTGTGTTACTTGATTGGACTCCCTTACAATGCTCATGTTTAACTAGTTATTGACTGTTTAGTGTGTCCTAGGCCCCTTTTTAAAACTTCTGTAGACATCTATTAACTCATTTAACTCTCACAAGTTCATAAAGTTGGAGTTATACACAGATAATACAATGTTTCATATTTTATGGATGAAGACATGGAAACATAGGGTTGGTAAATAACTGGCACAAGGTTAAAACCTAGTATGGGCTAGAATCATAACTGTATACCATAAGTCTAGCTCCAACATTTCATTTTTGATTGCTAATGTACATGATGTCTCAAACTAAAAAGATTTATTTTTGCCAATTTGTACTTCATCTATGTGATTGTCTGGCCCTTCCCCAGGACCACGATTGCTGCCTGTTCTGTCCAATACTGCCATTAGTTCCATTTTCCTCTCCCTATCCTTTCCATTCTGAAAGCTTGTGTGACTAGGGTCCCATGGCTGTATATTAAAAAAATACTGACCAAAATCAAAACAAGAATAAATATTAACAACAGCAATAAAAACTAATGAAGGGAATGCATTTAACAAAATAAATGCATGACTAGTACACTAAAAATGACAGAATATTGCTGAGAGAAATTGAAGATCTAAACAATGGAGATCCATTCTCTATTCATGTATAAAAGACTCAATATTGCAAGGTGACAATTCTCAAATTGATCTAGAAATTCAAAAATCTCTATTGGAATTCAAACAGGCTTTTCCTTTTTGCTGCCATGGACAAACAGATTCAAAATTTATGTGGAAGTGGAAATGCCTAGAATAATCAAAACAATTTTGAAAAAGAAGAATAAGTTTGGAAGACTTTCAGTTCTCAATTTCAAAGCTTACTGTAAAGGTAGAGTTATTAAGACTGTGGTGCTGGCATAGGTTAGACATATAGATCAATAGAATAGAATTGAGAGTACAGAAATAAATCCTTATAATTACACTCAATTGATTTTTTAAAAATGTACCAAAGAAATTCACCAGGGAAAGGACAGACTGTCCAAAAAATGGAGCAGGAACTGTTGGATATCTATATAAAAAGATGAACTTACAACCTCACTTTATGTCATACACAAAAATTAACTCAAAATTGATCTTAGACTTAAGTAAAGTTCTAAAGCACAATAAAACATTTAGAAGAAAACATAGGAAAAAGTCTCCAATATATTGTTATAAGCAAATATTTTGGGGGTACTACAGCAAAAGTAAGCCTATAAAAATGATAAATCTGACTTCATTAAAATAAAAAGCTTTCAAAGAGACCCATAAAAATTAAAATATAAGCAAATCCACTAGGAAGAAATATTTGAAAAACCCATATTTGATATATGACTTGGAGGATATGAACAGACATGTCAAGACATGTCACCATGATATGAATATTGATATATGAATAGTTAGTACCAAATGCAAAGATGCTCAACATCATTAGTCATTAGGGAATTGCAAATTAAAACCATAATGAAATGCCATTTAATAGCCAGTAGAATGCCCATAGTCAATGACAAGCATTAAATCATGTTGGAAAGGATGTAGAGAAACAGAGATCATCATACTTTGCTGGTGGGAACATAAATTGGTGCAGCTACTTTAGAATGCATTTATTTGCACACAGGGACTTGTACATAAATATTTACAGTAATATTGCTCATAATATTAAAGGAAAGAAAGGAATCATCCTAAATGTAGATCAACTCCTGGAATGGAAAATGTGGTCTCCACATAATAGAAAACAATTCAGCAATGAAAAATACTTAATTTATGACCTATGCTATATTGGGGATGAACCTCAAAAGTGTTATGCTAAGTGATATAATCTAGATACAAGAGACAATGTTGATATGATTTTACTTATATGCAATGATCCAAAAGCCAAATTTGCAGCATCAGAAATTAGATTAGTGGTTTCCTGACACTGGAGGTAGAATGAGGTCTAACTGTAAGTGGGCAGGAGAGATCTTATAGGGAGGGTGAAAATATTCTAAGACTGATTTATGGTGATGGTTGTGCTATTCAGTAAAATTACTAAAAGGCACTGATTTGTAAATTTTAGTTGGGTGAATCTCATGATATGTAAAATATACCTCAATAAAGCTGTTAAAAAATATGAAGAATTTCACCTTGGATTGTGTGAACTTGCTCTCTGGCTAGTGGCCAGGATAATTAAACTGTATTGTCATGCCTGTTAGAATCCTATTAGTTGGGTCAAGTTTTATAACATATAGTTTTTCTGATTTGCTAAAGAGTAACTTAATACTGCAAGAGAGAGAAATTTGGTGCTTCAGAGTTCTGGCCAAATGGCTCAATGAATGTTTTTCAATTGAAAAAAAAAATACAAGACAAAACCCTAAAACAGACATTCCAGTTTTCTCTAGGAGCCTTTCTCTATCTGAACTACTATAACATTATTTCAGTTAGCCTATTTCTACCTTTTGAATGAAGTATTTGAGAATTTAAAAGAAGCTTTAGGTATTTATAAAATCAGCAGCTTTACAACAAAATCCAAATTGGTCCTTTGGAAGGAAAGACCACAATATACAGTTTTTACTCATTTAATATTCAGCTTTATGCTAATGAACAAAATCATTCTTATGAAAAGGAGATTTGGCACAATTTGTCTTTCCATAAACTTCACTTAAAAAACATGTTTAAAATTAATTATTTGAAAAGATTCTGAGAATCTTCCAGAACAGTGTAATCTTCTGTCTTTCTTGCTACAGTGATAACAATAACATTTTGGCATTACATACTGTTTTATATTTCTAAAGTCTGTACTAGATATCAACTTGTGGATTATTTTTGAAGGTTAAATAACAATGATTAATTTTCCAAGTGAATTTTCCTAAACCCAGGAAACCTGTGATTTCTTTCTATCTCATACTTTCAGCGTAGTTTTCACTGAGAGAATCTCTGAAGAATAATACATTCTGCTATCTAGAAAACAAAAGAGATGGCAAGAAATTAGCCAATGCGTATCAAATAAAAATTACAGTGAGGCAAACCTGTTGTCTAATCCGTGGCAATCAAAATATATTAAGCATGTAAAACATTTTTTGGAAAAATGTTTTAAAGAGATGTGATCACTCTTTTCAAAAACCTTCTCTTTGTGTTTTTGATGTCTGGTTTTGTGATTCAGTGGCAGCCGTGCTTGACTAGCTGTCAGGCTGCCAGTAATTATTGGGTTACTAGAACTTTAACATGCTCTTGGGATTAAAATCGTTCAGTAGAAGACTCAGTTGCAGATGAGGGAACTCTTGAGACACCAAGGCTAAGAGGGACGTGACACAGAATAGCTTCATGGCCATTGTGAAGTGTATAAAGCACCTTTCAACAATCCCTTATTATGAAAGATCTGCTTGACTTCCTCCCAAGCCCCTCATGCCAGAATCCAACAGCCTGGAACCCTCGGAAAGTGTCTGCCAGAAATTACATCAGCTTCTACCCGGAGAATGCTGAAACATATGAATAGTGCATTTCAGTAGCCAAGAGACAAAATACAGAAAGGATATAAATATAAATTTAGCAGCTGTCTGAAAGGAAATATACCTGTGTAACTTCTTAGCTGTGGAGAACAACAGAGAGCGAAAGAGAATTGTATTGTTTCTTTATTTACAACGCTTGGTCAAGAAACCTTGATTTTCATCAAGGTAGCCACAGTACAATGGAAAATCAAACCAGCAGAAAGGTAGTAGATTACAAAGAAGATAAAGGGTGATATTGGAAACAGGTACAAGCTAAGTTTATGTGATTCCTTTGGCCTGCTAAAACTTTCTGTGCCCTGATTTGTTGATCTGAAAATTAGGAATACTTAAAAAAATTGGTTTTATTTATTTATTTGGCTGGACCAGGTCTTAGTTGAGGCACCCAGGATATTTTTTTTTTTTCCAGTTTCAGCACGTGCAATCTCAGTTCGGGCATGTGAACTCCTCTTCATGGCATGTGGGGTCTAGTTCCCTGACCAGGGATTGAACCAGGGCCCCTGCATGGAGAGTGTGGTGTCTTAGCCACTGGACCACTAGGGAGGTTCCAGAGAGAGTTTTAATTTAACAATTCAGAAGTTGCATGTGTTGGTAATCATTTGTTACAAAGCTGGAGAAGCTTATTTTAAATGGAAAATACCTGCAGACTTTATGTTTCATGCACAGGTGTCAATGTGGAAGAAATGTTCAGAAGTGTGAAAAAATGTCAGATACACTTTAATTTAATGTTGGGCTACCAGGAAGTTTATTTTTGGCATTTAGAAGCTCCGTATAATACAGCTCTTCTCCACAGACCTCATTATTTTTCTAACAGTTTTGGCATTCAGTATCCACAGGTTACCCATCTGTAGATTGAACCAACCATGGATGGATCTAGAATCTGCAGGTACAGCTGACTGTACTACACAATTTTATACAAGGGATTTGAGCATATGTAGATTTTAGTATCCTAGGGTGTGGGCAGTCCTGGAACTGATCCCCAGTGGATACCAAGGGAGGACTATAGTTTTC
This sequence comes from Budorcas taxicolor, assembly GCF_023091745.1. Taxonomy (NCBI): domain Eukaryota; kingdom Metazoa; phylum Chordata; class Mammalia; order Artiodactyla; family Bovidae; genus Budorcas; species Budorcas taxicolor. The sequence goes on along the minus strand of NC_068923.1, from coordinate 67,501,860 downwards.
TAAAGGATTCCAGTGAGCTATAAATTCTTTCTTAACAAAAACCAGGATGTTTGTAAGTTATGAGTATACCATCTTTTCTCCTCCTACTTCAAGCATTAGCTTGAATGTACTTTGTTAGGTTTTCCATGTACCCCTTCTCATAAACCCAATCACTTCCATCTTTATGGGTCTATCAGATTTGGCTCATTCTAATAGAGCATCACAGATCATCATATCCGTTGTTTACTGATCTGTCTTTCTAATAGATTGTCCAAACAATTCTTGTTGGGAGAAAATGGCTTCTTCAAATCTGTATTCTCAGCCTTTTCCATAATGCACATCCTATTCTACAAACATTTGTTGAGCAATATGGAAGTGTAGGAAGAGCGATTCATTTCTATAGAAACACATTCTGTTAATCTCTATTTTTTCTCTTTCAGATCTTTTATTGACTTTTTTCTTTAGCTCTATGGAAGTATAATTGATATACAAAAAAGTAGTATACATCTAATGTACAGGCATATCTTGGAGATAGTATGGGATTGGTTCTAGACGCCTGAAATAAGTACTGCCATAAAAGAAGTTGTACAAATTTTTCAGTTTTCCAGTGAATACAAAAGTTATGTTTAAACTATTCTATAGTCTATTAACTGTACAATAATACTATGCCTAAAAAATGTACCTGCCTTAATTAAAAAACACTTTATTGCTAAAAATGCTAACCAGCATCTGAGCCTTCAGTGTAGTAGCATCATCAAAGTCAAGAGTTTGAGTTCTTGTGAGAAAGATTAAAATGTGACACAGAGTCATGAAGTGAGCAAATGCTGTTGGGACAATGGCACCAGCAGATTTGCTCGATGCAGGTTGACACAGATCTTCAATTTGTAAAAAAAACCAATATCTACGTAGTGCAATATAGCAAAGTTCAGTAAGACGAGATGTACCTGTATGCATCATGCTGAGTTTGGACACACACATCGTGTGTGTGTTTATGCGTACACCGTGACACCGTCACCACAATCTAGGTACTTGGCATATCTGTAACCTCCAAAATATTCCTGTGTCCTTGTGAGTGAGTGCATGTTGTGGTAGGACCATGTTAACATGAGATCGCTCCTCTTAACGATTTATTTAAACATTAAGCATATTCGCCTAAAGCCTTATTCTACTTTTTAAAATTGAAGTATAGTTGATTTACAGCGTTGTGTTAGTTTCAGGTATACAGAAAAGTGGTTCAGTTACACATATATATAAATTTTAAAAAGCTTTTAATTTTGTACTGGGGTATAGCCAATTAACAATGTTGTGATAGTTACAGGTAAACAGCAAAGAGACTCAGTCATATATATTCATATATCCATTCTCCCCTCAACTCCCCTTTCATCCAGGCTGCCACATAACACTGAGCAGAGTTCCATGTGCTATAATATACGTATTCTTTTTCAGATTTGTTTCCATTATTGTTTATTACAAGATATTGAAGATAGTTCCCTGTGCTATACAGTACCACCTTATTTATCTATTTTTATATAGTGGTGTGTGTCTGCTAATACCCTCTTAACATTCTAAAATACTCACTACTATATCGTTAACTGTAGGCAACATGCTATACAGCAGATCTCTAGAACTATATATCTTGCATACCTGAAACTAAGTTCTTGTTTTTTCTTACTCTCTTCTGGAATAAGGAGGAGAATAACATAAATGGATTTGTCAGCATCACAAACGTTTTGCTGACAAGGGTTCTTGAAACAAGGAATGTGGCACAGAGAGGTAATCATCTTGCTAATCCAAGTTAATTACAACCCATTACCCTTTATTTCTTTGACTGAATTTTTGAGTTGTGTTTCTCCAGGATCCTGCTTTTACATCAAACAAGGCAAAATGCATAGTGCTTTCATTTTGCCTTTGATTTTACTATGAAGCAAAGGCTTTAAAACATTCTCACGTGGCAAATTAGACTATTTTAGTGCATAGCCTTCCTTGTTTTATCAAGTGATCTCTGGTGGTGGTTTAGTTGCTAAGTCATGTCTGATGCTTGCAATCCCATAGATTGTAGCCCACAAGGGTTTTCTGTCCATAGGATTTTCCAGGCAAGAATACTGGAGTGGGTTACTATTTCCTTCTCCAGTGGATCTTCCCAGTGCAGGGACTGAACCTGGGTCTCCTGCACAGTAGGAGGATTCTTTACCGACTGAGCCAGTTCTAGGCTTTAGTCAGGCAATGATTTTTGTTTGATATAAATCTAACATAAAATCCAGACCAAGTAATTCATCTCCCTCCTTTCCTCCCTTTCCTTCTTTCCTTTTCTCCTCTCTTTCCTTCCACCATTTGTGGATTAAGTATCTATATGTCTGACAGGAAAGGAAACTCCTTAATTGTTGCTAAATGAATAATGGAATAAATTTAATCATTAAAAATGTTCTAAATGGTGGTTATTATTTTATCCACTTTAAGGGTATAGACACCAAGGCTCAGATAAGTTTAGTGAACCCAAGTTCACACAGATATTAGAGGAAGAATCTGGACTAAACTCAGCTACTATTTTTCTCTTAATCCTCTTCTTTTTCCAGTTTGTCACACCATCTTACTACCCTACCTAAAGATGCATAAGACAAGTTGATTTTTTTTTTCCTCCTGGAGGCTATTGTCCAAATTTTATTGTAATGATAGCCTTCTCATTAGTCTGTAATTTTTCTATCCTAAATATGTGAAATATGAATGTACAACTACTATGACATTTTGAGAACTGTAACTATTCGACTTGGGTGCTTAGTGCTCCATTCAGACAAGCGCACACAACCATGTGCAAATGTATGGGTGCACACATGCACACACACTCACAAAGGTTCCTTAATGTGCAGAACTGCTCTCTGGATCCTACTCTACCATGAGTGTTGAGTCTGTGTAAAAGGATGAAAAATCTATAAAATTTCCAAACAAACTTGTCCTTGGTGAACTTCTGAGGTGGTCCTCGGGTAAAGGAACATGGCACGGGCTGATGGATGACTCTTGGAAGTTTAAGGACCACTAGTGCATTCCTAAATAACTCTTACAAACATACGGATATTTGCTAGAACATACTTCAGAAGTAAATTAGGTTTTATTTATATACATAATATGTATGAGTGAATAAAGAAAGCTAAGTGCTGAAGAATTGATGCTTTTAAACTCTGGTGTTGGAGAAGACTCTTGAGAGTCCCTTGGACTGCAAAGGAGATCCATCCAGAAGTGAAAGTGAAAAGGAATTATTTTTCATGAGAGTGAAAATATAATGGAATGACATATATATATAATATATAATATAATATAGCATGCATATATATATATACACACACACACACACACTAAGACACTAATTTAATGGAGTTATACATAGAAGTATGGGCTTCCCTGATAGCTCAGTTGGTAAAGAATCTACCTGCAGTGCAGGAGAGCCTGATTCCATTCCTGGATCGGGAAGATACGCTGGAGGAGAGATAGGCTACTCACTCCAGTATTCTTGGGCTTCCCTTGTGGCTCAGCTGGTAAAATATTCACCTGCAATGTGGGGGACCTGGGTTCGATCCCTGGGTTGGGAAAATCCCGTGGAGAAAGGGAAGGCTACCTACTCTAGCATTTTGGCCTAGAGAATTCCAAGGACTGTATAGTCCTTGGAGTCACAAAGAGTTAGACATGACGGAGTGATTTTCACTTTCATGCATAGGCCTATATGTTAAGTAGCATATTCTTAACTAGCATACCGTTGGAATTCTTCACCAGTATATTAGAAATTTTGGTTGCAAATGTGATAAATCTGTTTTCATTAGTTTATGCAAAAATGGGGGCTTTATGAAAAGAGGAATGTTGTGTTCAAACCTCAGGTAGGATATAGGTGGACACCAAAAACTAATAATTTGAATGCATCAAGATTACCTTTATTTCATCTAAGCACATTTTGAACAACTGCTTCCTTCTTTTCTCTTTGATTTTGTCCTTATGTTTCTCCAGATTAGCTAGTCTGTTTTCAGTTCCTGATGTCAGTGGAACAGCAGTCAAGTTTCTGAGGTCCCCATGTCATCTTTTAATCAGTTGCAGTCCTAAATTTTAGAGAAGGACTTTGATGGCTTGGTCATGTTCCCATCTCTGCACTGCCAAGGAGTCACATTGTCAATAATCACTGTATTATTACACATGTCAATGGTTAATACAAAGCAACTTGGACTGGATAGATGTTGCGGTAGAGGGGTGGGTTTTTATTTCTCCAGACTGTAGGAAGGATTAGATGTGAAGTTATTCACCATAAACAGGGTTGATTGGATGAATTTTTATTTTTCAGAAAGCATTTTCCAGGTTTTGTTTCAATTTGTTTTGTTTTCACTACTTGAAGAAAAATTCTTATTGCCTGAAAATGACTTATTGTCTTTTCTGAGTTGCACTTGCCCCACTTCCTCTGATATCTTCATTCCTAATTTTACCATAACTGCAGATTCCAGAGATGTTACCACCTTGCAGTTTTGTGTACAGTAAAACATAGACAAGGTATTCAACTTCTCTGCCTACAAATCCCAGGTATCAAAATGTTTCAATGGCATTGATTTAATTGGTTATTATTTGTGTATCTGTTAAGCTCTTTCCCAGATGCTGGTGTTCTCTTTGCTCAGGTAACATGATCTGCACTTGAGTACACACGTCAAATTCCCGTAAGCCACCCTGCAATTGCTTTTTTCCCCGGGGTCTGATTTCTTCTCTCAGGGGAGTCGACTCCTTGTTTCACTGCTGTTGGGACTATCAGTGGTGGCTTGGGTAGGTGTGTGCCAAGTAGTCCCTCTAATGTCTGCCAGCTGTGATTGTGATCAGCTGTGGTGAGAAGGGCCCAAATGTGTTCAATCACAGCTGGCATATACCAACTCTACCACAATGAATATGTATATCATAATATACTTATATGTGTGTGTGTATATATATATATATATATATATATATAGTGTGTGTGTGTGTGTGTGTGTGCATGTGCGCACGTGCACACACACACGCTAAGTCACTCAGGTGACTCTGCGACCCTGTGCAGTGTAGCCCTCCAGGCTCCTCTGTCCATGCAATTTTTCAGGCAAGAATACTGGAGTGGGTTGACATTTCCTAATCCAGGGGAATCTTCCTGACCCAGGGATCAAACCCATGTCTCCTGTGTCTCCTGCAATGGAAGCAGGTTCTTTACCCTGCACCACCTGGGAAGCCCTCATATATGTATATTATCCATATATAATCCAAATATACATTACCAACCTATATATTAATTTAGATATGAGAAACCCTGCACTATATTTTATGTGACAGACACATGTCTACCATTTTAAGAGAGGCACACATTTTGCCTTTTCCTGTAAGACTTTAATCTAGGTGGCAGAGTCTGATTATGTAGCAACTGGGCTTACTCTCCCCAAAGAAGGCTCCTCTGACAGACTTATTTGCCATGTGTTCTGAATCAGTGCTCATAGGGAACAAGTTTCCTAGCTGCTCTCTTTTTCTCACCAAAATGACATCAACTGTTAGATAAATGTGTCAGTGGAAATTATGGTGGTTTCACAGAATCCTCAGGAAACTCCTTTCATGAATACAAAACACCATTGGCAGAAACCTAAACCTCTATTTCTTAATAGAAATAGGAATTGTTTGAGAATAAGTGCTATTTGATGCTTTGTAAATTGTGGGCATTCAAAATGGCAAATACCCTCAGAAGCTCTTTTCCTGAAGCTATGACATAAATCTTTCTTACTTTTTGATAAAAGACAAGGCTGTCCAAAGTGAAGAATTTAAGGTTCTAATTTTACACAAGCATATTGTCTTAGATGGGGCATATTTTGCAAATAATGTACCCTCCAATTTGCCAACATAAATATATGTGATCAGTTCCAAGAAGATTTACGCTTTCCACAAACTCTCTTTTCTACTAAGATTCAAACAAGGGTAAAAATGGGCTGGAAGAATTTCAGTTACAATTATGTGAATAAAATAATTAGTATAATAACATGTTCACTTTGGAAAGGAAAGGCTTCCTCAGAGGGATAATGGGCATAATATCTACAGGAGATAATCCTACTAATAACTATAGGAAAACAGGAGGTGAAACACTGGCCATAAAAAGATAGTAATTACCTGTTTTATGATACAAGCAGTTGCTTTCTTCCATCACAGGAGAGCACTGTTCATCTATGAAACATCTTGTTTTAAGGAAATAACCAGAGCTTGTGCGATCCTGAAGAGGTTTGATGTGGCAAATTATATAGCCCTTATTATTGAATCACGGCTATAAAAGAGAAACACATTCTTCTTATAGAGAAAATGGATACATATGTACGCGATTTTGTAAGCTGTCAGTGTGTCAGCCTTGAAATTTTTGACAGAGATTCACAGGTATGAGATTTTCTAGTGAAAAGATGTAAGACTCTAAAAATCCCCAATGATATGCAAGATATATTTCCTCTCTGAAAGAGAAGTAATTTACATCATGCTTTGTAATTTAAGTATTTCATTTAAGAACTGATCTCAACTAACACAGCAACACAAAATAAATACTCGGTAAATGTTCAGTACCCAGAACAACTTAGGAACAGTCACTGTGGATATGCTATACATGTTTCTTGGTCAAGTAACATTATGAGATTGTATTTCTAAATACTAGTTTTCCTTTACAAGGATCAGGGGGATTTAGCAAAAGATGTGATTATTTCTAATGAGGATGTTTAGCAAGGGATTTTGTCATTTATCTCAAGAGCTGTGAACAAGGAATGTTATCTTGAGGATTTTCCACATTAGTTATATAAGAAAACTGTAGTGTTTCTAAACCATTTCATTTACAGATGGCAATGCTAACACTAAATGCTAATTTACTTTAGTGCTTTAAATTTATCATATCACAAATGCTATGTAGAAACTAATTTGAAGAGTAGAAGCTATTTTATGTTTTTGTTTATTTTGTTAAATCACTTTCTAAAGTTAAGTCCAAATTTAACCCTTGTGATTGGATGCTTCCAAGCCACATAACCAGGAGATAGCCAGAAGAGTAGCTTGAGGTTAGCAGCCCATCCTTCCTTCTTACCTCCTTCATCTTTACACCCTTCCACCACCACTTCTTTCTCTAGCCTGGATTTCTGGCTTTCATGACCACAAAATTGTTTCTTTCTGTACCTAAAATAGCCAATGATATTTATGGAGAATTCAGCTGATGGAGATGAGAGTCCAAACCTCTTCCCCATGTAACTGTCCAGGAGCAGGAAAGAGGAGTGTGTCCCAGAATTCTCTGGAGTGCACCCTCGCAAATAAGCATTATCTAAGGCAGTTAGAAAACATGAAGCTTCCTGCTAATGTGCAATGATCAATGCTGAACTCTTCATTTTCCAGTCTCTCTCATCCTTTTAAAGAAACGCATATTTGCAGGGACTAAACTTTAAGTAAGTTCCCTCAAGACTGATTTTCCTCGAATATTTTATTAGAAGAATCCCACATATTTGTGAATTTGGCAGTGCCTAAAGTATTAATTTTTAAATTTTAATACAGATGTCTCATCCTGGGTATACAAAGGCTGAGAGCAGTAAATGGAAATATCCACTGAAAACATTTTATATAACATGAATAACTTAGGCTTCACCTTCATATAAAATCATCTAGAAGAAAAGTAGATAAATAAAAATCCTTAAATAACTTGGGCTTCTCTTTTGAGAAAAGAAACCTATCGTTTTTTATTTGGACATCATTGATCATTGATTTCTAGCTGTGTGCTTTCACACTAGAAAATCATTACATCATTACCTTATAGATTATTATTTTCAAAGGATAACGATTACTACACTAATTTATATATATATCATTACACTGTGAATTATTCTTTTCAAAGGAAAATGATTACTACACTAATTTATTATCTTTTTTTAAAGTTATCTACAATTTCAAGTTTATTATTTATAAAATGCAAATCTGAAGAATACTGAAGGGAATTTCATGGAAATATAATGCATTTTAAAAGAAAATTTCCAGTATCTTGTATTAGATACAAATAAAACTAAGAATCTTTTTTAAATAGGTGAATTGAGTACGTGCATGAGTGCCTGCAGGCTAAGTCACTTCATTCAGGTCCAATACTTTACGACCCTACGGACTATATAGCCCGCCAGGCTCCTACGGCCATGGGATTCTCCAGGCAAGAATACTGGAGTGGATTGTCATTCTCTTCTCCAGGGGATTTTCCCAATGTAATAATCCAACCTGGATCTCTTGCATCTTGAGTACTCAAATCTAGATGGTCACATTTCTTGGTATGAAGTGAGCATTGTATGGGCTTCCCAAGTGGTGCCTGTGGTAAAGAAACTGCCTCCCAATGCAGGAGACGAGATGTAGGAGATGCGGGTTTGATTTATGGGTTGGGAAGATCTCCTGGAGGAGGGCATGGCAACCCACTCCAATATTCTTGCCTGGAGAATTCCATGGACAGAGGAGCCTGGTGGGCTACACAGTCTATGGGGTCGCAAAAAGTTGGATTCGACTGAAGTGATTTAGTATGCACACACGAGCATTCCAATGTGAAATCAAACTGAATACAGAATAAATCTTTTTGACCATGTAAAAAGCTCATTGGTTTATATTTGTTTGGTTAAATGCAATACATTTAGAAAATATTCAGTGAGTTAAAAATAACATACTCAGAATAATAACTTTGGAGGATGAAACTTTCCCCAAACATCAGAGAATGAATTCAATGATACTTTTATAGATATTTTTTTCCTTTTGTAGGAGTGACTATTGGCTCCTTGTTTGTAAGAATATATTATGTTTTCTATATCAACATATTATTACTCAGTAATGTCCATCCTTATTTATCTAATATTTAGTTTCAAAATTACTTTCATAGAAATGATACTGTTTTCTCCCAAAGAGATTCTTTTTAACTTCTACCAAATCTATTTTTCTGTAATATTTTTCTAGTTCAACTTTATTATGATTTTTAAAATTATAAGAGTTGAGATCTTCTTAAAGACGTAGTATTCAATCAGAAATCAGGTAAATTATAGAGTCAAACCTGCTTTAGCTATGTTCTTTAACACCCTCCATTTAAGAAATATCTTGTCATGTGGCCTTTTGTAGTTAACTTTGATGTAGGCCCCTTAGGGATTAGTTACTTCTAAGATAATGCTTTCTTTCTTATATATAATATCTATAATTTAGGGACTTTTATTTTTTATTCCTAAATGCTCAATGTTACATATATTTGAAGTGTCATGCTGGGTGATTATCTACAACATTTGGTGCCTAGTTTAGTGTTTTAAACCTCTATAAGTTAAAATACCAGATGTATTCAAGTGCACAGACATGGCTCCTAAGTTAAAAAAATAAAAAGAGTCTCTCTGATTTGGAGTTGTTTCTCAAAAATAAAGAAGAAAATAAAGAGACAAAAAATTAGGTGATTTAAGCAGAAATAAATGTTATTAAGAGGATATTGGTACTTACAGGATCAACAGGAAGGATGGAGACCTAGAGGATGTCAGTCAGTTCAGTTGCTCAGTCGTGTCTGACTATTTGCGGCCCCATGAACTGAAGCACACCAGGCCTCCCTGTCAATCACCAACTCCTGGAGCTTACTCAGACTCATGTCCATCGAGTCGGTGATGCCATCCAACCATCTTATCCTCTGTCGTCCCCTTCTCCTCCTGCCCTCAATCTTTCCCAGCATCAGGATCTTTTCAAATAAGTCAGCTTTTCGCATCAGGTGGCCATAGTATTGGAGTTTCAGCTTCAACATCAGTCCTCCCAGTGAACACCCAGGACTGATCTCCTTTAAGATGGATCTCAAGAGTCTTCTCCAACACCACAGTTCAAAAGCATCGATTCTTCGGCACTCAATTTTCTTTATTGTCCAACTCTCACGTCCATATATGACCACTGGAAAAACCATAGCCTTGACTAGATGGATCTTTGTTGACAAAATAATGTCTCTGCTTTTAAATATGCTGTCTAAGTTGGTCATAACTTTCCTTCCAAGGAGTATGCATCTTTTAATTTCATGGCTGCAGTCACCATCTGCAGTGATTTTGGAGCCCCCAAAAATAAAAAATAAAGTCAGCCACTGTTTCCACTGTTTCCCCATCTATTTGCCATGAAGTGATGGCACCGAAGGCCATGATGTTAGTTTTCTGAATGTTGAGTTTTAAGCCAACTTTTTCACTCTCCTCTTTCACTTTCTGCCATAAGGGTGGTGTCACCTGCATATCTGAGGTTATTGATACTTCTCCCAGCAATCTTGATTCCAGCTTGTGCTTCTTCCAGCCCAGCATTTCTCATGATGTACTCTGCATATAAGTTAAATAAGCAGGGTGACAATATACAGCCTTGACGTATGATACAGTTATAGAGATGGTGAACCAGAAACGGTTGGGTTATCAGCTGCAGCCTGTTAGTAGTCCAGGAAGCCTGTGCCACCACTCGCTCCCAACTTCCGGTAATATCACTGCCTCCAGGTATCCCACCAACTCTTTGTTTCACTATCTCTTGCTTCAAAGTTTGGGTGAGTACATTTGACTGGGAAGCCTAGGTCACACGCTTTACTATATGTATGGGAGCTTCAGACATGTTTGGGGCATTCCAGATTCTGTGATATGAGGGCATTCATAATACGGAAGGCTTTGCAATCACTGGAGGAGATTCAGCTAATGAGAAGCCAAAAGAAGGGCATATATCCTTCTTACATACACTTGCTTTTCCTCATACCAGCTATCTGTGATGGGATTTATTTATCTGGGTTTTTATGGCCAAGTAAAATTGGGTTAACTGCATAAAATATTATTATATAAAACCTCTCCTTTGGCAAATATACAAATATTCACTTTAAATTCTTGTCATAATAAGCTGCTGCAATGTTAAATTTGGGGGGATAATTAATTAGGTACATTTCAGTTTTCTTGGTCCATTACTAACAGTGGAAAATGAAGCAATTAAAATTTTGAGACTGAAGAAAAAATAAAACCTAAGGAAATCAAAAATGAAAAGATATCTAGAACATAAATGGAGTTCATAGGTTATGACAAAACTGATTATTGTGCCAAAATGAAATACATAAAAGACAAACATGTATCATATGTTCCAAGTCTTACCAAAGAGAAGAGGACAGGTGTTTCTGTATTCATTGAATTGACTCTGTTAAACAAGTTTCTGCTTTTAAAATATAAATGGAGTTCGTTTCCTTTTGAAGTTGTTCAGTAGTATGCTATAAATATACTTTCAAAGTACTTTTTAATACCCAAGTCTCATTTTCTCTTCACAAGAGTGCTGCTTGGAGGAAAAGAGGAGTAAAGTCTTGCAATCCGTCAAAGCCTTGTCTAATCCAGACTAGAGTGTGAGGCTGCCAGGATACTGTTCTCCAAGGGGTAGCAGGTCCTCTGCTGCTTTTCTCCCATGAGGAGAATGCATTGGAAGTCCCACTTGGTCTACCATTTTCAAACTGTGCGGCAAAAATAGAAGCTATTGCTAGCTGCAAATAAATCACTGTAGTTTGGCCCAAATTTGATGAAAAAACAGACTGTAATAAGGAATACCCAAGCTCCCCACTATACCCTTTGCCTCAAAAGAGTATAAAACAGCAGTGCATGTAAATAGAACTGTTATCACTTTCTCGTGTTTTGAACCACATGAGCAGTTTGTGATTGACTCCGCTTCAAAGAGGGAGAGGCAATGACAACCCACTGCAGTACTCTTGCCTGGAAAATCCCATGGACAGAGGAGCCTGGTAGGCTGCAGTCCATGGGGTTGCTAGGAGTCGGACACAACTGAGCAACTTCACTTTCACTTTTCACTTTCATGCATTGGAGAAGGAAATGGCAACCCACTCCAGTGTTCTTGCCTGGAGAATCCCAGGGACGGGGGAGCCTGGTGGGCTGCCATCTATGGAGTCGCACAGAGTCGGACATGACTGAAGTGACTTAGCAGCAGCGGCAGCCACTTCAAAGAAGGTTGCAGCAATAAGGTTTGCTATACCTTGTACTACTAACTTGTTGAATTGAAAAGAACTTTTCTTGTTAACATTCCTACATGAAAATGGTAAACTATTTGGTTTTGAATAGTTCAAATTTCAAAACTAAAATGGTTTTGAATTCAAAAAGTGAAAAGGAAGGAGAAAGCATTTATCAGTCCCCACTCTTTTTTTTTTTTTTTAGATCTTGCTTCCTAAGGTTAGTAATGAAGCCATGAAGTCAGCATTCTTTTTTTTTTCTTTTTATAGGACTCTATACTTTCATGTACCCCAGGAGAAATAGCCAGTGGTTATTTCCAAGACTGAATTTCAATATCTTGATCAATTTAAATATATCCCTGTGGCAAATGCTTCAGCCATAGATCAGACAGAGGCTTATCAGAAACAAAGATGTCTTTTTCTTTCTCTTTTTTAATATAAGTGATTTAACTAAACAAAATTTTAAATGCCTACTGTCTATAAAAGACTGCAAGTTGTGGTAAAATATAATGTTATATTAGAAAGAGCTTCAAGGAAAGAAGTCTTTGGCTGAAAATCTTTCATCTCAGTGTGTGATATTGAGTAAATCACCTATCTATTCCAAGTCCAAATTCCTAAATTTGTGAAATGGCCTAATAAATGGAAGCACTTTGGTAGCTCTAAAGCAGTTACTAATATTACTAATTCTAAGAAAAAAATAGATACAATATAACTTCAAAAAATATTACTCCCATTTCCCTGGTGTTTAAAATATTCTTGGTATGCTCAGATGTAGGTAGATAGATGTGTGTGTGTATGTGCGTGTGTGTGCATGCACGCGTGTGCGCGCGTGCTCACACACATGCAGAGTTGCTTAGTCATGTCAACTTGTTGCAGCCCTATCGACTATAGCTTGTCAGGCCCCTCTGTCCATAGGATTTTCCAGGCAAGAATGCTGGAGTGGGTTGTCATTTCCCCCTCCAGGGGATCTTTCTGACCCAGGGATCAAATCTGTCTCCTGTGTCTCCTGCATTGGCAGGTGGATTCTTTATCACTGAAGCACTTGGGAAGCCTAGATAGATAGGTAATAAAGCAAGGAGAAAATCTGTTGATAAAGTGAAAAGAAAGATAATGATTATTGTGATGGAAAACAGTTGGTGCCATTGTTTTGAATGCTATTTACCTTGTTATATATAGTAACATCTTTAGAGTCTTGAGCAAGTGGAGCTATCACAGTAACAGAACAAATGGGTTATAATACTAGTGTATTTAGAGCAGTGTCTGTATCGGACTGCCTGGTTTTCAAATCCTAGATCTGCTACTAATTGCCTATGTAACCTTGGCAAGTATTTTTCAGGTCCCCCTGCTTGAGTTTCTTCATCTGTAAAAAAGACATATTGCTAATACCTAGCCCATGGGGTTACTTTTATAAATGAAATGGAATAATCCGCTTTTAATAAAGTGCCCCTGACCAGGATGTGGCACACAGGACTCAAAATATGTTATTTTTTAAATCATTGTCACATCTTTGCACTTGTATCACCTAAATATCTGTTCATCTTTTAGATTATGCTGTTTTTTTTCCCAATTAGACTTTATAGCCCATGATAGACATCTAAGTTGTCTTTGCATTGACTTAAAACACAAATATACAGAATTTCTTTACAGTAGTCAAAGGTTTTTTTTTTTTTAATTTTAATTTCATTCTTTCCTTTTCCTCCATCCTTCCACTCCTTCCATATTTGTAGTTCTCTTGTAAAGGCCACATATAACTATGAAAGTGAAAATGTTAATTGCTCGATCGTGTCCAACTCCTTGAGACCTCAAGGACTATAGACTGCTAGGTTCCTCTCCAGGCAAGAGTACTGGAGTAGGTAACCGTTTCCTTCTTTAGGGGACCTTCCCCACCCAGGGATTGAACCTGGGTCTCCTGCATTGCCAGCAGATTCTTTACTGTGTGAGACACCAGGGAAGCTCTAAATATAAGTATAAGCCATTCCTAACAATTGTGTAATGTGGTGGAAATCTTTTGGCATAAGAGAACAAGCTTTGATCATGGTACTGAACAACCTTACACAATTTGCTTTACTTTCTCTGACACTCATCTTTCTCATGTGTAGTATGAGAGCACAATACACCTAATTTTTGAAGGAACGTGTGTAAAGTATCTGACAGATAATAGGCATTCTGAAAAATGGTCATTATTATTCCTATTACTTTTCTTCCATATGTATAACATTTGGATTATTTTTCTGAGCTTTTCAAAGTGAGGTATCACCTTTTACTAAGTTGAACCCAGGGATTAGAATGCTTTTAGAACTTTTAAAATAGATTGCCCATATTGTTGGCCTTCTTGGCTTAATGTGCTTATATAATCAGGACACTGTGGAGGTTTATGCCATTTTCTATACTTGGGGATCTGTCACTCAGAAGTGTAGCATAGTGGATTTGTGTCTAGGCCACTAGAAGGCAGCTCCTTTTGCAAACACTCAGACATTACTTAGCAGGTTATATGAAGGTATAACTAACTTAGTACTATTGCTGCAAGATGGAATCCTTTATGACATTTCTTGTCTATTTAAAACACATCTTTAAATTACATTATGGTCCCTAGGATACTCTTCCTACTTGGTAGCAAAATCCCCATGGGTTGATAATGGATGGCACCCCACTCCAGTACTCTTGCCTGGAAAATCCCATGGATGGAGGAGCCTGGTAGGCTGCAGTCCATGGGGTGTTGAGGAGTCGGACACGACTGAACGACTTCACTTTCACTTTTTGCTTTCATGCATCGGAGAAGGAAACGGCAACCCACTCCAGTGTTCTTGCCTGGAGAATCCAAGGGATGGGGGAGCCTGGTGGGCTGCCGTCTATGGGGTCGCACAGAGTTGGACACGACTGAAGCGACTTAGCAGCAGCAGCAGCTTTTGAAAATCTTTGCAGACTCTTCCCTTATAGTATTGCTGTAGCTCTTATCACTGCTATTTGGTAACTCTGCAATACCATGGGGTATATTTTAGTTCATGCTCATGTTATAGAGGTGATCATCTACCTTCTGCATCATTTTTGAGGGCTGGTAGTATCCTGAACCATGGCATGAGTAAGCAGAGCTGTGACTTCTGATAATAGAGCTTTTATTTTAGATTCCATTTACTACAATGAATTTGACCTCATGCATTCTCTCAGGAAATAAGTGCAGTTTAGCTGTATCAAGGAAAAAAAAAGCATTTTATGGACTTGCTGAATAGTTAATGTGGACCAACAGTCCATTCGCCATACTGCTTTAAAGAATTTTCCCATGGTTTTCCATTGCAGAATTGCTTTTTTAAGAAATGGTAAATAAGCGTATGATGGTAGCTTCAAGGAAGCCCTCAAAACCACTGTTATTTAATAGAAATGTGCAGGCATTCTTTGCTCTTCTATGTATCTCACTTCAATTGGCTTTCAAGTAGTTTTGGATACTTTTAAATAGTCTTATAAACTTTTAAAAACAGGGAACTATTTAGAAACAACATTTCTTTTAAGAACAAAGCTAAAAGTCAGAAAAAGGAAAACTAAAGTAAGTTGCACTCAATATTTACAAGTGGCACTAGTGGTAAAGAAACTGCCTGACAATGCAGGAGGCATAAAAGACATGGATTCAGTCCCTGGCTTGGGAAGGTCCCCTGGATAAGGGCATGGCAACCCACTCCAGTATTCTTGCCTGGAGAATTCTGTGGACAGAAGAGCCTGTCAGGCTACAGTCCATAGAGTTGCAGTCAGACACGACTGAAGTGACTTAGCATGCACGCACACTATAGCTCACTCTTGTAGAGAAGATACATTAGGAAAATAGCAGGTGACTGGTATCCTAATGCTAACACTACTGAGTCACAGGTATTTGGTAAGGTTTTGCCATATTCAAGACTCTCTAAGAGCACTTTCTAAGCTGAAAGTTGTACAAGGGTGAAGGTGTGTCTTTTGTACAGTAGGAACTTGCCTTTTCATTCACAACACTGTCTTCTATTGTAATGTCTGATTTGTGAAGGTGCTTGAATTGACTTGCTATTCCAGAGTAGGATGATTTGAGCTATATTTTTCATTTACTTCTAGATCCACTTCTTGTGAAGGACTTAATTTAGGCTCATTTTTACCTGATGATGTATGTAGGGATGAGGTTACTCTTATGGATTCAGTAAGGTTTTTAATAAATGAAAACATTTAAATTTAATCACTAATCAAAAATAAATCTGAAGTAAGGAAAGATGTTTCTTTTTTATTGAATGAGATCCAATGGATTTTTAACTAATAGTCTTATTACTTCCACAATAGAGGGAAGTGATATAATTCTGAGGTAAAAAATAAATTCTTCTTTATATGAATACCAGTTCATCTGTGACTATTTTGATAGGAACATTTTTCCGTTCACTTTTTCCAAAATATTTAGGATGACACATCCATATTCTTGCCTGGGGAATTCCATGGAAGGAGGAGACTGCTGGGCTGCAGTCTATGGAATCGCAAAGAATCAGGCACGACTGAGTGCCTTGCACTCTCGTAACAGAGAAGAGGGACAAGCAGCGGATGGAGTAACTCTGTGGCCAGTACCTTGGAGAGTTCTTAGAAAGGCTCTTGACATCACCTGGAGTGTGTGTACATATCTACATATGAATAAAATATATATCAATACATGTGTATATATGTGTATATACACATATATACATATATATGCAATAGGCCTTTGAACAACAGGGGTTTGAACTGCATTTGTCCACTTATACGCAAACTCTTTTCAATAAACCCATACTGCACTACTACAAGATCTGTGGTTGGTAGAATCCTGGGGTGTGAAACAAGGATATGGGAGAGCCATAGCTCTATATGCAGATTTTCAACTGTGTGGTGGTCATTACTCCTATCTCTACATTGTTCAAGGGTCAACAGTATACACTTTTGTACATACATATGTACACACACACATATATGTGTCATGTGCATATAAATACACACAAATAAATATATTTTCATAATATATGTATTTACACATAGACATGAACAATTTTTACATTGATTCAGTGTTAGCAAGGGCTGCCCTGTAGAGTTATCAACACGTGCAGATTTCAGCTGGGCTGAAGTAATGTTTTACTCTTTTCTAAATTATATCCCTGGGGATGAGACAGTATATAACTTTCCTGCTCTTTTTTGAAGCATGGATGGTTCTCATGTGCCCCTTGAAAATTCATTCTAATAATAACAGTATTAACTAGAATTTGTTATGTTCTTATTATAGTCCAACCAATATGCTAGGTATTTCACACAAGTTTATGAAATCCTCATAAACTTTTATTGCCATTCTAAAGGGTAGAAGACCGAGGTCTGGATAATTTGAACGACGTGTACAGGATCATATATGTGGCAATTTGTAGACCTAAGATTTAGACTCAGATACATATAGTTGTAGAATCCATGTTCTTTTTACTACTCTAGGATTTGTCATTTGTCATTAAAATTCTAATGTCATATTGTTTGATCAGATCTCATTTCTCTATGGAAGCTGGATGAGTGGGAAAAATAATTAACAAGTTGTCTGAGATTAATTTAGTAGAGTTGCTATGTAATTCACATCATTAGAGGAAAAATAATTCTAATAGTCATAACACATACCTGTGGATGAGTAAATTTGTGCATTACAGATAACTTAGTGATTATCTAGCAAAAGAGTAATACTGACTACTGAGGAGACCCAAGTGCTTTTCCATTTGTTTCGTTTCCTCCCTCCTGCAACCATCAGTATGCAGGTCAGGAAGCAACAGTTAGCACACGGACATGGAACAACAGACTGGTTCCAAATAGGGAAAGGAGTACGTCAAGGCTGTATATTGTCACTCCGCTTGTTTAACTTATATGCAGAGTACATCATGCGAAATGCCAGGCTGGAAGAAGCACAAGCTAGAGTCAAGATTTCTGGGAGAAATATCAGTAACCTCAGATATGCAGATGACACCACCCTTATGGCAGAAAGTGAAGAAAATAAAGAGCCTCTTGAAGAAAGTAAAAGAGGAAAGTGAAAAAGTTGGCTTAAAACTCAACATTCAGAAAACGAAGATCATGGCAAAAACTAAGATCACTTCATGGCAAATAGATGGGGAAAACAATGGAAACAGTGACACTTTATTTTCTAGGGCTCCAAAATTACTGCAGATGGTGACTGCAGCCATGGAAATGGAAGATGCTTGCACCTTGGAAGAAAAGTTATGACCAACCTAGACAGCATATTAAGAAGCAGAGACATTACTTTGCCAGCAAGGTTCGTCTAGTCAAAGCTATGGTTTTTCCAGTAGTTGTGTATGGACATGAGAGCTGGATTATGAGGAAAGCTAAATGCTGAAGAATTGATGTTTTTGAACTGTGGTGTTGGAGAAGACTCTTGAGAGTCTCTTGGACTGCAAGGAGATCCAACCAGTCCATTCTAAAGGAAATCAGTCCTGAATATTTATTGGAAGGACTGATGCTGAAGCTGAAACTCCAATACTTTGGTCACCTGATGGGAAGAACGGACTCATTTGAAAAGACCCTGATGCTGGGAAAGATTGAAGGTGGGAGGAGAAGGGGATATCAGAGGATGAGATGGTTCAATGGTATCACCGACACAATGGACATGAGTTTGGGTAAATTCTGGGAGTTGGTGATGGACAGGGAGGCCTGGTGTGCTACAGTCCATGGGGTTGCAAAGAGTCGGACACGACTGTACTGAAATGAACTGCAACCATCTGGGAGCTGTGAGGGACCACCCATGAAGATCTGCATTGAAGAGTTGCTATAGTAACATTTGAGCACCTTACTAAAGAGGCAACCTACTAACTGTAACCTTGATCTTCATGAAAGCAATATAAATTTATACTTTATTGGTCATGAAGCTATGTGTCATCAATAACCTTAAGGTGTTTGACTATATTATGAAGTCAGAATATGTTAACTTTGGGACTACAGACTCTTATGTAACACTTTTATTTTTTGAGAAAATAAGAAACGATGACTTCATCTCTAGTTAGGCCATAAGTGAATGGGACCAAATATGACATTAATGCCACTCTTTTATATGCCCTAGGAATTAGCACATGAATAGGATTTTTTGTTTTTCAATTTTCTCACTTGAATTTGCTGCACATTGCACGTTGTCTTTTCTCAACTTTCAACATCATAAAAAAGTCAAATGAAGAAGTGAATTTTGAGCTTTATTATCCAAGCAAAAGAAATGTATTTTTACCTTTTATCAATGTATTTTTAAAATTCTCAGTTTTCACTGCAATTTGATGTATAGTAGACAACTTATAGTTTAACAATATTACTTGATCTTTTATAAATCCACCTCTTTCATTAAAATTTCTTGGATAACAGACTAGTTAACCCTTATTTATCTAAATGCTTATATCATCTAAACAAAGACAAGCATGATAGAGACATAACAAGTGCTTCCTATCTCCCAGAAACGAGAGGAAAATTTCTCCAGGCCTTTAGTTATTATCTATGTCCTACACAGAGTATTCTGATCACTCTAATGTACTTTTCCTATTTATCCTTCAGCTATCAGTTTAAGTCCCACCTTTTTAGGCATGAGTTCCATTCAACTGTACTCATTTCCTACTCCAACTCTGTAGTACTTCTTATCCTTAACATTCATTTGTTGCCTATGTGTTTCAAAGTCTTAGAAGTATCAGATTGGAAGTATCAAATATACTAGATCAAAGACTCAGTACCAGTTGGGAAAGTCTTTTCTGATGTAATTAGAAATGTATTTTTCACTAGTAAGATTTCGGCAGTGTTGCTTCCATTCTAATGCACAGGGAAGATTTCAACCCAGATGCCCTTTGTTAATGCAAGTCAGGTTGAATAACCTAGTGTCCAAGTCTCTTATCCTTGGTTCCTTCTGAGGAAATCTCTGTTTGGGACTAGATCCTGACCCTGACTTTTAAAAAGAATTTCCCAAGATATCTGGCTACTTACTACTAGTCTCATCCTCAAACCTGGACACACATTCTATAAATATGACTTGGATCTCCTAGCTACAGGAATTGTGCTTGTAAATGATGCTTCTGCCTACATAACTTGATCTCTTGGATAGTGAAGTCAGGCCATATTAGAATAAACTTGGACTGTCTGGCTTAGACTGTTCATTCTTCACTGAAAGCATCTGAGCCTCCATTATGTTACTCATTTTGGTCCATCACCCCAATTTTCAGTCAGACTCTTTCTCCTCACCATTTGTGTCAAGCAGACAGGAAGGAAAGGATTTAGGGAGACAGGCTGGTAGGGGGCATATTTAATGGGTATCTGGGCACTGGTATTACTTGAATTAGGAACATTGCTCAGTCCTCGAGCACTGTCTTGCCAAATAAAGATGCCGTACTGATCAACCCTAGGATGAAAATCAGACTCTATCAATGTACTTAATAGGATACAGACACTAGATATTAAGCAGAAATATATCTACAGAGGATACCTTGGCCATGGGATTAAGCACAGGCAGGGCAAACTCTACAGCAGTAGTCACCATAAGGCATGCACTGATTTTTATGTCAGCCTAAGAGGAGAGAGAACTGAAATAATAATGCAGGACTCTTTATTATTTGCTGAGGTTTAACACAGAGGCATCATGTTAAATGAGCACTGGGTACCCATGCAAGGAGATGATGACTTTTGATTACAATAGCACTCTGCCCCCACCAGAGTTTCACCTTCTATAGTTTCAGCTATTCATGGTTAATTGCTGTTTGGAAATATTAAATGGAACATTCCAGAAATAATTAACCATTTTAAATCACATTGTTCTGAGTATTGTGATGAAATGGCAAGCCATTCCTCTCAGGACATGAATCATACATTTGTCTAGCATACCTTGTCCCTTAGTCACTTAGTAGCCACTTCAGTTGTCAGATTGACTGTGGCTATGTCACAGTGCTCAACTCAAACAATGCTTATTTCACTTAATAATGGGCCCAAAGCCCAAGGGTAGTGATGCTGGCAATTTGAGTAGCCAAGGAGAAGCTGTAATGTGCTCCTGAATGAAAAAGGTAAAAATTCTTGACTTAATAAGGAAAGAAAAGAAACTATGCTGGGGTTGCTAAGATCTATGGTAAGAATGAATCCTTTATCTGCGGATTTGTGAAGAAGGAAAAACTTCACGCTATTTTGGTACTGCACCTCAGACTACAAAAGTTATGGGCACAATGCATGATGAATCCTTAGTTAAGATGAAAAAGGCATTCAGTTTAGTGGCTCAGTCATGTCCAACTCTTTGTGACCCCATGGAATGCAGCACTCCAGGCTTCCCTGTCCATCACCAACTCCCTGAGCTTACTCAAACTCGTGTCCATTGTGTCGGTGATGTTATCCAACCATCTCATCCTCTGTCATCCCCTTCTCCTCCTGCCTTCAATCTTTCCCAGCATCAGGGTCTTTTCCAATGAGTTGGTTCTTTGCATCAGGTGGCCAAAATATTGGAGTTTCAGCTTCAGCATCAGTCTTTCCAATGAATATTCAGGACTGATTTCCTTTATGATGGACTGGTTGAATCTCCTTGCCATCCAAGAGACTCTCAAGAGTCTTCTCCAACACTACAGTTCAAAAGCATTAATTCTTCGGTGCATTCAGTCAGTTCAGTTCAGTCGCTCAGTCGTGTCTGACTCTTTGTGATCACATGAATCGCAGCATACCAGGCCTCCCTGTCCATCATCAACTCCCGGAGTTCACTCAGACTCACGTCCATCGAGTCCATGATGCCATCCAGCCATCTCATCTTCTGTCATCCCCTTCTCTTCCTGCCCCCAATCCCTCCCAGCATCAGAGTCTTTTCCAATGAGTCAGCTCTTCTCATGAGGTGGCCAAAGTACTGGAGTTTCAGCTTTAGCATCATTCCCTCCAAAGAAATCCCAGGGCTGATCTCCTTCAGAATAGACTGGTTGGATCTCCTTGCAGTCCAAGGGACTCTCAAGAGTCTTCTCCAATACCACAGTTCAAAAGCATCAATTCTTCAGTGCTCAGCCTTCTTCACAGTCCAACTCTCACATCCATACATGACCACTGGAGAAACCATAGCCTTGACTAGATGGACCTTTGTTGGCAAAGTAATGTCTCTGCTTTTGAATATGCTATCTAGGTTGGTCTTAATGTTCCTTCCAAGGAGTAAGCGTCTTTTAATTTCATGGCTGCAGTCACCATCTGCAGTGATTTTGGAGCCCCCCAAAATAAAGTCTGACACTGTTCCCACTGTTTCCCCATCTATTTCCCATGAAGTGATGGGACCAGATGCCATGATCTTCGTTTTCTGAATGTTGAGCTTTAAGCCAACCTTTCACTCTCCTCTTTCACTTTCATCAAGAGGCTTTTTAGTTCCTCTTCACTTTCTGCCATAAGAGTGGTATCATCTGCCTATCTGAGGTTATTGATATTTCTCCCAGCAATCTTGATTCCAGCCTGTGCTTCTTCCAGCCCAGCGTTTCTCATGATGTACTCTGCATATAAGTTAAATAAGCAGGGTGACAATATACAGCGTTGACGTACTCCTTTTCCTATTTGGAACCAGTCTGTTGTTCCATGTCCAGTTCTAACTGTTGCTTCCTGACCTGCATATAGGTTTCTCAAGAGGCAGGTCAGGTGGTCTGGTATTTCCATCTCTTTCAGAATTTTCCACAGTTTATTGTGATCCACATAGTCAAAGGCTTTGGCATAGTCAATAAAGCAGAAATCGATGTTTTTCTGGAACTCTCTTGCTTTTTCCATGATCCAGCGGATGTCGGCAATTTGATTTCTGGTTCCTCTGACTTTTCTAAAACCAGCTTGAACATCAGGAAGTTCACGGTTCACGTATTGCTGAAGCTTGACTTGGAGAATTTTGAGTATTACTTTACTAGCGTGTGAGATGAGCGGTGCGTTAAACATATACAAAACTATATTTTTAGAGGGGGGACCATATTCATATAACTTTTATTACAGTGTATTCTTATAACTGTTATATTTTATTATCAGGTATTGTGTTTGTCTCTTATTTTGTCTTATTTACAAATTAAAATTTATCATAGGTATGTTTGTATATGAAAAACATTATTCAATCGTTCAATATTGTCCATAGTTTTAGGCAACCACTGGAGGTCTTGGAATATAGTCTCTGTGGATAAGGGGTCATTGATAATGAATCCTTTCCTTTGATTGTGATTGGTCAGAGGATCAGGAAGAAGTCAGTCAAACAAAGTGACTTTTCTGAGGACCACAGAACTAGTGGGAAAAGAGGTGCGTATGACATAGATTGTGCATATCTATTATATTTGGAGGATAAAGTCTAACTTTTTATTTTTAGTGGAGCCTTTTTTCCCTTTCATTTCTATGTACACTAGATTAGATTTTATTTAAGTTCATGTTGATGTTTTTGGTATTATGTTGTAAAATTTTATTATTTAACTGACTTAAATTTATGCCAAGGCCAGAGCAATATGCAGGAGAACATTCAGGATTATTTGGCGAGGATGATATAAACATTATAAACTCTTAGTTGTTTAGGAACTACTGGAATTTTTTCTCCTGTGAATAACAGCTGGTCATTTTCCCAAATATATTAAAAGAGTATGTTGATACTGACACTGTCTGCTGATGACATGATGTTATACATAGAAAATCCTAAAGACACTACCAGAAAACTACAAAAGCTCATCAATGAACTTTTATTGTGAACTCAGTAAGTTGCTGGATACAGAATTAATATACAGAAATCTGTTAAATTTCTATATACTAACAATGAGATATCAGAAAGAGAAATTAAGGAAATAATCCCATTTACTATCACATTAAAAAGAATAAAATACCTAGGACTAAACCTAGCTAAGGAGACAAAAGACCTGTTGTCTGAGAAATATTAATATAAGATATTGATGAAATTGAGGATGACAGCAAACAGATGGAAAGGATACACTGTGTTCTTGGATTCAGCTAGCTCTTACAGGGATGGACCTGAGGAGTAAGTGAAGTGAGTGAAACAGGGAAAGATAAATACCACATGGTCTCATTTATACAAGGAATCTAAAAAAAAAGACAGAAATTTATTTACAAATCAGAAAGGACTCAGACATAGAAAACAAACTTACAGGTACCAAGGGGGAAGAAGGGAAAAGGAGGTGAAGGGAGGGATAAATTAGGAGGTTGGGATGGACATACATACACTACTATATATAAAATAGATAATCAACAAAGACCTACCATAGAGCACAGGGAATTATACTCAATATTTTTAGTATAATTATATATATTCCCTTATAATAACCATAAGGGAAGCAGTCTGAAAAGGAATAAATATATGTGTGAGTGTGTGGTGTGCGTGTGTGTGTATGTGTGTGTGTAACTGAATCACTGTCCTGTATACCTGAAAGTGAAAGTGAAGTTGCTCAGTCATGTCCGACTCTTTTCAACCCCATGGACTGTAACCTCAGTCTCCTCTGTCCATGGGATTTTCCAGGCAATAGCACTGGAGTGGATTGCTGTTTCCTTCTCCAGCAGATCTTCCCGACACAAGGATCGAACCCAGGTCTCCCGCATTGTAGACAGACACTTTACTGTCTGAGCCACCAGGGAAGTCCGTATACCTGAGACAAACACAATATTATAAATAAATTCTACTTCAGTGGGAACTTCCCAGGTGGTACAGTGGTAAAGAATACTCCTGCCAATGCAGGAGACACAGGAAACTTGGGTTCAATCCCTGGTTCAGGAAGATCCCGTGGAGAAGGAAATGGCAACCTACTTCAGTATGCTTGCCTAGGAAATCTGATGGACAGAGGAACCTGGCAGGCCACAGTCCATGGAGTCGCAAAGAGCTGGACTCGACTGAGCGATTGAGCATGCACACATGCACACACATACTTCAATATACCTCCCAAACTGAAATGTACATACCCCTCAAAAAAGCTGTATCATAACTTATAGCTATTCATAGTTCAAGAGACTATGCTTTTGTTAATGAGCTGACTTCTGTATCTCATTCCTCATTCACCAAATATTCCCTTTCCAAAGTGAACCAGGCATAATATATGTATATAATATATACATGTATATTAACATATAATATATAACAATCACATATAATAATATAAATAGTAATATATCAATTTACATGTATGTGTGTATGTGTGTGTGTGTGTAAAATTTACCATGGAAATGGCTTTGTGAGATCCAGAAAGTGGAGTTTACTTATTTATCACTATCATTCAAATTAAGTGACAAATACATGGAAACAGATGGTGTAGACACTAAAATACAAATGGAAACTTTTAAATCCATATATTTTATGGTCTTAATAAAAATGTTAATGTTAATAACATAAATAAGAATATGACATCTTAAATATAATTGCTACCACTCAGAACTGTTTTCTCCGAAACTCATATGATGTTTCATTAACAGAACAGAGACTACATTAATCAGCACTTTTCTTGCTAGTTTTTAAGTCATAATCTGCTAATAGGTAGTTAGATAATAAAAACAGGAAGCGCTCTAAAACTAATATCTCTTTATTCCTAACTCAGGATCCTTTCTAATTATACTAAATTTAGATAAAGTAATTTGCCTTTGTGTGCGTAGTCGTGTCCAACTCTTTGTGACTCCATGGGCTATAGCCCACCAGGCTCCTCTGTCCACGGGAATTCTCCAGGCAGGAATACTGGAGTGGGTTGCCATGCCCTCCTCCAGGGGATCTTACCAACCCAGGGATGAACCCAGGTCTTCTGCATTGCAGGTAGATTCTTTACCACCAACACTAAAAGGAAGAAATTAACTACCTGATGATCATGAGCAGATAGCCCCCAGACCTGCTGGTGCCTAAGGATTGATCACCAGCAACCAGAGAATTGTGCAGGAACAATCACATATCCTGGTACACCCCTCCCTTACTTGCCTTTAAAAACGCTTTGGGGAGTTTGGGGTTTAGACCACCCTCCTCCTTCTATTGGTGTCTTTATGATAAATGTTGTATTTTCCTTCACTATAGCTTGGTGTCAGAAGATTGGCTTTACTGTATGCAAGTGAGCAGGCCCACGTTTGGTTTGGTAACAATTTCCATCACAGCATTTACATCTGGTGTAGTATCTATAGAAAAAATATAGCAATAGTTCCAACAAAATATGCCTAGTGTTTGGAGAAGTCAGTGTGGGCTTAAAATAGACTTAAAGAAACAACTCATTTGTCCTATAAAACCATTACAGACATTTTTTGCGTTCTTCTACTGCTTTGATAGCGCCACCAGGTGGCGATAGTGGTAAGGAACCTCCTGCCAACGCAGGAGATATGAGACACGGGTTCCATCCTTGGGTCTGGAAGATCCACTATTTTGTTGTTTCTTCATCTACTGCTATTTGAAACTTATGATAAGCTGAACGACCAAATATACACAATTCTTATAAATCACAGTATCACATCATGTAATAGTAATGACTTACATAACCATATTCCTACTGAGAAATGGAATATTGTCTGCCTTATCAGTAAACAAAAACAATAGAATAGGAAACAACAGAATGGGAAAGACTAGCGATCTCTTCAAGAAAATCAGAGATACCAAGGAAACATTTCATGCAAAGATGGGCACAACTAAGGACAGAAATGATATGGACCTAACAGAAGCAGAAGATATTAAAAAGAGGTGGCAAGAATACACAGAAAAACTGTACAAAAAAGATCTTCATGACCCAGATAATCATGATGGTGTGATCACTCACCTAGAGCCAGACATCCTGGAATGTGAAGTCAAGTGTGCCTTAGAAAGCATCTCTACGAACAAAACTAGAGGAGGTGATGGAATTCCACTTGAGCTATTTCCAATCCTGAAATATGATGCTGTGAAGGTGCTACACTCAATATCCCAGCAAATTTGGAAAACTCAGCAGCAGCCACAGGACTGGGAAAGGTCAGTTTTCATTCCAATCCCAAAGAAAGGCAATGCCAAAGAATGCTCGAACTACCACATAATTGCACTCATCTCACATGCTAGTAAAGTAATGCTCAAAATTCTCCAAGGCAGACTTCAGTAATACGTGAACCGTGAAATTCCAGATGTTCACGCTGGTTTTAGAAAAGGCAGAGGAACCAGAGATCAAATTGCCAACATCCGAGGGATCATCAAAAAAGCAAGAGAGTTCCAGAAAAACATCTATTTCTGCTTTATTGACAATGCCAAAATCTTTGACTGTGTGAATCACAACAAACTGTGGAAAATTCTGAGAGAGACCGGAATACCAGACCACCTGCCCTGTCTTGAGAAATCTGTATGCAGGTCAGGAAGCAACAGTTAGAACTGGGCAGAGATCAACAGACTGGTTCCAAATTGGGAAAGGAATACATCAAGACTATAGATCGTCACCCTGCTTACTTAACTTATATGCAGAGTACATCATGAGAAGCGCTGGGCTGGAGGAAGCACAAGCTGGAATCAAGATTGCCGGGAGAAATATCAATCACCTCAGATATGCAGATGACACTACCCTTATGGCAGAAAGTGAAGAAGAACTATAGAGCTTCTTGATGGAAGTGAAAAAGGAGAGTGAAAAAGTTGGCTTAAATATTCAGGAAGCTAAGATCATGGCATCTGGTCCCAACACTTCTTGGCAAATAGATGAGGAAACAGTGACAGACTTTATTTTGGGGGGCTCCAAAATCACTGCAGATGGTGATTGCAGCCATGAAATTAAAAGATGCTTACTCCTTGGAAGGAAAGTTATGACCAACCTAGACAGCATATTAAAAAGGAGAGGCATTTCTTTGCCAACAAATGTCTGTCTAGTCAAGGCTATTGTTTTTCCAGTGGTCATGCATGGATGTGAGAGTTGGACTATAAAGAAAGCTGAGTGCCGAAGAATTGATGCTTTTGAACTGTGGTGTTAGAGAAGACTCCTGAGAGTCCCTTGGAGTGCAAGGAGATCCAACCTGCTCATCCTAAAGGAAATCAACCCTGAATATTCACTGGAAGGACTGATGCTGAAGCTGAAACTCCAATCCTTTGGCCACCTGATGCGAAGAACTGACTCCTTGGAAAAGACCCTGATGCTGGGAAAGATTGAAGGAAGGAGGAGAAGGGGACGACAGAGAATGAGATGGTTGGATGGCATCACTGACTCAATGGACATGAGTTTGAGTAAGCTCTGGGAGTTGGTGATGGACAGGGAAGCCTGGCGTGCTGCAGTTCATGGGGCCAGAAAGAGTGGGGCATCACTAAGTGACTGAACTGAACTGATCAGTAAACAAAGGATATCACCATTATCAGCAATTGCAGCCTTTCAAAGGTAAGCCATTTACCCCTGAGGTAACTCAGGAAGGAAAGACTATCTACCATCTAGCAGCCATCAAACTGTGTCCACTCCCTATGGTGAGCCCTGAGGAACCTCAGGATGTGATAAACACAAGATACTGTCCTCCAGATAGCTGAGGTACATATCAAAGAAATGGCATCAATGAACCCAGATATTTGCATTTTCCCATACACAGAAAAACATAAATTCCTTGAGATCTAGTTTACTCTAATTAACAGTTATTTTTTGTTCCTACTACCTGCCTTTTGTTGCAAAACTCCTAAATATCCTAGTTCCCCCTCATCTTCTCAGAGCAATTCTCTCAGGTTTGCTTGAGATGCTTGCTGCCTCCTGAGCTTGAAGTGCTAAATATTTCATAACTCTCAACTTTTAGGTTGTGAATTTTTTTAAATGGACATTGTAAATAATGATGTATTTTCCAAGCATCATGGAACTACAAAATTCTTCAATTTGTTCATTTTCACTATAAGATATGATGTTGATTCCTGGGCAGTACAACTCCTTCATGATTTAGTCCCTGCTTACTTGCCCAGTTTTTTCCTTAGGCATTTTCTTTGATGCTTTAAGTTGCAGAAACATCATACTATTTTAGTTCCTTAAAGATGAAATGTTCTCTCATGTTTTCACATTGTGCTCTCCACCTAACAAGTGCTCCTGTCTCACTCTCTCTGTGGTCTTCCTTCACTGTCATGAAAGAATCAGGAATTAGACCTGAAGAAAAGAAAAAAAAAAAAAAAAAGATACTCAAGAAAAAACAAAACAATATGCAATTAAAAATTAAAAATAAAGACTCAGAAACTATTTTCTCTTCGTCTTGTACTTAACTCTATTATAACTCTTACTATTTTGTAATAATTGTCCACTTGTATACATCTGTGGAAAATTCTGAAAGAGATGGGAATACCAGACCACCTGACCTGTCTCTTGAGAAACTTATATGCAAGTCAGGAAGCAACAGTTAGAACTGGACATGAAACAACAGACTGGTTCCAAATAGGAAAAGGAGTATGTCAAGGCTGTATATTGTTACCCTGCTTATTTAACTTACATGCAGAGTACATCATGAGAAACGCTGGGCTGGAAGAAATACAAGCTGGAATCAAGATTGCCGGGAGAAATATCAATAACCTCAGATAGGCAGATGACACCACCCTTAAGACAGAAAGTGAAGAGGAACTAAAAAGCCTCTTGATGAAAGTGAAAGAGGAGAGTGAAAAAGTTGGCTTAAAGCTCAACATTCAGAAAACGAAGATCATGGCATCTGGTCCCATCACTTCCTGGGAAGTAGATGGGGAAACAGTGGAAGCAGTGTCAGATTTTATTTTTCTGGGCTCCAATATCACTGCAGATGGTGACTGCAGCCATGAAATTAAAAGACGCTTACTGCTTGGAAGGAAAGTTATGACCAACCTAGACAGCATATTAAAAAGCAGAGGCATTGCTTTGCCACCAAAGGTCTGTCTAGTCAAGGCTATGGTTTTTCCATTAGTCATGTGTGGACGTGAAAGTTGGACTGTGAAGAAGGCTGAGCGCCGAAGAATTGATGCTTTTGAACTGTGGTGTTGGAGAAGACTCCTGAGAGTCCCTTGGACTGCAAGGAGATCCAACCAGTCCATTCTAAAGGAGACCAGTCCTGGGTGTTCATTGGAAAGACTGAGGCTAAAGCTGAAACTCCAATACTCTGGCCACCTCATGAGAAGAGTTGACACTTTGGAAAAGACTCTAATGCTGGGAGGGATTGGGGGCAGGAGGAGAGGGGGATGACAGAGGATGAGATGGTTGGATGGCATCACCGACTCGATGGACATGAGTTTGAGTGAACTCCAGGAGTTGGTGATGGCAGGGAGTCTTGGTGTGCTGCGATTCATGGGGTCCCAAAGAGTCAGACATGACTGAACTGAACTGAACTGATACATCTGTCTTTCCAATGAATTTAAATTCTATCATACTAGGAGTCATACTTTTATATACATGCTCATTATTTTAATATAAAAAACATTAATTTGCAGTAACTTAAAACTTATACAACATAGCCAACTTGACACTTTTTTAATGCATTAAATGATGATATTTTATTGATAATGCCTAAGAAGTGTTTTATCCTAGGTTTTAACATAGAATGTAAAGTGAAACAATAAATCTTATATTTTATGAGTCTCTATTTCATTAAATGAAAAAATTTTTAAGTTTTAAAATAATTTTTCTTTTTATAAAACATTTATGTTAGGCACTAATCTTGTTTCACTGGCCATTTTTCCTTTTATTAATATTTTAATTAAGGAATTCTTTCTGTTATTTGGCATAATTTCATCATGTTATGAACTCAGTATATAAATTCTTTCAAACATATTTATCTCTATTTTCTTTAAGAAGATGAAGGAACTTTAGTAGGCAAGACACATATAATATCACTTAATGTTCAATAATTCACAGGTTTAATTTCCATTCAGTACAAAAACAACATTATTTTCTCTTTCAATGTCATTGTGTTACCAAGTCCAAGCTTGCTCTGCTTTCCACATGACAGGCCAATGAATCTGAGAGACAAGGTGTTGAGGCAAGGAAGAGACTTTAATCTGAGAGCTGGCAGACTGAGAAGAAGGCAGGCTAGCACCTCAAAATAACCATCTTATTGGGGTCTGGATGCCAGGTCCTTTTATAGATCAGAGAGAAAGAAGTGGTGAGGAGCTAAAGTCAAAAGGCAGGATAGAGAGGGAGATGCAGTGGGGAAGTAAAGTGAAAGGGTCTTCAGTCTTGCAAAACATCCCCAAGGGAATTATCATGCTTCAGAAGGGGTGTATTAATCTCTTCTATTCACAGGGCAGGGACAAACTATCTCTCCAAGAGCTGAACAAAGGCACTTCAGTTATAGTCAAGCAGAGGGGCAGAGTCCTCCAGGCAAGCCATTGAGTATGATTATAATGATGAAAGCAAGTCAAAGATACAGTCTCCAACATGGAGTCAGAATTGGCTTCCTCCCTGCAACAATTGCATGAAAAAAGAGTAAAAATTTTAGACTCTATATTCTTTAAAAATAGGCCTATGTTTGGACACAAATACCCCGCTTTTTAAGAGACAGCCATAATAAGCAACCCTCTGTGGAAATTCCAGTGCGTTATCTGCCCCAGACTCTAACAGTTAGTCTTCCGCTGCTGTCTTTCCCTTTTTCATTTGGCCCCTGGATCTGAATCTTAGATCACAGAAACCTCTACCTTTCATTACTATATTATCCTGCTTCTCTATAACTGAGTGATGCAGGTGTTAAAAAAATCAAATAAATTTGAAGGTCTAATAGTCTTTATTCAATGATTCATGAATCAGGCAGCCTCCCATGTAGCAACTAGAAAGATATTTCAAACTCTGGGAATTACTTGCAGGCGAGCAAAATTTGCTACCGCAAAATGTTTCTTTTTGACACGTAGATTGTTTTGAGTTGAAAACAATCACAATCCAAAAGACTCAGGAAGACCCTTTGATCTTTCCATTAACTGCTTAAAAGGATAAAGAGGGCCCATTCACCCTAGGAAACTATAGTAGAACAAATACTAGGCACTGTAGACAGGAAGAAACCTAGCACAGTTAGTTTGCTAAAATTCCTCTCTGTGTCCCCTTGTCTCTATATGGCCTAGCAAACATATGTTTACCAAACATTTGCTTTTGTATCTCCATGTGAATTGTCTTCCTCCCATCTGAAGTCCCAAACTGCTACCCCCAACATCCTCTTTAGTCTTTACCTGAAGTTGGTATATAAGGTGAAGTTTTTTTGCCATTTTAGTGAGATACTCAGTTTTCCTGAGTCTCTCCCAAGTATACAGTTTATTAAACTGTGTTGGATTTGCTCTTGTTAATGTGTCTTGTATCAATTTAATTCTTAGACTAGCCAGAAGAACCTAGAAAAGTAGAAAAACATTTTTTTTTTTACTTCCCAAAGTCCTGCTTATTGTAATCATGATAATCCTTTAGAGCACTGTATCCTCTCAAAAGCTTAAGTGCATGTTCACAGCTGCTGACCAGCAGGGAAAAGATCTGGAACATGGGAAAAGAAGCAAAGACAGTAGAACTATAACCTGTGAATGTCGTGGAAATTTAGCAGAAACATCACGACCTATGGATAACACATCAAAAATCAACAAAACTGAAAAGTCAGAGCTGAGAGTGACACTAATGACTTAAATTTTGATCGTATCTCTCAGTTAGGCTGCGAGCCTGATCAAATAGGAAGAATTATTAAAAAGAGAAACCATAGTCCCAAGATGATGTCACCTGTGTTAAAGCTCATGTTACCAAGCATAGATTTGATACACCTAACTCAATTGCAATGACACCCCACTTCAGTACTCTTGCCTGGAAAATCCAATGGACGGAGGAGCCTGGTGGGCTGCAGTCCGTGGGGTCGCTAAGAGTCGGATATGACTGAGTGACTTCACTTTCACTTTTCACTTTCATGCATTGGAGAAGGAAATGGCAACCCACTCCAGTATTCTTGCCTGGAGAATCCCAGGGATGGGGGAGCCCGGTGGGCTGCTGTCTCTGGGGTCACACAGAGTTGGACATGACTGAAGCGACTTAGCAGCAGCAACTTAATTGCAGTTTCAATCACCACCAGAAATGTAATCTTAATGGACCAGTTTGGAATTTTCTGGTCTGCACCAGTGAGGTAATCTGTCCTGTGGAGTATTTTGTCCTCTCTACTCTCTAGAGCAAGGAGAGGCAATGGGCATAGGAACCCCATGCTGTTCTTTCCCCATCCCTCTGCTGAAGAAGATGTCCTGACCTAAACAAATAATCTCTTCTAGTTTCCTTTTGTTAATGGCTTCCTTGACATAAGCCCTCTTATAAAAGCTCTTCATTTTGTACAGCTCCTCGGAGGGTCCTTCTAGTTCCTAGATGGGATGCTGCCCCATTTGTGAATTGTTGAATAAAGCCAATTGGATCTTCAAATTTACTAGGTTGAATTTTTGGTTTTTAATCACATGAATAAGAGTAGGTGCTTCCCTGGAGGCTCAGTGGTAAAGAATCCACCTAAAAATGCAGGAGACTTGGGTTCAATCCTTGGGTTGGGAAGATCCTCTGGAGGAGGAAAGAGCAACCCACTCCCGTATTCTTGCCTGGGAAATCCCATGGGCAGAGGAGCCTGGTGGGCCACAGTCTATGGGGTCATAAAGGAGTCAGACACAACTTAGTGACTAAACAACAACAACAACATGATAGTAGGTGAAGAAGAAAACATCCTGCGATACTTGTATCAGTTTCAGAGTTGAATTGCTTCTGGCTGCACATAAAGCTTTGGAGTAAACAATTTATTGGAAATATATTAGAGTAGCTAATGGAATTAAGGGAACAGATAATAACTAAGTCTTAGGGGTCCTTTCATACTAGAATAGTAGGCTTTCAGCGGCTTTTTCTTCCTTGAGTGCAGGAGACTCTGTGTCAGTGACTTTACGTCAATTTCAGGTCCCTTGAAGTTTAAATTGCCAAGGGAGTGGTGTATCAGCTTGGCCTGAATCTAACAAGTATCTGTGGATTTCTAGGGCAGAGTGGTGAAACTGAGCAGGATCCTACAGGGCCTTCCCAGGACAGGCTTTCCCCTGTATTTTCTGCTTTAGCTCCGCTCTTAAGTACCTAACAGTATCTGTTACACATCTCCTGAGTTGTTTTACGGATGTGAATCCCCTACCCCCATCGCTATATGGACAAAGCTAACTACTTGATAACCATGAGCATATACCCCCCAGGGTCCAATGGAGCCTGAGAATTGTTAACCCCTGTGATAGCACCCTGGTACCTCACCATCACCCAATCAGAGACTTGTGCACAAGCTGATCACATACCTTAAACCCCCCTCCCTTCCCTGGCTTTTAAAAATGCTTTGCTGCAACCCTATGGGGAGCTTGGGGCTTTTTAGGGCAATAGCCACCTACCTCCTAGCAGGGTCCTGCAATAAACCTTTCTCTGCTCCAAACTCTGATGCCTTGGTCTGTTTGACCTCACTGTACAAGAGGCAAAGAAACTTGTGCTAACAGTGATGGTTCTCTGGAATTATCTGGCTGTTTGTAGAGAAGAGGGGATCAGTGTGAGCTGGCCAAGCATCTTGCATGACTTGTATTCTCCTAATATACTGTCCACTACGAACTGGCACTTACCATGGGCACTTGCTGTCTACCTTTACAAGGATTAAATAACCTGTGTTCCTGCAGCTGCTGACCTTCAATACCCCCTGAAGGGAGTTCAGGCTGGAGAGCAGAAATGAGGCACTTTGTGCTCTAAAAAAACTTGGCAGCACAGGACTTCAGATAAATAAATATTTTCAGGAACTGATTTTATGAGCCCAATTCTTGCATCTCCTCATGTCTAAGAAAACACTAAATTCCTTCATGGTGGTCTATTCCTCATGACTAGCAGAAATCTTCTGCCAAAAAAAAAAACAAAAACAAACGCATTTGATTGTATGAACTCTGCCTTCATCAAAACCACGTATATATTGACCTTCCCCCACTATTTCTGTGAGCAGCTTCTCAGTTGCTGTCTCCTAGGCTGAAGTCCTCATTTAACCCCAGATAAAGCTTAACCTGCAACTTTCACGTTGTGCAATTTTTTAGGTTGACAATATTATACACTTTCCACAGCTTGTGTAATATGTTGGACTTTGAACTGAGATAAAATAACATAGCTAAAGCATACACACACACACACACACACACACACACACTAGAAAAAATTTCATTTACTCACCCCCCTTTATCTTTAAATCTGCTTCTAATCACATCTTTTAGATAAATTAGATCCATGTAGTGTTGAATGGCATCCCACTCCAGTACTCTTGCCTGGAAAATTCCATGGACGGAGGAGCCTGGTAGGCTGCAGTCCATGGGGTCGTGAAGAGTCGGACACAACTGAGCGAATTCACTTTCACTTTTCACATTCATGCATTGGAGAAGGAAATGGCAACCCACTCCAGTGTTCTTGCCTGGAGAATCCCAGGGACGGGGGAGCCTGGTGGGCTTCTGTCTATGGGGTAGCACAGAGTTGGACATGACTGAAGTGATTTAGCAGTAGCAGCAGCAGTGTTGAAAAAAATTAGTTTTGATGGATAACTATTGGATTAAGTGGACTTCAGGTTTCCACATAGGATATACACTGTGTGACTTTTGTTTAAAATTATAACATAAATTAAATTAAGAAACATATTCTCTTTACTTCTGACATTCACAATGGTGTCTGTCTCCAGGGTTGGAAAGTACACTCATTAGATACTAAGAAAAAGAAATACTCCCATTTACAAAAGCAAGTTTAAAGGTAAGTACATTCTACTATAAAGCACTCAGGAATTTTATGCATTTCCTAATGATTGTAAAGAGATGTACAATAGATCATCTCCAGGGTTGAATGTTTGCCCTCTTAACATCAGTGAAAAATTATAGAAGAATCATACTAATGTCACAAGTAATGGAAATCATCTCTAAACATGGATGAGGTCAAATGTGGTTTGTAGTAAGTAAACTGCATTTGCTGAATCAAGCTTTTCAATCTGATTAGTTCAAAGGCAATGAATATATCTTATGACCTTTGGAACAGTTATCCATTTGAAAAGATTTTTGCCCCCTAGACCTTTGTGAACTTTCTCCAGTATGTGACAAATTTAATACATAAAATCTTTTCAAATTCACTCAGTTTTTGTTTAGATTTCCGGTGAAAAAAGATAATATTTAAGTTGGGAAGACTACAGATAACCTGAGGAAGCAGCCTGAGTTTTGAAGAAAGCACAATATTTTAAAATTTATTATCTAGTTAGCAAAATAAAGACAAGGTCATGAATCAGACAATGGAAAAGAGGCTCAAAAATCTTTGTTTCCAGGCTCTATGAGCTTTAGAATTTCTCTTCTGCCAAATAAAGTTGATTAAACTGAGACTGGCAAGAACAAATAACATAGATAAGCCATCAAATATGGTGTTTTTCCCTTGTTCCACTCTTTCTCTCAGAATATAACCTCTTCCATTACTTTGAACCAATGCACATAAAAGTTCATTCTAGAAGAACCACGGAATTACAATTCTATTCTAGGCAGAAAAATATGAAATTCTTTACCTTCACAATTTGGCTGAATGGAATATTTCCATTTTTCTGACAATGTTTGAAGTAAGTGTGCAGCGGTAGAAAACTCTGTACTTGTCATAGCAACATTGGAAGGGTACACAGAAGTATATCATTATGTTTGCTTCAGATTATGTGTGTGTGTGTGTGTGTGTGTGTGTGAGAGAGAGAGAGGGAGAGAGTGTGTGTGTGTCACCCACGTGAGTGACTTATCTTGCTGCCAGAGAAAGGAACCAAATTCTGAGCTATAGTTATTATTTAACACCTTCTCCATACTTCCTTTCTAAGCTGTTTCTTCTGCCCATATCTGCTATTTGGTGAAAGATTCTATCATCCATAGCGTAACCCCAATTAGAAAGTCTGAATTATTTACTTTTTTTTCAAGGACCTCTAAATAAAACCCAACTACTGGAAGGTCTTCACCTTTCGTTCTAACTGGGTACTTTCTTATACACTAATTTCCATGAAAATACTATCTTTGAAGTCTGGACAAACTGATTGAAGCATCAGAGAACAATCAGGGGCAGTCAGACCTAAGGAGCTAGGTTCCTAGAATAAAGGTTAGGAGTTTGAGATAAGCCTCACAGTTGCCTCCATTTCCTCTTAAACATTTGCCTATTTTTGAGGCAGGCAAAATAAGATAAAAGGTTTCAATTCTGAAACTTGCTGCAATTTGGCCAAAGCAGCCAGGATTCTAAGTGTCATGAAAGTGAAAGTGAAGTTGCTCAGTTGTGTCCGACTCTTTGCGACCCCGTGGACTGTAGCCCACCAGGCTCCTCCGTCCATGGGATTCTCCGGGCAAGAATACTGGAGTGGGTTGCCATTTCCTTCTCCAGATGATCTTCCCAACCCAGGGATCAAACCCAGGTCTCCTGCATTGCAGGCAGACGCTTTAACTTCTGAGCCACCAGGGAAGACGGCTATCATATTCTATATGATTAGCTTAAGATTTTCTATTTTGGGTTCCAGCAGCACTCAGTGCTATACCCTTTATTGCAGACTTCTTAAATTATAGAAAAAGGAATGTACACTTTTATATTCTTTTAGACTACAGTTGAAAAGCTACACCACCTACCACGTTAGGTACTTTCTTACATGCGTGGACTACTCCATGGTATGTATCTCAAGTCCCTTTCATTTTAAAATCATACATTAACTTGTTCCATTAGAGTAATTTATTAACCAGGAATTATCAGAAGGCCTTCAAGAGTTGGGACCAGGGCTCAAAAAAGGCCTCCATTTGTATTTCAAGGACTTTTCTGAAGAGAAAACCATGGGTTTATTAAAAGATCAAACAGGTCTATGATCCTTCACATCCTACAAATTTTTGAAATCACCCCACTGGATTCTCTTACTTTATAAACTTTTCTAGTCCTGTTCTCCGAAGTCCTGGAACCTCTAGCCAGTTGTAATTTTATAAACAGGGCCTGACACTTTGATTTCACTTTTACAGTCTTAGCATACAATTACATGTACTACATGTTTAGCACTGAAAGATTTTAAGTATTGTTACATATATCTGGATTATATCTTAATCCACAGTACTTCACAGAGTTCATGATTTTAAACAAAAGCAAATTAAATCATATCTGAAGTTCTGAATCTTCTAAATACATTAACGGTGAAACCTGTAATTGTTTCAAAAATTTCTAGAAAGTACGTGATTTTCTTGAAATGATTTTGGAGTGAAAGGCAGCCAAGAGGTCCTTATAAGGAGCGTCTGAATCTAACTTGGTCAATGGGATCCTGCAAAGTTGGCGAATGTTATAAAAGGGAGAAATTGGAGAAAAACAAGACAGATACTTCTTTTGTAATATATCTTCAAAGTTAACTTCTTAGCTACTCATGCATGAGCAAGGACCCGAGAAACACAGTAGAAAGGATTTGCTGAGAAGGTGAAGAATTAAGCAGAGATTTCAACAGTCATGAAGGAGGTGTTGAAGATACAGAGGTTCCATGTCAACAAAAGAGTAAGTGCTTCAGATAAAGGCATCACCACCAAGGAGGGAAAGAGTTCCCCGCTAGTTAACAATATGGAGATATCTTAGTTCCTGTCCATTCTCAAGTCACTTATTCCAACTTCCAATATCTTTGTGAGCCTCCAAAACCCTTCTGATTATCATCCCAACTTTTTAAAAACTCAGCCATAATTTTTTGTTGTTGCTGTTGCTTGGTGGAATCAGAAAAGCCACTGAGGGGGCCTTGGATCAAGATGGCTGAGTAAGAGAATGTGGAGCTGACCTCCCCCCATGAACACATCAGAAATCCATCTCCCTGTAGAACAATTCTCTTTGAAAATTAACTGGAAACTGGCAGAAGGACTCTTGTACCACCAAGACTGTAAGATACACACACGACCAGAAAGGAATGGAAGAAAAGCAATTGGGTCAGGACCTGTGTCCCATGGTGGGGGTAATTCAGAGGAAAATGGAGACTACACAGGAAGGCCTGCTCCCTGGGGAGAAAGCCGTTTAAGCCACCGATTGGACATCCCAGTCCCGGGTTCCTGCTCATGAAAGCCTTGCTCATGAAAGGCAAACCCCACTGACTGGTAGAAGAATCACTGGGACTAACAGAAGGACTGTGGGAAGAGTGGGTTCCACTCATGAGGAGCGTAAGTTTGCAGGCTTGGCCCCAAGGTGGGGCAGGGAGAGGTCTGATGTAGCAGCCCCTGGGATTTTCACGACTGTGTCACTGCACACACCAGCCTGAGCACTTTGGCCCCACTCACTCCTCATCACTGGATCTGGACTGGCCACAACAGGGCAAAAGACTTGACTGTGAGACACAGAGATGACTGGGTCCTGAGGTGGAATGGGTATTCCAGTGGATGCTATTGTTGGAGTTTACCCAAGAAGTGCCTCTGAAGCAGTCAAGATCTCTAACAGCAAGCCACTTTCACCACAGCTCACTCCTAACTACTCATCGAGAGTCCATGTGGGCCCTGCTTGCCCTGTGGAGTGATTCCACAACAGGGTGGGACAGCAGAGTCTGGAGGACTCACAGAGTGAGTCCACTCACAGCAGAGTGACTGGCTGTGAGGAACAAGGGCTCTTGCACACTTGGAAAGCTGCAGACACCTGGATAGATAGCACATTGGACCTCAGTTGGCAGGAGACCAAAGCTAAGAGCCTACATGGGCACCACTTGCTTCAGCACTGCCCCTCTGTGGGGCAAGCATGCTGGTGCTGGAAGAGGGAAAAACACACACTTAGAGGGAATAGAACCAACCAGGGCTGGACCTTCAGGGCTTTCTGCTCCAGCAACTTGGAATCAGATCCTGCTCTCACTAGGGAAGTGATTGCCACTGAGCAGGGGAGATGTCCTGCCTCACACCTGAATGGATGAAAAGAAAAACATCTTTATTAAGTTTCTTTTTGCTTAATTAAGTAAACGTGCAGTTGACCCTAGAATTGTGCTGGCTTTTTTTTTTTTTTTTTCAATAAATACATAGTACTTTGTGACCTGTGGTTGCTTGAATCCACAGATGAAGAACTCCAGATAGGAAGAGGCAACTATTAAAATTACACATGTATTTTTCACTCCCAGGGATCAGCAGCCCTATCTCCAGGGTTGTTCAAGAGTCAACTGTAGTTTTTATTGCTTGTGTCCAAGAATTCTAATCAATATCTGTATATTTCATGAATTCATGAAGATAATCATGTGAAATAATACACATAGAATTCCTAGCATAATATCTGACATACAAAAAGCACCGGTTAAACATGTTATTAATTTTTTATAATTAATAGAATAACATTTGTTCAATATGTTCAATATGTTCTAATGTTCAATAAAACATATATTTGCACATGGTAGAATTTTAAATCATTATCTTTAACCCCAGTTAGAGTTCCTTACTTAGTGCAAGAAATCTAATATAATTTAGTCTTGCAGTGCCTTTTTCATCATCCAATAAACCCTTTAAAAATTAGCACTAAACCAGAAGGATATGGGCCTAACAGCTTATAGAAATGTGAGAGAATCCAACTTATCCGTAAGTAACTAACAGCTGTATGTCCTGATTGAACCATTCTCATTTAGTCAGGCACTCTGCTGAAGGTAATGCTTGTTTGTATCTTTCCAGTCTTAAACTAAAAGGCAAATATAGTGGATTAGTTGCTTCCTTATAAACCACATGACCTGGAGTCTAGAAACTATTTAAAGACAGTTTGTATTCCTCTTTTACTCATTAATGCATCTTATTTTTATTTATGTCTCAGCATGCCAGCAACAAGGTCGAGCAGTTCTGACTGGTTATTTCCTATTGTCCTTGGGAGAGAGAAACTCTCCAAGATATTATCTAGTTTAGGATATTGTGGAAGCCAGTGGTTTAAAAATATTATCCCTACTTTAATTAAAGATACTTTTATAATTTTAATAGTATTTCCAATGCATGTCTTACTTTTATATCAGTAAGATTATAATTTTCTAAAAAATGGGAGCCATCATTTATATTATTAGATGAAAACTAACAATATTTTTCTATATTCCAAAGAATTTAGCTTTCCAACTGAAGTGAAAATCCCAGTATCTTCTCTGGACCCATTTGAGTCTCTGTCTTCTTTTAAAGGAGAGGGATTACACTACTGGAGAGAAAATGCAAGTGGAAGAAAAAAATGTGGGCTTAGCAAATACATCATAGTCTCATTAGAACCATTTGGTATGCTAATATGGGACATCAATATAAACGAATTCTTACAAGTAATACGGACAAAATACAGTCATGTGCTAAGCATTACTAAGAACAAAAGAAAGCCATCAGCTCTTTTGGGGAAGAGGTTTGAGGAAAAATCTTTCCAGAGAGTTAAGTTCTCAATTGCACCTTGAAAATTAGTCAGTGATTTCTTAGACAAGGGCATTTCCAAGTCTTGGAAACAAGATATTAAATGGTATAAGGTCATAAAAGTGAATAGATTGTTTGGAAATTGAAGTAGTCAAGTGTGGTTAAAGTGGTCAGGGTTCAGTGTTGGGACAGGTTGTAATGTGGGATAAAGATGGTGAAAAAAGTTGAGAGTACCCTTAAGCCACGGTGGAGAATTTAAGCTTGTTTTACAGATAAAGCTGAAAGGAGCACCATACTCATTGTATTAGAAAATTGCACAATAAGGCAGCCTTGCTTCAAAGATACTGCAAACCTATTCAAGAGGATTAAGGCAAGGAATGACACAGTCCAATTTGTATCAGAGAAAGATGACTCTGGCAAGAAAATGGATAAGTGGGTAAGACAGTGCTCTCTAATAAAAATAGAATGCAAGCCACATATGTACTTAAATTTTTTTAAAGGAGAAAGAAACAGATAAAACTAATTTTGTTTTATTTAACCCAATATGTCCCAAATATTATAATTTTGATATGCAATCAATATAAATATTATTAATTGATATTTTATATTTTCCTCTCCACATTGTGTTCTCAAAATCTAGGTGTGTGTATTTATTTTTGAGTGCTCAATGGTCACATGTGACGAGGGGCTTCTGTACTAGAGAGTGAAGAAAAAAGTGATTAAATATTTGGAGATAAATTGATACAATTTCCTGATAGAATAGATGACAGATGAGGATTATGACTAGAGTGGCAGCAGTGAGAACGGTAAGAGGTAAACTGAGATATTTAGAAAATAGAATCAGCAGAACATGGTAATGGATTGAATATTGTGGGTGAAGAAGTGGAGAAATTAAAATATCTGAGGTTTCACTTTGGTTGACTGCTACAGAGGCTTAGGTTTGGCAGGAAGGATAATGATTTTGATTTCATGTACCAACTAGAAGACAACTTAGATGTTTGCAAATAATATATAAATCATGGGAGCTAAAATTTTAGAGCCATTGACAAAAAGTCCAAGTTAATCCATAAGAACAAATTAAGTCATTCGGTAAAATAGAGAAGGAGAATAAGGGTGGAACTCTCATGAATACCATCATAAATAATATTTAATGATATTGCATAAAGAAAAGAGCAAACAAAAGGGACAGAAATAACTGAGATATAGAATGAGAAACAAGGGAAAGTCCTTAAAGATGAAATTTTATAGAAGGAAATGGGGGCTCAACAAAGATCAACGAAACAGAGTGAGAATCAAAAAGTGAAGATAAAGTTTGGTAATTAGGGCATTTTTTTGTATTTTCAAAAACTGCTTCCATACTTGTGATTTCTATACCTGTATTTCCATAAAAAGTTGCAACATTACTGAGTCTCTAGGGTGCATGAATGGATATGCTAGACATTCCAAATATCTTACCAAATTCAACCATCCCCCAAACTCAGAGAAGATCTTGTCAGGCACTTTAATCGTAATGTTTAGCGAAGTCAGGGTTTCCCAGGTGGCTCAATGGTAAAGAATCTGCCTGCAATGCAAGAGACTCTGGTTTGATCCCTGGGTCAGGAAGATCCCCTGGAGAAGGAAATGGTAACTCACTCCTGTATCCCTGCCTGGGAAATTCTGTGGACAGAGCAGTCTGGTGATCTATAGTCCATGGATGGCAAAGAGCCAGACATGACTTAGCAACTAAAACAACAACGTAGTGAGGTTAGGTGACCTGCAAAGGTTGCATACTACCTTTAAATGGCAGACCTGAGATGGAACTCAGTTCTGTCCTTAAAATCTGGTATTTTTCCTACTACATCATGTTGCATTCCCCAAATTTCTGCTGAGTTTCAGCCTCAGAACTGCACAACTGCCTTTCTCGGCTTTTAAAATGTTTTATATCTTGTTATCTGAAGGTTTTCAGAGCAAAAGATGCTGTGAAAAATGAGGTTGCTAGAGAATGGAACCCATAATATCAAGCAGAGCATCAAAGGTTAAGGAAAATACATCTCTAGAATCAAGCATCACAGCTACTTTTTCTCTGCTTCTATATTAGGAATGCAGTATGCAAGGCTGCACTTTCAAGCTTTCTTGAGGTCACTATGGTCTGCCAGTGCTATTCTCTTGAATAATGTATGTTTGGCCCAGAAAATGACCTTATCTGCTGGTTAGCATCTTTTATACTGAAAATTTTACATCAATCAAGTCAAACTGAAGAGCTTTTTGGTAAACATTTGCTTTTCATTTTTATTTATGAATAACATTTTAAATTCATGCACCATGATGTGCAATTTTAATAATAAGAATCGTAGAGATAGTATCAATACAAATCTATGTATCTGACATATTGTTTCAGGTGTTTTTTGAATTGCATTGAGTGATTTATTCTTAATTTTTTCAAAACATAGGGGTAAATATTTAATGGGATGTAAGCAATTCATGGTGTCGCAGAGTCGGACACAACTGAGAGACTGAACTGAACTGAAATGAAGACTTCGTTCTCCCTGCCCAAGAAAGATCAGAGCTTCCTGCAAGCTGACTTCACATTTGGCATAGGCTTCAGATGTCAGGAAGTTAGAAGACATTTCAATCAAATTCTCATTTTAATTAAAAGGTGGCTCTTAAAGAAGATTTTGAGAAAGAT
Organism: Budorcas taxicolor; assembly: GCF_023091745.1. Classification (NCBI taxonomy): domain Eukaryota; kingdom Metazoa; phylum Chordata; class Mammalia; order Artiodactyla; family Bovidae; genus Budorcas; species Budorcas taxicolor. The sequence goes on along the minus strand of NC_068923.1, from coordinate 67,458,063 downwards.
AACCTGAGCTGTATAAACAATCCCAACCAAATTCTACTGGAAATTGCATACTTGTAGATTATATGCCTTTATTTTGCTGAAGAAAGGAGCTTGTGCTGTTTCACTGATATCATGGAAAGATGTTATAAACTACATTTCCAGTCACTGAAATCCAACCTTTCTTTTGTGTATATCCTTAAATGCCACTCCCTCCTTAAAATTGCCCCCTTGTCTGTTCATTTAGATGTAATCTCTTTTTCTTCTTCCTCTGAATGGTATTAATAAATAGTGGGATAATTTTATAATCCTATTATGGCATTAATCACATTTTATTGAAAGGATTAGTGTTCTATTACTTACACATGCTTTGATAGGTTAAAATTCTTGAAAACTATTATCACTTTCTATTTATTATGGAATGTGCTATGTCACCTAGCTTCTGACTCACACACTCAAGTGGGTTCTTCATGAATGCTTTTGAAACAAAGGTATAAGTTAGGGTTGTCTTTCTGGGAAAGTGAAGCAAGGTCAATGAGTGTTGAGAACTATAGCTGTTCTTATAAGCATTATCTGTATCCCAGTTTCTTGTCTTGTGTCAGTTCCCATCATTTCCCTTCTTATGCTTCATTCTCTTGCATAATCAAATCACATCGTGTCTGAAAATGTCTCGTCTCTTTGCTTTTGCCTGTGTTTTTCCTGCTTCCTGTGATGTCTTGATGTGTGTGTGTGTGTGTACATGCATGTGTGTAGAGGTTGGGGGAAATGATAATATGAAGCAAAAAAAGTAATTTTTTAAATCAATAATAATAGCTAACAGTTATATAGTGCTGACTGTATTCTTGATGTTGTTTAAGTGCTTTAAAATATGAACTTATTTGATTCTTATAAGAGAAGGTAGTTATGAGAACCTTCTGGCTGAAGTAATTTTTTATTTCCTTTTTTTTTAAGATAGCCATGAGAGCAGAGAGGTCAATTAATTTGCCCCAAATCATACAACCTGTATGTTGCAAGCAACTATAACAGAGTCAAAATACTGACAGAAGGCTTATGCCCATTTAAACTCTGCCACTTCCCTGATAATGAGATGTACTAGTTAGGATGAACACTTTTGGTGCCCTCAAGGTGAAACAACATTTTATCTACATTCTCTTTCTTTTTCAGACTTAATCATCTTCAAAAGCAAAATCCTTTAAGTTTTATAAACTTCTGACCAAGCCTGACAAAATATCTTAGTGTTCATTTCTGGACGAAGAGTAAAATAAATAAATGATGTATAAATGCGCAAGTGAAAATTAACAAGTAAATGAACCTGTCATACATGTTTTTCAGGCAATTTATTCATGAATGCATCTTTTTTTTAGAAAATTTTTTCTAAAGTGACCAATGAAGGATTTTATATATGTAGTCTAAAAATGTATTGGCATCTTTGATATCTCAAAATGACTTGTGCTTTTTAAAAAACATTCATAATAATGCATATGATAATTTTTTCGTGTGTGTATGAAGAGCATACACTATTTGTCTAATATTTCTAAGAGAGTTTCTTATAGCATTGAAGTATTTTCGCAAGACTTAGTCCTTGAATGGCTGAGAGAATGTGAAAATTTAACAAGGGTCTAGTTTAATGCAACTTTAGGAAACTGAGCTGTTTTAGTAGAATTACTGTATAAATTTTATTTAGCTGGTAGATATAATCAGATAAAATATTTTCAAATACTTTATTCTGTCCATGAAAACCAATTCTGTCATTTTAAAGATGCTACTGACTATAATTTTATTATATTTTCAATAACTTTACTGAATTCTTTTCTTTCAAAACAAATTTTATTTTGAACTTTTAATTTTATATCCTTTCCTCCTGGAATTCCCAAAAAAGATTTTGATCTAATTCAGTCTATATCTCCCTTGGCTTTGCATTTATCTAGAATGCTTAAATACATCTTTTATATTTTTTAAATGCACCCTTAACATCCTGTCCCTTTTTTCTACTTATTAACAATAATGATATATATATATATATAGATTAATTCATGTTTGATGGTCAAGAAATATCTAAATCACTCCTCCACACCACCTGGTTTGTTAATTCAGTTTGGTCCTTATTTTTAGATTTTGTTTCAATAACTTTCCTAGAAGCCACACTCTGTGAATAAGCTTTTTTCGACTGAAAATAAGATGAACATGTAAAACTTCAGAAACTGGTTCTAGCTCAATTATTGTGATTATTTATTTTCATGACATTAAGCTGTCTTAATTTCACTGTTACTCTTTCCTATAATTAATTTTCATTAACCTTAAAGGGATCTTGTCTCTTACAAGGAAACCTTTTAAATACAAATTCACTCCAACTTTCTAATCAAAATGCTCACACTACCTAATACTTGGATCCTACTTTTCTGTTTAGCCTTAGCTCTCATCTTTACATCTTATACTTGACTTCTTGAGCAGAATTTCAGTACATGTTCTTTGAAAACAACTTTGCCTTTGCACGTATTGTTCCTACCTCCCAGAATACTTGTCTTCTTGTCTTGTTAATCTTCTATTTATCCTTTAAAACTCAGATCAGATTCCAGCTCTTTAATAAACTCATTGCTAATTTCCTTAAATATTACTGGTAACTCTGCTATATTAATCACTATCCCTTGTGTAAACTTCTGTGTTAGAATTAACACCTACTAAACAGTGAGTTCATTGCAGTCAGGATTATCTTTTATTCATTCTAAATCTCTGTGGATTAATAGAGTGTCTAGTACACCTTCATTACTGTAAGTATAACATTTTCCATTTAATAGTCCTTACTGCTGCTGCTGCTACTAAGTCACTTCAGTCATGGCCGACTCTGTGCGACCCCATAGACAGCAGCCCACTAGGCTCCGGCGTCCCTGGAATTCTCCAGGCAAGGACACTGGAGTGGGTTGCCATTTCCTTCTCCAATGCAGGAAAGTGAAAAGAGAAAGTGAAGTCGCTCAGTCATGTCCAACTTTTCACGACCCCATGGACTGCAGCCTACCAGGCTCCTCCGCCCATGGGATTTTCCAGGCAAGAGTACTGGAGTGGGTTGCCTTGGCCTTCTCCAATAGTGCTTACTAGGGGCCAGGAAGTACATTATACCTTTCAGATAACTGATTTTACTTAACACAGAATCTCTATGAAGTGACCATTATTTTCACCCTGATTTACTGATGGAAAAAAATTGAAAAATGTTGCCCAAAGTCATGGTACAGTGAATGATGGAGTCATAATTTGAACTCAGATTATCTGGCTCTTGCGAGAGAGCTCTTTATTTACCATGTCAAAAGACATACCAAATAACTTGTGATGCAGACTTTCTGGAAACAAAACTAAAATCTAGTATAGCAAAATTTACTGAACTTATTAAAAATGTATCAGAGATAAAGACTGTAAGATTAAGTCAGTGAAAAAGAAAGCATTGGCTTTTATTTTATCATTTGCATATATAATTCTTATCATGGATAGTTATTTCATATATTAAGAAACATCATGATAGAGAATGAGGAACATTGAATGATTCTTAAATCTACAACCTAATAGGCTTGAAAGTGATTGTGAGCAAAATCATAGAATATGTTAAATAAACAGTTTCTGTATTAAAAAAAAATCAAAGAAACATCATGATAGAGAATGAATATTGCTGAGCTTGAGTCTCAAGGCAAAAGCAAGATCTTTGGGGTTTTACAGAATTTGCACTTGGCTCTGCTACTTGAGGCCTGTTTGACCTTGAATGCATTGTAGTACCAAAGCCTGTTTTAAATGCTCACACATACTCTCCATCAAGCATTCAGAAGCTCAGCACCTACCATTCTAAATGTCTACTCAGGCACTTACACTCCTGACTTTGTAATTAGAGAAATTTGCCTTTCCTCAATTCAAGGAAAATTTGAAGATTAAGATGCATTACTTTCTTAAAATCATTTGTCATTTGTTAATCTTAATATCTTTTCATACTTGCCTTCCTGTTGTACTCAAGGGAATTGCAAATGACAGCAACCAATTCTCACCATTTTGTGCAGCCTGATGAAATGTAGTTTCTGCTGCCACCCTCTCTTTAAGTGATAGTATTGGGGGAGAAATCATATAAAATATTTGTTCCGACTAATGAACAAGTGGTCAAGAGTCATTGAAAAACCATCAGATTCTGCAGAGTCTATAACTTTGTACCAAAGCAAGAAACTGTTAAGGTATCAGTTCAGTTCAGTTCATTTCAGTCGCTCAGTCGTGTCCGACTCTTTGCGACCCCATGAATCGCAGCACACCAGGCTTCCCTGTCTATCACCAACTCCCGGAGTTCACTCAGACTCATGTCCATCGAGTCAGTGATGCCATTCAGCCATCTCATCCTTGGTCGTCCCCTTCTCCTCCTGCCCCCAATCCCTCCCAGCATCAGAGTCTTTTCCAATGAGTCAGCTCTTCTCATGAGGTGGCCAAAGTACTGGAGTTTCAGCTTTAGCATCATTCCTTCCAAAGAAATCCCAGGGCTGATCTCCTTCAGAATGGACTGGTTGGATCTCCTTGCAGTCCAAGGGACTCTCAAGAGTCTTCTCCAACACCACAGTTCAAAAGCATCCATTCTTTGGTGCTCAGCCTTCTTCACAGTCCAATTCTCACATCCATACACGACCACTGGAAAAACCATAGCCTTGACTAGGCAGACCTTAGTCAGCCAAGTAATGTCTCTACTTTTGAATATGCTATCTAGGTTGCTCATAACTTTTCTTCCAAGGAGTAAGCGTCTTTTAATTTCATGGCTGCAGTCACCATCTGCAGTGATTTTAGAGCCCCAGAAAATGAAGTCTGACACTGTTTCCACTGTTTCCCCATCTATTTCCCATGAAGTGATGGGATCGGATGCCATGATCTTCGTTTTCTGAATGTTGAGCTTTAAGCCAACTTTTTCACTCTCCTCTTTTACTTTCATCAAGAGGCTTTTTAGTTCCTCTTCACTTTCTGCCATAAGGGTGGTATCATCTGCCTATCTGAGGTTATTGACATTTCTCCCAGCAATCTTGATACCAGCTTGTGTTTCTTCCAGTCCAGCGTTTCTCATGATGTACTCTGCATAGAAGTTAAATAAGCAGGGTGACAATATACAGCCTTGACATACTCCTTTTCCTATTTGGAACCAGTCTGTTGTTCCATGTCCAGTTCTAACTGTTGCTTCCTGACCTGCATACAGGTTTCTCAAGAGGCAAGTCAGGTGGTCTGGTATTCCCATCTCTCTCAGAATTTTCCACAGTTTATTGTGATCCACACAAAGGCTTTGGCATAGTCAATAAAGCAGAAATCGATGTTTTTCTGGAACTCTCTTGCTTTTTCCGTGATCCAGCGGATGTTGGCAATTTGATCTCTGGTTCCTCTGCCTTTTCTAAAACCAGCTTGAAATCAGGAAGTTCATGGTTCACGTATTGCTGAAGGCTGGCTTGGACAATTCTGAGCATTACTTTACTAGCATGTGAGATGAGTGCAATTGTGCGGTAGTTTGAGCATTCTTTGGCACTGCCTTTCTTTGGAATTGGAATAAAAACTGACCTCTGTGTAAACGTTTACCTCTTTTGTGTTTGCCTTTACCTCTATGTGTCCTTATAATCATATCGATTAAATGGCTGGAATTTGTCACAGAAGGTGAAAGATTAGTGATCTAAAGCCAGGCTCCTCTGTCCATGGATTCTCCAGGCAAAAATACTGGAGTGAGTTGCCGTGCCCTCCTCCAGAGGATCTTCCCAACTCAGGGATCGAACCCATGTCCCTGCATTGGCAAGCAGGTTCTTTGTCACTAGCACCACCTGGGAAGCCTTAACAATCAGAAACTAGACTCAGATAGTATTCCTGCTATAACGAGCAGCTACATTTTAAATATAATAAGTATGTTTAAAGTGTTAAGTGGCTGAAATCTTTATGGGTAAAACTAATAATAAGAATATTGACATTTTATTGATTATAGACACAACACTATACAAATATTAAGATTTATACTAATCTGTTAACTGAGGAATCTAAAGGAAACACAACGTGAGTGTTAATCTCCTTGAGGCTTAGATTCACGATCTTTAAAATTAGGAAGATAATACTTCAAGTTTAGGTATTACAGAGAGCAAACAAAAAATATGCTTAAAAGGCATCTTAACAAGTAATCGATATTTAGTACATTGATGGAAATTAAGGTGATGGAATTCCAATTGAGCTGTTTCAAATCCTGAAAGATGATGTTGTGAAAGTGCTGCACTCAATATGCCAGCAAATTTGGAAAACTCAGCAGTGGCCACAGGACTGGAAAAGGTCAGTTTTCATTCCAATTCCAAAGAAAGGCAATGCCAAAGAATGCTCAAACTACCGCACAATTGCACTCATCTCACATGCTAGTAAAGTAATGCTCAGAATTGTCCAAGCCAGCCTTCAGCAATACGTGAACCATGAACTTCCTGATTTCAAGCTGGTTTTAGAAAAGGCAGAGGAACCAGAGATCAAATTGCCAACATCCGCTGGATCACAGAAAAAGCAAGAGAGTTCCAGAAAAACATCGATTTCTGCTTTATTGACTATGCCAAAGCCTTTGACTGTGTGGATCACAATAAACTGTGGAAAATTCTGAAAGAGATGGGAATACCAGACCACCTGACTTGCCTCTTGAGAAACCTGTATGCAGGTCAGGAAGCAACAGTTAGAACTGAACATGGAACAACAGACTGGTTCCAAATAGGAAAAGGAGTATGTCAAGGCTGTATATTGTCACCCTGCTTATTTAACTTCTATGCAGAGTACATCATGAGAAACGCTGGACTGGAAGAAACACAAGCTGGTATCAAGATTGCTGGGAGAAATGTCAATAACCTCAGATAGGCAGATGACACCACCCTTATGGCAGAAAGTGAAGAGGAACTAAAAAGCCTCTTGATGAAAGTAAAAGAGGAGAGTGAAAAAGTTGGCTTAAAGCTCAACATTCAGAAAACGAAGATCATGGCATCCAATCCCATCACTTCATGGGAAATAGATGGGGAAACAGTGGAAACAGTGTCAGACTTCATTTTCTGGGGCTCTAAAATCACTGCAGATGGTGACTGCAGCCATGAAATTAAAAGACGCTTACTCCTTGGAAGAAAAGTTATGAGCAACCTAGATAGCATATTCAAAAGTAGAGACATTACTTGGCCGACTAAGGTCTGCCTAGTCAAGGCTATGGTTTTTCCAGTGGTCGTGTATGGATGTGAGAATTGGACTGTGAAGAAGGCTGAGCACCGAAGAATGGATGCTTTTGAACTGTGGTGTTGGAGAAGACTCTTGAGAGTCCCTTGGACTGCAAGGAGATCCAACCAGTCCATTCTGAAGGAGATCAGCCCTGGGATTTCTTTGGAAGGAATGATGCTAAAGCTGAAACTCCAGTACTTTGGCCACCTCATGAGAAGAGCTGACTCATTGGAAAAGACTCTGATGCTGGGAGGGATTGGGGGCAGGAGGAGAAGGGGACGACCGAGGATGAGATGGCTGGATGGCATCACTGACTCGATGGACATGAGTCTGAGCGAACTCCGGGAGTTGGTGATAGACAGGGAAGCCTGGTGTGCTGCGATTCATGGGGTCGCAAAGAGTCGGACACGACTGAGCGACTGAACTGAACTGAACTGAGTCTCTTTTTGCCCCTCAACTTTGCATATACACTGAGCCTTTAGCTGTGACTCTTAACAGAAAATCCTTTTATAAACCCTGGTGCTTAAATTCTTCCTTGTAAATACTGCAAACCAAAAATAAAACCTTCAGATAAGTGGTCCCCTAATGCATGCACATTTTCTTCATTTATGTTTTTGGTTTTGGTAGTTAAGGAAAACAACTCTTCATGAAATGATAAGGAATATGCAAAGCAAAGTATAAGCATTTCAGTTATATTACAGCACAAGGAACTTTTATTGTATTTTAAGAAACACAACAGTTGCTTAAGCTGATAATTGGGATGTAGAAATTCTGATTCTATTATTCACATGGCGTTCAATTATGAAACAAAAATGTAAAGATAGAAAACAGATTATTCCTTGCTAGGAATTAAGGATAGGAGGACTGAGGGGGTGGGTATGGTATCAAAGTGTAGCACGAGGGAGCCTTGTGTTGATGGTACAGTTCAGTATGTTGCGTTTGGTAACTGTTACAGGAGGCTGCACATCTGATGAAATTGCATGGAGCTGCACACGCAAACACCTAAATGCATACACACATAGAGATGAATGCATTTATAAATGAAAGAATGCAGATAGTCTCTGTGGACTGTGAAGTGAAGTGAAGTCTCTCAGTCGTGTCCGACTCTTTGCGACCCCATGGACTGTAGCCTACCAGGCTCCTCAGTCCATGGAGTTTTCCAGGCAAGAGTACTGGAGTGGGGTGCCATTTCCTTCTCCAGGGGATCTTCCCAACCCAGGGATCGAACCTGAGTCTCCCACATTGCAGGCAGACGCTTTACCATCTGTACCAATGTCAATTAACAGACATTAATATTGTACTATAATGATGCCACATGTAAATATAGGGAGATGCTGGGTAAAGGATGCATGGTGCTTACCTGAACATTTCTTTGCAACTTCACACAGATCTACAATTATTTTAAAATGAAAAGATAGAAAATATGATAATAAGTTGAATACGCAGGGGACTTATGAGTTTCCAAGCATGCAATGAGCACGTATATGTATTATCATTTTGAAATTTACAATATCAATTTGAGTTGAACACTGTTGCTGTTCTACTTCCTTCTTTCAAGTAAGGGAAATAAGATGTTGAGCAGTGAAATAACTTACTGAGAAGCAGATAGCCAAATAGAAAAAGCAACATAAGCATTTTAGTTTTTTCCAATATTTTCAAGGATATGATTATTGGTAGCTAAATAGAGGATCTCTGAATGGACAAAAACCATTGATTCTTAGATATCAGACATCCTGTCACCTGGATGGCTAGTATTGTCAATGAGCAGGTTGATAACCACTGACTGTGGCTGTGGTCAATATAATACTAAATTTTTGCTGGTCTTACTGCTGAAGCTGATTCCTGAGTTTATGTGCTGAGGGGGAGAGTAGGCTATAGCTCTTTCCATAAAGACATTGAACGATATTTACCATCAGTAAGCATTAGTGAGGCTTTCTTTCAAATTAATTTTTGTCTAATCTGTTTTTATTACATATTAATGAAACATTCTGTTTTAATAAATAATGGCTATTAGAGACTCTTAGAAGATCCACAACTTTGAAAATAAATTTTGAATGTGGGTGGAAGTAAAATCCCAGTATTGGAGTGGATTGCCATATAGTGATATACTTAAATGGAGATTGCAATTATTTTTAAAGTTACGGTCAGTAAGTTGACAATTTTTTCTTTTTAAAAATTTTATTGTGGTACAAACATTTAGCATGATGTATCTTCCTAACAGATTTTAAAGTGTACAACAGCCAAGTTGTGGAAGAAATCTTAATGTCTGTTAAAGGATAAGTTAATTAAATATATAATTAAATAATGTGGTATATATGTTCAATGAAATATTCAGTTCCATTCAGTTGCTCAGTCATGTCTGACTCTGCGACCCCATGGACTGTAGCATGCGAAGCTTCCCTGTCCATCACCAACTCCCATACTTTACTCAAACTCATGTCCATCGCATCAGTAATACCATCCAACCATCTCATCCTCTGTCGTCTCCTTTTCCTCTCGCTTTCAATCTTTCCCAGCATCAGGGTCTTTTCCAAAGAGTCAGTTCTTCACATCAGGTGGCCAAAGTATTGGAGTTTCAGGTTCAACATCAGTCCTTCCAATGAATATTCAGGACTTATTTCCTTTAGGATGAACTGATTGGATCTCCTTGCAGTCCAAGGGACTCTCAAGAGCCTTCTCTAACATCACAGTTCAAAAGCATCAATTCTTCTGCACTCAGCTTTCTTTATAGTCCAACTCTCACATCCATACATGACTACTGGAAAAACCATAGCTTTGAATAGATGGACTTTTGCTGGTAAAGTAATGTCTCTGCTTTTGAATATGCTATCTAGGTTGGTCATAGCTTTTCTTCCAAGGAGCAAGCATCTTTTACTTTCATGGCTGCAGTCTTTTACTTTCATCTGGAGTGGTTTTCGAGACCAAAAATATAAAGTCTCTCACTATTTCCATTGTTTCCTCATCTATTTGCCATGAAGTGATGGGACCAGATGCCATGATCTTCATTTTCTGAATGTTGTGTTTTAAGCCAACTTTTTCACTCTCTTTCACTTTCATCAAGAGGCTCTTTAGTTCTTTGCTTTCTGCCATTAAGGGTGGTGTCATCTGTGTTCTGAGGTTATTGATATTTCTCCCAGTAATCTTGATTCCAGCTTGTGCTTCATCCAGCCCAGCATTTCTCATGATGTACTCTGTATATAAGTTAAACAAGCAGGGTGACAATATACAGCCTTGACGTACTCCTTACCTGATTTGGAACCAGTCTGTTGTTTTATGTCCAGTTCTAACTGTTGCTTCTTCCCCTGTATACAGATTTCTCAGGAGGCAGGTCAAGTGGTCTGGTATTCCTATCTCTTTCAGAATTTTCCACAGTTTATTGTGATCCACACAGTCAAAGACTTTGGCATAGTCAATAAAGCAGAAGTAGATGTTTTTCTGGAACTCTTGCTTTTTCAATGATCCAGCAGATGTTGGCAATTTGATCTCTGGTTCCTCTGCCTTTTCTAAAACCAGCTTGAATATCTGGAAGTTCATAGTTCACAGACAGTTGAAGCCTGGCTTGGAGAATTTTGAGCATTACTTTGCTAGCATATGAGATGAGTACAATTGTGTGGTAGTTTGAACATTCATGCTTTCTCATGAAATATTATTCAGCTTTATAAGAGAAGGAAGTCCTGCAGTATGCAGCAATATGGGTGAAACTTGAGGATGTCATGCTAAGTGAAATAATCTAGGCACCCAAGGACAATTTCTACGCAATGTTAAGTGAGATGATTATTATTGGTTTACATATGAAAAAATTATTCCTGAATATTTACCCAAAGCATAGATTAAAAGATTTTCCTGGATATAAAATCACCCTGCAAAGGAGGAAAGACTGTCTTGCTTTGTATACAGTCTGGATGTAGGACCAATAGCTAGCTAAGTTGTGTGAGATTTTTCACTAGTATCATTTACCTTCCAGAATTTACCGAGTGAGGAGTGATGCGTATAGAGTGGTAAAAATAACTAGCAACTAAGATTTTAATTAATTTTATTGGAAATACATCAGCTCTAAAAATACTAAAGTGTAACTTGATGAATGAGTTGGGCAAGGTATGGAGAATGCAGATAGTCATGGTTAGTTGTGTCACTTCTGTATATGAAGGAGTTTAAGTTAAAGTCGCGCTATGCATGTGTGTATGCTAAGTCACTTCAGCTGTGTCTGACTCTCTGACACTACTGGGCATAGCCCGCCAGGCTCTTCTGTCCATGAGATTCTTCAGGCAAGAATACTGGAGTGGATTGCCATGCCCTCCTCCAGGGGGACTTCCAGACCCAGGTATCAAACTTGCATCTCATGTCTCTGGCCCTGGCAGGCAGATTCTTTACCATTAGTGCCACCTGGGAAGTCCAAAGTAGGGCTAAGCTTATTATAATAGTTATCATTTTTCCAACAGTTACCAGGTAACAAAGACTTAACTAAGAGCTTTCAAAGTCTGAAGTTGTTTATCTGGTGACTATGTTTTAGCCAAAACTATTTTTGAAGAACTATAAAGCAGACATTTGCTCCCTGGAAGAAAAGCTATGCCCAACCTAGACAGCATATTAGAAAGAAGAGACATTACCAACAAAGGTCCCTCTAGTCAAAGCTATGGTTTTTTCAGTAGTCACGCATGGATGTGAGAGTTGGACCATAAAGAATGCTGAGTGGCAAAGAGTTGATGCTTTTGAACTGTGGTGTTAAAGAAGTCTCTTGAGAGTCCCTTGGACTGCAAGGAGATCAAAAGAGTCATCCTAAAGAAAGCAATCATGAATATTGATTAGAAGGACTGATGCTGAAGCTGAAGCTCCAATACTGTGGTTCCTTGATATGAAGAACTGACTCATTGGGAAACACCCTGTTGCTGGGAAAGATTAAAGGCAGGAGGAGAAGGGGACAACAGAGGATGCTGTGGTTGGATGGCATCACTGACTCAATGGACATTAGTCTGAGAAGGCTCTGGGAGCTGGTGATGGACAGGAAAGCCTGGCGTCTTGCAGTCCAAGCAGCTGCAAAGAGCTGGACACAACTGAGCGACTGAACTGAACTGAAAAGCAGCCACTGGGGGTATTCACCTATCTCTTCAAAACAAATTACTACAGGTGGATCAAATATATATGTACCCTTCTTTTCCCACACAGAATGCACTCAATCCTACTCCAAATAACAAAACTTGGAGCCACAAAATAAAAGTTACCTTATCCCCACCCATCACCACATACACCATGTATAGAATAACAGATTGAGAGCAGGTTTGCTGCTGTTAAACTGCTATGGAGAAGTGTGAAGAATGGAAAGAGACACTAATCACCATTCGATAGTAATTAGTAAGTTCCATTGAGCAGAAATTACACATTTCATCTGCCTTGTGTGCTCCAGAAATGGAATAACAGCCTTGGTTGCCAGATCTGGTGGTCTGTGAATCTGTTTTACAGGGTACAGTTGAGGCTCCTTGTCTATCATCCCTCCTGGCTTTGCTTTTGACTCTAAGAGATTGTTACTTCTCTCGTGCACATGTCCATTGGAGAGAATTCCCTTCTTGTGGGCTGTGCAGCTTTTGATTGCTTTCTGTTGGCAAGGTTTTGGGATTGTTCTGTGAGCAATCACAGGCTTGTGTTCCTTTAGCAAAAGAAACACAAAACATTGGAAGGCTTCCTACACATACATTTCCAGATAGTTTTGTACACACGACAGTGTTCTTCACAATAGCATGTTCCTAAGATCTGCTTCAAAACCCTGCAGGGTCTTTGTGGAAACAATGTGAGTTAGAAAAGGTGACGTCAACCTTCGGAAGTGGTGTGGTTCTTCCTTGACTGGAAACTACCTACTTCCCAGTTAAGTTTCATCTCTTACCTTCTTTTTCCCTAGTTTACTCTCCCCTCTTTAGCTGATGTTAACCACTCGGTTTGATTTTTCTAAAGTCTTTTTTCTTTTTTAGGCACAGTGCTAGGGACTGAGGACATAATGGTAAACATGTGTGATTTCTGCTCTCACAGAGTTTACTGTCTGGTTGAGAGTAAGAAAGTACAAAGAAGATCATGTTTACTTTTGTTTAAATACTTTTCTAATAAAGTCCACCATAACAAGTGTTGTGAATTCATATACTAGTGACTTTTCATATGTAAGTTCTACAGAATTTTGATCTATTCTTTACCCTGTTAAAGAATCAATTTTCTATCCTTAATTTTTCCAATACCTGCTCTTATCATTAGTCACGTTCATAATGCTTAGGTCTCAGTTAGACTGGAAGAATAAATCCTCTCATTCATTTCCTCTGGAAAATAAAGTACAACACTAGTTTTTCACTGGAGTTGTTATATAATCAATAAGCACTCTTGTTTTTGATTAAAGACTGCAATGTATCCTTAAGTGAAATTTAACTTGATTAAATCTATATGCTTTCCATTAATCTCTTAATAGCGTACTCAAGGACTACAATTATAGAAAAAGAAACTTTCCCCTTTAATCTTTGGATCTATCCACTGAAACTTATGTTTTTAGCAGGTAGATATCTCCTTGAGAACTAGGATTACTGTCAAAGACTATTGTGAAAAATATTCACACTTGTACTTCAGTTTGACAAGTACGAAGATGTTTTTGTTATGCGCTGTAGATTCACTTGGTGTTTTTACATCTTAAGTGCATTTTCCCTAACTGCCACATGCAGTTTCTATGGTTACAGGCTAATTCCATTTCTATTTTTGCCTTTAAGAGACCATACTGCTATACATGGAATCAAAAGCCAAGAAGAACTTAGCCCTAATGCTTCCTCTTTTGATTTTGTTTTTAATTCAAAAATCTTCAGCACAAGATTAATTTCATACTATGACTCTATTGACTATTATTAAGTATAATCCTTTTGTACAGTAAACTCATAGTTTCCACCTTTTTTCTATCCATGTACCATGAAGATTGCTTTTGTGATGAGTCCTGTTTAATCATTTACCAAGGTTCCAGTGTCTTGTATAAGACTTGTGTCAGTAAAACCATCCTTCTAAAAGCACGCTGTGACTTTAATTTTCTTTCTTCTGTGAATGTGTTTTGCCCTGTTTCAAGAAGAAGAAAATTAAAACGCCACACATTTTTCTTCATTATATTACTTCTAATCTCAACTATTCCTTTCCCAAACAATTTGAAGCTAATATCTGATGGACAAAACTCTAGTTACTGGTGATTAAAGCAAACAAAAATACTCCAGCTCCTGCTTTAGCTAGGCCTGTAATTCAGATAAATAATGATAAAAGTGAGCCAAATCAGTGTGATAGGATCCTATTCAACAGACATGGTCAATGAAGATTAAGGTCATGATGGGAAGCTTTTTAGAGCCAGTGGGATGGAAATGCCTTTTATAATTATACAAAAGTGGCTGGTGGTTAGATGTGGCAGACTCATAAGAGGGTGTCTTTAATCTTTAAAACTGCATCTGGCCACATGCAGAGTTGACGGCCATGGGATGATAGATTGCTGCCAATAAATCATGAGAGCAACTGGGAAGTTGCTTTCCCAAACTAGCTGTCCAGTCTCTTATTCTTGGTGATTTATTCTTCATCTTAAAGAACTGACATCTTTAAAAACTGACTTATAACTTAATGCATTATATAAGTTATATATTTATAATACATGTGTGCTGTGCTCAGTTGTGTCTGACTCTTTGCGACCCCATGGACTGTAGCCCTCCAGGCTCCTGTGTCCATGGGGGTTCTCCAGTCAAGAATAGTGCAGTGAGTTGCCATGCCCTCCTCCAGGGGATCTTCCCAACCCAGGGATCGAACCCAGGTCTCCTGCATTGCAGGCGGATTCTTTACTGACTGAGCCACCTATATAATCTGTTTGATATTGTATCATTGTTTGTTGATCCAAAGATACTCTGTCTTAGGCATTCTTCTATGTGCCAGAAATACAATAATGTATGTTTCCAGTTACTTATCTATTGTCTCCCCTCATGTGCAAAGTAGAGATTATAATTCCTGTCTCTTATGCCTTATATGACTATTGCAATTTCCATATGAGACACCTTGACATGACCCCAAAACATTCATATTTTGGTAATATCTCTATGCAACCTATGTTACTGCTATTAAAAGTTTATTTTAAATCACTGTATTTAAGCAAGAAACCATGTCACTCAATTATACTACATAGCTAGTAATTATGTCTTTTTAATATGTATTATGTGAAATATATACTATTCTTTGTGGTTTAAACTTCAATAATTTCTGAAGGATAAATACTTTAAGCTGACTTTAAAGATTCTTACAAAGTTTAACTATTTAAATTTCTTTTACACTGATTTGGTTTTATTAATTTTCAATAATGAATTTTAAAATATTATTTGGATAAGATATATTTAGCATAAAATATGCCATTTTAACCATTTAAAGTGTACAATTCAGTGGCATTAATTATACCCATAATTTTGTGCAAATATCACCACTAGTTCCAGAACTTTATCAGTTCTCCAGACAGAAACTCTTCTTATTAACCATTAAGTCCCCTTTCTCCACCCCTTTTGAAGTGGTTTTAGCGGGAAAGATTTCAGTCTTCTACCACTGAGGATGATGTTTGTAATTTTAAAATAAATGTTCTTTAATCATGTTGAAGAAGCTTCCTTATGTTCCTAGATTTCTTTTAATGTTTTTAATCATGAAAGAGCACTGGAGTAATTGAAATACCTTTTCTGTATCTACTGATATGATCATATGATTGTTTTCTTTCATTGTATAAATGCAGTGTTCCAGTGATGATTGATTTTCTTATACTTACCCCTAACCTTACATTTCTTGAATAAATCTCACTGGGTCAAGTTGTATAATCTTTTTAACATGATGTTGAATTTGGCTTGTTAGCATTTTGTTCAGAAATTTTATATTGTTTTCATGAAAGATTTTGGCCTGTATTTTTCTTTTGTTCTGATGCTTAATTTGATTTCAGTATCAGTATCAGGGTAATGCTGGCTTCATAGAATAAAAGTGTTCCTTCTTTTTTCTTTTTAAATTTTTAGACAGAGTTTGAGAAGGATTGGTATTAGTTATTAAATATTTGGTAGAATTTACCAGTGAAGCCATCTGGTCCTGGACTTTCCCTGACCATGGGTTTTTCTTTGCTAGGAGGTTTTTGGTTACTGATTCAATCTCTTTACTGTTATATATCTTGGCATTTTCTATTTCTTCCTGAATCAGCTTAGGTGATTTGTGTGCTTCCAGGAGTTTTTCCATTTCATTTAGGTTATGTACTTTTTTTTTTGCATGCAACTATTCATAGTATTCCCTCATATTCCTCTTTATTTCTGTAAGGTCAGTAGTATAGCCCCATTATTATTTCTAATTTTAGTTATTCATGTCTTCTCTTTTTTATCTGTCAATCTAAAGTTTTGTCAGAAATGAAGAATTGTTAAAATATATAATATTTTTAATATATATGTATATTGAACTTTTTAGTGGATTGCTATCGAATTCTGAATAAGGGAATGTTATTGATATTTAGTAACCTGGGGTCAGGTTAGATAAAAAATATTTTAGCAAGTAAAGATTTAGGGAGAGTAATTTTGAAAGAATCATTAATACCAAACAGATGATTAAAAATCATAATTTTCACACTCTCTCACTCTGATGACTAGTTGTAAAGTAAAAAAAAAAAAAAAAAAAGACTCAGGAAGAAATGAGAAGTTTAATATGGCATTGTTCCAAATAGTATTTCTTAGGAGATATTTA
The DNA here is from genome assembly GCF_023091745.1 of Budorcas taxicolor. Taxonomy (NCBI): domain Eukaryota; kingdom Metazoa; phylum Chordata; class Mammalia; order Artiodactyla; family Bovidae; genus Budorcas; species Budorcas taxicolor. The sequence goes on along the minus strand of NC_068923.1, from coordinate 67,441,152 downwards.
GCAAAAATATAGACTGTGTTGATTTGGACCATTAAAGCAGGAGTATATCAATGGAAGATTTCATACTAATTCCCTATCCTGTAACAAGCTTTATCAAAGAAGTACCTTCTATATGACACTATTCAGCCATCTAATCCACCAATGCAATGGACACGAACTTGGGCAAACTCTGGGAGATGGTGAGGGATAGGGAGGCCTGGTGTGTTGCAGTCCATGGGGTTGCGAAGAGTTGGACACAACTGGGGAATTGAACAACAACCTGCTATATAAATGAACCAAAAATGGTCTTTGTTATATTGGTCATTAAGTTGTTACTCTTTCATAGCAGGATGAGCTCAGACTTTTAGCCTTATGGTTTGCTTGATTTGCATCCCTGGAGAAATTATGCCTTGTATCTATTATATAGTTAATTAAACCATCGGGCTATTAAAGACCTAAACCACTGCTGCCCTTCTGAGCTCTCTAACTCAAACACTCCACAGCATGTTGCCAAGCAACATCCATCTAGATACATTAAAGTACCTATCTGGTCCCTCTCTCTTCTCAGAGTTTTCTTGCTCTCCTCTTCTGGATGGTATCCCCCTTCTCAACACTATAAGCTCTAAACAGTCTCTTTCTATGAGAGACCTCAACCTGCAGGTAAACCTGTTAGAGGGTCACTTAGATAAATTATGTGTGTTACTGCGTCTGCGTGGTTATATCTTTTCCCTAATGGGCCCAAATTCTGTGAAACCCTTATAGTACCTTCTATTAGATAGGGCTATTCCTGCCTGGAAAATCTCAAGGACAAAGGTGCCTGGTGGGCTACCGTCTGTGGGGTTGCAAAGAGTCAGACATGACTGAGTACGCACACACCTTACATAGTGGTAGCATACAGCCACATTTTCATTGTAAAAACAAACATACAATTTAAAACCAAAAGAGAGGCTGACTTGGGTTTTGTGTGGAGAAACGGCATGAGCAAAAGTCTTGCCCAAAGAATGAGCTTGACATGTTGGAGGGGCTCAGAGGTGGCAATCGCATCTGGAGCACAGTGTGTGAGGTAGCAAGTAGCACAGAGTGAAGCTGGAGCGATTGGTGGAGGCCAGACTTTAGCCTAACAAGTCATGTAAAATAGGAAGCCTTGAAGATTTTAATTACCGGAATGACATAATGATGTTATAATATGTTTAATGATATTATAATAATCTTTTAATAATGAATTTAAAAGAGGCCAAATACAATTTTTATTTACAGCACAAACTGAACCAAGAAAAAACATGCATAGAAAGATGAGTTGGTTAAAAGTAAAAGACAAGAACTTGTCTTTTCTTTAAAGTTTTCTGTTAGTCTGGCTGATGTGCAGAGAATAAGAGGAAAAAGGTCAAGCGTGGGATTAGGATGGTGTAGTAACAGGATGCAGCATTATCCAGAGAGGGATTCAGGTAGCTTAGGCATGGAGACATAAGCTAGGACTTGAGTTACACTGTGCAGAAACAACAGGCTTGCTGGTCGTTTAGATGGTGGATTTGATGGTGAAGTTTTCTGACCTGAGCAATTGTGTGAGTGGTGTTACCATGTTAAGAAATGAAAAAAAAAGTGGGAACCACATATTTTAGTTAGTTTTGAATGTGTTCGGGTTATGGTGCCTTTGAAACATTCAAGTAATCATGTTGAGAAGTCAGCTAAATATAAGAACTGGAGTTCTCAAAAGCTCATATCAGTAAGGGATTCATCAGAGTATATAGAATGAGCCTTGAAGGTCAGTCTCACAGGAGAGTGAAATTAGCATTTTAGGTGGATTAGCATTTAAGCCCTGCAGATTATTAAATAATTAATTTTTAATTATAAAATATGAAAAGCTAAACTGTGTGAAACATTCACAGAAAATGGTATAGGTGAAATTAATGGTGCTTCTTCTTTACCTTCTCTAAATTTTCCATTGTTCATATAATAACCATAGAGAAGGATATTAAAAAAAGCTACCAAAAAGGAAATCACTGTAGACATTTAGACTTGAAGTAAGGAAGGGATGAATCAACGTATTGGTCCAAATGGAAATATAAAAGCCAATTTGCATAGGAATTATCATTATAATTTTCAATATTTACTGGGTAATTACTCTGGTCGACAATTTTTTCAACATTTTAAATTCACTGTCTTATTGATTCTCACAATACAGTTAAATGATTAAAGCCAATATTATACCCATTTTACAGATTAGAGAATTTTATTAGCTTGCAACAGGTTCATGTTAGTAAACTGACATGCCAAGATTCAGAACCATCTCTGTGTAATGCAGAAGCATGTGCAATAATTCAGGGAGCTCTGAAAAGGGGGATGGTTGAAGTTATTGGGATAGATGAAATCACTAAAAGAAGGAGAGATCACAATTCAAGCATGGGTGAAGTACGAAATTCATTGTTAACATAAGTTCACTTTGAACCTGACAACCCATGTCCCCAATGTGAATGTTTTACTAATTCTAACACTCTTCCTGTCCCCCACATTAAAGGTTTCCCAGAAAAGTGCATACCACTCTCGACTGTGCTCAGTGCTTTTACGAGGCTGTGATGTGGAATTAACAGTCAAGAAATTTTAGCTTAGATTTATATCAATTCTACTGTTACTAATAAGTTAACATGGGATTCAGTCAGTTCATGAAATGCAAGTGCAAAATACGGTTATATAAACAATTGAGGCTCTTCAAAGCCCCTGGTGTATAATTGCTATGAAGGTTTTAGAGCAGAAAAAAGAAAAAACTGTATATTCTTGTGATATATTTATTAGCTGATGAATTGACAAGGAGAGACACAAATTGTTAAAATAAAGTGAACTGATTTACAAATCTTTCAGTCAGTCCAGGATAGTCTATGATGCATTAACTTTGGCACAGAAGTGGAATCAATTTTACTATTCATGGTTTTTATATCCTATTGTTTTATGCCACTTTTTTATTTTTCAGATTAAGCTCTTCACTTGCTTTACTGTCTTCAGAGAGAGTAAACAGAACAGGAGAAAATAGGAAACATTGTTCAGAAATCACTGTTCTGTGACAATCAGAGCTTTATATTCATCACAGATGAGTCATTACATAAGGCCAACTAGGACATCTATATCTGTAATCAATAGTGCAAAGTCTCTCATAGCCAAGATTAATATGTGAGGGCACAATTAACTGCTCTGGGTGTTATTTATTGATCTTATGTTGTGTGAGATAGACATGCCTATTTTTATTATCTGCTTAATTGAAAAGCAAAAACACCAATAATTAATAAAGTTCATTGATTTCCAAATATTTCAAAAGCTGGTGACTATGTCACAAAGCTAATCTTTAATTTTCGAACCTTTTTGTGTTGTTAGTTTGGCTAGAATAAACAAGAAGAGGCTCGGTAAATATGACTGGATAATAAGGTTTAGTTTCACCAGGGATATATATATGCCCTTCTGTGGACATAATTTTTGCATATTAAAACCACTATCTTAATAGCATAGTAGCATATAGATTATTTAAAAACACAACATGATGCAAAATTTCTTAGCATCTTCTTATGTATGAATATTTTTTTCTTTTTTTCTCCCATTGTTGTAAAACATTTGCAACCTTAACAGGAAAAAATATATTTATCATCTTTGTTTGTTTGTTACCCACTCATCTGGTGAATTTCAGAAGCATAATGATGCCATTTAGTGGCCCATGGGGAGCAGTGTGCTTGTTTTTAATGTAATATATTCAGAATAATCCGCCTGCCAGTGTAGAAGACGTAAGCGAGGTGGGTTCAATCCCTGGGTGGGGAAAATCCCCTGGAGAAGGAAATGGCAATCCACTTCAGTGTTTTTGCCTGGAGAATCCCGTGGGCAGAGGAGCCTGGAAGACCACAGTCCATGGTCATCGCAGAGAGTCGGACATGACTGAGTGCTCACTCACAGAATAAAGTAGAATGACTGTACTTGATACAGAGAACATTATTATAGGGCAGAGAAAGATGAGTTCAGATCTCAGAACAGTTATTATAAAAGTATTTAGGCTTGAATTTTCCAGCTAAAGTTATTTTTGAGTCTAAGTAGAAAACATTTATTTTAGGAAACCAAGGTTAAATTCCACAGCTTCTGCTAGCTTACCTTGTGAATTCACGTGATGACTTAGGTCTGTGCTTCCAATTCCTATCCTGTGTCTTAGTCACATCTGGGGAAAAAAAAAAAAGTGGTTAAACTGGCTTTAAGTCAGCATACACACAGAGAATACTGCATCAATCTTGCCCATAGCTGGCCATGGAATGTCATTATTTCTCCCCAAAACAAGAATAAGTAACACAGTTTTCCTTAGTACAATACCCTTGGCAGCCTTAATGTCAGTCAGAGTTGGCATATATGCTTAAATCTGCATAATTATTTGGAATACATTCACTATTGTCTTTTCTGGGTCTAAAATTCTATATTTCTGCTCAAATATAATATTAATATTGACAGCAGTACAAACATTATTTTGACTTACATTTGTGATGCATTTTATTGCTCAGTCATGTCCGACTCTTTGCGATCCCATGGACTATAGCTCATCAGGCTCCTCCATCCATGGAATTTTCTAGGCAAGAGTACTGGAGTGAGTTGCCATTTCCTTCTCCAGGTGATCTTCCCAACCCAGGGATCAAACCTGGGTCTCCCGCATTGTGGGCAGATGTTTTACCCTCTAAGTCACCAGGGAATCCCATTTTTAACTATATGTTATGCCTATTCAGTAGTCATTTATTAAGATTTGTGAGTATATATTGTACTTATTAGATACTAGGGTTGTTGAATCATTAGGCCTTTCAATACATAAACATTTAGGACCTGAAGGATATTTTTCTCCACTTTAATTATAGAACAATTAAAATTATCTTACTGATTTCAATACAGAGTTTTATCTCTGATCCTTTTAATGCTAAATCCATCAATGGAGCAAATCTAGTGTTCCTTTAGGAAATACAGTTCACTAAGCACAAATTTATTTTGTCCTTCAGTTTCAAGGGTGCACTACTTGCAATCTTTCAGTTAACATTTGAGCTCTTTTAACTGTCTTCATAGATTTACCCTATGAGAGTTGCCTGAACTAACTTGACAGGTACTGTACTGGTTTGTTAGAACTACTGCAACAAATTACCTCAACTTTGGAGCATTAAAACATACAAATCTATGTTCTTACAGTACTAGAATGCAGAAGTCCCAAGTTAGTTTCAAAGGGCCTAGATTAATGTGTCGGCAGGGCTATGATTCCTCTGGAGGCTCTAGGGGAAAATCCTCTGCATTGCTTTTTCCAGCTTCAGCAGCTGCTTCTTTGCATTCCTGGGCTTGTGGCCCCTTTCTCCATCTTCAAAGCCAACAACCTGTTGCCTTCAAATTTCTTTCACTCTGCTGTTGTTCATTCATTAAGTTGTGTCCAACTCTTTGCCATCCTATGGACTGAGCACAGCAGGCTTCCTTGTCCTTCACTATTTCCTGGAGTTTGCTCAAATTCATGTCCATTGAGTCAGTGATGCTATCTAACCATGTCATTCCATACCACCCTCTCTCTGTTGAGTCATCTCATTCTCTTTTCTCTCCTCTCTGTTTTCCTCTTATAAGGAATATCTCCCTTTGTTTTCCTTTTATAAGGACATTTGATTACATTCAAACTCACCTGGATAACCCAGGATAATCTCTGTATCTCAAGTTCCTTAATTTAGTTACACCTGTAAAGTTTCTTTTTAAGGTAACACTCAAAGGTTCCAGGGATTTGGTTCTGAGTATCTCCTTGGGGTCATTATTTCAGCTTATCACAGATTCCACAGAGAGACATAGTTAATAATATTGAAAATAAGGGAAACAAATATTTGTCAAGATTCATGAATTGTATCTCAAGATTTGAGGAGGAAATGTCATAACTTTCTAGTTACATACAATTACAACTGCAGTGGTTCTATTGCCCTATTGCTGGTTAAAAAACTTTTAGGATGATGATGTAATTGTGTTAAATCATGTTTGTAACCGAATCCCTTTGTGACTAAATTTGCATGTTTTTTGTTTTTTGTAGGCCTAGCTGAACTGAGTCAGAGACTATGCTTACGTACACGATCATATCACAGCCATATTATGATATGCCTTTCTTATACCTACTGTTGTGCCAGAAGGGAAATTTTCAACAATGGAAAATATGATGGAAAACTTAATTGTCCATTTAACAAATATTCATTTAACATATTTGTGCCAGGCACTCCCCTTAGAATTGTCACTAAATGCAAATATCAAACAGTCAAAATCTTCAGCTATAGTGTTTGGGGGAGCAGGGTGACAAATTATGCTCAAAGACTGAGATTGTCTTTGCCAGTAGTTTACTTAACATAGGTTCTGCAGGAATTTCACAACCCAGTAGCATTTCAGGGTCATGTCTCTTAAGAAGCAAATAAAGAAATAACATACTCCAAACAAATGATAAATGAAATATATTATTGTTCCATGCTAGGAGATATGAAAGGAATAAAGTCCAAATTTAGTTGAGATGTGTCTTTACTACAAATTTTGGTTTCTCAGGAGAGTCAGATTTGTCAGTGGAGATCTGATGTCCAGCTACTGGTGCAAAAATAAAAGTGCCCTGTTGCTGGAGCATGTTGCCAGGGAAGGGAACGAAGGTGCCTGTGTTGACTGGCAGGCTGATCTCCTTGGAAGGAAGGGACTCCACTGCATGGTTTCCTTACTGCCAATAAAGAAATCCGGAGAAGGCAGTGGCACCCCACTCCAATACTTTTGCCTGGAGAATCACATGGATGGAGGAGCTGGTAGGCTGCAGTCCATGGGATCACGAAGAGTCGGACACGACTGAATGATTTCACTTTGACTTTTCACTTTCATGCATTGGAGAAGGAAATGGCAACCCACTCCAGTGTTTTTGCCTGGAGAATCCCAGGGACGGGGGAGCCTGGTGGGCTGCCGTCTATGGAGTCGCACAGAGTTGGACACGACTGAAGCGACTTAGCAGCAGCAATAAAGAAATCACCTTTATCATAGTGAGTGAAAGTCAAGTCAGTCGTGTCTGACTCTGCGACCCCAAGGACTGTAGCCCACCAGACTCCTCTGTCCATGGGATTCTCCAGGCAATAATACTGGAGTGGGTAGCCATTCCTTTTTCCAGCAGATCTTCCCGACCCAGGGGCTGAACCTGGGTCTCCTGCATTGCAGGCATATTCTTTACCATCTGAGCTTCCAGGGAAGCTCCATCTTTACCATGGCAACAGCTAATGTCCCGAGGTCCTTGGAGACAGAGATCAGCAAAAGGTAGATTTGTCCAGAGGGAACCTGAAAGTCTTCTATATTCCATGCAAACTCTTGGTATTCATGGTTTAAACCTCTCCTTGCCTTAATTGCTTTTCCATCCAATCTTGCTTGTGAGTCCCTAGTCAGGACCATCAGCAGCTAAGCTCTGAGTGCTTATCAATCACAATAGATGAGATGACGATGTCCTGATACAGTATCCTTCATTCTTGTATCAAAATAAGCTTAACAACTTTGTTTTTGGTCTTTGCCATAAAGAAGGGGATCAAGACAACTTCACCTAAGTCATAAACAAGTGAATCTGAAAGCATATTGGACTGGTATAAAATAATTGCCCTTATGCTGTCTGCATTCTAGTTGGGGGAATATGAAATGTAATAGTAATCCCCTGTTCTTAGGAAGCACAAAAATCAATTTTTTTTCATTAGAATAAAACATGAAATCTAGAAAAGTTTATGCCTGATAGATTGTCCTCTGATTTAAACCTCTCCTTTTGCTTCTTTCTTTATCCACTCTCCAGAAACATCTCCTACACATGTGGGCACTTTTAATATAGAAAACCTTTCAACTGCTCTACACCTCTGAAATGGTATATAGTACTACAGGCCTGAGCAGTTTCAGCCCATAAGGTTGGTCTCATTTGCTTTATCACTAACCTACTTGATAAGCATGGTTTCCAAAAGGCGCTGGAAATATTGAAAAATATGCTACAATTTCTATACACTTTCAAATTGGATATAATCCCTGGCCACCCTCTAGGCAATCTGCTATGTCCCCTACATTACTACCTTTGGAGAACAATATTGCTATTTTCTTTCTGAAAAAGACAATAAGCCATTATCCTAACAACATGAATGTGAAAGAGTGTTTGCCCCCAAGCATACCGTATTTAGGGTTGTCAAAATGGTACGTATGGAAATTTGATGACACTAGAAATCAGTAGCATTATATATAAGGTGGGCCCTCAGGTGACTGAGAAATGGACTTTGATCACGTGATTTTTTTTTTCCATTTAGAGTTCATTTTAAAAAAAAAAAGGAAATCAAGAGAAACATGAATCTATGAGGAAGTAAAATGTTCCCTAAAATATATTCTTTTCATGTGTAAAATTGATTTTCAGATTCTATGGAAATTTAACTAATGCAAATATTTAATAATCCTTCACTATCTCCTGGAGTCTGCTCAAACTCATGTCCATTGAGTCAGTAATGTCATATTCTAGTAGTTCAAATAAATTATCATAGACATGAAGTTAAAAGCTTTGTAAATGTTTACATGGATTGGAAACTCAAGAATAGTTATAGATTATCAAATACCAAGAAATAAATCAATGTTAATTTATACAACTATAAGTTAAACTGCATTTGGCAATACCTATATTCATGACTAGTGCTATGAATATGCATAAAACAAGATTACAATCTAAGATTTTCTCCATGCTTCATGTCAAAGATTAACTATAGGCTTCAATAACAGATACAACTAGTGAGGTGAGGGGATTTACTGTATAAAAAGCTATATTTTAGTTATTTGTAATAGAATTTGTTGTCTCAGGAGGCTTTAAAAATAGCTGAGAAAAGAAGGGAAGCAAAAGGCAAGGGAGAAAGGGAAAGATATATTCAACTGAATGCAGAGTTTCAGAGAATAGCAAGGAGAGATAAGAAGGCATTCTTAAATGAACATTGCAAAGGAATAGAGGCAAACAATAGAATGGGAAAGACTAGAGATCTCTTCAAGAAAACTGGAGATCTCAAGGGAATATTTCATGCAAGGATGGACAAGATAATGGACAGAAAGGATAATGACCTCACAGAAGAAGAGATTAAAAAGAGATGACAAGAATACACAGAAGACCTATATAAGAAAGGTCTTAATGACCCAGATAACCACAATGGTGTGTTCACTCACCTAGGGCCTGACATCCTAGAGTCTGAAGTAAAATGGGCCTTAGGAAGCATTATTAAGAAGACTAGTGGAGGTGATGGAATTCCAGCTGAGCTATGTAAAATACTAAAAAATGATGCTGTTAAAGAACTGCACTTAATATGTCAGTAAATTTGGAAAACTCAGCAGTGGCCACAGACCTGGAAAAGGTCAGTTTTCATTCTAATCCCAAAGAAGGGAAATGCCAGAGAATGTTCAGAATGCCATACAATTGTACACATTTCATATGCTAGCAAGGTTATGCTCCAAATCCTCCAAGCTAGGCTTCAGCAGTACATGAACCAAGAATTTCCAGATGCATAAGCTGGGTTTCAAAGAGGCAGAGGAACCAGAGATCAAATTGCTAACATTCATTGAATCAAAGAGAAAGCAGGGGAATTCTAGAGAGCCATCTACTTCTGCTTCATTGACTATGCTAAAGCCTTTGACCGTGTGGATCACAAAAAACTATGGAAAATTCTTAGATGGATGGGAGGACCAGACCACCTTACCTATCTCCTGAGAAACCTGTATTCAGGTTAAGAAGCAACAGTTAGAACAGGAAGTAGAAGAATGCACTGGTTCCAAATTGGGAAAGGAGTATGTCAAGGCTGTATATTGTTACCCTGCTTATTTAACTTATTTGGAGTACATCATGTGAAAGGTCAGGCTGGATAGATGACAAGCTTCAAACAGATATGCAAATGATACCACTCTAATGGCAGAAAAGGAGCCTCTTGATAAGGGTGAAAGAGGAGAGTGAAAAAGCTGGCTTGAAACTGAACATAAAAAACAGTAAGGTCATGGCATCCAGTCCTATCACTTCATGGCAAACAGAAAGGGAAAACGTGGAAGCCCTGATAGATTTTATTTTCTTGGACTCTCAAATCACTGTGGACAGTGACTGTAGCCATGAAATTTAAACACACTTGCTCCTTGGAAGGAAAGCTATGACAAATTAGATACCTTATTAAAAAGCAGAACATCGCTTTGCCAACAAAGGTTTGTACAGTCAAAGCTATGGTCTTTCCATTAGCTATGTACAGATGTGAGAGATAGACCATTAAGAAGGCTGAGCCTCAAAGAGATGATGCTTTCAGACTGTGGTGCTGGAGAAGACGCTTGAGAGTCCCTTGGACTGCAGGGAGATCGAACCAGCCAATCCTAAAGGAAATCAATCCTGAATATTTTTTGGAAGGACTGGTGCTGAAGCTGAAGCTCCAATACTTTGACCAGCTCATATGAAGAGCTGACTCATTAGAAAAGACCCTGATGCTGGGGAAGATTGAAGGCAAAAGGAGAAGGGGGCAGGGGAGGATGAGATGGTTAGATAATATCACTGACTCAATGGACATGAATTTGAGCAAACTCCATGATATAGTGGAGGACAGAAAAGCCTGGCCTGCTGCAGTCCATGGGGTTGCAAAGGGTCAGAGATGACTTAGCTACTGAACAACAACAAGAATAGAATCATACTCTTAGGTCTTCATCTACTTCACTGAAAGCCTTCTGTGATCCAAATGTGACAAACTACCACTATTCTTTTTTTCTTGTAGTACCATATTTAAAGGACATTTTCATAGTTTTATGTGCATGTAATTGGATACTTTCTATGTTTATCATCACCTGTCAGACACGACTGAAGCGACTTAGCAGCAGCAGCAGCAACACTAAGTAGATCAGTGAATGCTAAATAAAGCAAGCAGAAGACCAACAGCTTGGTTGTGGCTTGTAGATATAATTATTAGCTGCATAGATAGGAAAAGTGTTTTGTGTCTCTAGAAACACTACATTTACCTGATAACTCTCCATACGTCCTGGTAATGTTATATGTAGCAGATAATGAATAAACATTTAGTAAGTGATGAAAATGAATGGATTTCATGTTTATGTTTATATAATACTTGAACACTCTAACTGGACTTTTTCATATATTGAATCTCAGCATCAGTCTTCAAAAAAATCTATAATGACATAAGTGAGACAACAACCTTTCTATAGACCTCAGAATTCCATCAGAAATTCTGTAACATTCTTTTACATTTTATGTGTGTGCATACTAAGATGCTTCAGTAGTGTCCAACTCTTTGAGACCACATGGACTGTAGTCCACCAGGCTCCTCTGTCCATGGAATTCTCTAGACAAGAATACTGGAATGGGTTGCCATGTCCTCCTCCAGGGGATCTTCCTGACCAAGGGATTGAACCCATGTCCCCTGCATCTCCTACATTGGCAGGCAGGTTCTTTACCAGTAGTGCCACCTGGGAAGCCCATATTTTATGTACATGTGCTTAACTGAATTATAGTTTCTTTAATGGTCTATTAAAATAGCAAATAAATGTATCTCCCAAGAATAAATATAGCAGTAGAGTTTAGGAAATTAAACTGAAAATCCTTAAAAGTTCTCATTAAATTATCTTAAGTTTTTTTCCCAGTGCATTCCTGCAGCAATATGGAAGGCCAGGTACAAGCTTTAATGTCCCTGCTATTTGTAGATGTTGACATTATAGAAAAGTAGCAGGATCAAGCTTGTGTGTTCTAGCTCTGCAGAATTATAACACTATATTCAGCATCAACAAGGGCCTGTTCTAGACAGTGCCTCCAATTTGGTTTTGGTTCCTGTCCAGGACCAGATGATGCTGATTTTCAAACTCTTTAGTTTCCTATGCCTGCTGTTTCTGAAGGTTTTACTGGTTCATAACTGTAAGTCAATTGATCCCTTCATAGATGTTAACTGAAATCACTTACATATTATATCTTCTTGTAGGCTTTATTTAAAACAGGTGATCCTTTTATTAACAACTTTCATTTACCAGCCAGTTTGTGTACTAGACACAACTAAATGTTTTGTTTTTTATTCAGATTATTTTTTGCAGCATTTTCTGTTTATGAGGTAGCTATCACTTGAACTTTTTTATTTAACACATAAAGAAACTTAGATTGGGAAGAAACTTAATAGCTTGACCACAGACAGCTGTCTTTGGGACCTTCAAGGCACACTGTAGACATGGCTTCTTCCACCAAGCCCTCCCTCTCCTTGCTCTGCAGGCCAGACTTAGTCCCAACTTGCATTTGTGAACTTGACTCCTGATTCCCAGTGTTTGTTGGCTTAAATCAGATTTCCTTTGACTTTGGGTATTGTTGGGAGGGCCTTTCTTCTGGCTTCTAGCTCATTAGCTTTTTTCATCCAGTTCTACCATTGTTTTTATAGTTTAAAAAGATTTGACTGCTCCCCATCTGTGGTTAGAAACAAAGTGTCTAGATGTCTGGAACTTGGGAGTTGATTAAAAAAGTGAATCATCCAATAAATAAGAAAGATGGGAATGTAGTTTTCTTTTCTCTCACGGTTTAACGAGGGGAGAGGTTGATGAACATAACTTCTGTGTTAGGATTGGATGTTGTTTTCTAGGTATGAGCACATTTCTCATAAACCTTTTTACTTGGGAAGCCTATTAGCATAATTTTTCATTTGCATTATGATCATGGGGCTAAGGGAAAATAAAATTTGCTTTAAATAAAATATCCTTGATAAATTAATATCGTTATGTTCTATTAATCCTCATGTTAAATAGGTTCAAAGTTGGAAGGAATCACTGATATCTTGAGATTTATTGACAATTTACTGGTCTAGAGCAAAGTGTAGTATAATAATACAATCTGTATAACAGTTGATTAAATATCTTCATCAAAAACTAAGAGTGTATGACAGGGCTTGTCTCAATTTTAATATGTTAATTTAAAAATCTGTTACCTTACTGCGGCTCTATTATTTCGATATCCTTTCATTAGCTTCTGTTATAAGAATGGGCCTTCTTTGCAATAAATGTTCAATCAGTACAGTTTGGGGCTATTATTGCATGAAAAACTTAGAAAAAGATGCTCTATTCATTCAGAAGAGATTTACATAAGTGTAGATTTTTTCTTCTATGTGGAAAGATTATTAGTTAAAAATTTGACCACAAAAGACATGGTTTAAAACAGCACACTTAAAGAGTCTCATCATTTCTGTGTGTCAGAAGTTTGGACATGGCTAAGCCAGATCCTTTTCTTCAGGATCTTATAGGACTACAGTTATGATATTGGCCAAGGCTGTGGTATCATCTGGAGCTCAGCTATGGAAGGGTCCATGTCCAAGCTCATGTGATTGGTAGCAGAAAACTGAACCCACATGATTATCTCATGGAGTCAGGGTTTGAAACGTTTAATAAGCTAGAGGGAAGTGAAAAAGAAAGTAAAAAAAAAAGGTATCAAGGTGGCTAATCTATCCCAACCATCTAAATTTGTGACTGAAAGTTCACGTAGTTGCTTCAAAGTGGCCAGATTTTATCCAGGATTTTAAAAAGTAGTTCTGGACTATTTAGTTACACTTTACAAGACTTAGCAGAGGGGAAAAGATTATGTCACAAAGATCTATATCTCACAGTCACACGGAAACAGATCATCCCCAGGACTTTCTATAAAGTACAAGCAGACGAGAATGGTATACACTACAAGCCTCAACTGTATTCATTAAAAAAACAAACTACTTTGTGTTATTAAAGGGACTTCCCAGGTGGTGCTAGTGTTAAAGAACCTGCCAGCCAATGCAGGAGACATAAGAAACATGGGTTCAATTCCTGGGTCGGGAAGCTCCCCTGGAGGAGAGCATGGCGCCCACCCCGGTATTCTTGCCTGGAGAATTCCATGGACAGAGGAGCCTGGAGGGCTACAGGGTCCATAGGGTCACAGAGAGTCAGACACGACTGAAGTAACTTAGCATGCACTATCTTATTAATATATTGTGTGCTTTCTCCATATATTTAGATATGCATATGGGGCCTGCAAGGTGTGTAGGTGCTCTTTCCAGGTCAGCATTTAGGAGCTCACACACTTCTGGCCCCATCTCCCAAAATAGCACGTGGATGTTGTTTCAGGTCAAGTTCGCTAGCAGCAGAGTTTAGGGAAGAGGCTTTTGTGAAAGAATTTACTGAGAAGTGCTTGTATAAGGAGAAGATAGGAAAAGACAGGAGAAGAAGATTAGGCCATGTTATGCCCTGGGGAAGAAACTGTACTACAAGTCCGTCCATCTTTAGAAGGAGTTCTGCCTTTTGTAGCCCTGTTAATTGTCAGTCATTCAGTGCCAGCTGTTAGATGTTGGGGCACAGGTAAATTCTCTGGAGAAGGGGGATGCTATGAGCCTTAGTAGACAATATGCGAAGCCATCGGCAGATGGGTGCACCTCCTTGGGGAAAGCCATCCAACATCACCGACCAGAAGTATGCATTACCTATTTTCATTATGAAAGAAAGTGAAAGTGAAAGTTGCTCAGTCGTGTCTGACTGCAACCCCATGGACTATACAGTCCATGGAATTCTCCAGGCCAGAATACTGGAATGGGTAGATTTTCCCTTCTCCAGGGGATCTTCCCAACCCAGGGACCAAACCTTTCTCCTGTATTGCAGGCAGATTCTTTACCAGCTGAGCCACAAAGAAAGCCCTTTCTCATTATATTATCAATTTCTCTTAGTTTCTGGGGCAAGTGGAAACATGATTGCTCCCTGTAATGTATATGGTATTTTAGACTCCAAATAAAAGGGAGACTTTACTAGGCATCACATGGAGTGCCAAGAAAATGCCAAGCAAACTTACAAATGAAGCGAAGGACATCAGTTGGAAAAAAAATGCATAATATCATGCAGGTTAATTGAATTTTCATAGGTAAATGATATACATGTAGATAATGAGGGGTTACAAAAAAATCAAGATTATTTGAAACACAAAGTTAGACTATAGATGAGGTCATAATTTCATCTTGGCAATGGTGAGAGATTGAGTATTGATAAGTGAGGTGTTGCAAAAAAGAAGGGTTAGTCGTTGTGGAAGAGAGAGAAACAGAGGGAGACAGAAAAAATAGTTTAAAAGTAAATAGTGATAGCAAAAAAGCAAAGGGCCTAAATCAAATGAACAAGAAATTGAAAAATCAATCCTTGTGTAATTGAGTTGACTGTGGACAGGTAAATGGTATAGAAAAAAAACTAAGACAGCCAAGAGTTTTTTAGGTCACTGTTTTTTTAACTATAAACTACCATCCTCATGCATGCATTTATTCTCTAAACATTATTTTAACTTTAAAGCATTTGCATATGCTCACCTCTTTTCCTTTGACATTTTTCCTCTACATGCCATTCTTCCTCTTGGATATCTCTTCCTTCTTCTTCAGATTTCAGCTTGTACAGCAGTTGTTTCTCCTAGAATCTTCCCTGACCACTTAAGTTCTGGTTAGAGGTGCTTCTCTTGGGTTCTTCCATAGCATATGTACATACCACAGAACACATTCCCAGACTTCATTTTAATAGCACATTTGTGAATCTGGATTACGATTCTGTAAAGACAGAAAGCATTGCTTTTCAGTTGACCTGTACTTAATATGGAGGTAGGCACATAATTTATACTCAATCATTTATACTTAAATTATACTTAATACTTAATTAAATAGATAATTCAATGGTTATTAAACTGAAATAATTTTATGTTTTGGGATGGGATATTTTCCAATTTTGTATTCATACAGTATTAATAAAATTACAATTATCATTAAGATTCAGATATTTCAGTTTATCATTGTGCATGTTCAGTTATGTCCGACTCTTGCAACCGCATGGACTGTAGCCCGCCAAGCTCCTCTGTCCATGGAATTCTCTGGCACGAATACTAGAGTCGGTAGCCATTCCCTTCTCCAGGGGACCTTCTTGACCCAAGGATCAAACTTGGGCTCCTGCATTGCAGGCAGATTTTTAGCCATCTGAGCCACCAGGAAAGCCCCAAAACTTTGGTTAGAGTGAACCCCAAATAACCATTTTATTAACTCATCATTAGAAACAGACAAACATACAAACAGTAGCAGAAGTAGGACTCAGAGAATTTATAGACACATGGAGAGTGAAGGGAATAAAACATTTAAATAAGAAAGATAAGAGTGCATTTGAGATTGAGGGGAAAATATGGAAGATACAGAGGAACATTCTGTTGGAGAGTCAAACAGTCTTAGGAATAACTGACGAAAAAGAGTTTAATTAGAGTGAGATAAGTAATACTGATAATAACAGCTGTCAGTCTCTTTGGTATTCAAAAGCCAAATAACTGCTTTATCTTTATTAAGATACACAGAAGTTCTGATTCATTCCCATATTTTAGAGATATCTTAAAATTAAGAGTTAATAAATTATTCTGAACATTTCCTTTCAAGTTGAATTTGGTTTCAGCGTTTATTTGAGTAGGTATAATTTATAATTAAAGCCAAAATGATAGAAAATATCTTCACACATGAAGAAAATTACCACTATTAATAGCTCTCTAATTTTCAAAGTCTTCATGCTAATGATATGGCTGTAAGGGTCTAACGTAAGGACATAATACTACAAATTATAACTTGTGGTGTGTTCATAAATATTTACCTACTGGCTTTCAGGGGAAGGAGAGGAAAGACCTGGTTTGTGGTAATTGTAAAATTCTACAAATTTGGTAGGTGTACTTACTCCTGTTATTGTTGCTTAGTTGCTAAGTTAAGTCTGACTCATTTGCAGCCCCATGGACTTAGCCCACCCATTTCTTCTGTCCATGGGATTTTCCCAGAAAGAGTACTGGAGAGAGTTGCCATTTCCCTCTCCAAGGATCTTCTCAACCCAGGGATAGAACCCATGTCTTCTGTGTTGGCAGGAGGATTCTTTACCACTGAGTCACCAGGGAAGTCCATAAACACTCCTACCAGTATCAAGGCACTGACTATCTATTTGCTCCATTCTATCTTCTCTAGAATGTTCATATAGAAAATTATCTTGATAGTAGAGATAATATCTCCTTTAAGAGCAAAGGGCAAATATACCTTTTGTCCAGTATAATGAAGACAATGCCTTCCTCCAGAACAAAGGTCAAGCATGCTTATTAGCTATTATAAAATATTCAAGTTCTTTAAGCTCGTTCCTCTCCCATAACTCAACTTACTGCCTGTATAGCTATCATCTGACCCACTTTACAAAGTCATGTGGGAATTGTGGCTTAGGTAACAGTGCAGGAATGCTGATAACTCTAGCTACTGTTACTGCTTTCTGTAATCCATCCTTCATTTCTGACCCAGGAGTCTTGTCTTCTGTCAGCATCCATAAGATGACAGTTTAACTTACTGGCCTGGCAATAGGATAAAATCTCAGATCCCTCAGCGTTCATGACAATAGACTAATTATTACCTAGTAAAGCTGACAACTGAGATAGTCTAGAACTATTATACATAGTTACTAAATACAATTGCTCAAGTTGTATATTACATAGGCAAGTCTCTAGAACCATAAGTCTGACTTCATAATATTGGTATACCAGGATTAGTTCTGCAATGATATTTTCAAATGGAAAAATATTATTGCAAAATTATAGATCTCTAGAAGTATTCTATAGTATTCTATGGCCTAATTTTATCATCTGTATGTCCTAGCACTAATGGGATTCACCAGAAATTCCACTTGGATTTTTTTTAAAAGACTTTTTTAAAGAGCAGTTTTAAATTCCTTGCAAAAAATGAGAAGATACAGAGATTTCCCACATAGCCCTTCCTTCACACACATACAGCCCACCCCCACTATCAACATCTCTCATTAGAGTGGTACACTTGTTACAATGGATGAATGTATACTGACAAGTCAATGTCACCTAAAGTCCATAGTTTACATTAGAATTCACTCTCATTGTTGCAGATTCTATGGGATTAGACACATGTACGAAGACATGTATCCACCATTGTATCATCATACAGAGTAGCTTCACTTCCCTAAAATTCTTTTATGCTCTACCTAATGATCTGCCTCTCCCCACAAATCCCGAGTGATCACTCATCTTTTTATGATCTCCATAGATTTGCTTCTTTCAGTATGTTATATAGTTGAAATCATATAGTATGTAGCTTTTTACAATTGACTTCTTTTTCTTATGGCTTCCCAGGTGGTTCTAGTAGTAAAGAATCTGCCTGCCAATGCAGGAAATGTAAGAGATGTGGGTTTGATCCCTGGGACCAGAAGATCCATGGGAGAAGGGCATGGCAATCCTCTCCAGTATGCTTGCCTGGAGAATTCCATGGAAAGAGAAGCCTGGTGGGCGACAGTCCATAGGGTTGCAAAGACCTCAGGGTTGCAAAGACCTCAGGGTCACAAAAACCAAAAAGGTTTTTTGTGGTATATATGCTAACTTAGCAATATACCATAGGGTTGCAAATACCCTTTTAGAAGACTTGAGAGTCCCTTGGACTGCAAGGAGATCCAACCATTTCATCCTAAAGGAAATCAGTCCTGAATATTCATTGGAAGGACTGTTGCTGAAGCTAAAACTCCAATAGTTTGGCCACCTGATGCGAAGAACTGACTCATTTGAAAAGATGCTGATACTGGGAAAGATTGAAGGCGGGAGGAGAAGGGGATGACAGAGGATGAGATGGTTAGATGGCATCTCTGACACAATGGACATGAGTTTGAATAAACTCTGGGAGTTGGTGAGGGAAAGGGAAGCCTGGTGTGCTGCAGTCCATGGGGTTGCAAAGAGTCAGACACTACAGAGCAACTGAATAGAACTGATACATTTAAAATCCCTCCATATCATTTCATGGTTTAATAGCCCATTTTTTTCTTTTTAATGTAAATAGTATTTCATTATCTGAGTGTACCACAGTTTAATTATCTGCTCATCTATTGAAGGACATCTTGATTGTTCCCAAGTGTTGGCAATTATGAATAAAGCTGCTTTAAATATCTATGTACAACTCTTTTGGGTAAATACCAAGGAGAGTGATTGGTAAGAATACGTTTAGTTTTGCAAGAAACTGCCAAACCACCTTCCAAAGTGGCTGCAAAATTTTGTATTCTTATTTTTTGAATAAGGTTTCTTATTATTCCACATCCTTATTAGCATTTGTTGTTGTCAGTGTTTTTAATTTTGGGTGTTGATATATGTCCAGTGATATCTCTCTATCTTAATTTGTGATTTAATGATGACATATTATAGAGGATCTTTTCAAATACTTATTTGCCATCTGTGTATCTTCCTTGGGGAGGTATCTCTTCAAATCTTTTAATTCAGGTTTTACATTTTTTTCTTGTTAATTTTGAAACAGTGCTTTGTATATTTTGGATAATAGTCCTTTATCATGTAAGGATTTTACATTTGAGTATGCATACAATTAATGAGAGTCCAAAAATTAAGATAGCCACACTTATTTATCATTATGGTAACATTTAATCAGATATGCTAACTCTGTTGATCTGTTTTTTAACAATCTGTTTTTTATTAATTTTAGAAACATTTTCATATGAAACATATGAAAAAATACTGTGTCTAATATAACAACTTATTTTCACATGAATTCTGGATTTTTAGATCTGACTACTGTTCTTTGAAGCTAAAAAATAAAATAAAATTCTCTTTCCTAAAAGAAATTACAGTGAGAAGACAGACATGTAAAATAAAACAAATATCTAAGGTAATAAAGTGGTAACATGAATGCAGTAAGTCAGGTATGTGAGCAACAATTGAGAATTTTCTCAAGAGTAGTGAGCTGAAAAAGTGTCTGGGTTCTAAGCATAGTATGTTGATTGAAAAAAGTGTACAACCTAGAAGCTGACAATTCTGCTTTCTTTGGTGAACATACTGAAGGCTTCAGCACAGGAAACAACCTCTCAGCTCTGAGGCACTGTTCTGAAGAGGTGAGGGAGGAGCCAGGAAATACAGGAGTTTTTGTAAACAAACAAACAATAAACAGGTAGCATCAAAAGATTACTGCTGGAAAGAAAAACCAGATCTCTCAAGTCAGTGAATTTAATCTTTTTCTATGTATGGGGAGATGCGAGAATCCGGACTCATTGAAATCATTATTTTGATATGCACCTTAACTATCTAGGGCCAGTCTTTTCTCCACCCCAAACCCCCTAAGTGTGCAACTCTGTAGGTGGCGGCCGGGGCTGATGGCTTCATGGCTACAACATCCTTTGTTTAATTGATGTGATATTTTTTGTACATGAAAGTATCATATGCTACTTAGCTATAGCTACTTGTTTCTATGGTCATTTTAGTTTCAAGAGAAGCCAGGAATTCAGTCTTTGGTGTAAACGTTTCAAATTTTAGAATGTGAGGAAGCAAGATGTAGATCAAACAAATCTGTGGACACAGTTAGTCCTTTCAGTCATATTCTGCAGCTTTTATTTAACAACTATTTGCACAGTAGTATAATGTGGACTCTACCAGAGGTATATACAAAGTATGATGGTAGCATGGAAGAGTGAAATATAAAAGGTAATCTTTGAAGCATTCACCTTTGGAAGGATTTATAAGGACATTCCTTTGCATTGCTGAAATAAGGCAAAGGGAACAACGTATGGAAAGCATGGAGGCCTGAGAAGACTTTCCCATGTTTGGGGGACTATTTATGGTCCAGTGTGTCTGGAATACAAAGCTCCAGAAAACCCATATGGGGTATAACTAACTAAAGGGCTATAGAGAGCGGTAGTTGTTTTTGATCATACTGGCAGAGCCAATTCATGAGTGTCCTTGAATGCCTTGTTTAGGAGCACATTCTAAGTGATGAAGCATTAAAGCATTTTAAGTAGGAGATTGTCTAATCTGGCTTGTCTTTTATAAATAATCCTAGTTATTGTCTTGAAGTTGAATGGAAAATGGAGAAGGGAACAGGAACCCATATCCAGGTGACTGAATTAGATGTGCAGAGTAGGAGGAGTTCAAAAAATAGTTTTGCCTCTACAGATCAGTATTAAAATTATATTGTATTATATTTTATATGAGTTAAATTAATTCTACAAATTCAAATTAGAATCTTGTTAAAATTAAAATGAAAATGATAAATGCTTTTAATAACATAATTTAAGAGTATTTTTAGAAATTCTAGTTCTTTCAAGAGATGACCTACTCTCACATTACTTGAAAACAATGCTTTCCTCTCAGAATAGGAAAAAGAATATAGTCAGCATACCTGTATTCTTGAAACTGTGTTTCTGTCTGTCTATCTATCATCATCACCTACCTGTGACCCAGTTGGGAGGTTTATGGGTTTGTGTGAATCTCAAACCATTGTTTGCTTTACTCAGTATTTTACTGGCAAGTGACAAAGGCCAGTCTATATCAACTCAAACAAATTAAGGAATTACTTGATTTATGTAACCTAAAAGATGAGGGGTAAGAAAATTCCAATACTTTGAGGGTATATTTAGGAGAAATCTCAATTGAAAACTTAAAAAAAAAAGTTGATGTATTTATTTTGGGTGCATTGGGTCTTTGTTGCTGAAAACTTTTAAATTAACTTATTTTTTATTAGTTCTTTTCACTTGAAAATCAGTACATAGACTTAAATGTAGATATTCATTAGGACTCTGGCTTCCTTTCTCTGTGATTTCCTCTCTTCATACTCCATATGTCAGCTTCATCCTAAAGTTAAGTTTCCTCATGGTGATGAAATGCCTGAAGCAGATCTAAGCTTCACAACACTGTGAATGTCCAAGAAGAAGAGAAAACTTCTTTTCCCTCAATCTTTATCCAGATTCCTAGGCTTTAATGCTATTTTTGACCAAGTTATAACTTTTTCCTAATCCTGAACCAATCACTGTGGCCAAGGAAATGCTATTTACTTACTGAGTGAATTCTGACTTAAATACACATCTGTGAGCTAGCTATTATGACTTTTGGAGTATGATTATGCTTAGTGGAGTGGGACAGATAGAACCCATCCTTCAAATTGGATCTGAAGTCAATTCTACCAAAATTACATGTTGTTATGCAATGGGAGAGAGTGAAATAGACTAAGAAGGTATCTGCTGCTGTTGCTGCTAAGTCGCTTCAGTCGTGTCCGACTCTGTGCGACACCACAGCTCCACAGGCTCCTCCGTCCCTGGGATTCTCCAGGCAAGAACACTGGAGTGGGTTGCCATTTCCTTCTCCAATGCATGAAAGTGAAAAGTAAAAGTGAAGTCGCTCAGTAAGGATCCGACTCTTCATGACCCCATGGACTACAGCCCGCCAGGCTCCTCCATCCATGGGATTCTCCAGGCAAGAGTACTGGAGTGGGGTGCCATTGCCTTCTCCAAAGAAGGTGTCTAGTGTCCACCATACCTTGATTCAGGTATGCTGGACTCAGGTCATTGAAAATTCATCCGTCTCTCTTATCTCTGTTTTTCATAGTATCTGCTTCAGTCTCAGTTCCCAAGTTCTGGTAAAATAGTCACTAGCTTTCTCCAAGCTAAAAAAAAACAAAAACAAAAACAAAAAACCATTCTATCTGGTTAAAAAATCCAGGGTAAGAATTTGTTTTAATCAGTAGCTCTAAAAAATGATCAGTATGGCTCTTTATTATACCAACTTGGGTCACACATCTGTACTTGGAACAACTTTTACCAGAGCTTTGAATGCTCCTACTGATTAATCCTGAGCTATGTGACATTCTTGGAGATTGTTTTTAGATAAACTCTATTCAGATAACATGGGCTTACACTGGAGGCCAGTTAGATCCCCGAAGAAAAAGAAGGAAACACTTATTAAAGAAGGAAATGGTTGTTAGGCAAAACAACAACAACCAAAACCAGCAATAAACAAACCTCATAAAAATGTGCACACACACTCAACAAGAACAATAACTTTCATCCAGTACAGAAACAATAATATATTCAATTGTTTTTTCTCAATAGAATTTAATGACACATGGGTTTCACTGAATTAATTGAAGCTTATTGTTTATGACAATAAAGTTGAAGTTTATTACTGTTTACAACAAAATACAAGGTTGTCTAGCATTTGGATATAACCAAACATTGAAGTAGCATGTTCACTTAAAATAGCTTTATTGTATTAACAACAGAGGATTAATTAAAAGCTATAATAGTGGATTTATAATCGTATTACTTGGAATGTGCTTGGAATTTAATGTCACTTACTTTGGAATAATTTATGGGACATTCTTTGAGAAATATAAGGAAGAGAAAAAAAATCACAGTGCAGGTTTAATCTCAGTGCTGGCCTCAGTGCTCTCATTCACTTGCCAGCATCAGCCATTGAAATCTTTCTTGTACTTGAAAACATATTTCAAAAATTATTTCTACTTGCTTTCAATAATCTCAAACTTATGTAGCATTATGAAGTATCATGTAGTATTAGTGACCATGTCAAGAACGAGGCTGATGAAAAATGGGCTAATATCTGAGGATAAAAAAGCCATTTTTAGAAGACTCGTTAATTCGAAATGTATTAACATGATAAATGCTCCATGGACTGTGATTAGTGGACCTGCTCTGCATAAAATGATCACATAAGTCACTTTCCAGTTTAGTTTTGTATTTCATCTTTAATAATAGCACCACTGATAGACACATGACTGTTAAGGTTCTTTTTGCCAATCCCATCTAAGAACAGCATAATCCCTACATCAGAAAGAAATATCATTAACTGTATATTTAAACATGATTCAAAGTTGGCAACCTATTGTAGATCAAATTAATTTATATAAAAGAGCCTCCCTATCGAAACTTGATCCTCATTAAATCATGGATGCATTAACAATGGCATCCATACTTCCTATTAATCCTGGCTTCACAGCACACTGAGAGTGAATCAAGATTTTAGCTCTAAATCAGGAGTTAAGGAACTCATCTTTTCTAATGTAATGGAATTCTATCCTCTTCTTAACGAAGGGATGAGGATATATATATATCACACATACACACATATATAAAATTAAATGTAATTATATATAAAGTATATATTTTATGTTTAATTATAGTATTTAACATTATATGTATGAATATAAATAGAAAGTTGATTATGTGATTACCTTTCCAAGAGACCGCTCTCCTTTGCATCATGTTATCTGTCCCTTTATTAGTAGTAGCCTTATTGGAGACAGAACTCTGCTTAATTCAAGGAATCACTTAATGATATAATGATATTTATTAAATGTCTCTAGGAAGTAAAATTAAAAGAAATTAAATATTTCTTGTCCTCAATAACTTTTAATTTAATGTAGAGGCAAAACTGTGTGTGTGTGTGTAAGGTACATAAAGAATAGGTACAATCAAATATAAGATGGATATTTTTAAATATTGTTATTTTTCATCATTATTATTATTTCATGTTAATGTTTAAGTTGAAGAATAAGTGAAAGTTATAGAAATTAGTAAAATGATACCCAGTAGCAGGTCATTTTTTAAATTTATTTTTTTATTAAAGAATAATTGCTTTACAGAATTTTGTTGTTTTCTGTCAAACCTCATCCCCTTCCTGTTGAAGCTCCCTCCCATCTCCCTCCCCATCCCACCCCTCTAGGTTGATACAGAGACCTTGTTTGTGTTTCCTGAGCCATACAGCAAATTCCTGTTGGCTATCTGTTTTACATATGGTAATGTAAGTTTCCATGTTACTCTTTCCAAGCATCTCATCCTCTCCTCCCTTTTCCCCATGTCCATAAGCCTATTCTCTATGTCTGCTTCTCCACTAGAAGGTCATTTTGAGTGGCAGAATTGTGCAAAAGGAAAAATCTCAAAATGAAATGCTCCAAAAAGTTAATGACAGCAAAAGAGACACAGATGTATAGAACAGTCTTTTGGACTCTGTGGGAGAGGGAGAGGGTGGGATGATTTGGGAGAATGGCATTGAAACGTGTATATCATATAAGAAATGAATTGCCAGTCTAGGTTCGATGCACGATACAGGATGCTTGGGGCTGGTGCACTGGGATGACCCAGAGGGCAGATTCATGTTGATGTATGGCAAAACCAATACAATATTTTAAAGTAAAAAAAAAATAATAATAAATAAATAAAATTTTTAAAAAAGAAAAAAAAAAGTTTATGAGAAGTATATGTAGCTAAGGGCTTCCTAGGTGGCTCAGTGGTAAAGAATCCACCTACCAAGCAGGAGATGCGGGTTTGATCCCTGGGTTGGGAAGATCCCCTGGAGAGGGAATTTCCCAGTATTGGCTGGAAAATCCCATGAACAGAGAAATCTGGTGGGCTATCTTCCATGTGGTATCAAAGAGTCAGACAGGACTTAGAGACTCAACAACAACAACAGCAACAACAGAATAACATGTAGCGAAAGCTGTAAGCAGTGAAATAAATGTTCATATTTATAAAATTCGCTGTAGGTCCTACAACGCATGTTTTTAGGGATCCCATTACAAGGCAAATGATTAAAAATGAAAATTTCCAAAGAAGTTTTAATGTTTTGAATCTCTTTAATGTGCTGAATTGAGGGGATTGGATCACTGCATAGCAAGGCATTTTATAAATGTGACTGTAACCAATCTGCAGTTTCATAAATATTCTAAGGGGAGAAATAAAGAGTTAGTAGAGCCTGCCCTTTAGTCATTAATATAATACTAAAAAATATACAGGTATTTGATTTTCTAAGCAATCACTGAATATTTTAGCAGTAGTGTAGGAATTTTGCCTCTGGGTGGCGCTTAACAGTGTTTTATGTGACGTGATTGGCTATCGGCTTAGAATAGAGATTAAAAATCACAAGAACATTGTGGATATTTTCCAGCTCAGTTGGCTTTTAGGCTTTATTCCAAATGAAGCTTATTTCAAAGGCCTTTGAGAAAAAAAAAAAAAAGCACAAAGGCAGAGCCTGTTCTGTAAGGTTTAGCAGAAGGTAAGTCTTCATACTGTACCTATTCTTTTTAGGTTTCACCTCATGATTATTCTGGGAGAATACAGGAGAATGACTTTACGAAGTGGTGAAATTGCAGCAATCTTTTTTTTCAAATTACTTGTTAGATATTTTTCTTTGAACAAAATCCATGTGCATTTTAGCTCTGTTGCAAGTAGCAATGTACTTATAACTTTGTTTTCTATGTCCACTGTGGAGATACATAAGCACAGCATTGTTTTCTGTGTCCACATGGCGATATATAAGCGCAATATCTTAGAAGTGTTAATATAGTATAAATATAGAGACTACCTTTGGCATTGACCTTCTACAGAGAAATTCCTTTTTCACTTGAGTTCCCAGCATTCTATTCCTAGAATTTTATATCACTTCATCTCTTCTTCCTGAAATATATCTTAAAATTTTTGTGTTAAAATACACAAAAGGGCAGATTTGACCATCTTAGCCATTTTTAAGTGTATAGTTCAGAGGTATTAAATACATTTGTAATGTGCTACCATAACCACCATTCATCTCCAGGTAGATAAGGAAAAAGATCTCGGATAACTTAACTGCTATATCCATTGAATAATTGTTCCCTATTCCCCACTTCCTTTAGCCCTTGTAAACCACTGTTCTACTTTCTATCTTTATGATTTTGACTATTCTAAGTGCTTCATAATTGGAATCATATGTTGTTCGTCTCTGTGGCTTATTTCAGTTAACATAATATTCCCAAGGTTCATCCATGTTGTAGTATAGGTCAGAATTTCCTCTAAGACTGCATCATATCCTACTGTATATGGACACCATATTTTGCTTATCTGTTCATCTGTTAGCAACGATTCAGGTGTTTCCATTTCTTTGTTTATTCATTCATCCGTCGATGGACTTGAGTTGCTTCCACAATTTAACAATTGTGAATAATGTTGAAATAAACAGATATATGCAAAAGTCTCCTCAAGAACCTGCTTTGAATTCTTCTGGATAAATACCCAGAAGTAAAACTGCTGAGTCATATGTTAATTATACTTTTACATTTCAGAGAAAACTCCAGTCTGTAGTCCACAGCAGCTGTTCCATTTTATACCCCCATTAGCAGTGTATACGTGTTCTGATTTCTCTACATCCTGGCCAACCTGTGTTATTTTCTCTGTATTTATTTTTATTTAATAGTAATAATCATAATGGGTATGAGGTGGTATCTCATTGTAATTTTGATTAGCATTTCCCTAAAGATCAATGGACTTCTCAGGCGGCGCTAGTGGTAAAGAACCTGCCTGCCAGTGCAGGAGATGTGAGAGGCATGGTTTTGATCCCTAGGTCAGGAAGATCCCCTGGTTGTGGGCATAGCAGCCCACTCCTGTATTCTCGCCTGGAGAATCCTATGGACAGAGGAACCTGGTGGGCTACAGTCCATAGGGTCACAATGAGTCAAGTCAGAGATGACTGGAATGACTTAGCATGCATGCACATAAAGATCAATGATGTTGAGCATCTTTTCATGTGCTTATTGGCCATTTGCATATTTTCCGAGAAGTGTCTATTTGGTTCCTTTGTTCATTTTTTAATTGAATTGTTTGTTTTATGTTAGATCAAGTTTTAGGAGTTCTGTCTATAATTTGGATATTAATCCCTTATGACATATGCGATTTTTAAATATTTCCTCCCATTCTATGGGTTGCCTTTTTACTTTGCTGATAGTGTTTTTTGATGCACAAATTTTTACAATTTTCGTAAAGTCCAGTTAGTCTATTTTTTTCTTTTTTCCTGTGCATTTGGAGTTGTTTCCTAATCCAATCATCACTGAATCCAATGCCATGAAGCTGTTGCCCCATGTTTCTTTTAAGGGTTTGACAGTTTTAGCTCTTATATTTAGGTCTTTGATACATTTTGAGTTAATTTTTATATATGATGTTAAATAACTGTCCATTTTCATTCTTTTGCATATGGATATCTAGTTTCTCTAGCACCATTTGTTACAAAGACATTATTTAGCTATTGAACACTCTTGGTACATTTGTCAACAAATATTCTAGTTCAGTCTCTCATTTGTACCTGACTCTTTGCAATCCCATGGATGGCAGCATGCCAGGCTTCCCTGTCCTTCACCATCTCCTGCAGTTCGTTCAAACTCATGTCCATTGAGTTGGTGATTCCATCCAACCATTTCATATTCTGTCATGCCCTTCTCCTCCTGCCTTCAGTCTTTCCCAGAATCATGGTTTTCTCCAGTGAGTCAGCTTTTCACATCAGGTGGCCGAAGTATTGGAGCTTCAGCTGTCAACAGATAGGCGAGGATTTATTTCTGGGCTCCCTGTTCTATTCCATTGGTTTTTATGTCTGTCTTTGTGCCAGTACCACACTGTTTTGATTACTGCAGCTTCATATTTAGTTTTGAAATCATGAAATGTGAAACCTCCAACTTTAAATTCCCTGGAATTCACTTCATCCAGATAGGAGGGGCTTGCAACCATTTCCTGACTCTTTATCTATAGCTCTGAAATTAGAAGTAGCAGTTAGCAGAGCACGGATCCCCAGTATTTGGAGAATAGGTCCTTTTTGCCCATCTTGAGACCTACAAGCTGCATGTGAGCTGCTCCTGGAATATGTGCACAGATATCTACCAGGAGACTGGAGAATGAGATGGGTAACTTCTACTGTGCTAAGAGCTGAAACTGATGAAAAGTGACAACAATTTACTATTGTCCAAGTCTTCCCTTGGAAATTGCAAGCCTTTAAGAGACTCCAGAATTCAAAAAATAGTTAAATCTGTCAGATTCTGCCAATGCTCCTACTGTTTCCAACCATGCTGTCTTCCTTTCAAATATATATTTGAGACTGAAATTGGAAGGCCTTTTAGGAAACATGGTAACAAACTGATTTGGTTTTGATGAAGTGACAGTGGTGAGGCAGAGTGCACTTGTATTATGATGTTCCAATTTCTCCCTTCAGATGTGGCCTTGGGTAAATCTATGAAGAAGTATTGTCTCACTAAATGGGGATAACAGTAGCATTCACTTCACTGAGATCTTGTGAGTAAGAAATAAGGTAAGTAAATGCTTTGGCACTCAAACATAGAGGTGGACTGAGACCCTTTCACTTTGTTTTCTTTTTTTTTTCTTTAAGAGTTTTTTGAAGTGGACCATTTTTTTAAAGTCTGTATTGAATTTATTACAGTACTGGTTTATGTTCTTGTGTTTTGGCCACGAGGCATGTGGAATCCTAGCTCCCCAACCATGGACTGAACTTGCATCCCCTGCATTGGAAAGTGAAGTCTTAGCCATTGGACCATCAGGGACATCCCGAGGCTCTGTCACTCTTTATTTCCCTTCTTACAAAGTGTCATTTGGAGAAAAAAAAATATTCAATCTGTCCAGCTTATTACTTATAGACAACTTGCATTCCCAGATGAATGCTGACAACCCAAACAAATGGAACAACCTTCAGTGACTCTCAGAACACCACCCTAGTCAAAAGATGCTATCAGAATTGTGAACACTGAGTGTTCTCCCTTGTGTACTTTATGTTCTACTTTCACACTTAATAAAAACATAAAACCCCACACTCTAGCTTGAACAGGTTTTCTGTAGCTACCTCAATCAAAAATAAATTCAGTGTCATAAGGACCAAGGGAGTGGAAGATAATATTATATTTCATGAAATAAAGTCACTTCTAAAAGTGATTTTTAGGTCCTAAAAATAGTAATTTCTCATGGGTTTGCAACAAACTTTTTGAAATGTCAAGACATGATGCTGTAGTTGAATAGATTTCCAAAGCACCAAACATACTACACATTTGATCTCTTCCATTTATAAAGAACAATTTTTATGTGTGAAGTAAACACAAAAAATACAAGTGAGCTGTATTACAAAATGGAAAACATATTTAAATACTGATTTTGAAGATCATATGATAATATAATCCTGGGTAAGTACATTTAAAAACTTTGTTAAGTCACAAGATATGGAGAATTCTATAATGCTTAGGTGATAAACATTAGAAGTCGCTAATTGTGAGCAGAAAAACTGAAAAAGTTTGAAAAACTCAAAAGCTTTGCCTTGACTGAGAAGAGCACAGGCCCAGTAGAATATATATTCTAAAAGTGCTAAAGTCCTGCTTTAAATGTTTACATTATGGTCATTTCTGACAAATTTCTGGTGAATTCTTCTTGGTGATCAAATTGAAAATACCCAGATGATGGCACTCAGGAACATCTGCAATCTCTCAGAAATTGGGCTCACCTCTAAAGCAAATGAGAACAAAAACAAAAATCAAGAAGAAAGCTTTATCTCAGAGAGTAGTCAGTTAGTTCAGTTGCTCAGTTGTGACCCCAAGGACTGCAGCATGCCAGGGCTCCATGTCCATCACCAACTC
Source organism: Budorcas taxicolor (assembly GCF_023091745.1). NCBI lineage: Eukaryota > Metazoa > Chordata > Mammalia > Artiodactyla > Bovidae > Budorcas > Budorcas taxicolor. Next base: position 67,410,925 of record NC_068923.1, on the reverse strand, counting down.
CCGGAGCTTACTCAAACTCATGTCCATCGAGTCGGTGATGCCATCTAACCATCTCATCCTCTGTCATTCCCTTCTCCTCCCGCCTTCAGTCTTTCCTAGCATCAGGGTCTTTTCAAAGGAGTCAGTTCTTTGCATCAGGTGGCCAAAGTATTGGAGTTTCAGCTTCAGCATCAGTCTTTCCAATGAATATTCAGGACTGATTTCCTTTGGATGGACTGATTGGATCTCCTTGCAGTCCAAGGGGCTCTGAAGAGTCTTCTCCAACACCACAGTTCAAAAGCATCAGAGAGTAGGAGTCACTTGCAAATTCCTAGAGACTACTTCTTCTGTCAGACTTTTAATTCAAGGAGAAGCCGGTGAAAATGAATTTATTAGCTGGCTGGGCAATTGACTTGTTTATGTTCTTACACAGTCAAAGAGCATAGATCTCAATGTGAACTGGTCATTCCTCACATGGTCTGATTTTTTTTCAAAACATAGTGTTTCATCTTTAACAATGACGAATTTTCATATGTTCTCTTATGTGCTTGCTACTCCTTTCGGTGTGCCTGTTGACAGATTTTCAGACAGATAATTGGGCCCTTTTATTTCTACTCTGTGATCTCAGACAGGGAGTAGAAAGAGATGAGAAAGGTGCATGAAGATGTATGGATTTCCACTCTATTTCTATTCTTATAGTATGCTGTATTATTAATTGCCTGTCTTGTTAGTTATCAAGAAGAATGTTCTGGTTATTGGGTACATGATTTCCCTCAAGGCCATTTATTGGAATTTTAGTAATAAACAGTGGGCTAGCTAGCTCTTCTTTCTGCCACACTAGTATTTGCTCATTGGTTTTCAAAGGTCATTAATGAGATTATTGCTGTTTTAGCTGCTAACCAGGCTCCTCTGCCCATGGGATTTCCAGGCAAGAATATTGGAGTGGGTTGCCATTTCCTTCTCCTGGGGATCTTCTTGACCCAGGGATTGAACTAGCATCTCCTGCTTAGCAGGCAGATTTTTTTTTTATCACTGAGTCACATAGGAAGCCCCATGAATGAGGTACTCCAGCTTTATTTACCTGCTTTCATACCACAGCCTTATTATTTTTATATCATCTTATTTTTTGTTGGTTTGTATATGAGACACTATTGCTCCTCAAAATGGAGTGACAATTTTATAGCAACAATCAACAAAAGCATTATAAGTCATAGGTTTAATTTATAATTAGGTAATTGAATATTATTTCTGTCAAATAATTAAACAGATGACATTCTATTATATATCTTACTTCATATTTAATAAACTGATGAATTAAAGATTCTTATATTAATTACTCTATAGACTTAACGGATTAATATACTAAAGTGTATACTAAAGCTTTAATTTTCCAGCTTTGCCACCTGCCTTGTGTATCTCTCATTCCATGACATGGGCCATGGCACAACTTCTTGGCACAAAAGTTCCCTTCCCTGGGAAGGTGCAGCATCTTGAAAAAATTTTCCCACCACTACCTCACATGGGATGGACATAGTTGCCATTGGATCCTCATGTTCCGGTGAACTCAATCATTCACCACTAAGCTCTGTACTGGATATTTGTGCAACAGTAGAAAGGATACATTCCCATCCTGTTGTCTTCAGACTTGCCTATTTGATTTATTTTGACCAAATAAACATGAATAAAATTGAGATTGAGCTCATTATAAGCCAAGACCTCAGGAATAATTATGTGCTTTGATTTCCCCTCTTGTAATTCTTGAGAAGGCAGCTGATGTCTTCCAAGGAGAATGCAGAGACATGTGGAGCTGAACTAACTCTTCCTGAATTCTGGAGCCATGTCCTGCCATCCTGCAACCTGAAGCAGAGCTACCCTGGCTGACTACAGATCTATGAGTTTAAAAATTATCATAATCTTCGTAATTTTCTGAGAGTACAGAACAGATAGTGTGCTATACAGAAAAAATTGACTACTAAAGATCACGGGCTCCTCTCTGAAAATTTCTCCTACTTACTTCGCTTTACAAAACCACTGTGCTCTCTTCCCTCACTAGGACATCTGATGTTTCTATTTCATCCAGACATCAGGACTTCCTAGTTTAGCTCTACATTATTAAATATTTCAAGCTGTTCTCTGGAGTATTCTGGACTCTATCACTATCATATCACTAATCTGAACCTTATAAATTATAAAATAGCTGCAACATAAATATATCATTACTGGCCGACTCAATAGAGTCAGGAGTATGAAAGTAAAATGCACACAAGTAAGCACAGATTCCAGAAGAAAAGATGTAGCGATGATGTTTTAATCTTCTCTAGTCTGTTAAACTGTATCTGGGGATTTAACTGTGAACACCATCACCAAAAAAGTAGAGAAAAGTAGCCATAATCTCAAGCAGAAAAAAAAAAGTCATACACAAAATCTCTTAAGTGTATGTGTGTGTGTGAGAGAGAGAGAGAGAGAGAGACACACACACATAGACAGAGGGAGAAAGCTGGGACTTTTCATCAGAGAAAGACACAATCGGTTTGTATGCTATATGTGTAGGAAGAGGAAACAATACTTGGAATTTTCTTCTCTGGTTTACAGAGATCTTGCCATCATGAGTGGGTGAATATGGAACGGGCCACTCAAGAAGTCTGAGTGCATTCACTGGAGTTTTTCCTCAGTGATAGAACCCATTTTCCAGAAATACAGTCTGAGAGATTCACGTTTTGCATAAATACTAATAATACCAGTGAGTGTTTATGGAGTGATCATTCTGTGCTAAACCCTCCATGCATATTATAGCTTTTTAAATTGTCACAGAAACATTCCTTTCTTTCCCCCCTCCTTCCTCCCCTTAGCAAAAATTATTGATCATCAATTGTATAACAGGATTATGCTCAGGCCAGAAAATGCAGTGGTGAATTACATGTATGTTTTTAAACTCAAGGAGCTTTTATTTTAGTGGTGGTAGTGGTTTAGTCACCAAGTCATGTCTGACTCTTCGCAACCCCATGGACTGAAGCCTGCCAGGCTCCCCTGTCCATGGGATTTTCCAGGCAAATATATTGTAGTGGGTAGCCATTTCCTTCTCCAGGGGATCTTCATTACTCAGGGATCGAACCTATATCTCCTTCATTGCAGGCAGATTCTTTATGGCTGAGTCATGACGGAAGTGGAGAAGACTGTTATAAAGCAAACAAATTTAATATATATTGTAATATATTCAAAATATGAAATATACAGACTGTATGAAGAGAGATTTTTTTTTTTTTGCCTATATCTCCTTCATTGCAGGCAGATTCTTTATGGCTGAGTCATGACGGAAGTGGAGAAGACTGTTATAAAGCAAACAAATTTAATATATATTGTAATATATTCAAAATATGAAATATACAGACTGTATGAAGAGAGATTTTTTTTTTTTTTGCCATAACTCACAGCATGCAGGATCCTAATTACCTGACAAGGGATCAAACCTGTGTCCCTTGCAGTAGAAGTGCAGAATTCTAACCATTGGACTTCCAGGGAATTCCCACGAAGAAGGAATTATTGATGTGTATGTGAAATAAGTTACTCAAGTAATGCCTACCTCTATAATCCTAATTAGATAAACATACCTAGCCTCAGAGAGCTTAACGTTTGACAACTGATATGTGCTGGAGTTGGAATTCAAATCCAGGTGTACTCAATCTCAAATTTTGCTTTTCCACTCACTTCAATGAGCTGTTGGAGTACTGCTCAGTAAGGTTCCTTCAGACCTCAAGGTGCGGAGACGCATGTGACACAGGCTGTTTTTGCGGATGTCAGTGACTTAATGGTGAAACTGCTGCCATAGCACTCTTTTAGATGTGTTTAGTATCATTAGAAATATTTTTCTAATTAAACACTGGTATACTATTAAAATAAAAACTTAAGCATAGGTTATGTAGATTGGGGGGTTATTCATCTAGAGGTATTCACCTACACTTTTGTAATATATAATGCAGTGTAATTCACCATTTCTCTCTCAATCCCTGAGAAGCTACACTTCCTTTATATTCAAAATGTTGCTGCTAAAATTGATGTTGTCCCATGAATATGGATATGACTAAAGAGTATTTTTTTGTTGTTGAAATACTACTGCAAAAGCATATAGAGTATAATTTTGTCTAAAGAATAAACTTGTTTAGAGTACTTGCAATGGATAATTTTTGGCTAGTTCTCCCTAGATTATGCTATAGCATTGATTTAAATAATTATCAGGGCTTTAATTACAGAATACCAAGAGGAGACAGCTGTGCATAAGAAACACACCGAGTTTGCCCTCAGACAATCTGAATTCAAGTCTCAATTCTGATCCTCAATTTACTTTTTTATCTATAACATGGGCATAGTATTTTTGAATTCGCAATATTGAGTGTTGAAGACCAAAATGCAGTTCTGTGATGCCGAGGGAGAAATATGCCTTATTATAACACTGACCCTTAAGGAATAATAGTTTTTTGGTCCACTTAGTGTTCTGAAATAATTTCTTTAATGATTCCTAAATATTAAATTTTCTGTATACAATTACTTTAAGCATGTATGAATCAAATTACATAATACTGTATATTCTTTACTTCAATATTAAAAGGTTGGCCATTTCTGGAAAGAGAATTGTCCCTGTCCTAATCTTTCTCAGAAACTGTTTTTTCTTTGTTGTCCTGCTGATCTTCAGTCCCCCATACTGTTCCTATATCATGTCTGTTGAATCTAAATGGACTCTTCGTTCCAGGGCTTAAATTACTTTTCAAGAGCCTTCTTTCCTCTCTCTGTATTCTCTGAAACCATGCCTTACATGTTAATGGATTTCTGTTGCTCTGGCTCTAATATGGGAGGGTGCAACTTTAAGAATATTTGTTTTCTTTTAATAGATACTGTGCAAAAGGCCTACCTGTAAGGCAAAAGTGACATCCTTCTCTAGCAGGGGACGAGTCATCTGGGTTGTTTTGGATGTCGGCTCAAGTGAATAGCTTTTGAGGTTGGTCACCACCTGAGCAAGCTCTCCCTGCTGTGTGGAAGTCATTGACTTTAGGACACTCACTGTGCTACACAGACTCGAAGATTTGTCTAGTAGGCTGCAGTCTAAGATGTACTGTTTTACCTATTTTGAGCCCAGTATATGCAGGCTATGAAAATATTTTAAGATTTTCCAACTTCTCATTTTGTAAATGTGTTGTACTATTACTATCATTGTTATTAGCATTTTAAACTCATGTGTTTTTTCCTGATTGAGCTGGATTTATCATCAAAGAAGCAGGTGACTATTTACTTGGAAAGGTCCTTCCCCTCAAGTTACTGCCCAATCTTAGAATTACTAATCCAGATTAAAATATTATATTGTTATTTTGCATTCAGATTCATTCAATAAAATATTATTGGACACGTATTACGTGCTGGGAAATACAGCCATATATACGTGTCTTGGGACTTCCCTGGTGGCTCAGATGGTAAAGAATCTGCCTGCAGTGCGGAGACTTGAGTTCAATCCCTGGATCCAAAGATTCCCTGGAGAAAGCAATGGCCACCCACTCCAGTATTCTTGCCTGGAGATTTCCATGGGCAGAGGAGCCTGGTGGGCTACAGTCCATGTGGTCGCAGAGTCAGACATGACTGAAGGACAAACACTTTCACTTTCATATGTGTATTACATATTATGTAATTTTCAAGTGTACAGCACCATAATTTGACTTCTATATACCCTGCAATGTAAAGAGTATGCAGTGTATACAATGCACCATATATCAAAAATTTAGTTTACATTCCTCTTCGGTTGATCCTCTTCACCGATTTCACCTACCTCCCAATGCCCTTTTCCCTAGTAATCACTATTCTGTTCTGTTTCTATGAGTTCATCTTTTAAAAAATTATTTATTTATTTATTTGAGATTTCACATATTGGAAAAATTATATGGAACTCGTCTTTCTGTTTCTGACATGTTTAGTTTAGCATAGTGTCTTCAAGATCCATCCATATTGTCCCAAATGGCAGTATTTCATTCATTTTTATGACTAAGTGGTATTCTTTGTGTATATATACCACATCTTCTATACTGATCCATACATCACTGGGCACTTGTTTTCCTATCTTGTCTGTGGCAAATAATTCTGTGATGAACATAGAAGTACACAAATCTTTTCAAATTAGTGTTTCCATGTTCTTCAGACAAACACACAGAAGCAGAATACCTGGGTCATATGGTGAGTTAGTGTGAGTGAAAGTCACTCAGTCGTGTCTGACTCTTTGTGGCCCCATAGGCTATACAGTCCATGGAATTCTCCAAGCCAGAATACTGGAGTGGGTAGCCGTTCCCTTCTCCAGGGAATCTTCCCAACTCAGGGACCAAACCCAGGTCTCCCGCATTACAGGTGGATTCTTTATCAGCTGAGCCACCAGCGAAGCCCTGTCATATGATAGGTCTACAGTCATTTATATTAATTATATTTCCCATTGCTACAAAAAAATCCTTTGGAGGGACTGTGCATTGTTACCATTATGTTTCAAAGGCTAAATGTTAATGAATTTGTAAATGCTATAGCAGTGGTTCTCAAAGATGTTGCCCTGGCAAGAAGCAATAGTATCACCTGGGAACTTGCTGGAAATGCCCTACAGAATCAGAAACTCGGGGATGGTTCCCAGAAATGTATGTTTTATCAAGCCTTCCAGATGATTCTAGATGATGATGCAAGTATTTGTGACCCACTGGTTTATAACATGTCAGTTACAGGGAGGAAGAAAAACCTGAGGAGATTCTGGTGAGGATGAAAGATAAGAGAGATGAGTTTTGATAATGTAAGGAGAACACAAGAAAACTATGCACATTTCCACCGTAGAAAAAGACAGCTTGCCAGGAATACTTCAGCTAAGGTGGACAAAAAGCCTGCACTTTAGCACTTGAGCAGAGGGTGTCCAAATGGATGGAGATTTGAACAATGAAAAGAATGAATTGAAAGGCTACCAAAAACAAATTTTAAATATAACATTATTTTCTCAGAGATGGTTGGCTCAACAGTGAACACTGTTGATCTTTGTGCCTCAGTCTGTTTTGTAAAACATGGCAGTGTCCCTCTGCTTCTGGAATCCAAAGAACAGTGCACATTTTAGCAGATGCTTTGGTTTCATACCATCATTTCTGCTGCTATAATCAGTACATCTTTTCCACTGGCTTTGTTCTCCAAATTTCCTTTTTTTGGTACTTATTCACATGCTAAAGGAGAAGGTAATGGCAACCCACTCCAGTATTCTTGCCTGGAAAATCCCATGGACGAAGGAGCCTGGTAGGCTGCAGTCCATGGGGTTGCTAAGAGTTGGATACAACTGAGTGACTTCCCTTTCAATTTCACTTTTCACTTTCATGCATTGGAGAAGGAAATGGCAACCCACTCCAGTGTTCTTGCCTGGAGGATCCCAGGGACGGGGGAGCCTGGTGGGCTGCCATCTAGGGGGTTGCACAGAGTTGGACACGACTGAAGCGACTTAGCAGCAGCAGCAGCAGCACATGCTAAAACTGTAAAAAATATGGGGCAACATAACTGCCAAGGAGATTTTAACTTGGTCAGTAGACTTATTCTTTGTGAGTCTTCTGAAAGACATTCTGATTTTCTTGTTTGTTTGTTTTTAACCAGTGATCTGTCTTCTGTCAGTGATCTGCTCAGGGAGTAAAGGTTGGTATAAATTTTATTTCATTTCTTGTGATGAAAATCTTTTACTGTGTAAACGGTTTCTTTATTCAAGTTGCTAAAATTTTATTATATTCCTGCTATTTGGATTTGGAATAGAAAGATTCCAAAATAAACCAAACATTTTTTTTCCATTTTTGATTATGTGTGCCATCCAGGTCTCTTCCTCCCATTGGCAAAGGTCTGCATGATCATTAACATGTTGATTCTTCTTTAATTATTACTTATAGACACTTTCAACTACACTTCCAAATTAAATTGTGTTATGTTGATATTAAATAAAAACAAATTATTCCTCATTTAGTAAAAGAATATATCTAAGGGACTCTCAACAAATATTAATTAAGGTACTTTTAATACAGTTGATTCTCTTTGACTTACACAATCCACAGACAAAACAAATGATTAGAAATAATGATAGCTGAATTTACTTTGGAAGGAGCACATAGTACAAGCTTGAATGTAATAAACAGTGAGGGCATATGAAAGGAGCAGGTGTCATACATTAAATCATAAATATGAACATGATTAAGAGTGAGCAAAATGCATAAACTTTCCCCAATAAGTTAATAAGCTATAGTTAGAATGAATATATTTTAATCCTTCCCCTAATTCTTCTCCTTTCCTTACTTCTCTTTATTTTTATATACTTATAACCACATACCAGAGAAGACAATGGCAACCCACTCCAGTACTCTTGCCTGGAAAATCCCATGGACGGAGGAGCCTGGTAGGCTGCAGTCCATGGGGTCTATGAGAGTCGGACATGACTGACAGACTTTGCTTTCACTTTTCACTTTCATGCATTGGAGAAGGAAGTGGCAACCCACTCCAGTGTTCTTGCCCAGTGAATCCCAGGGAAGGGGGAGCTTGGTGGGCTGCTGTCTATGGGGTCACACAGAGTTGGGCACGACTGAAGTGACTTAGCAACAGCAGCATAACCACATACATCAATTATGAAAATGCAATGTAATAGCAAGTAGTTTGTGAAATTAGAATTTTTTTAGAAGTTTAGTTCTAGTTTTTACTTCTGGCTTTGTATTTTCAGATGATTTATTTTATATCTAGGATTTTCAGTTTTTCCTGTAGGAAAATTTCTGTGAATTTCACTTTAGAAAGGTAGTATTTTTTCTATTCATTTATCAGTCAGTAACATTTACTGGGGCTTCCCTGGTGGCTCAGATGGTTAAGAATCTGCCTGCAATGCGGGAGACCTGGGTTCTATCCCTGGGTTGGGAAGATCCCCTGGAGGAGGGCATGGCAATCCACTCCAGTATTCTTGCCTGGAGAATCCCCATGGACAGAGGAGCCTGGCCAGCTACAGTCCACAGAGTAGCAAAGAGTTGGACACAACTGAGTGACTAAGCAGAGCACAGTACAACATTTATTGTTTTCTATGTTGTAGACCGGAGGAGGCAATGGCACCCCACTCCAGTACTCTTGCCTGGAAAATCCCATGGGCGGAGGAGCGTGGTAGGCTGCAGTCCATGGGGTTGCGAAGAGTCAGACACGACTGAGCGACTTCACTTTCACTCTTCACTTTCATGCATTGGAGAAAGAAATGGCAACCCACTCCAGTGTTCTTGCCTGGAGAATCCCAGGGACAGAGGAGCCTGGTGGGCTGCCATCTATGGGATCACAGAGTCGGACACGACTGAAGCGACTTAGCAGCAACAGCATGTTGTAGACTCTACTATGCACTCTAGTGGATAATGCTTATTTTCTCTTTTATCCAAAGAGAAAATATATATAAAGAGTAAGTGGAATAATATCTAAGATTTTAAATAACTAAATTCCCTATAGGCGCTCATTGCATTGTTACCACAATGCTGTGATATTGGAATCATTTTAAACCAATGGTAAAGATTGGGGAACCAAGGCTCAGAGATATCAAGTGACTTTTCCTAGGTTATGCAGCTTTGAGGTGGTGGAAGTGGAATATAAACTCAGAAAATCTTGTTGAAAAGCCTAGAATCTAAGTTATATTGCCAAATGAATGCACTCTATAATGAGAATATGTGAGTATGCTTGTCTATATGCTTGAGCATGTGTAATTTATATCATTTAAGTCCTGCTCAGTTCTAGAGCTATTTTAAGGTGACACATGTGTAAATAATTAATAGTTTCAGACTTCAGGTATCTCCCAGTCCTATGGGAAAGACCAGGTATGATAGTAGACATACAAAGTCCTATGGAAATGTTAATAGAGTGAAACCAATTGCTTAGGAAACTCAAATAAGGTATGGCAGAAGAGTGAGTATTTGAGCTGTATATATGGATAAATACACAGCCATTTACCAAGAAGGGAAGGAGGTAAGGTGAAGGGAAAGTATTCTGGGCACACTGGAATATATGCAAAGGCAGACTTTGGAACTGCAGTGTTACAGAAGACATTCTTTGTTGTATACTGGGATGTAAGAATCACTTAGATTATAGGGAAGAAGATTAAGCAAGAGAAAAAGATGTCCTAAGGGCAATATAAGTGTCCATGCAAGAAGCTGTATTATTATCTCTAATTTACAGGTGAAGAAATGGGTATATGAAGATAATACTTTTTAATTTCTTGGAACTAATGAAAGTCAATGATGGGACTTCTTCTAAATTTAAATCTGGTAGCCTTATACCATTCTAAAGTGAATGAAAGTGAAAGTCACTTGGCCATGTCTGACTTTGTGACCCCATGGATTATAGCCCTCCAGGCTTCTCTGTCCATGGAATTCTCCAGGCAATAATACTGGAATGGGTAGCCATTCCCTTCTCCAGGGGACCATCTTGATCCAGGGATTGAACCTGGGTCTTCTGCACGACAGGCAGATTCTTTTCCATCCAAGCCACCAGGGAAGTCCATTCTAAAATCATGGTCAACTGTGGAAAACTAAATTTATCAGTATGTGAGGAAAAATCTGAAGAAACTAGGGAAATTATTATTATTTTTTGGTTTCTCTGATCATAAAATGAAGAAATACAAGCTAGGTGAGAGCAAGATTGTACAGCTAAGTGACTACTTGGCTGGTTGTATTCAGATGTTGAATAATATATTGTTTCATTAAGGACATCACTCTGATTTGGCCACACAGGCTCTCATGCTATTTGTGAAAAAACCAAGCAAAATTTCACCCCAAAGCCTTGCTGACTCTCCTCATCAGAGTTTTTTCTTGGAATTCTTTCACTTCATTTGGGTGCCTGCTCATATGTTACTTCAGGAAAGTCTTCCCTTGCCACTTATCTAACATAGATACCATCACTCCCTAATCATATTACCACTGTTAACCTAAAATAATAAAAGAGCCAGTTATTTTACTAGCAAAAAATTTTTTTAAGGAGCAGCAAAGAATTGCATTTCAGGACATGTAACTACAGCAAGCCACCTACGAGTCGGTAAAAATAAAAGAGAAGAAACTCTTTTTAGAGGAGAAGGGCAAGTTGGTAGGGCTGTTACAAACAAGCACTTGCCTGGTGGCTCAGACAATAAAGAGTTCATTGGAGAAAACTTGTAGTTCAAAGTATAGTGGTTATTTATTGTCTGAGTCGTGACAGCCTCTCATTGGCTCAGCTGTCTCTAGAGGAGAAGAAAATCTTTCTTCTTGTTGACACAGTAGTATTCCTTCTTGCTGGCAATGCAATATACTTTTGCCCCTGTTTGGATCTGTATTGAAGTTGCATGGAATGTGCATGAGATTTCCCTGTTCTGACCTCCCAATTCCATTCTAATGAGGTATCCCTTTAATAGCTTTCATCCATAGTTTAGTTTTCTATGTAGAACTTAGCAGTTTCTGCCTTTATATTACACATTTATTTGTTTCCCCCACAAAGGTGAGGGCTTTTTTAATGTAATAATTTTGGCACCACACAGTAGGTGCTCATTGCTTATTTATTGAATCATGAATGTCTGACTCCATGACTGGGATGGATATCTTTACTTGTGCAGAACTGTTCTGTTTTAATCAGTAATTATAAAAAGACTTACAAGGAAGCTTATCAAAAAGCATGGGAGGAACTTTTGGGAAGATGGCAGAGGGAGTAAGTAGATGTGTTAGGAAAAGCTGTGAAAAAATTTTAACACAATGCTTGGAGCATAGACATGCTAAACAGCAATTCACTTTACCATATGCCCACAAAGTAATTTGAATCAAACAGGTAGACGACACAAAACTGGGAAAGAATCCCTAATGTGATACATGGCAGCATTATGGTTCATAAAGATTTTGAATAAAAAGATGAACTACATCAAAGAAAATAAAATATAATAGGAACATTATAAAATCTACTCTTGGATTTTTTTCAAAAAATTGCATAAGCACAAAAATGGATAAAAGTGCAATTAAAAGTAATTTATAATGAAACAAACCTAGCATCTCCAAAACCTTGAGGCTGATAAACAACAAAGTCTATAATAAGGCTATTATAAAAATCAATCCAATATTTCATTTTCTAAACAACAGCATAGTACACAGTGGTGACTACTTCATTGTATTCTGATTCAAATACAGCACATCTAGAGTATACTTATCAGTGTATTACTTAAGCATTCATTTAATAAGTTTTTATTGAGTATCTACTGTGTGTTAGACACTATTCTAAGCACTGAAGACAGGACAGTAAATATATCTCCATCACTGATTTCTCTTTGTGACAGCATGCATTTTTGAAGCCGTGGAGGGCCACATACTTCTCTGTACCTCATTTTAACAGAAGCAGTGAGGAGATCTAACCAGTCCATCCTAAAGAAAATCAGTCCTGAATATTTACTGGAAGGACTGATGCTGAAGCTGAAACTCCAATACTTTGGCCACCTGATGCAAAGCACTGACTCACTGGAAAAGACCCTGACTCTGGGAAAGATTGAAGGCAGGAGGAGACAGGGATGGCAGAGGATGAGATGGTTGGATGGCATCACCGACTCAATGGACGTGAGTTTGAGTAAACTCTAGGAGTTGGTGACGGACAGGGAGGTCTGGCATGCTGCAGTCCATGGGGTTGCAAAGAATCGGACATGACTGAGCAACTGAACTGACTAACTGATTGACATATTACTTGCATTTAGCCAGAGTAAATATAACAGAGATGAAAAATGATGAAATCAATAAAAAAGGTTTAAGTATTTGAAGATGAGTTGTTTGAGAGGGTGAAAATATGAAATTCTGTTTTGACTTGAAGTTGAGAACTAAGACCAACAGATGTACTTAAGTGTGAAATAGGATTTAAGTCTTTACAAGTCCGAATTAATTATCTTTTACCATCATTCTCCACAAAGTGCTGATCTCTCTATCTCTGAGTGTGCTTAGTAGAGTCTAGATAGCTATCTTTAAGAGTAGTGTAGGCGTCCTCATTACAGATGGGATGAGGCCATTAGCAATCCTAAATTTTTGTGAAAGTGAATTACTTTTTCTGGAGCAGATTCCAGAATAACAGAGCAACTGTGGTAAGTGGGTGGCTGTGAAAGTGTGTTTAGAAAAAGAAATTTTAGAATTTGTGATCTTGGTATTGTAAATGTTCTGAATGATTTACAAGATCTTTTGTGACACTGTACTTGTGGTTTTGTTATGCAGAGGAGAGGTGAAGCAGAGTCCTAAAGTTGTAGATGGTAAGGAAATGTGAGACCAGACTATAGAAAAATAGGGTGAGGGTGGAATAAGGAGGCATGCTGTGACTCAGTTTAATAAAACCATTAAGCTTTGACTGAAATGAGGGCGAGTGAAAGTTGTTTGTATGACTGATGTGGAAATTTCAAAAAGCCCAAGATTGTAGCAGATTTTTCATCAGCTTATAATCCTACTTTTCTTTCTGAAGAGTGGGAAAAGATGGATAGGAACTAGAGATGGTTTAAGGAAATAGATGATATTAAGATAAAGGTTTCTTTGAAATAAGAAAATGGGAAGAGTTCTTGTGAAGAAGGTGACAAGGTGATTTCATTGAAATACAGCAGAGATATCAAAATGTCCATATTGTATAAGTATTTAAAAGCCTCTGGTATATTATTTTAAGTATATAGTGACTGAAGTACAGAAGTCGCTAGAGAGAGAGAGAGAAAATTGCATCCAAGATAGTAAATAGAGATACTGTGATGATGGAAGCAGTGACCTGGTAAGAAGGCTAAGGAAACTTATTAGGAATTTATCTTTTAAACACTCATGTGGAAGTTGCTAAGCAGGTTTATTTTTGCAATTATTTTGCAATGCCTCCTCAAATTCTCTTGGTTATGCCAATATTTATTTGAGAAAATAGGTCTTTAGGTCAGTGGGAAAGGCCTTTGCTTCTTAGGATGACCAGAACCAATGACAGAAATAATGGCAGGTTTTGACTTTTAAGTAAAGAATAGTGAAATAGAGTGGAGGGACCCCACAAACGTTGAATACTATATGTGGTTAGCTTGAGAAGACAGATTGAGACCACATGTGAGAGAGTCAAGTTGTGCTTTAAAGTCAAGATAATTGAGTAATGGATATTTTTATTTCATATTACCAGTCATACTCCTTGCTTTTTCTCAAGATCTCCTCGCACTGTGACAAAATCTAGTGGTTATAATATACACTAGATATATTATACATCATGTATAAAGTACAGTAATGATGCTAAAGCTGAGACTCCAGTACTTTGGCCACCTCATGTGAAGAGTTGACTCATTGGAAAAGACTCTGATGCTGGGAGGGATTAGGGGCAGAAGGAGAAGGGGACGACTGAGGATGAGATGGCTGGATGGCATCACCAACTCAATGGACGTGAGTTTGAGTGAACTCCGGGAGTTGGTGATGGACAGCGAGGCCTGGCGTGCTGTGATTCATGGGGTCACAAAGAGTCAGATATGACTGAGCAACTGAAGTGAACTGAACTGAAGACACAGTAGTTAAAATTCAGAGTGTGGAGTCAGACCTCCTCAGTTTAAATCTAAGATTCATATTTGCTACTATCTAACTTTGGCAAGATATTTAATATTTCTGTGACACAGTTTTCTCATTTGTAAAATGGAATAATAATAATATCCACCTCTAAAAGTTATTTTGAGGATTAAAATGAATAGATACATGTAAAAAGAAAGAAAAGACAAGAAAAACATCCCCAAGAAAGAAAATTAAAAATGGAAGTCCTGGTACTTAAGGAGTGGTATACATGATGTGTGTGCTGTGTGTGCTGAAGTTGCTCAGTTGTGTCTGACTCTTTGTGACCCCATGGCCTTTAGCTTGATAGGCTCCTCTGTCCATGGGGATTCTCCAGGCAAGAATATTGGAGTGGGTTGCCATGCCCTCCTTCAGGGGATCTTCCCAACCCAGGGACTGAACCCAGGTCTCCCACATTGCAAGCAGATTCTTTACTGTCTGAGACACCAGGAAAACCCAAAGTCTGGAGGTCGAGCTGTTTCCTCCCAGTTTTGAATTGGGGACCTTTTGTCTGTAAAGTGAATGTGCTGACCACTGCAATTGAATAGATGACCATTTGGACTAGTGGCACTTTTTATATTTTCCATTGGTGTTGAATTTTAGTACTGTAGGTCTTGACAAGGCACAGCAGAAACAAATGCAGAACCTCTTAGAAAAGGATTTCCCTGGGGTCTTTGCTTATCATATGTATTTTCTTTAAGGCACAAATAAATAGATTTATCTTTCATTCGCTTTCTCTAATAAGATTGGCAAAGTGAATAATAATTTTAAACAGTGGTTTATCCATCTTGCCTTTTGGAAATGTCTGTGTACTCTGTTATCAAAGAACTTGAATGTTGGAATCACTTGTTTCCTTACATTATTAAAGTTCTTCATGGCATCTAAAATGCCCTTTTACTCTAATTTGATCATTCTCAGTATTAGTCCCCAGTAACTTAGAAATCTATATTTCCATAAATGCAATCAAATCATTTCCTCCTTCAGAATTCACTGACCCTGGAGTCTGGCAGTACACAATCAAATTTGGCTTTTTAGCCACTCAATCTTGTTTAGCAAAAACTGATTAGATTCTATCATCCTATTCGTTAAAGATTCCATCTGTTTAAAACTTTTCTGTGTATAATAAAATTTGTTTCTTCTTCTTTACTTTCTTTTTTATTTATTCATTGTTTGAATTTTCTAATCCAACCAATATCTACAACATTTTTTTTTCTTTTTGTTTTGAAAAAAAGTTTTTTTTTTTTCTTTCTGGAGAAGTTAAATCACTCTATAACTATACATCAAGAATCCCAGACAGGCTGCCCTACTTATATAGCATAGTGAAAGTGAAAGTGAAGTCGCTCAGTCGTGTTCGACTCTTTGAGACCCCATGGACTGCAGCCTATCAGGGTCCTCTGTCCATGGGATTTTCCAGGCAAGAGTGCTGGAGTGGATTGCCATTTCCTTCTCCAGGGGATCTTCCCAACCCAGGATTTGAACCCTGGTCTCCCGCATTGCAGGCAGACACTTTACCGTCTGAGCCACCATGAATTTTAGCACTTATATAGTATAGGGCTGGACAAAACTGAAATTTAAGGGACACACATCAGGGGGTCAATAGGTTTAGTTAAATAATCCAACAGGAAGTTGGATGGGAGGTTGGGACAACTGACACCATAAAACTTAGGGGAGACTTCATAAATTTAACTGGAACACTTGAGTAGAAGGAGGAGCTTTAGGGACGAATTGCACAGGAAAAAGAAAATATTGTAGTCCTTAAAATGAACCATGATCAAGAAATGGGAAATGATCAAGGCAGGTAGTACTGTGGGATGAATATGGGATCTGAAATCAGAATCTCTTGTTTTCAAACATTGACTCTATTGATTAAGTCTTTGGTCAAGTTACGCAAAGTTTCTATGTAAAATTACCTTTCTATGAGATAAGAAGAATAACATTTAACAATGAATATTAAATTAGATAAAATGGAATTCCTGATTTGATATATACTTCACATTTTTCCTAAAGAGAGAACATTTTCTGGTTCCTATATACATCTTTGAAAGTGATATGCTGTAACTACTCAGAGTATCAAATTTTAAGCTACTGTATTTTGTGGCAAATAGATGGGGAAACAATGAAAACAGTGACAGACTTTATTTTGGGGGGCTCCAAAATCACTGAAGATGGTGACTGCAGCCATGAAATTAAAAGATACTTGTTCCTTGGAAAAAAAGCTATGACCAACCTAGACAGCATATTAAAAACCAGAGACATTACTTTACCAACAAAGGTCTGTCTGTTAAAGCTATGGGTTTTCCAGTAGTCATGTATGGATGTGATAGTTGGACTATAAAGAAAGCTGAGAACTGAAGAATTGATGCTTTTGAAGTGGTGTTGGAGAAGACTCTTGAGAGTTTTTTGGACTGCAAGGAAATCCAACCAGTCTATCCTAAAGGAAATCAGTCCTGAATATTCATTGGAAGGACTGATGTTGAAGCTGAAACTGTAATACTTTGGCCACTTGATGCAAAGAAAGGACTCATTGGAAAAGACCCTGATGCTGGGAAAGATTAAAGGCAGGAGGAGAAGAGAATGGCAGGGGATGAAATGGTTGAATGGCATCACCCACGTAATGGACATGAATTTGAGGAGGCTCCAGGATTTGGTGATGGACAGGGAAGCCTGGTGTGCTGCAGTCCATGGGGTCGCAAAGAGTCAAACACAACTGAACGACTGAACTGAACTGACTGTATCTTGTTCTGCCTTCAGAAGACATTTGCCCTCTCTTTACTTAGAATGTTTCAATTGTCACATGGCTGACTTTTAGAATCAGTTCTAAGCTTACTGTAAATTTCTCCAAAGAGTCTTTTTCTGTATAATCAATCTATGGCATTAGTATATGTTTCTATTTTTATTCACCTAGTATACTATTTTTAAAATTATCAGGAGTTCATTTATATACATGTTTGTTATTTATTTCTTTCACTGAAATGAAAGTTTTTTTAAGAATTTCAGCTGTTTATTCTTTGTATTATCAAATTCTACTGCTCTTTTTTTCACAAAGTAAGCAATCAATAATTCTTTGTTGAACTAATGATTAATTTAGTAAATATGTGTAAACTGCATATATATTAGTTTTTCCAGACATAATTACTGCTCAGTTCAGTTCAGTTCAGGTGCTCAGTCATGTCCGACTCTTTGCCACCCCATGAATTGCAGCACGCCAGGCCTCCCTGTCCATCACCAACTCCAGGAGTTCACTCAAACTCACATCCATCGAGTCAGTGATGCCATCCAGCCATCTCATCCTCTGTTGTCCCCTTCTCCTCCTGCCCCCAATCCCTCCCAGCATCAGAGACTTTTCCAATGAGTCAACTCTTCGCATGAGGTGGCCAAAGTACTGGAGTTTCAGCTTCAGTATCATTCCTTCCAAAGAAATCCCAGGGCTGATCTCCTTCAGAATGGACTGGTTTGATCTTCTTGAAGTCTAAGGGACTCTCAAGAGTCTTCTCCAACACCACAGTTCAAAAGCATCAATTCTTTGGTGCTCAGCTTTCTTCACAGTCCAACTCTCACATCCATACATGACCAATGGAAAAACCATAGGCTTGACTAGATGGACCTCTGTTGGCAAAGTAATGTCTCTGCTTTTCAATGTGTTATCTAGGTTGGTTATAACTTTTCCTCCAAGGAGTAAGCGTCTTTGAATTTCATGGCTGCAGTCACCATCTGCAGTGATTTTGGAGCCCCCCAAAATAAAGTCTGACACCGTTTCCACTGTTTCCCCATCTATTTGCCATGAAGTGATGAGACCAGATGTCATGATCTTCGTTTTCTGAATGTTGAGCTTTAAGCCAACTTTTTCACTCTCCTCTTTCACTTTCATCAAGAGGCTTTTTAGTTCCTCTTCACTTTCTGCCATAAGGGTGGTGTCATCTGCATATCTGAGGTTATTGATATTTCTCCCAGAAATCTTGATTCTAGCTTGTGCTTCTTCCAGCCCAGTGTTTCTCAGGATGTACTCTGCATATAAGTTAAATAAGCAGGGTGACAATATACAGCCTTGATGTACTCCTTTTCCTATTTGGAACCAGTCTGTTGTTCCATGTCCAGTTCTAACTGTTGCTTCCTGACCTGCATACAGATTTCTCAAGAGGCAGGTCAGGTGGTAGGTACCAAAAACCAGAGACCTGGAGAGATTGGCAAGTAGCTTAAATAATACAAATAACTTACCTTTCTTCCTTGGGGTTGTTTTCATTGGATGGCTCATAACTGTAGTAGTAATTTTTGCTCAGTGAAATATGAGACTGCAATTGACAGTGACCTGTTTTGGATAAATAAAACAATTCAAATCAGTAAGTGCCTATTGATCATCAATGATGTGCAAGGTATTTAGAATACAAAAATGAGTAAGAAATTGTTCCTGCATACAAACAGTTTATAATAAACAAACATGTAATCTTATAAATGGTTCAGAAAAAATTAAATAATAAATCATTAAAGTTTTTCCTTGACAGTTAAAACTTACAAATAAGGTCAACTGCTTAGCACATAATAGTGACAGGTTAATGATTGCTGAAGGTTTAGTGGCCACCCACGAAAGTAGGAACCAAAAGAAATTAGATTCTGGTACTCAGCCAAAGTAATAAGGTCTGCTTCTTGGTGCAAATGGATTAGAATATATTTCTAGTTCACTAAAATCTTTAATAAGTTCTAGAGTTTTCTGTAACTCATTCAACCAGTATCAAAATATCTTGTCTGGTGGCAAATCAGCTCTCAACAAATATGAGTTGAATTATTTACTGAATGAAACTACAGACAGTCAGAAACAAAGCTTTCCTTGATTCCTTTTTGAATATGGATCTCAAAGTCAGCATGTCAAAGTTGGACAGTGACTGATGAATAATACATGCCAACTCTTATTTAATACTCAAAGCTGACACAAGATAGTAAAGTGTCTCATCAAAGTTAGTTGAAGAACTAGAAATCCTGAGATTTGGGATCACTATCTAATATACTGCTCATTATATGATATTGCCAAAAATGAAGATTTCACTGAAGAAATGGCATATTAAATAGGAAAGATGTTCTGAATGTAAAGAATATCGATCTCAGATATTTGCAAGCAAGATGTTTTGTGTATGTTGAATTTGCTTTTATGTTTGTTTGTTTTTTTTCCCAGTGACAGAGGCCACAGTACTCTTCAGGTTCTTATGATGCTTACATGACTCAGGAAAGACTTAAAATTATTAAATTAGGTACTGAAGAATTTGGAAAGGCTGAAGGTGAAGTTGACATTCTAAAGAGCTAGTAATGCTTATGATTGCTTCAGGGAATATTAAATTGTTTCAATATTGAATGTTGACTTGAACATAGGATTTTTTAAAAGGATAAATTGGAGAATGAAGGTAAATTGAGGGCTTCCCTGGTGGCTCAGTGGTAAAGAATTGGCCTACCAATGCAGGGGACATGGATTGATTCCTGGTCTGGGAAGATCCCACTTGCTGTGGAACAACTAAGCCCGTGCGCCAAAACTACTAAGCCAGCACTCTAGAACCTGAGAGCCTCAGCCACTGAAGCCCACACGCCTAGAGCCTCTGCTCCACAATGAGAGAGACCATGGCAGTGAGAAGCCTGTGCACCACAGCCAGAGAGGAGCCCTACCCTTGGAGACTGAAGAAGGCCCTCATACAGCAACGAAAATCCAGCCCAGGCAAAAATGAAGTAAAGCAAATCTTTTCTTAAAAAAGAGACATTGAGAACAAACCTTGTAAATCTTGAATGCTAGAGGTTATTGACTAGGCAATGAGCATCCAAGGAAGGGTGTGAACAAACGAGAAAGATGTTAACTTACTCCTATTTTATTTTGTCTATTTTTTTCAATATAGAACATGTATAAGATCTCATGATGCAGTGATCAGAGATGTGCTTTCTGCTGTAATCATAAATGCAGAAATAAGATTTAAAATGTATTTGGTAAAATAGACTTTTTTAACAAGACCATATTAACTGCATTTGTGGAGACTGTGGAGAGAAAAGGAAACAAATGGTTATTTATACAAAATACTAAAATGTATTTAATAAAACTCCTATAATTCCTTATAAAGTCATTTAATTAGTGCATGTTTTTTGTAATAAATTATGCTGAAAATAATTAAAAAGGTACAATCCTCTGTCCATGGGATTTTCCAGGCAATAGTACTGGAGTGGATTGCCATTTCCTTATCCAAGGGACCTTCCCAACCCAGGGATTGAACCCGGGTCTCCTGCCTTGTAGACAGATGCTTTACCGTCTGAGCCACCAGGGAAGCCTTTAACAGAGGTAACATCTTTCAAAATTTATTTCAAAGGTGAGATTTGGCCTGCTAGACCACATCATATAAATTATGATCTCTTTGATGATGTTGATGTTTTCCCATGGTGCAACATACCTCTTTCATTTTTTTCACTTCAGTGTATCACAGGAAGAGAAGTCCATATTATCAAAAATGTTAATGCTTTAACTACTTTTTTCTACTTATGTTTTTTGCAGAAGGACCCAAGACAATATGAAAGTATTCATGAGATAAGAGCATTTCACTTTGGACTGCATTATAGAAGGAGATAGAGGGAGTAAGATAACTTCATATGGATTTTTCACATACTCCTTTACCTAGTCCCTTGGGTAGTTGTCAGACAGTTGTAACCAAATCTGTAATCAAAGTTCATATACTAAGCACTACTGAACATATTGATTTCTAGAAGGGGAAGTGATACTATGATTATCGAAGTGTTTGCCTGTATTATAAAATTTTGTATGACATTTAGCTAATGGCAGAATTAGTATTCACAATAGTAGTAACATGAGGAAGTGACAAGAAATATAAGTTTCATTTTTTCTCAAAGAAAATCTTTTAGTTACTATGTAAAGTTGATTTTAAATTTGGTGATTAACATAAAATAGGAGGGAAAAGAAACCTTTTTTCTTCTGAAATATGGTAAACCAAATGATATGGGGCAGGAAAAAGTGTTAGCTAGTTTAGGCAGTATAGACCACATTGGGATGAGAATGAGAACTTGATTTTGGGATAGAAGGCTGCAAGGCCAATCCCAGATATAGATAAGGAGGCAGATTTAATTCAAATAGAACAAAACATCCTAAGAATATGGGGGCAAGCAATAGGTAGTAACCCTGGAAAGACTTTGCATAAGAGAATTAACTAATTACTAAATATAAGTCCTGGAGAGAGAGAAGAAAGATAGCAATAAAGATACTGCTGCTGCTGCTGCTAAGTCGCTTCAGTCATGTCTGACCCTGTGCAACCCCATAGATGGCAGCCCACCAGGCTCCCCCGTCCCTGGGATTCTCTAGGCAAGAACACTGGAGTGGGTTGCCATTTCCTTCTCCAATGCATGAAAGTGAAAAGTGAAAGTGAAGTCACTCAGTCATGTCCGACCCTCAGCAACCCCATGGACAACAGCCTACTGGGCTCCTCCGTCCATGGGATTTGCCAGGCAAGAGTACTGGAGTGGGGTTCCATTGCTTTATCCAATAAAGACACTAGATATTTGTAAATCAGAGTAGATAAGCAATACTCTGATGCTGGGAAAAACAGGGCAGGAGCAGAAGCGGAGCACAGGGGATGACACGGTTGGATGACATGGTTGGATGACATCACTGGACATGAGTTTGAGCAAACTCTGGGAGATAGTGAAGGACCAGGAAGCCTGGCGTGCTGCCGTCCATGGGGTCACAAAGAGTCAAACACGACTTAGCGACTGAACAAGAAGAACAACAAGAAATTGGTATTGGAGTTCCAATCACTTGGGAATTTAGATAAATCATTTCTTCCTGAAATTGGGATGGAAAATAGAGCTCCAGCCCAAATAGACTCAAAGCACTATTTCAGTTATTAAGGCTTAAGTTTAAGGAGGGAGGAAAGAACTCCATTATGGGACTAGCGTACACCGAGTGCTGGCTCTCAGGTATTGAAGTTGCTCCACTAGAGAAACTTGGGATCAAGACAGAAGGGAGATTAGTATCAGACTGAAGGAAAAAGAAATTCCTCTCATATGTAAGCACCAATATACCTCAGGCTAAGGTCACTCTCTTAGCTAGAGCCAAGGTAACAATAGTTATGAAAAAAAGCAGTCAAAGGAAGCCACAAAGAAAGTTGTGTAAGCCAATGATCCTAGCTGAAGATATAAATTCCAAAATATGAGAATTTTTGGTCAAATTTATGCTATTTTTTAATTTGTAGATTTTAAATTTGTTTTACAAATGTATATATTATATTAGTACAAGCATAAAACTTATGGCACATTTATACAAACATATATTTGTGCTGTTGGTGATTTTCAGTCAGTAAGTCCTGTCTGACTCTGTGACTCCATGAACTGCAGCACACCAGACTTCCCTGTCCTTCACTGTCTCCCTGAGTTTGCTCAAACTCGTGTCCAACTTGTGTTGCAATACCAAATATTTTCTCACTTATATTGGTACAAGATCACAGAAGCTTGGGGACACTGAAGTAATAAGAAAAAGTTGATGATATCTAAGCTAGCAACTTTTAATTCACATTTCATATTAGTTCTGATAACCTGAAAATTCCCATTACTTCTCTGAAAATTATTAGCTGTTTCATCTATAAAATGGGAATAATGAAAACTATCTCAGAGAATGAATGAGGTGTGTATTTCATATGCTGGGCATTTAATTTATGATAATCACTATTACCATAATTATATCCATTTAAACTAATAAACCATATTTTGAAAACAGTATTCTGAGAAAATAATGATCAATAATCAGAATATTGTGCACCGTGATGAAAAAAGATCAGAATCTAACAGTTTCTCTTATGGAATGGATTGTTATACAAAATTTTGTATGAAATCATCTATCAAAATAAAATTTTCCTAAGCTTTAGGCTATTAGATCTGTCTTATTTATTGTAAGTAATTAATTTTAAAAATATAAAAAATGTGTACACAAATGATTGCTGTTAATTATTGTGGTAAAAATGTTAACTAATTAAAAAACCCAACAGAAAACTAAGTAAGCCTGAATACCAACATGTGGGAAGAATTCTATGCTAGAAAGTTAAATGAAAGACTTATTTTGTGACCAAGAGATTATCCTGAAGAACATGTCATGTAAGCTGGGAAAACTTATTATGCTGCTGTTGAGTGGAATGTTTGGTTAGTTCCATTTGTCCATTAGGTCCGTTTGGTACACCTTTTTCTTACTGATATTTTTCTGTTGGCATATTATATTGAAAGTGATGTATTGATATCTCCTGCTATTCATAGATATTTTCCAAAGAAGACATACATATGGTCAGGAGGTATATGATAATATGCTTAGCATCACTAATTATCAGGGAAATGCAAATCAAAGCCTCACATCTGTTATGATGGCTCTTATGCTACAAACACACAATAACTAAATAAAACATGTAATGGAGAGGATCTGGAAAAATTTTAACCCTTATATACTTTGGTGGGAATGCAAATCCGCAGGAACTATGGAAAACAGTATGGAAGTTCTTCAAAAAATTAAAAAATAGAACTACTATATGACCCAGAGTTCCACTTCTGGGTGTATATTCAAAAACAAATAAAAACAAAACACTAATTTGAAAAGATACATGCATCCCGTGTTCATCCAGCAGTTCAGCTTGTGGGTCTATAACTAAAAGAATCAAAAGCAGGATCTTAAAAAGATATCTGTACTCCAAAGTTCATTGCAGCATTATTCAAAATAGCCAAGATATGAAGGAAATTCTGCCATATGTGACAGCCTGGATGAAACTGGAGGTCATTATGCTAAGGAAGATAAGCCAGCCAGAGAAAGACAAATAATACAAGATTCTGCTTATAAGAAGAATCTAAAACAGACAAACAAAAAGAAACAGAGAACAGAATGGTGGTTAATAGGGGCTGAGAGGACTTACTGCTGTTCAAGAGGTGCAAAGCTTTGGTCATGAAAGATGAGTATATTAAGGGCTGCTGTACAACATTGTGTCTATTGTTAACAATATTACATACTTAAAATTTGTTAGGAGGGTAGATTTCATGTTAAGTCTTCTTAAAATTAAAAAATTGTTTTCAAAGCCAAATTAAAAAAAAAGACTATTGTGTACATGATATGATTTTCCAGTGATAAGATTGTTTTTGGAAAGAGAATGGATGAAAATGGTTTAGTTATATGAGACAGGACAGTATATGAGAGGTTTTCTTTATTCTTTCTTATTTTACCATTTAATTATAAACTTTCACAAGATATATTTTGAAAGTAAGATGTAGGAAATGTATGCCACTTTTTACTTTCTTTGGGAAATAGCCTTTACTCCACTACATGTGATTCTAGTGAATTTGTTAATTATTACACTCTTTTCTCTGTTATAGTTGTACAGCATGTTCTCGGCTGGCGGATCAGAATACTCCACCCCTTTGAGTGCAGCAACTGATAGGCGGAGCAATTTGATCAGGGATAAGCAGTGTCCATTTAGGAACTTAGAGAGTAATAAGGAATAAAAAGTCACTTTCTTTGCAGTAGGTTATTCAGTTTATAGAATGAGGCTTTGGTACACTGTAGTTATTAGAGAAAATTAATCAGTGAGAGATATGAAGAGAGACAGACCCTTTAATATAAAACTTGAATTCTTAAATCCAGTAATGTCTGAAGACTTATAGCTCTGGATTTCTTTCCCCTTACTTGAATCAATTAATGTCTATTTAAGTTTAAAAATTTTTTGGTTTCTTTTCAAGGGATAAAAATTTGAGTAAGGATGAAAAAAATCAACTTAAGTTTATTAACTTAAAACTTATAAACATTTGAAATTCTAAAGACTATTTTCATGTCTTGATTTTACTGAATAACACATTGAGAATTATATATTTGAATTTTATATTAAGGACAGTAAACTAAATATTCCATTTCCTACATTGCTTAACAGCACAATTATTAGTTAATTTTATATCTTATCTTGATCTGAGTTGTTTTTATTTATAGAGCACATTAGTTGCTGTAATCTCTCCTCAGCACAACAACTAGTTTATGTTCATTTCTCAAAAACTACAATTTCCTGCTTCCTACTTCAGTTTCTCTGGAGACAGAATGCAAAGTGAGCTCCGTAATCATTGAAGCCAACTGCTGTTAATTTATTTTTAGTGACACGTTCTGGGACATTATGACAAGAGTACATAGATGACACCTTTAGATAATCCTGAAAGAATAAATTGCAGACCTATCAAAGAACTTTATTGAACGAAGCCAAGAAAAGATCACACAGAACAAAAACTTTTTCAAAAACGTGAACAAAAGAAAGGGATTTATGGAAGTCATTTTTAGAATGTTCCCTTATGGATCCTGACACAGCAGAAAAAGGCGTTGAAGTACATAACACCCTTTTTTTCAGGCTTTGTTGGCAGGCACCTCTCACTTGGGGGAACTTTATTTTATTAAATGACTGTCAGGAAAGAAAAGGATCTGCATTATCGCATTTTTCAGGAAGGGTAATCTGGTGCAACAGCTGTTAGCCTTTGTACATTATTTGTAATTCTGTCTTTTCCAAGGTACATTAAGAAGCTTGATTTTGATTTACAGGATTTTATTGCAAGTATAAAACAGATTACTGGCAGTGTACACAAAGGAAGTCTAGTGTTGATACAATAAGCATTTTACTCAGAACACATGTAACTCAGAAATGTTATACTTGCAGTACTTTTAGAATAACTTAAAACGTATGTTGTTGAAAATGATTTGTATATAAAGCTTACTTAGTGATTTTTAAAAATAAATATCAATAGTTCATGACTTTGCTATGTACTTCCTTTTCATGAAATCTACAAGTAGACTGTAATTATCTCTCTATATGTCTCTCCTCCTCCCTCTTGCCCACTTAGTTAGATGATGAATTCCTGGTGTGTAAGGATTATGGGTATTAATTTTATTTATCTTTGAAACTTCAGTATCTCACTTAGTATCTGACATGTAGTATTTCCTGAATGACTAACAATAAATGGAGACAAACTTATTTTCTCAGTGGTTTCTTTTGTTACCAGTGGCAGGTATTTTGTCTGCAGTTATTTATGATTTTACTTTAAATCCTCACTACTACATTTTCTGATGAAGAATAAAAAAAACAAACAAACAATAGAACTGGGCTTAGGCATGCCAAAAGTTGGTGTTATCCATATGCTTTATATTTTTAATGGTTCCATTTTAGACTCTTTTCTCTAATTCACTAATTCAGCATTTCTGTCTTTTTTTTTTTTTAACTTTTTGTACACATGCCCAGCTCTGAGTCTTAACCACAGGACCCCCCAGGGAAGTTTCTAATTCAGCATGTTTTAAAGTGTATCCCAAATAAATTTCTACCAATGATGTGCTCTGTGATAAATAAATTTTATACTAAAATACATTTGGCAAAGCTGTTTATATTCTAGATGGCTTTCTTGGAAATTCATATAGAAACCATTAAAAAAAATCCTTGAGAACTTTTTCACTCATCTTACTGAAAATTGTTTATGTCAATATCACTGTTTGTCAAAGTTATTTGTATAGGGAGTTCTTTTTTTCTGTAAAATTTATTACTCTCTCATGCTAATTATGAAGAAAATACATCAGGTTATGATGTTCTGTGCATTTCATAGTTACATATTTGTGCACTTGACCTTGCCTTACATTTTTACATGCTCCAGTTGTAACTACAAGCTATTACAGAATTACCTAAGTCTTTAGTTCAAGAAAAAATAATAACTGCCCTACCTTCCAGTATCCTATTGTGTAAGATCTGAGATCTCCATTTTGATCTGGTTGGTTTACTGCCATCGCATATTCTCCTTTCTATTTCACTTCTAATAGAAAAGTCATGAGCCTAGAGTTTATCTACAAAACTTGGCCTGAATTTCAAACTGGTCTAAATATCACCTAGGAGAAAAAAAAATATCATCTGGGATAAAAAAGTTCTTTTATATTCATATGTTCATCTCACAATCTTTGACAAAACTTTTCTTAGAAGATATTTGAAACACAAATCAAAATTTCATATAAATTAGGTAGTCTCCCATGGTATCCAAATCCAATAGACTGGTTTTAGCATGTATCCAGCAAATTATAATTTTGATATCTATTGATTATTTGGTATTGCCTCCAATATCCTTATCCATTTCCCTTCCGTTTTGTGTGTGCTTATGTGCTCAGTCGTGACTGACTCTGTGAACCCATGGACTGTAGCCTGCCAATCACTTCTGTCCTTGGAATTTCCCAGGCAAGGATACTGACAATGTGGCTCAGTTTTAACATCCAACTAGAGAAGTATTGGGAATATTTTTTATGTTCACTTATCTTATGTCACGAGAATTACATAAAGATACTAAATGAAATTACATGGTATTATTAAAACTGTACTTTGCATTTGTGATGAAATTCAAGGAATATAATCTACCTAATTAACTATATCAGTTTTATATCAAACTTTTATTCCTTTTTCCTACTGCACTATCAGGAATGTTTTAAATTTGTCACAAGTAAATAAAATGAAGTTAAGCTGAGTCTTTGAAGATCTTCTTAAAAAATTAACAATCTGACCAATTCCTTTAAACTGTTATTTTTTTCTATTCCACTGTCTGCACTTCATTATCTCGAAACTAAAGATTTCCACTTGTCCCTTTTTAAGCAACTTATTGGGAAACATACTTTTCTTCTCTTTTCTGTTCTCCATTCTGAAAATAGTTTTAAGGCTTTAAGATATTATAGCTGTTCTATAATCTTCCAGAGGTTTGTACCTTTTTTTTTCTTTCATTTCAGTTTGAAATTAGCAGAAATGCTGATCTTATTTAGGATTCATTCTTTAATGATCACATAAATAACCCAAGATCTTTATAAAGTTTAGCTTATTAACTACACAAGTGAAGTAATGTATATGTTCTTGGGTTTTGATTTGGATATATCCATGCATGTGTGCTAAGTCTTAGTGAGCCGGCTCGCAACCGCCTGCGCTTAGTGAGCCGGCTCGCAGCCGCCTGCGCTTAGTGACCAATCTAGATAGTATATTCAAAAGCAGAGACATTACTTTGCCAACAAAGGTCCATCTAGTCAAGGCTATGGTTTTTCCTGTGGTCATGTATTGATGTGAGAGTTGGACTGTGAAGAAGGCTGAGCGCCGAAGAATTGATGCTTTTGAACTGTGGTGTTGGAGAAGACTCTTGAGGGTCCCTTGGACTGCAAGGAGATCCAACCAGTCCATTCGGAAGGAGATCAGCCCTGGGACTTCTTTGGAAGGAATGATGCTACAGCTGAAGCTCCAGTACTTTGGCCACCTCATGCAAAGAGTTGACTCATTGGAAAAGACTCTGATGCTGGGAGGGACTGTGGGCAGGAGGAGAAGGGGACGACCGAGGATGAGATGGCTGGATGGCATCACGGACTCGATGGACGTGAGTCTGAGTGAGCTCCGGGAGATGGTGATGGACAGGGAGGCCTGGCGCGCTGCGATTCATGGGGTCGCAGAGTCGGACACGACTGAGCCACTGAACTGAACTGAGCTGTGCTAAGTCTCTTTAGTCATGTCCGACTCTTTGTGTTCCTATGGAGCGTAGCCCGCCAGGCTCCTTTTTCCACGGGGTTCTTCAGGCAAGAATACTGGAGTGGGTTGCCATGCCCTCCTCCAGGGTACCTACCTGGCCCAGGGATCAAACCCGTGTCTCTTATGTCTCTTGAGTTTGCACCTGGGTTCTCTATCACTGGCACCACCCGGGAAGTCCTTGGATATATGTGCCACTGCTAAATAAGAGAGAAAGATTTGGGATTACTTAAATTTTCCAGAGGTCTTCATTTAGACATTTCATAAGGTATAATGGACTGTGGACTGTTAAAACGTGAAAGGGTACCCAGAGCAGGGTTGATGGATTTTCACTCTAAGTCTTAGCACTAAATATAGGAATTGAGTAAGATACTAAAATTGCTATCTTATTAAATGCCACATGCACTTAATTTCTTAATGCAAGTTCTTTCTTTGATAGGCCTTTCAACACTTATTTTGAAAGAGCTAGGCAATGAAAAGTTTCTCGTATGTGAACTTAGATATGAGCTGCTGACTAGAAATGATGCTAAGGAAAAAGAGAATCACACCACTTTGGTAGTGATTTTATAAAACTTAACATAGTTGGGAGAATATCTATCTGACTTAATCACATTAGTTAATGAGAAATAATGATAAGAATATGTACTGGAATAAATCACTGGGAGTTTATCACTTTGAAAAACATGTGGTATTATACTGGGGATACTGCATTATTGTTCATTCACTAAGTTGTGTCTGACTCTTTGTGACCCCATGCACTGCAGCACACCAGGCTTCCCTGTCCTTCACGATCTCCCAGAGTTTGCTCAAGCTCATGTCCGTTGAGTCAGTAATGTAATCCAACCATCTCATCCTCTGTCACCCCCTTCTCCTCTTGCCCTCAACCTTTCCCAGCAATAGAATCTTTTCCAGAGTTGGCTCTTCTAATCATGTGGCCAAAGTATTGGAGCTTTAGCTTCAGCATGAGTCCTTCCAATGAATATTCCAGGTTTATTTCCTTTAGGATTGACTGGTTTGATCTCCTTGTTATCCAAAGGACTCTCAAGAGTCTTCTCAGTACCACAGTTTGAAAACATCAATTCTTCGGCACTCAGTCTTCTTTATGGTCCAACTCTCACATCTGTAATGAGTCCCTCCCATCAGGAAGCTTGCACAAACCTCTTATCCTCATCTATCAGAGGGCAGACAGAAGAAGCAAGAACTACAATGCCATGGCCTCTAGGATGAAAACCACTATTACAGAAAACTAACCAAACTGATCACATGGATTACAGCCTTATGTAACTCAGAGAAACTATGAGCCATGCCATGCAGGGCCACCCAAGACACACAGGTCATGGTATAGAGTTCTGACAAAACGTGCTCTACTGGAGAAGGGAATGGCAAACCACTTCAGTATTCTTGCCTCGACAACTCCATGAACAGTATGAAAAGGCAAAATGATATGACACTGGAAGATGAACTCCCCAGGTCAGTAGGTATCCAGTATGCTACTGGGGACACTGTATTACCTGGGAACACCAGGTAGCATGATTTTGGGCTCACTGCTGAATATCCAGTATCTATCAAAGCTTCTCAACAGTTACTAAAAATACCCCCTTCTATGTGCTCCCATATTATCTTTGTAGCAGCATTGTCATGTTGATTACCATACTGTTTTATGAATTATTACTCCTCTTTATCATTCACCAGACAGTGCTCTATGGTAAAGCATGAATTGTATCTGTTGTATTCCCAAAGTTTAGCACAATCCTAGATAGAGAACTGAAAAACATTTCAAGGACTGTGTGAATGCAAGTATAATTGTACAAAATAAATGTTCGAGAGACATTACACTTAATTTCTTCATCATTTCTTAGTTATTCTAAAATGTGATTCAACAGTCATACAATGAATTTTCTGACTTCTACATAGCCTGAGGAATCCTGTTTCAATATTCTGAGGTTGTACCTAGGAAATTTATTTTAAAAATTTCTCCAAGATTGGGACTAGTATTTGAGTCAAACCTTAGTTTATTACTTCCTCTAAAAAATTGCTTTTATTGATTGCAAGTTGACAGGATGAAACCTTTGTGAAGGAGAATGATATGAAGCAACATTTTTGGGGCGGGGAGTTTGGAGAGGTCACCTTTGTGGCTGCTTTATTTATCTTTTTATTTTTTACTGAGGTAAAATTGGTTCATGACACATTAGTTTAAGGTGCAAAACATGATAAATTGATTATTATATACACTAAGAGTTTCTCAGGGGGTGCAGTGGTAAAGAATCTGCCTGCCAATGCAGGAGACCTGGGTTTGATACCTGGGTCAGGAAGATCACTTGAAGAAGGGAATGGCAACCCACTCCAGTATTCTTACCCGGAAAATTCTATGGACAGAGGAACCTGGAGGGCTACAGTCCATGGGGTCGAAAAGAGTCAGACCCAACTGAGGGACTGAGCACTTACACTAAGAAGTAACAAGTTTTGAAGACTTCAGTTTTACGTTAGATGATGTCTCTTAATGAGATTATCTCATTATCTGTATCTTTGGTATCTGAATAGTTAGGTGCTCATTATAACTTGTATTGTGTCTGAACCAAAGTCTACATAGTAAATAAAAATTAAATTAAATTTAAAAAATTTATTGCATTTAAAACAAATTATTTTTACTGCAAACTCATCCTCCTGTTGGATAGTGGTCAATTTCATCTCAGTCATTGGCAGGAACTTTCTTTTCCCAGAGTCATACCATAATCTGGGGAAGTTTTACACAACTCCCCCCAAGTGGGTAAAGTAGCAATAAACAAAATCTTAATAATATGACATTCTTAATAATAGTGGTAAATATCTACTATTTTTTGAATTGTATTCAGTGTTGTTCTGAGTCTTCACATGCATTATGTGAAAGGAAAAAAGTATCTGACCCTCACTAAAATGGCAAGGCAGACTGTATTTAGGACTTCACAACAGGTATAGGGACGAATACAATAGTGTTTTGCAGTAGGCGTGACTGGGCAGAACTTCTAAAACAAGGAAAAGTGGGGATTTATAGCGAAGGTATAGGATAGAAGTAGATGGATAGAAAATCACTAAGAGATTAGGCTGATTCTTTCTAAACTGACATAATAGAATTCTTAATAGGCAGGCTAGAGTGATCAGATATCACCACAAGGATAGTAGGGGCTAAGAAAAGTGATTAGATATCGAGGTTGGGGGATTCTGACTAGACTGGTTTAACAGAATTTGTCCTAAAACTGGGCTTTTCACGACCTGCCCAAGGATTGGGCCTGTTTGGTGGCTCAGACAGTAAAGCGACTGCCTGTAATGCAGGAGACCTGGGTTCAGTCCCTGGGTCAGGAAGATCCTCTGCGGAAGGAAATGGCAAACCACTCCAGTACTCTTGCCTGGAAAATTCCATGAATGGAGGAGCCTGGTAGGCTACAGTCCATGGGGTCGCAAAGAGTCGGACACAACTAAGCAACTTCGCTTCACTGGTCTCAGAAGAGTTTGTCTAGAGTTTGATCAAGGAATCGTTTTCAATTGTTACCTCATTTAATAGAGAAAATAATACTATAAGGTAGATGTTATATTACAAATTGGAACTGAAACATAGAGAAATGAATTGGCTGCAGGTTAGACTGATTACAAGTGTTTCAGCCAGTAGTGACTCAAAGAATTATATGCTGTTCTGGGAGTTTAAGTCTTAATTGGACCTGCAGATAATAGGACTCAAATATTGGAACACATGGTTCCATCTCCCTATAAGCTCCTTGTGGCCATTACTTTCTAGGATCTTAGCCTCCCTGCAGGACCCTGAGAAGGGCAAGATTGAGTCTCATTTTTATGAATCCCACAGATTTCTTGTCCAACTTGACCTCCAGCAGGAAAATCTCATTTTAGTCTGGCAGAAAACAACTGGTCACTTCTGTTTTTCAAACACTGTACCTCTTTCCTCAATTCTTCTCTACTAGATTTAATATTTGGAAAATAAAATTAGGAAGTTCTTCAGGCTGCTTTGTCTACGACTCCAGGTCTTCCCTACTTTGAGACAATGAAGTCAAATCTCCTACTTTTCTGAAAGTATGTGTGTGCATGTGTGTGTGTGTGTGTGTGTGTGTATCTACATGCATGTGTGTGTTGGAGGGAGTTGGACATAGAAAATACAGAAGGGAAAATAAATTAGTATTACTTAGCTACAAACAAATTTATCTTTATTATTTTTAGAGTATGAACTCTTTATTGGGTTTATCTTTTTTAAATTGGTTGCTAAAGAACTTAAAATGATATTCATAATTTATCTGTAAATTATGATATTGATAAAATAATAATAATAATGATATTTTAAAACATTTATTAAGGTCTTATTATATGTCAAGCTATATTCAAAGTGTTCTATGTATTACCTCAATTATTTTTACAACAGCAGTATGAGATAGATACTACCATTTTCACCACCTTAATTAATTTTTTTTTTTTTTTTTTTTGCCATGTCATGCGGCTTGCAGGATCTCAGTTGCCTGATCAGGGATCAAACCCAGGCCCTTGGCAATCAGACTGTGGAGTCCTAATCACTGGACCATCAGGGAATTCTGGCATGTAGAGAACTTAATCAGCATATATTGACAGCATCTGTATGCATTTAATCACTCAAATATCAAACCCTGGTACTTTACATTCAGTTAGTTGGAAAAGAGAGCAAAAATAAATGAAGAAAATAGAGAGTTAACTACAATATGAATAGAGACTAAACTGTATTAATATTGTGGACAATTATATATAACTTCATTAGATAATCAAAAAGAAATTAATTAAATTGGGGAAATATACAAATTTCCAAACATGGTAGAATGTGATAAATATTTATTTCCTTGGGAGGAATGCTATGACAAACCTAGACAGTGTATTAACAAGGAGAAACAACACTTTGCTGACCAAGTTCTGGATAGTCAAAGCTATGCTTTTTCATAATCATGTAGGGATGTGAGAGTTGACCATAAAGAAGGCTGAGTGTCAGAGAATTGGTGCTTTCAACTTGTGATGCTGGAGAAGAGTCTTGAGAGTCCCTTGGACTGCAAGGAGATCAAACCAATCAATTCTAAAGGAAATCAACCCTGAATATGCATTGCGAGGACTGATGATGAGACTCCAATACTTTGGCCACTTGATACAAAGAGGCAACTTACTGGAAAAGACCCTGATCTGGGGAAAGATTGAAGGCAAAAGAAGAAGCGGGTGGCAAAGCATGAGTTGGTTAGATAGAATCACTGACTTAATGGACATGAATTTGAGCAAACTCCTGGAGATAGTGAAGGCTAGAGGAGCCTGACATGCTGCAGTCTATGGTGTCACAAAGAATCGGACATGACTCAGTGACTAAATAACAGCAACAACAATGCTAAGCTCCATCTTAAAACATATTTCCAGAGAAATATAACCTGTCTGTGAAAGCAGGTACTAAAGATGAAGTTTTGAACCTGGATCACTTGCTATTCAGCTGATGATGAAAGTTTCATCATTGGTCGTAGGTGGAACAGTTAACCCTGGCACAAAGTAATGAATAGGGATGGTGCACTGGTGGAAGGGGATGTATTAACCTGTATGGTACATTAGATATGTGAGGAATCATGAAGAACTAGCCACTAAAAGGGAAACAAAATAAATAGCCATTGCTAAGTTCTACTAATGTTTTGCATTGCAAATAAAGATAACAAAAAGATGACCCCCATATGCAGAATTTTTACTTCTAGTCCTTGTAACTGTAGGCTCTGCTGGTTTAAGACTTTACTTCTCAAATGAGGTATCCTTCTTTCAAGGACAGAGATATTGAATTGTGTGTTGTTACTGTTGTCTAAAGAGACATTGAATTGTAACTGTTGTCCAAGGGAGCAGAAAGAAAAGAGAGGAGTCATTATCCATGCTGGGATAATAATCTTTATAAGAAAGTGACAAGAATGCTGTTATACAATGAAGAAAGAAGGAAGGATATGTCTGTCAGCCAGATAATTCAGTAAGTGGCTCTTTTGATGGTAAATGGACAAGGTCATCAACCCTGGCCTATAAAAAGCATGGTGACCAGGGGCTCAGGACTCTCAGAGATAAAAGTCTGAGTCAAATCTCCTAGATGGCAGAGGTACTTGCTAGGATAGGAAATGGATAGTGGTTAAAGGAGATGATGAGACCAGTTGTGACTATAGAAGCAATGATTTTATTTTCCTATTGTTCCCTAAAGAAAAAAGGTCACCAGAATCCTGGAGCAATTGCTTCTAGAAATGTGTTTGAAGAGGTGACTCTAAGCAACAAAAGGAATCACCTGTGTTGGACACTATAATCCATCACCCAATCTCTCTCAAGTAAGGACTTGTTGATTGAGATGCTGGGAGTGTTTTCTGTAGAAAGTCTTCAGCTGTCAAACCCTCAGGGATTATCTATGGATACCTTCTTTCTAGAGTGGCCAACATCCAACAAATCATACACGTAGGAGTATTAAAGCCTGGTTATCTTGGCCCAGAGAAAGATGTTTCACTTTAAAATATATACATATATATAATATAATATAAAGTATAAGATGTTTGGATTTAATATAATATAAGAACATGTTTAAAAAATGTTTAATCATTGGTGTTAAAACTGGTGGAAAGAAGAGGAAATTTCTTCAAAAAGCAGAAGGCAGAAAGGCTATGAGATTCAGATCACAGATAACAAAGGGTTATGTCTTACTAGTACTGCATAAGAGGCAAGATTGAGTATAATGTTTTCTTAAAAAGCAATGCCATTCCTTCATTGGATTTTAAAATTCACAATATATTGTAATGAATACATTGGAATCATTTAATGTGATCTTCATTTAATTTTCTGCACATCCTAGTAAGTTAGAATTGTCAACAAATCAGCAATATGATAGTATTAACTTTAAAATCAGGTAATATAATACAAGACTGTAATTATGCTTATATTTTTATTTGAATAATATTTTTCCTATAAGTTTTGACTGAATTAGGTCATAGTTGCTGGCAAATCCTTGTGTTGGATCTGGGCTTCATCCCAAATACTGTCTTTATGTATAAACAAAACAAAACTTCTTATATCTGGATCATTGGGAAATGAGGCTGACTTTGGATAAGGGGGAATCCTGAAAGCCTGGCTTTCTGTTCAGCCATGTGGCCACTTGTTCTCCTCCCTTCTGCTTAGCCTCATCTCTGCTTTGGGAACTGGTCCCACCACTCTTTCATGCCAGTTCGTCCTTGGATC
Source organism: Budorcas taxicolor (assembly GCF_023091745.1). Lineage (NCBI taxonomy): Eukaryota > Metazoa > Chordata > Mammalia > Artiodactyla > Bovidae > Budorcas > Budorcas taxicolor. The sequence continues at coordinate 67,374,603 of NC_068923.1, read as the reverse complement.
CAGCTGGCCCTAACTCTACTGGAAGCTCTGGCTGTTCCATGCCTTTATGCCAGACTAAGTCTTCTATGCCCAATATGTTGGCTCCTTCTTCATTTCTGATCTCAGGCCAGACTTCAAATTTATGCAGATATACTGCAAATTTGGGTGTGGATAAACAGATTTGGGGCAAATATTTGAGGTTGTACTGTAATTCATTAAATTTGGCAAGGCATTGTTCATACGATGGGGATTACTATATTTTCAAATGGAAATCCTTTTCTATCATTTTTGTCTCTTCACTAGGTTTCCATTTCCCACTGGATGAAAAAGAAATGTGGGTGGATATGGTCCCAGACAAGCTTTTGAGCTAGACTGGTGCCATATAACATTCCCAGCACTTCAACATATTTTGTTGAAATTTAAATTTATCACAAATTGTCAGTCACTAGCCATTTCTAGAGAGATGCTACTGTACACTTTTGTTCCTCTGAATCCTACGGAATTCTCAAGCCAAGTAAGAATGTCAATAAGCAGTGCAGAGGGAATTTCTTTACTGTCTGTACTTTGGGGAATTTTAGTCTCCAACATCCAGCAGACAATTAGGCAACTTGCTAGAAATAAAAACCAAAGTTGTAACTGCAAAAACTCTCAATACTCTTCTTATCCTGCTGGTGTTGAAGTTGCTTAACAAAAATGAGTCAAATTTGGAGATAAGTGGAGTAGTGTGTTAACAATATAATGACCATGTTAGTATAGTTATTTTAGTATATTTTTATATTATAGAATACTGCTCACCTTTATTATATAAATTTAAGAAACAATGCAAATGCAAATTAAATCAAGTAATTCTATTTTAAAATACTCTAATGATTTATAACAGCATTTATTTGAGAACCTATAGAAACTAAAATAGGTAAATAGAGCTGCATGTACCAATCTGTGAAATAAGAATATATATATATTTGTGTATATATATATGTATATATGTATATGTGTGTGTGTGTGTGTGTGTGTATATATATATATATATATATATATATATATTTGGCCTTCCTTAAAACCAGGTTTAAAAAAAAGGAACAGGCCAGAATTTTCACCATCTGTTTCTAACTGCACAGATGGTTGCAAATTTAGTCTGTTGTAAAGTGTATTGCTTACTGTTCTGTCCACAGTGTTCTCTAATAAGTATCAAATAAATCAATTGACAGTTAACAGTAGCAATAACTTTTCAGCTACTGAAAGCTGGTATTAGAACCCACTGACCCATGCAGAATCTTACTCTCTTCCTGATCTAAATCCCTTAAGGTTGCTTTTCAGCTAGTTTTTCCCCCCTAGATTCAAAATATTCTGCCAGACAAATTTCCATTTCCCATGATCTGAATTTAATATGTTCAATATTAAAATGGCCATGTAGCATACATGATTTGAATGGTGTGACATGAAATTTAAATACATATGGGTACCTACAATTCACTATGAGAAGCAATACTTTCTTATTACTGATATGAAATTGAAAAAAAAATTGATCTATGCCAGTTTGGTCACCCACAGCTGTTTTTGTCAGTGAGTTGGTTTTGTTTGGTTTGGTAATGGTAGTTGTGGGAAAGAATTAGCTACTCCACAACTAGTTTGTAATGGGAAGAGTCAGGGACCAAATTATGCCATATATTCTGCCATAATAAATAGCACATACACACTGCAAATTCCAGTATTCTTGCTTGGAGAATCCCATGGACAAAGGAGCCTGCCAGGCTACAGTCCATGGGGTCACAAAGAGTCGGACATGACTAAGCAACTGAGCACGCATATACTGCAAAGCAAAAAAAAAAAAAAAAAAAATCTGTCATACAACTTATTCTCTAAACTTGATGTGGCCTTGGCTTTTTATCTCTTTCTCTCTTTTCTGGTCCTTGGGAATCTTGGCAAACACTCTGCCTAAAATTTTCACCTGAAGAAAATTTAACAGCTTTCAAGTTTAAGGATTCAGCTGAACATTTATTTGATTCAGAAGACCGTGAATCCTTTAAAGCAGGTAGAGGACATAAAATCCTTCATGGTTTAAGCATGGATCACTTTTCCTAAATTTAAAGGCTATTGGTCTTGCTAGCTCTTATGTCCCATTTATGCAAGTGTGAGGAATGTCTGTCATATTTTATTCAACTCACATTTCTTGACTATATCACCAATGAGAACTCATTTTTCCTGTATTTTATCCAAATAAAAAGTCCATTAATTTCATCCACAAAAACATATTACTAACATTCATTGTCTGGATAGCAGAGCTTCTGGCAATAATGTCCAGTTGGAAAACTGCCTTCTTCTTGCTACCTTTGTTACCCCTGGAGTGTGAATTTGTGATTAGAGCAACTCACAAGTGGTGTAATATAAAGCATCTAAATATACATTACTGCTAGACTAACAGAGGATGAGATGGTTGGATGGCATCACTGACTTGATGGACATGGGTTTGAGTGGACTCCGGGAGTTGGTGATGGACAGGGAGGCCTGGCATGCTGTGGTTCATGGGGTCACAAAGAGTCAGACATGACTGAGTGACTGAACTGAACTGAACTGAATTTATCTTAGGCTATGTTGAGGGCGGGAAAGCATTTCATTTACTAAATAAACCCTTATTGGCATCTCAATTTTCTTGAAATTCCTTCTCCTCATCCTCCTCGTGAAAGATGCTGAAGAAGTGAAAATTTTCATCTGACTCCAACAAGCTCTTAGCCTCCAAATGGTCCTACCCTCTTCCTAATCATAAATCAACAAATTAATGGCTAAGTGCAGTTTTAGACTTAAGGTCTTGCAAATTGTCCCATCATTAACACATCATCTGTTTGCCAATGGTTTCTGAGAATTTTGACCGTGAACAATTCTGGAAGTAAAACTGAACTTTGATGTTTCTCAGTTTGTTCTGTAAAATCTTTAAGCATCATACTCCTCTCCAGAGCACTCATTTTGACTATTTTCAGTTTCTGGCATTATTAATAAATAATTAAGTCAATAGGTTTTGATTGTTTTTCTGCTTTCTTTTTAGTAACCATTTTCTAGATACTTAGTGGCCTCTGAACAAATTATTGTATTTATTACAGCTGGTGTAAAGAAGAGGCCATGATGTTTTTGAATACTCTATAATTTATTTACTTACATATGGCTGACTACATGCCAAGCACTATTCTAAGACTCTTACAATCATTAACTAGCATAATCTTCATAACAATCCTATGATAAGGATGTTAAGTTACCTGAATTTTAAATATGAGTACGCTGAGGCACAGATAAATTGAGAAGCTTTCAAAAGGTTATGGCTGAAGTCTGCAGCCAAATAATCTGATTACAGGAAATGTTCTCACAAATACTGAACTATATTACTTCTCCCATAGTCAAACTGGGCATAAATATCCCATCATTTAAGCCCATCATTTAGCCCATCCATTTAAAAACTGGACCATTGTTTAAAACAACGTTCTTTTGAAAAACTGACCATTTACTGAGTTACAAGCTAAAAGGATTTTTTAATGAAAATTTCAAGCTAAATAAAAATGAACTTATAGATAATCACTTAAAATACTATTTTTCATAGATAAAATTTTTGAATGATTTTACAATTATCTTTATTTATTAGGTATATATTTTCAAGTATCTTATCAGTTTTCCAAATATTCACCAACATATTCATGCATTATGTTTCAATCAACAATTTTTAAATTCATCTTATTTTTTTCTCCAAATGATCAACAAAAAAAATGAGAGGAGATTTTTGTCTCTACCCACAAGATCTATAAAGAACTACAAAGACTTCATGACCTACAGGTCTGAATTCCCTTTAAAGAGAAGTCATCTGGAATTCCTTGGTAGGCCAGTGGCTGAGACTCCATGCTCCCAGTGCAGGGGACTCAGATTTGGTCCTTGGTCAGGGAGCTAAATTCCACATGACACAATGAAGACCTCATAGAGCCAAATACATAAATAAATATTTTTAAAAGTTTAAAGAGAGGTTATTAGGGAAATTTTGTCATTAAAAGTATAAATTTCTAAGTCAATCAAACTTCCTTCACTAGGAGGGAAGGGAAATCTAGAGGGTGGAGGGAAAGAAGAAACTTCAAGAAATTCTCCAAAAGAATCTGGAACAAGACAGGGGTGTCCACTTTCACCACTATTATTCAACATAGTTCTGAAAGTCCTAGCTACAGTAATCAGAGAAGAAAAAGAAATAAAAGGAATCCAGATCAGAAAAGAAGTAGTAAAGCTCTCACTGTTTGCAGATGACATGATACTGTACATAGAAAACCCTAAAGATAGTATCAGAAAATTACTAGACCTAATCAGTGAATTTAGCAAAGTTGCAGGATACAAAATCAATACAAGAAGTCACTTGCATTTATAATTACTAACAATGAAAAATCAGAAAAAAAATTAAGGAATTAATCCCATTCACCATTGCAACAAAAGAATCAAATATCTAGGAATAAACTTACCTAAGGAGACAAAAAAACTGTGCACAGAAAATTATAAGACCCTAATGAAAGAAATCAAAGATGACATAAACAGATAGAAAGATATTCCATGTTCCTGGGTAGGAAGAATTAATATTATTTAAATGACTATAGTACCAAATGCAATCTACAGATTCAACGTGATCCCTATCAAATTACCAATGGCATTTTTCACAGAGCTAGAACAAAAAATTTCACAATTCATATGGAAACAGAAAAGACCCCAAATAGCCAAAGCAGTCTTGGCGAAAGAAGAATGGAGCTGGAGGAATCAACCTTCCTGATTTCAGCTTATACTACAAAGCTACAGTCATCAAGACAGTATGGTACTGGCACAAAAACAGAAATATAGACCAATGCATCAAGATAGAAAGCTCAGAAATAAACCCATGCACCTATGGGTACCTTATTTTTTGACAAAGGAGGCAAGAATATACAATGGGGCAAAGACAGCCTCTTCAATAAATGGTGCTGGGAAAATCAGACAACTACATGTAAAAGAATGAAATTAGAATACTTCCTAACACCATGCTCAAAGATAAACTCTAAATGGATTAAAGATCTAAATGTAAGACCGGAAACTATCAAACTCTTAGAGGAAAACATAGACAGAACACTTGATGACATAAATCAAAGCAAGATCCTCTATGACCCACCTCCTAGAGTAACAGAAACAAAAACAAAAGTAAACAAGTGGGACCTGATTAAACTTAAAAGCTTTTGCACAGCAGAGGAAACTATAAGCAAGGTGAAAAAGACTATCCTCACAATGGGAAAAATAATAGCAAATGAAACAATTGACAAAGGATTAACTTCCACAATATACAAGCAGCTCATACAACTCAATGCCAGAAAAACAAACGACCCAATCAAAAAGTGGAAAAAAAGACCTAGACAGACATTTCTTCAAAGACAAACAGATGGCTAACTAAGACATGAAAAGATGCTCAACATCGCTCATTATTAGAGAAATGCAAATCAAAACTACAATGAGATATCACCTCACACCAGTTAGAATGGCTATCATCAAAATGTCTACAAACGATAAATGCTGGAGAGGGTGTGGAAAAAAGGGAATGCTCTTGCAGTGTTGATGGGAATGTAAATAGATACAGCCACTATGGAGGATGTTATGGAGATTCCTTAAAAAACTGGGAATAAAACCACCATATGACCCAGCAATCCAACTCCTAGGCATATATCCTGAGGAGACAAAAACTGAAAAAGACACATGTATCCTAACGTTTATTGCAGCACTATTTACAATAGCTAGAACATAGAAGCAACCTAGATGTCCATGGACAGATGAATGGATAAAGACATTGTGGTACATATACACAAGGAAATATTACTCATCCATAAAAAGAAATGCATTTCAGTCAGTTCTGATGAGGTGGATGGATATAGAGCCTGTTATACAGAGTGAAGTGAGTCAGAAAGAGAAAGACAAAATTGTATTCTAACGCATATATATGGCCTCTAGAAAAATGGTACCAAAGAATTTACTTACAGGACAGCAAAGGAGAAACAGACATAGAGAACAGACTTATGGACATGGGGAGAGGGAAGGAGAGGGTGAGACGTATGGAAAGAGTAACATGGAAACTTACATTACCATATGTAAAATAGATAGCCAATGGGAATTTGCTGTATGGCTCAGGAAACTCAAAGAGGGGCTTTGTATCAATTTAGAGAGGGGGGATGTGGTGGGTTATGGGAGTGAGGTTCAAACGGGAGGGGATATATGTATCCCTATGGCTGATTCCTGTTGAAGTTTGACAGAATACAGCAAATTTTGTAAAGTAATTATCCTTCAATAAAATATTAAAAAAAAAAGAATCTGGAATTCCTGGAATTTGGGGGCCATTGAACTATGATGTTGAAGACTCTTGAAAGTCCCTTGGACTGCAAGGAAATACAACTAATCAATCCTAAAGGAAATCAGTCCTGAATATTCATTGGAGGGACTGATGTTGAAGCTGAAACTCCAATACTTTGGCCACCTGATGCAAAGGACTGGCTCACTGGAAATGACCCTTATGCTGGTAAAGATTGAAGGTGGGAGAAGAAGGGATCGACAGAGGATGAGATGGTTGGATGGCATCTCTGACTCTATGGACATGAGTTTGAGTAAGTTCCTGGAGTTGGTGATGGACAGGGAAGCCTGGCGTGCAACAGTCCCTGGGGTCTCAAAGAGTCAGACACGACTGAGCAACTGAATTGACTGACTGGAGGCCATTGAGAGGGTGAAGCCCCTTGCAGAGATAATTTTTTGGTGTTGGTGCTGGCAGGATGCAAATTAGTTTTGAAGCGCTGGGAAAGCTAAAATAACCAATATCCAACTGAGCATAAATGGAGTGATTCCTGTAAAGACCAAAGTTGTGGAGTTTAAAGTGTCTAAAATGGATAGCCAATGGGAATTTGCTGTATGACTCAGGGAGTTCAAACTGGAGCTAGGGTAACTATCTACGGAGGTGGGATGGGGAGGGAGGTGAAAGGGATGTTCCAGTGGGAGGGGACATAGGTAAATCTATGGCTGATTCATGTTGATGTTTGGTAGAAACCAATGCAATAGTGTAAAATAATTATTCTTCAATTAAAAGCAAATAAATTTATAAACAAAAAAAAGTGTCACTAAAGATACTATAAGTAAAGTGGCAGTTGCTCAGTTATGTCTGACTGTTTGTGACCCCTTGAACTGTAGCCCACCAGGCTCTTCCACCCATGGGATTTCCCAAGCAAGAATACTGGAGTGGGTGGCCGTTCTCTACTCCAGGGGATCTCCCCAACCTAGGGATCAACCTAGGTCTTGTGCATTACAGGCAGATTCTTCGCTGTCTGAGCCACCAGGGAAGCCCAAAACAAAGATATTATGTTTTTCATTAAAAATGGGTTTTATTTATTTATTTTTGTTCCCAGCCTTATTGAGTTATAATTGACATATAACGTTGTGTAAGTTTAAGGTGTATGTGATGATTTAATACATACATAGATTTCAAAATTATTACTGTGATAGGGTTAGTTAACATTCCATCACCTCACATAATTACCATTTTTATGTTGTGAACTAACTCTTTTAGCAAATTTAAAGTACATAATACAAATTTGTTACAGTTACCATCCTGTAGAATGAATCTTCAGAACTTATTCATTTTATTATTATGAGTTTGTTTATTTCTGTCAAATGTCTTTTATTTCTTTTAAAACTTGAGTTATAACAGACAGATTATATCATATTAGTTTTAGATGTGTAACAGTGATTTGATACTTTTATACATTAAGAAATAATCAACATCAAGTCCAATTACCATCCATCACCATAAAAACTTGTTACAATATTATTGGTTATATTCCCTATGTGTATATTACATCCCTATGACTTGTTTATTTTAAGCTGAAATTTTGTGCCTTTCAATCCCTTTCACCTATCTTATTGATCACCCCAGTCCCCTCCCCTCTGGCAGTGACCAATTTGTTCTCTGTATCTATGAGTCCATATCTGTTTTGTTATGTTTATTAGTTTTGATTTTTATATTTCACATATATGTGAAATCATATGGTATTTGTTTTTCTTTGACTTATTTCACTTAGCAGATATATATAAACTTTGTTGTTTTCATCCATATCTTGTCTATTATAGATAATGCTGCAATGAACATAGGGGTGCACATATCTAACTGATGTTTTTGTTTTCTTCAGATAAATACCCAGAAGTAGAGTTGCTAGATTACATGGTAGTTCTAGTTTTAGTTTTTTAAGGAACTTTTGTACTATTTTCCATAGAGACTGCACCAGTTTGCATTTACACCAACAATGCTCAAGTCTTCCCTTCTTTCCGCATACTCCCAAAACTTATTTCTTGTCTTTTTGCTATTAGCCAGTCTGATAGATGTGAAGTATATCTCATTGTGGTTTTGATTTGTGTTTCCCTGATGACTAGTGATGCTGAGCACCTTTGCATGTGTCTGCTGTTCATCTATATTTCTTCTTTGGAGAAAATGCTTATTCAAGTCCTAGTCCCATTTTTAATGGTGGATGTTTGGTTTTTTGTTGTTGAATTGTGTGAGTTGTCTATATAACTTGGATATCAATCTCTGACCAGATATATTGCTTGCAAATATCCTCTCCCATTTAGTAGGATACCTTTTCATTTTATTGGCAGTTTCCTTTTCTGTGCAAAAGCTTTTTAGTATGATGCAGTCTCATTTGTTTATTTTTGCTTTTATTGCCCTTGTCCAAGGAGACATATCCAAAAATTTTTGCTAAGACTAATGTCAAACATGCTACTGCCTCAGTTTTCTTCTAGAAGTTTCATATTTTCAGGCCTTATATTTGTTTTTTAATCCAGCTTGTGTTTATTTTTGTATATGGGCTTCTTATTCGATTCCATCAATTTATTGATCTGTTTCTGATTCAGTAGCAGAATATTCTCATTATTTCTTTCCTTTTTTCCCCTGTTTTCTTCATGAACCAGGATAGTACATTGGTGGCAGAGAAACCAGAATTTAAAAATCAGCACTAAATTATTGCTGGGTAATATTGTAAAAAAAATAGCAACAGTAACTTAAGTTGCTTTAGCATCAATTTCCTCAACTATACCTCATAGGGTATGTCTTGAGCAAGAAATATTATTTTGTCCCCCCAAATTTCAAAATTCCAAAAAAATTCCATTAGTATTTATACAAAGCATACAAAATAATTTAAGGGCAATTAATATTTTTAAAACATTGTTTTTCTCAGCCCGCAATAAATTGTGTCTCTTCATTTATTTAGAATGTTTTATAACCCAAGTAAAAGTCTGCCAGCTTTTTGTACTGGTTTTTCACATGTTTTGTGTCTCAACTGGTAAAGAATCAACCAGCAGTGCAGGAAACCAGGATCTGATCCCTGGGTTGGGAAGATCCCCTGGAAAGGGAAAGGCTACCCACTCCAGTATTCTGGCCTGGAAAATTCCATGGACTGTACAGTCCATGGGGTCACAATGAGTCGGACACAACTCAGCAACTTTCTTTCACATGTCTAATCCAGTTGCTACATAGGGACTTTATTCTTCTTTCTGTTATAAAATAAATGAAATTCATAGCTTTATGATAAACTATTTAACCAGGTGTAACATTATATATTTTAAGTGCTTTAAACAGTTTGAAACGTTTTTAGATGGGATGGAGTTACATTTTTAGGGAATTTATTAAAAAACTTATTTAATGGTTCTCATCACAAAAATGAAACATTGTGTTGTGATAAAGATGTTAGCTAACACTATGATGGCAATGACAATACAATATAAAAATGTGTGAAATCAACAGGCTGCACACCTTAAACCTACATAATGCTACCTGTCCATAATATCTCAATTAAAAACACAAAATTCATAGACGCTATGCTGGAGCAGGAAATGGCAACCCACTCCAGTATTCTTGCCTGGAGAATCCCGTGGACGGAGGAGCCTGGTGGGCTGCTGTCCATGGGGTCGCACAGTCAGATACGACTGAAGCAACTTAGCATGCATGCATGCATTGAGGAAGGAAACGGCAACCCACGCCAGTGTTCCTGCCTGGAGAATCCCAGGGACAGCGGAGTCTGGTGGGTTGCTGTCTATGGGGTTGCTCAGAGTCGGACACAACTGAAGAGACTTAGCAGCAGCAGCAGCAGCAACAGAGATGCTATGCACAGAGCTTGTGAACAACTGTTTTGTACATCCTCTGAAATTGTGGATGTTACTCTTTTTCTTCAGTAGCAGCTTTTTTTGTCTTAAGAATTATCAGTAACTCGTCTCACTATCTCAACTCATATTCTCAGGATAGACTTTGAGTATAAATACATATTAATATTCTTAAATGACTATTCAGGGACACCAGGGAACATTGTGGAAGGAAAGAAATCACACTCTGATATGGTTTGTTTTTCTTATGAAAATAAACATTGTATTTTTATAAAAATTGTATTCAATTTCTCCAAATATAAAAAGAACCTCACTATCAGTTAACATATTACAATAATGACACACCAAATTGACTGTGAAGCTATTTCCATTTTCTTTTCTCATATGTGAGTAAAATTACGGAATAGATATACCTGAATTTGAAATAAAATAAGTCCCAAAGAAATCAAGGAAAGTTGCAAACCCTAGACATAGAAAGCAGTCTTGCTACCCTTAGAGGTTTTACTATAAACACTTATTAAATAAGGCTAAACCAAATTTTTCCTCACTTGTGCCCTGAGATTGGTTGAATCAGTTTTATAAAGCTTGTCTGGCAGGCTTGCAAAAGTGTATGCTGGGCTATATGTCATGAAGAATTTATAGCAGGGTGTTAAAAGTGATTTGAGATTCCCATTAAAAGAAAAAACCTTAATCATCCACAATAACATTGCATTAATTATTGATAAATTTAATCAGTAATCTGAAATTGCTCACATCTAATATTAATCAGAAAAGCCAATGAATTCCCAGCATGCTGACATGTTCTTTGTGCCTTCAACTACCTTTATAGTGTTATTATTTACACACTTCTGAGAATATTTAACTGAGAACTGGAAAAATTAGATCCTTCAAAGGAATGACTTCACTGGGCTAGGTTCTACTCTCAAAACTGGTGTATTCACTATTGCCAACTTATGTAAAATGCTGCAACTTCAGTGTTTTTTGTTTTAAACTAATTCTTTTATAAAATCAAATTTGGCTCCCATTTCAAACATTCCTCTACTTTTACACTTAGAAGTAGCCATATACATTAAAAAAATTATCTTAACATATTTATTTTGTCATGAATTCAAACAGAGATTAGATAAAGAGTGAGGAGGGAGGAAGGGATAGAGGGGAAGAAAGAGAGAGAATTATATGTACTGAATGGCAATATACCCATAAGCCAGTTTAAGATATAAAATATTTCCATCTAGGAGTATTTTCCTAATCCTCCTGGATCGTATTCTCCATCACCCCAACCAGAGTTAACCATCATTTTGTACTTTAATAAGCATTTCCAAATTTCATTTTTTCATTTATACTTTACTATTAATGCATACAAATTAAAGCAATGCATGGTATTATTTTTCATGTTTTGATATTTACAGAAGTATATTATCATGATATGATTTGTGTAGCTCTGTGCTATTCACTTCCAGAGGTGTAAAATGCCCAAGGATGTGCAAGTACTAGAATTTATAATCTATTCTTTTGCCAATAGAGAGTTATTTCTAAATTGATATTTCAAAAACTGTTGCTTTGAGCATTCTTGAACATGTCTTTAAGAGAAAATATTCAAGTGTTTCTTGAGGCAACAAAAATAAAGTATTAATAGAACAGCTTGTTTGAAGTATATGGAACTCTCGAATTTTAATAGGTATTCACCAATTTGATTTACAAATGGGACTGTGCTAATCTGCACACTCACTAGCAGTGACTAAGACTTTTAGCTTGTTCACACTCTTATCAAGTTAAAATTTTTTTTCTGCCATTCTGCTCTATGTGAAATTGAATTTCATTATGGTTTTTGAAAAATATTTCCACAACTAATCATGAGATTGACCATTTTTTACATGTATTGGCAATTCCATTTTCTCTTCTGAATGATGGATATTTGTCATATGCTGCTGCTGTTGCTGCTGCTAAGTCGCTTCATTCAAGCCTGACTCTGTGCGACCCCAGAGACGGCAGCCCACCAGGCTCCCCTGTCCCTGGGTTTCTCCAGGCAAGAACACTGGAGTGGGTTGCCATTTCCTTCTCCAATGCATGAAAGTGAAAAGTGAAAGTGAAGTCGCTCAGTCATGTCCGACTCCTAGCAACTCCATGGGCTGCAGCCTACCAGGCTCCTCCGTCCATGGGATTTGCCAGGCAAGAGTACTGGAGTGGGGGGCCATTGCCTTCTCCATTGTCATATGCTACTGATACTCAATTACCTTGGTAACATATTTTACATTTCACTGCCCAGGTCTGTGATTACTTTCTCTTACTATTTTTTGCTCTCTTTTGAAGCACATAAATTTTTGTCTGAATTTCAGCAAAACTGTAAAATCAAAAATAGATTTTTTAATATAAACCTCTTTATGCTTTTTAAGAAATCGTCCCTTTTCATAAGTTAAAAAGATACTCTATATATTTTTATAAACATTTAAAGTTTTTATTTTTCTTAGTAATATACTTGAGAAACCTGTATGCAGATCAAGATGTAATAGTTAGAACCAGACATGGAACAATGGACCAGCTCAAAATTAGGAAAGGAATATGTATATTATCATCCTGTTTATTTAACTTATGCACAGAGTACATCAAGCAAAATGCTGGTCTGGATGAAGCACAGGCTGGAATCAAGACTGCTGGGAGAAATATCAACAACCTCAGATATGCAGGTTGGAGGAACTAAAGAGCTTCTTTATGAGGGTCAAAGAAGAGAGTGAAAAAGTTGACTTAAAACTCAACATTAGGGGTGGTCCTAAGATGGATGGCAGAGGAATAGGATGGGGAGACCACTTTCTCCCCCACAAATTCATCAAAAGAACATTTCAATGCTTAGCAAATTCCACAAACAACTGAATGCTGGCAGAGGATATCAGGCACCCAGAAAGCAGGCCATGGTCTTTGAAAACAGAGTACATCTCGAGAAATGCTGGACTGGATGAAGCACAAGCTGGAATCAAGATTGCCAAGAGAAATATCAATAACCTCAGATATGCAGATGACACCACCCTTATGGGGAGAAAGTGAAGAAGAGCTAAAGAGCCTCTTGATGAAAGTGAAAGAAGAGAGTGAAAAAGTTTACTTAAAACTCAGCATTCAGAAAACTAAGATCATGGCATCCTGTCCCATTACTTCATGGTAAATAGGTGGGGAAACAGTGGAAACAGTGACAGACTTTATTTTGGGGGGCTCCAAAATCACTGCAGATGGTGACTGCAGCCATGAAATTAAAAGATGCTTGCTCCTTGGAAAAAAGCTATGACCAACCTAGAAAGCTTATTAAAAAGCAGAGACATTACTTTGCCAACAAAGTCTGTCTAGTCAAAGCTATGGTTTTTCCAGTAGTCATGTATGGATGTGAGAGTTGGACTATAAAGAAAGCGAGCGCTGAAGAATTGATGCTTTTGAACTGTGGTGTTGAAGACTCTTGAGAATCCCTTGAACAGCAGGGAGATCCAGCCAGTTCATCCTAAAGGAAACCAGTCCTGAATATTCACTGAAAGGACTGATGCTGAAGCTGAAGGTCCAATACTTTGGCCACTTGACGCAAAGAACTGACTCACTTGAAAAGACCGTGATGTTGAGAAAGACTGAAGGCAGGAGGAGAAGGGGACAACAGAGGATGAGATGGCTGGATGGCACCACTGACTCAATGGACCTGAGTTTGAACAAGCTCAGGGAGTTGGTGATTGACAGGGAGGCCTGGTGTACTGCAGTCCTTGGGGTCACAAAGAGTCGGACATGACTGAGCGACTAAACTGAACTAAATGTGTTGTTACATTATGCATCCCTTCCCTAAAGGTATACCAGTATACTCTTTTAATGAACTGAAAACAAAAAACAAAAAAAAAAAATGAAAGCCCCCTCCACATACGATATATGTAAATACATTTAAACATATGCGCAGATGAAGGTAGTCCAGATGCACAAACTTACAGTTATAAAATAAACAGTTCTATGAATGTACTGTACAACAAGCTAGTTAGAACTGCTGTACATTATATACGAATGTTATATAAACAGTAAATCTTATGACTTCTCATCATGAGGAAAAATACTTTTTCTTCCCTATTTCTTTACTGTTGTATCTATATGAGATAACAGCTGTTCACTAAACCTGTTGTAGTACTCATTTCTTGATGTATGTAAATCAGATCATCATGCTCTACATATAACATTTGGTTTAAAAAAGTGAAAAGAACACTACCGTATGATTCTGCAATCCTGCTCCTGGGCATATATTTGGAGAAAAACATGGTCTGAAAAATACACGCACCCCAGTATTCACTGCAGCAGTGCTTACAAAAGCCAAGACATGGAAGCAATGGACAGAGGCCTGGATATAGACGATGTGGTTCATATATACAATGGAATATTACTCAGCCACTAGGAAGAATGCAATAATTCCATTTGCAGCAACATGGGTGGACCTATATACTGTCATACTGAGTGAAGTTAAGTCAGAGAAGGAGAAGTATCATATGACATCCCTGATATGTGGACTCTAAAAAGAAATGATACACACAGTAAGACTCACAGAGTTAGAAAAGAAACTTATGGTTGGAGAGGGTGGTGGGGGGTGAAGGGAAGACATAGTTTTGGAGTTTGGGGTGGACATGTCCACTCTGCTATGTTTAAAATGGACAACTAACAAGTACCTACCATACAGCACATGGAACTCTGCTCAATGTTATGTGCCAGCCTGGATGGGAAGTGGGGTTGGGGGAGAATGGATACATGTATATGCATGGCTGAGTTCACCTGATACTTTCACTTTCACTGTTCACCTGACACTATCACAACATTGTGAATCAGCTATACCCCAATACAAAACAAAAAAAAAATTAAAAACTTAAAAAAAAACGAACTCAGTGTTAAGAAAAGTAAGATCATGGCATCCAGTCCCATCACTTTATAGAAAACAGATGGGGAAACAATGGAAACAGTGGTAGACTTAATTTTCTTGGGCTCCAAAATCACTGCAGATGGTGACTTTAGCCATAAAATTAAAAGACACTTTCTCCTTGGAAGAAATCTATGACAAACAGTGTATTAAAAGAGCAGAGACATCGCTTTGCCAACAAAGGTCCATATAGTCAAAGCTATGGTTTTTCCAGTAGTCATGTATGGAATGTGAGAGTTGGACTATAAAAAAGGTTGTACACTGAAGAACTGATGCCTTCAAACTGTGATGCTGGAGAAGACTCTTGAAGAGTTCCTTGCATAGCAAGGAGATCAAATCAGTCAATTCTAAAGGAAATCAATCCTGCATATTCATTGGAAGGACTGATGCTGAAACTGAAGCTTCAATACTTTGGCCACCTGATGCTAAGAGCCAACTCATTGGAAAAGACCCTAATGTTGGGAAAGACTGAAGGCAGGAGAAGGGGGTGACAGAGGATGAGACGGTTGGATGGCATCACAGACTCAATATATATGAGTTTGAGCAAACTCCTGGTGATAGTGAAGGAGAGGGAAGCCTGGTGTCTGCTAAGTCTATGGGGTAGCAAAGAGTTGCATATGACTAAGCAACTGAACAATGACAGTGTACATCTATATATGGTGTGAGATTGGAATCTATTTATATTCTTTAATATAGCATTCTCGCATTGCCTTGAAAAATAGTACCACTAACATTCGATTACATCTCTCACCATAATGACATTTCCCTAAATAACTGTATCTTTTACTGTGGCTCCCTTCTCTTCCATTTGTTTGTTGATTTATCTCTACATTAATATTGTACTGTCCTAATTATTATAATTTCATCATAGTATTTGATATCTCTTCCTCTATCCCTCCTTAGATTTTTTTCTTTAAGAGTGTTTTAATTATTCTTGGCCTTTTACTCTTTCATGTAAATTTTGAAATAAGCTTGTGTTCCTACCCTGCACACACTGAAAATCTTAAGAATTATGATAGGAATTATTTTATATTTATATACACAAGCATAACACTGAAACCATTTATTTTCATAGTATGTTTTCTAACTTTATTACTATTTTTCTACATAGATTTTTCTATAACATTTGAAATGTTTTATGTCATTGGTCTTCTATCTAAAATCCTTACTTATTTATTTTTTAAAATATGTAACTTGTTTTTATTTCTAAGTAAATAATTCTGTTGCCAGTCAATAAGGATATTTTCTATTTCAATTCTTATACCATTACTTGTTTTTCTTGTCTTGATGCAATGATTGAATCCTTTGGTACCATATTTAATATATAGTATGATATTAGGATCTTGTGTTATTCATAATCTTTAAGCTAACATTTTTCACACTTTACTATCCACTGTTTCCATGTGGGTTTTGGTAGACGGACTTTTCCACATTAAGGTAATTTGCTCTGTTCCTCTATTGCTGAGAAGTTGTTTATGTATTTTCTTAATTTTAATATTGATTGTGTAATTTCAGTCAAGTATTTTCTCTGAGGGCTTCCCTGGTAGCTCAGAGGTTAAAGAGTCTGCCTGAACCTAGGGAGATAGCAATTTTTGTTGCTTTTCATGGTCATATCTCACTTTAAGGGATGATATGAAATATAGTCTCTCACTGATTAGCCATGAAAGTGAAAGTGAAAGTGAAGTTGCTTAGTCATGTCTGACTCTTTGCAACCCCATGGACTGTAGCCTACCAGGCTCCTCTGTCCCTGCAGTTTTCCAGGCAAGAGTACTGGAGTGGGTTGCCATTTCCTTCTCCGGGGGATCTTTCCGACCCAGGGATCAAACCTAGGTTTCCCACATTGCAGGCAGACGCTTTACTATCTGAGCCACCAAGGAAGCTATCAGTAAAAACCTCATGGACTATATTACTATAATTATTACTATAATTACCAGTCCAATAGAATCTTTATGGACCATATTACTACAACACACAATGTTGTACTGGTCCACACGTTGACTGGAAAGCATTTGCTCTAATTCAGATCCCTAGAACAATTTATATGTAAGTATTATTTATTTCCCCATCAATTCCTGGAGCTTTATTTACTCTGACTCCTTTCTTTTTTTTTCTTTCCTTCTTTCTTTTTTCCCCTAGCTCTCTAATTCCCCCTTTCTTCTCTCCTTCCTTCTTCTCAGGGATTAAATTTTTAAATTTTGATTCAATACTGTTAATGTTTACAATTAGTTAATGTTTTCTATTTCTTATTGACTTAATTTTGGTTAAGTATATTTTTCTAGTATATTGTCTATTTTCTCTAAAATTTCAAGCTTAACTTGTTATTCATAGTGTATTCTCTTTATGTATCTTATGAAAATCACTACTGTATTTTCCTTTTTAATTCTTAGTATTTCTTATTTTGAATTTATTTGCTTTCTTTGATCAGTCTTGTCAGTGGTTTCTCTATTTCATTAGTTTTTCTTTTCAAAAAGCTACTATTTGAGAATATTTTGTATTACATTTTTGATTATTTTATTGACTTCTTGCTTTACACTTATATAGCTATTTATTTTTATGTTTATACAACTTATTTCCCACTAGCATTTCAAGGGTATAATTATAGTACTTTCATGTATTGTTGCTTTAGAGTTTTACATTTAGTGCCGAATATTTTCTGATCTCTATTATCATTCCTTCACACATCTTCAGAAAAATTGCTTTAAATTTTTTATTTATTTTCTTCTTTTTTTATCTTTTGGGTATTCATTTCTAACTAACATTCTAATGATAATGATGATGAAACATTTTTTTGAAATTTGATCAGCTTTTCTCCCATGTCTCCTGTGTTGCAGGTGGATTCTTTACCCACTGAGCCGTGGGGGAAGACTCTGAATTCCTAGGGGATACTTTTTCCTATTTAGAAAGATTTCTTTCTCCTTTTTCCTACTCATTCTTTTTGCTGAAAATGCAACCTTTCCAACAGATCTGTCCTTACATGGAAGTCACTGTTCCAGGCCCCAGATAGCCCTGCTCCCCTGTCTTCACCAGACTCAATTTAAACCAAAGCCCTTATTTTTTATGTCTAGCAAATGTCCTTTGGACATGAATTTGAGCAAACTCCAGGAGACAGTGAAGGACAAGGGAGCCTTGCGTGCTGCAGTCCATGGTGTTACAAAGAGTCAAAAGCAACTTAGTGACTGAACAACAACAACAACAACAAAGCCGCCAAAGAAATTAAAGGTTGAATGTTTTTACTTATTAACATAGAATTTGTCCCAGGTCTTCTTAGGCAGTTAGACTCACTGGAATGAGAACCAATCAAATTTTGTGTTCCCTAAGAATATCTATAATTTAGAAATATATTTCTAAATATAGGGGGAAGGGGAAGGAGGGGTAATATAGGGGTGGGGGAGACGGTGCAAGATAGGCTCAAGGATGTACTGTACAACACAGGGAATGTAGCTAATATTCTGTAAGAGCTGTAAGTGGAAAACAAGCTTTAAATATTGTACAGAAGTTTGAAAATGATTAAAAAGAAATATTAATATATGTATCTATTTCAGTTTTCTTTAATCTTGTATGTAAGATCTGACACACTGAACTTGTAGCAATTAGATTATAGCAAAAACTGTAATATTACAGGTATCTAAATGTTATTCTATGGTGTACAGAAATTCATAGTACATAAAAATGGTATAGAAAGAGCACTGTATGAGCCTCTCTTCTTATTTAAAAGTTGCACTTGTCTTAGCTGAACAAGCTGCAACCTTATGATACAGTTGAATTGTTTGGATTCTCTTTTTAATTGCTCTGTGACAGACTTCATAGAGCCATGTCAAATTTGAGAAGAAGAATTACAAAAGAGAGTTTCACCTGTGCTGTACCTGTCACAAGGAGAACTGTTGAAACATGGGACCTGGGCATGTGCTCTGGATTTCTTTGATTTAATTGCCTCAGGTCTCCTCTGTAGTAATACGTCTGCCTATGGTTTTCAACTTTCAAGAGAAAGTTGCTAGACTGTAGAGCTATTTAATAAAAAATCTTTATGACTGACTTTCAAGAGACTCAACCTCCCCAAAGACAGGAAAGCTCACTTTGAAAGGAAAAAACAAAACAAACAAACAGGTTGATTGATCTTTATGTGAAACTTTCTAGATAACTAGATAGATATTAACCTTTCAGAAAATTCAGAGTTAAATCCTCCCTGCTTGGAGTATATTGCTTACATAAAGCTAAATTTCCACTAAATGAACTGAACACTATTGAGTATAAATAAAGAAATGATTATTTTATCATCAGCTTCATTGACACAATTTATGAAAGGCCCTGGCTATGATACAGGGATCTCTGAATGAGATACCACAGGGAATTAGAAGGAAGAAAGCAGTCCTGCCCAGTGAGATTTACTGTCCTGAGATGGACCACCAGAAAGCCGGAGAAAGACTAGCTAACTTTACTGAGCCAAGGGAATTTAAGAGGAAATAACCACTCCGTTTCACTGTAATTGGTCCCTTTGAGGCCAGCTTTGCCTGAAGCAGATATAATTTTAAAAGGAGGCAGACAACCTAGTTTGGTTCTTCTTTAAATGATCTGAGGAGAAGCATGGATAAATATCGGAAGTGTATCCCTTCATGTTTTTCCTGTCATTGAGTCAGGATCTGTGTTTAGCTCCAGGGACACCTTCGACTCTTCTTGAATCTTTTATTTTTATATTTTACTACTTTCCTGAGTTTGCTGAGTCCAGCTGTATAAATATCTGAATAGTATATCAGATATTTCAAGCCCCACACTTCATCATTAATGCTAATAAGTAAGAATTCCAAACAGGTACAACATATTGTATTTTTATGTCCATCTATGTTTATCTAGAAGGCAATGGCAACCCACTCCAGTACTCTTGCCTGGAAAATCCCATGGATGGAGGAGCCTGGTAGGCTGCAGTCCATGGGGTCACAAAGAGTCGGACACTTACTGAGTGACTTCACTTTCACTTTTTATCTTTAAATAAAAAGAAGAATTTCAAAGAATCATTATTTGGAAATTGTTGATCAGAACAATACAGCTATTTCTTTCTTTCCCAAAAATCATGAAAATAAAATAAATGTTTATTAAACACCCATCCAATACACAGCAATATGTCAAATATCATTAAGAATACAAACGTGAAGCTATGGTCTATGGTTGTGAAGTCCTTACAAGTTAATAATAGACACAAAATAATTATAAGCTATGCCATAAATTAATGAATGTCACATGAAAGGGAAAAAAAGAAAAAGATCTGTATTATTGAAAATAGTGTTCCTTAAACTTTAGTGAGTATTATAATCTCTGGGACCTTGGTAATTATGCAATTCATGTTCTGCCCTTTCTAGGATAGACCTAGAATTCACAACCTTAATCAACCCTCTATATGATTATAATGGATTGGTCTGAGGAACCACCTTTGAGAACCATCTCAATAGTATAAATATTATTTGTGGCTGAGTCTTGTTGGGGGAGTGTGTAATTTCCTTGGTTCTGTCTCTCCGCAGCAAAGATTTTAAATGGTGGACCAGTGTTACAGCTCAGTTTTATTTGGCAAGCAAAGGATAGTACACCCTAGAGGGATGAGGGTGGGCTGACCCAAAAGGGGAGACCTCAATCCGTCTTGGTTTCCTCTTTTTATATATTTTGTGTCCTCCCCTCTGAGCCTGCCCTATGCAAATTGGGCTAGCCAAGAAGGGAGCACGTTTGTTTCACCTGAGGTTCTCACTCCAGTCTGTGGAATTTCTTTTGTTCCATTTTTGCCAACTTTTCCATTTGTCTTTTAGCCACCACCATTTTGACTCATTTTTCCTATTCTAACTAACAGTATGATGAGGAAAAATAGTCTTCATGAAACATGCAGAACATTTGTTGGCCCTCAAAAATACAATTTTGACATAACGGGGATAGGAAGAGAGGATAGTCCAGTTGATAGAAACAATATGAAGAAAATGGATGGAGGATTTGTTTTAGAGGTTGCCTCTGAAACAGAGACACTGAAGTAGAACTGTGGAGAAGCAGAGCTGTATGGACCTGTGGAGTCAGCCCATAATTAATTCTACAGGCCCCAATGGAACATGGCTATTCTGACTTCTTTGGTTAACTCAATTTTTGTTCTGGAGAAAGACAGAGGATGGGAGAGGTCGTGAGAGATGGGAAGGTAATAACAATTTAATGAAAACATAGCTTGCTTGAGTCCTTTGTCATCCAAGTGGATATTGTTAAGGAAAGAGTTAACATCATCTCACTGTCTTTGCAGCCACGTTTGTGAGATAGGACTTGTGTCCTGCCTGCGCTTGTCTGTCTTCCTTATTAGGCAGAATAGGAGTTTTCTTAGGCAGGCAGCCTGTCAGTGAAAACTGCTTGTCTTTTTTCCTAAGTGCAGGAACTATTGTTGCACTGAATTTGTCTCTGTCCTAAAAAGCAGCAAAGCATTTATGTAATAAGTTTACATAAATCAGTAAGTTAACTGTGCATGTCATTTGTAATTGTTCTTATTAATGTAACATGAACAACAGGACAGAACAAACAAAGAAAACACCTTCACTGTGTCTGTCTATATCTCTTTAGAATTATGTAAACTGCTGCCTAAACTATACTCAGTTCTTGTTATAATGTATTTTCCTTCATGTCCAATCCATTTTCCAATTCCACTGTTCCTGGTTCAAACCATCTTCTTTGAACAGTGTTGCTTTGCTTACTGCAGTATGTCTGAGAACGTGTCATGTCAACTCTTTAGATTTATAAAGACGGGGAGTTCTAATTTTATGCCTAAAACCTTTAAATTGGTTCCACTTTGTTGGCTCAGAGAAAAAGGTGTTAATAATTCTTTTTTTCTATTGTTTCACATTTCTGACTCCACTATGGTTTTTAGCCTCTGTGCTGAATATATTCTATTTACTCCTCCAGGTCCACACTCCTAATACCTTCTCTATGTGCTAGTGGCTGACCTTTAAATTGCAGAACCTAAGCTTCCTTGTCCTTTGGTTGAGACTTGCCCTTCCAGTGGATTAGAGTACACATCACTGAATGTCCTCAGTAAAGAAGAGCTTATATAAATCAAAGAGATAGTGCAATATACATTTTTATAAGAAAAAAGAAAACAGATTGTTAAATAGTTTGGCTTTTTATTTGGTGCCATCTGGGAGCTATTTTTCCTCAGCTTTCTTTCCATCTCTTGTGGATTCTGTTCTGATGGTAACACATAAGAAATTTGAGCTTGTCCCAACATAAGAGAGTTCCTCACCATTAGAAGGTACAGAAGAACTTAAGATGATTTCTAAGATAAAAGAGCATTGCAAAAGAATCTTGCAATTCTCCTCCTTTTTCTTAGATCCATCTTTTCATGTTTGAAGAGAAAAAGTCATGAGTATAGTTTAGGCAGAAACTACTGTTTTGTTTGGTTGATGATAGCTGTATGAGTATGGCCAGAATTCTGAATATCTGATTTCTCTAGAAGCCATATGCCACCTTTTAAATATTCTCAGAGCTATGTTTAAAATAAACCAGCATTTCTAAAGAATATTTAGGACACTGGAGGTCCCTTTGAGGTTTCCTGTACAATAAAAGGACTCAGTGATCTAATAAACTGGAGTGATCATTTCGTCAGTCAGAGATAATCTACCATTAGCATTTTAGTGTATAAACTCCTAGATGTTTTCCCTTTCTTTTATTTTCTAGTGGACTAATATCTCAATTAATCTGGAAAAAAACTTAGAATATCAATAGTAAATTTATTGTCGATATTCTAGATCTTGCATAGGATGGCATATGTTTATTAGATTATTAAATAAAAAATAATCAATGATGAAAATGTGGGATTCTGAGCAGAAGGACCAATGTGGAAGTGTTAAGAAGAGCAACAAATGTTTTGAATGTCCAATAACATTTCTTCTTTTCAGATCACTCTGTTTTTCTGTTTTGAGCTTTTCATTTCTAAGCTTTAACCATATTGATCCAGGGGCTAACCAATTACAATATTGCACTGTCAGGTCATGTCCCAAACCAAACCCATTATGTGCTTCTTAACTTTCTTTCTTTTAATTGGGAAAACATTTTGTTTTTTTTTAAGACAATATTTCTCTGTTAGCAAAACCCTGAGATACTAATTTGGAAATGTTAGTGGAAGGTTCCATGTCGTTGAGAAAAATCCAGAGTAAAAAAAGTAGAGTGAACCTTACAGAGAGGAACAGAAATAAGATTGGGAAAAAAATCTGTACAGTATCCCTCTCCTTAGTTCTATGCCTGTTTTGAACCGGTCATTATCTTTGCCATGCATTTCTGTGGTCTGGTGTCCATAAATTGTCTTTCCCTTCTGAAAATCATTCCAGCTGGAGTTCCCTCACTTATAACCAAAATAAATCTGATTAATTCAAGCTATAGACTTCTGTCATCTGTTGAAGATGAGCAGTAGAGATTAGCATATGCAAAACTCTAAGATGACTGCAAAGGCTGCTTAATTTAACCCAGTATTTCCCCAAAATTGTAGGAAAAAAAAATTCTGTTGTTAGGATGAAGGCCCCAAATTCATATATACTCTTCTTTCCCTGGTGAGCTAAATTTAATTATGGATGATATTTAGGAGATTTTTTGTTACTCTGTTCTTAGAAGGGGTCAAAAAATATATGCTTCATCTTGAGTACCAATTCTGATGGATTAGGAGAGACTATTTGGAATGCTGTATTGGGAAGGATGCTGATACAGGCCATATGCTAATGAACAAGAGTGCCATTCAATTAGCAGTACCAGGCATTGGGATTATCATGTAGTGTGATGCTCAGGTAACATAAATTTGCCTTTCAAAACAGCTCCATATGCAGACCTTTTCTCTTCAAGCATGAAAAGATGGATCTAAGCAAAAGAGAGGAGAACTGACCCAAGATGCTTCTGAAATGCTCTTTTTTTCTTAGAAACCGCCTTATGTTCTTCTGTACCTTCTAAAGGTGAGGAAATAAAGTAGTTTCTTAAAATTCCTAAAAATTTTACTCTCTCTAATTTGTTTTTTAATAATATTTTAAATGATTATCACTATCTTTCCTTTCTACTCATCCATATTCTATCTAAACTTTCAATCATAAATTGCTCTAATTGTGGGAAACTAGCCCCCTAGTAAACTTTCATGTCTTTAATCTTTCATGCAATACTATTTTACAATCACCTGGCAGATTTGCAGGTACTGTAAACTGTTGTCTTTGTGAGAGTGTGCACATGAACTGGATGTGAGTTTGCTTGAGTGCAGAGAAGTTCAAGTGTGTGTGTGTCAGGGTGCTATCTCTATAAATCAAGGGCTATAAATAAATCAGCAAGTTTTGTCACAGATCACAGAGAAACAGGAGCAAGTGACAAGAAAGAGCCTTGAATATATGTGAGTTGTATCATAAGCTATTGCTACCGATGAGGATGTGTTGCTTTGGTGACCACATCTGTGCTCTGTAGTAGATGACCTGTCCCAGCTGGAGAAAAGAGCCATATTTTCTCATTAGTTATTTCTGGGTTACTTTTCATGGAATTTGGTTCCTTAAATGGAGGTGCCTAAATTGTAAACATTGCTTTCTACTGGTGATTTCAAAATAAGAATCAAACCAAAACTATTCAAACAAATACATATTATTTGATTCTTAGGATATGTATCAGTTAGGATTAAGAATGAGCTGAATGAAAAAGAGAACCCCAAACATCTGTGATTTAAATAAAACAGAGCTTAATTATCTTCTATTTAAGTTCAGAGGCAAACAGTCCTGGCCATGCATGAATATTCCAGGCTCAGGAGGCAGTCCTTCTTGTTGCACTCACTGATTACTTGCATGAGTTCTATT
The DNA here is from genome assembly GCF_023091745.1 of Budorcas taxicolor. Taxonomy (NCBI): domain Eukaryota; kingdom Metazoa; phylum Chordata; class Mammalia; order Artiodactyla; family Bovidae; genus Budorcas; species Budorcas taxicolor. The sequence goes on along the minus strand of NC_068923.1, from coordinate 67,349,730 downwards.
TTCATGGTACACTGGCTTTCAGGTAGCAAAGTTGAAGACAGGATCAAGATAGTTAAGGGTGAAAAAGCTTTGTATCATTTATCTTTTAAAAGTGTTCTCAAGAGCTCTTTTGAACACTTCCACATTAGCCTTTTTTGTCAGGATATAATCCTAAATTCTCATCACTGACCATTTTTTATTTAGTAGTCTAATAAGCAAATGCCACCCTATGCAAGATCTAGAATATTGGCAATAAATTTAAGTTATTGTCAATATTCTAGGTGGTTTTCTTTTTTCCCAGAGTAATTGAGATATAAGTCCATTAAAAAATAAAAGAAAGGAAAGGGAAAAACATCTAGGAGGTTATAGAATAAAATGCTAATGGTAGATTATCTCTGAGGTTTTAAAGGTGATTGTTTCTGTTTATTTTTTGTTTGCTCACTTAACATTTCTAATTTGTCTATAATCCTATTTTAATATGATGTAAAAATAATAAAAGTAAAACCATAAAAAAGAACTTTTTCTCTGCTTAGGGAGATTGGGAAAGGAGATCACTCTAATGTAAAGCACTTGCAAAATGATAGCTTAATACTCACATGTTAGAAAAAACACACAGCTAAATTATATTAGTTGTGAGAAACACTGTCTAATCTAGTAAATAGATGCAAATCTTACTTATTTCAAATGATGATCTTATAATAGCAAACTTAACATAAGTGAAAAAGTGAGATTTAAATATTTTCATAATGATGTATTGTTCAAAGAGCACTAAACTAAAAGCATATGACCTGGCTTTAAATTCAAAGATACAGAAGGCAAGGGAAAGGAAGAAAATAACTTCACCCACCCCCTCCCATCTTTACACTCCATCTTTTAAAGTTTTAAACTTTGTGTAAATCATGTTTCATCCTTTTCAGGCTTGGAACTTCAGCAATTAGCAACTCACTAAACATTTATTTCCTAAACATCTGTCAAGAGTTACTGATAGAGTATATGCTCAAAGTAAGTGATAATAGGGTGAACTTTTAAAACTTAGAAAGAAGGAAAAAATCATTTAAAGTTAAACAAGAAAGCCACATATGAATATTTAGCTGATAGGATGGATATTCCTGATATGTCTTTAGTGAAAGTGAAAGTGAAAGTGAAGTCACTCAGTCGTGTCCAACTTTTTGTGACCCCATGGACTGTAGCCTACCAGGCTCCTCCTTCCATGGGATTCTCCAGGCAAGAGTACAGGAGTGGGTTGCCATTTCCTTCTCCAGGGGATCTTCCCGACCCAGGGATCGAACCCGGGTCTCCTGCATTCCAGGCAGACGCTTTAACCTCTGAGCCACCAGGTATGTCTTTAGCAGATACATAATCAACTTTCACATACTGTGTTATTGATGAACCTAAGGATTGCCATTAACTCCTCAAAATAATGACTATTATTTCATATACATGATATGATTGAAATTTAGTATTAATTTTTATGACATCATATCTGGAAAGTATAGATAGAGGTATGGTCACCTTAGAGGGAAAATGCAAAGAACTAGATACTGTCTGGATTTTCTAGGGGAAAGTGATACTCAATTTAACAGTTAAGATAAGGGTTCCTGAGAAAGTGCTTCTTCCTCTCTGGGAAGTGGAAGATAATATTCCATAATTTTTTAATCTCAGTTTACTTTTGGGCCATTATCCAAACTGCACATTAGCAATTTGGTGTCCTAAATATTTTCATTTCTGCCATTGATTTTCTTGATAAAGGGCTGCTTATTTGTACAAACAGTTGTCAAAGTCCATTCACTATAGTCCAATCATTCCTTGACTGAACAAACTTGTGTATCTTGACCCTCACGACTAAGTAAGGTTAGTCTTCAGTTCAGACCATGGGGAATTTACCTAAGCAAGGTTACACAGGGATTTTCCCAAAAGCTGGTCAGCTGGCTTTCTTCTGGTGACATCTACATCTCTAAATCACTCTTTTCAAATATCAATATATTGTTACCTCTAGGTTTGCTAATGCTAACTTTGTAGTTTTTTGAACACACATGAGAGAAGATGAAAGTAGTTATCCACAAAAGAATTTAAAAAAAAAAATGGCATCTGTAAATAAATTGCCATTCATGGGTCACAGCCTTGTTGTAGCAAAGGGGTTTGTGTAACTCAATGAAGCTATGAGTCATACTGTGCAGGGCCACCCAAGATGGATGGGTCATAGTGAAGAGTTCTGACAAAACATGGCTCATTGAAAGACGGAATGGCAGACAACTCCAGTATTCTTTCTGTGAGAACCCCATAAACAGTATGACAAGACAAAAAATATGACACCAGAAGATGAGCCCCTCAAATTGGAAGGTGTCCAATAAGCTACAGGGGAAGAGCAGAGGGCAGTTACTAACAGCTCAAGAAAGAATGAAGAGGCTGGGCCAAAGCAGAAATGACACTCAGTTGTGGATGTCTTGTGTGGTGAAAGTAAAGCCTGGAGCTGTAAAGAACATTATTGCATAGGAACCCAGCATATTAGATCCATGAATCAAGATAAATTAGATGTGGTCAAGCAGGAGATGGAAAGAGTGATCACTGACATCTTAGGAATCATTGAACTAAAATGGACAAGAAAGGGCAAATTTAATTCAGATGACCATTATAGCCACTATTGTAGGCAAGAATCTTTTAGAAGAAATGAAGCAGCCCTCCAAATCAACAAAAGAGTCCAAAATGAAGTACTTGGGTACAATCTCAAAAATGATAGGATGATCTCAGTTCATTTCCAAGGCAAACAACTCAACATCACAGTAACCCAAGTCTATGCCCCAACCACTGATGCTTAAGAAGTTAGACAGTTCTATGAAGACCTATAAGACCTTCTAGAACTAACACCAAAAAAAGAAAAAAAAAAAAGTCCTTTTCATTATCGGGGACTGGAATGCAAAAGTAGGAAGTCAAGAGATATCCAGAATAACAGGCAAGTTTGGGTTGGAGTACAAAATGAAGCAGGGCAAAGGCTAACAGAATTTTGTCAAGAGAACACACTGGTCATAACAAACACTCTTTTCCAATAACACAAGAGATGACTACACATTGACATCACCAGATGGTCAGTACTGAAGTCAGACTGATTATATTCTTTGCAGTAGAAGATGGAGAAGTTCTATATAGTCAGTAAAAACAAGACCAGGAGCTGACTGTGACTCAGATCATGAATTCCTTATTAAATCCAGTCTTAAACTGAAGAAAACAGGGAAAACCACTAGGCCATTCAGGATGATCTAAATCAAATCTCTTATGATTATACAGTGGAAGTGACAAATAGATTCAAGAGATTAGATCTGGTAGACAGAGCTCCCAAAGAACTATGCACAGAGGTTCACAGCACTTCACAGAGTCAGTGACTAAAACCACCCAAAGAAAAAGAAATGCAAGAAGGCAAAGTGGTTGTCTGAGGAGGATTCGCACATAGCTGAGGGAACTAAAAAAAAGCAAGGGAAAAAGGGAAAGATATACCTAACTGAATGCAGAGTTCTGGAGAACAGCAAGGAAATATAAGAAGGCCTTCTTAAATGAACAGTAAAAAGAAGTAAAGGAAAACTATAGAATGGGAAAGACTAGAGATCTCTTCAATAAAACTGGAACTATCAAGGGAATGTTACTAGCAAGGATGGGTATGATAAAGGACAGCAATGGGAAGGACCTAATAGAAGCTGAAGAGATTAAGAAGTGGCAAGAATACACAGAAGAACTATGCAAAAAATCTTAGTGACCCAGATAACCACGATGGTGTGGTCACTCACCTAGGGCCTGACATCCTAAAGTCTGAAGTCAAGTGGGTCTTAGGAAGCATTACTACAAAAAGACGAGTGGAGGTGATGGAATTCCAGCTGAGCTATTTCAAATCCTAAAAAATGATGTTGTTAAAGTGCTGCACTCCATATGTCAGCAAATTTGGAAAACTCAGCAGAGGCCACAGGACTGGAAAAGCTCAGTTTTCATTCCAATCCCAAAGAAGAGCAGTGCCAAAGAATGTGCAATTATGCTCATTTCGCATGCTAGCAAGGTTATGCTCAAAATCCTTTAAGCAAGGTTTTCGAAGAACTGGAACTGAGAACTTCCAAATGTACAAGCTGGGTTTAGAAAAGGCAGAGGAACCAGAGATTAATTTGCCAACATTCACTGGATCACGGAGAAAGCAAGTGAATTACAGAAAACCATCTACCTCTGCTTCATTGACTACACTAAAGCCTTCGACTGTGTGGAGCACCACAAACTGCAGAAAATTCTTAAAGAGATGGGAATTTCAGACCACCTTATTTATCTCCTGAGAAACCTGTCTGTGGGTCAAGAAGCAACAATTAGAACCTTACATGGAACAACTGACTGGTTCAAAATTGGGAAAGGATTACGCCAAGGGTATGTACTGTCACTCTGCTTCTTTAGCTTATACGCAGGGTACATCATGCGCAGTGCTAGGCTGAATGAATCACAAGCTTTAATCAAGAATTTTGGGAGAAATATCAACAACTTCAGATATGCAGAAAGTGAAGAGGATCTAAAGAGCCTCTTGATGAAGGTGAAAGAGGAGAGTTAAAAAGCTGGCTGAAAATTGAACATTCAAAAAACTAAGATCATGGCATCCAGTACCATCACTTCATGGCAAATAGGGAAAAAATGGACACAGTGACAGATTTAATTTTCTTGGGCTCTAAAGTCATGGGGGATGGTGACTGCAGCTATGAAATTAAAAGACTCTTGCTCCTGGGAAGAAAAACTATGATGAAACTAGACAGCGATTTAAAAAGCAGAGATATCACTTTTCCATCAACATCAAAGCTATTTTTTTTCCCCCAGTAGTCATGTACAGATGTGAGTTGGACCATAAAGCAGGCTAAGTGCTGAAGAATTGATGTTTTTGAATTGTGGTATTGGAGAAGATTCCTGAGAGTCCCTTGGATAGCAAGGAGATCAAACCAGTCAATCCTAAAGGACATTAATCCTGAATCATTGGAAGGCCTGATGCTGAAGCTGAAACTCCAATACTTTGGAGCTTATATGCAGAGTACATTGTGTGCAATGATAGGCTGGATGAATCACAAGCTCTAATCAAGAATTTCAGGAGAAATATCAACAACTTCAGATATCCAGAAAATGAAGAGGAACTAAAGAGCCTCTTGATGAGGCTGGTGCAAAGAGCTGACTCATTTGCAAAAACCCTGATGTTGGGAAAGATTCAAGGCAAATGGAGAAGAGGGCGAGAGAATGAAATGGTTAGATAGGATCACTGACTCAGTGGACAAGAATCTGAGCAAACTTTGGGAGAGAGTGGAGGACAGAGGAGCCTGGCATACTGTAGTCCATGGGGTAGCAAAGGGTTAGACGTGACTTAGCAACTGAACAGCAAGATAAATTGATTGGATACAAGACAAAATGTCTAATTCTGATACTTAAAGTAAGTTTGATCAGTGAATGATCAGTTAGTTCTAAAGTCATAAAGGAACTTTGTGATAGTAGTTTTACTCTAGTCTTTATTTTATATAATTTAATGTAAAATGGAAGTGTATTAATTTTTCTGATAAATTCATATGGCAGATTGGTCTTCAAATATTCAGTTCAGGTCAGTTCAGTTCAGTCACTCAGTTGTGTCTGACTCTTTTCCACCCCATGGACTGCAGCACGCCAGGCCTCCCTGACCATCACCAACACCTGGAGTTCATTCAGACTCATGTCCAATGAGTTGGTGATGCCATCCATCCAACCATCTCATTCTCTGTCGTCCCCTTCTCCTTCTGCCTTCAGTCTTTCCCAGCATCAAGTTCTTTTCAAATGAGTCAGTTCTTTGCATCAGGTGGCCAAAATATTGGAGTTCAGCTTCATCAATCCTTCCAGTGAATTCTCAGGACTGATTTCCTTTAGGGTGGACTGTTGGATCTCGTTGCAGTCCAAGGGGCTCTCAAGAATCTTCTCCAACACCACAGTTCAAAAGCATCAATTCTTCGGCGCTCAGCTTTCTTTATAGTCCAACTCTCACATCCATACATGACTACTAGGAAAACCATAGCCTTGACTAGATGGACCTTTGTTGGCAAAGTAATGTCTCTGCTTTTTAATATGCTGTCTAAGTTGGTCATAATTGTTCTTCCAAGGAGTAAGTGTCTTTTAATTTCATGGCTTCAAATATTAAGGGTTTCTAACAGATTCAATGTATTCTAAGAAATGTGCATGTAATAGAAAGATACTCATTTTTTCCTCACACATATACATTCCTCTTTCCTAAATAAGATTATGGAGCCATTTGATCTTCTTAGGAGGATTCCTTTTAATTTTAGGATATGTGAAAATATCTTTAAAATTTATTTCTCTTTCAGTTCAATTCAGTTGCTCAGTTGTGTCTAACTCTTTGCAACCCCTTGAATCACAGCACACCAGGCCTCCTTGACCATCACCAACACCCAGAGTTCATTCAACCTCATGTCCATCAAGTCCGTGATGCCATCCAAACATTTCATCCTCTGTCGTCCCCTTCTCTTCTTGCCCCCAATCCCTCCCAGCATCAGGGTCTTTTCCAATGAGTCAACATTTTGCATGAGGTGGCCAAAGTATTGGAGTTTCAGCTTCAGCATCAGTCCTTCCAATGAACACCTAGGACTGATCTCCTTTAGAATGGACTGGTTGGATCTCCTTACAGTCCAAGGGACTCTGAAGACTCTTCTCCAGCACCACACTTCAAAATCATCAGTTCTTCAGTGCTCAGCTTTCTTCACAGTCCAACTCTCATATCCATACATGACCACTGGAAAAACCATAGCCTTGACTGGATGGACCTTTGTTGGCAAAGTAATGTCTCTGCTTTTCAATATGCTATCTAGGTTGGTCATAACTTTCCTTCCAAGGAGTAAGCATCTCTTATATCAAATGACATCCAAGTTAATGCCAGCAAACATTTCTCCCCTTTCACAAATATATTTATTTATAATAAATATTTAAAGTATATTTGTACTTATTAGTCTTTTTCAGATGTGTGACTCTTTTTAAAGAACTCTCCTTTTCCTTTTTAAAAAAGTTGTATCACATTTATCTTAGTATTCAGATGAATTAAAATTAATTATGTTTAGGAAATTAGAGGATTTAGAACATGGATTGAATGACTGAAGACATCTCTAGGTAGTAATTTATAACTTGAATTATGGTTCTGATGTTTGAAAAGCAGCAGCTGATGTAAATTCAATATGTGAAAAATGGAGGAGGGAAGAGCATAAACAAATGCCAAATATATTCCAGAGTTGAGAAAAACATTATATATATAAAAGACATTGAGAAAAGTTGTCATAAATCATAGAAATTCAGAAATCATAAATTAGGACAGTATTAAGATAGTATAAATATTCAAACAATTCTGGCTATAGCTTACAATAAAAATACTGTATAATTCAAACTCTTAGGACTGTTGGCTGCAAATTCTGCAAACTTCTTTTACTTGAGAAAGAGGATAACAACAACAAAGACACCTCTTCCATACAGGTAGGATCCTTGTGTACATGAGGGAAGGAAGATTATAGCTGTATAATGGTGGGATGTCTTCCAAATGATGCAGAGATGACATTTTCTCTGATAAAAGGCTTATAGTTTTAAAAAGTGAATATTTCTGTTCTTTTTCACTGTTGCAAACTGACCTAAGTCCTTTTTCCCATTCAGCAAATGTCAAGGACCTTCTGATAAATATTCATAGTCTGTGGGGTTTAAAGGGAAGTGGGAACTATGCTTCCTTTCCTTTTATCCTTAGTACCAGGTGGTAGGTATCAAAGAAGGCAAACATTGTTTAATGTACAAATATTAATAGCAAGAGTGCTCAAAACAGTCTTATGACCTATTCAGTATGTTGGACAATATCTCTCTTGGTCTTAGGCTTTTTCACTGGCAATTTGCATGAAAAGTTGACACCAAAGTGGACTCACAGACTCTTTGAGGGCAAAACAGGCCAACTTTACAGTGATGTTAAGTACATTCTCTGGGAATTTAGATGTAGGGACTGTATTAGTTTGCATCACTACAATAACTTAACATGATAAACGCGACTTAAAATGGCAATTTTGATGCAAAAAATATCTGTTTAGCTCAAGTTTCTGTTGGCAGGTTGGGGTGAGGGGTTTGGCTGATCTACACTGGGCTTGGGTGGGTGTGCCTGCTTGAAGCTATCACTTCTGCTGGGCATAGATCTTAGCTGGGATATGACTTGATCCAGGGCCCAAGCCAATGAAGTGTCCACCTGAGGGAAGCTCATGTTATGGAACAGCAGAGGGAGAAGAAGGCAAGATTAACTGCACAAGTGCTTTTTAAACCTTTAGTTATATCACTCGCAGTAACATGCTATTGGCTAAAGCAAGTCCCGTGCCGTGTATATACATGTGTGGATATAAGAAAGCATGAAAAATTGGGGCCATCAAAACAATTTAGCACAAGAACTAACAAAGTTAAAGAAATTGAGATGCACACCCCACTTGAAAAATTCTACCTAATCTTTTAACTTATTTTATATTGGGGTATAGCTGATTAACAATATTATGATAGTTTCAGGAGGATAGCAAAAGAGCTCAGTGATGAAGAATCCTCCTGCCAATGCAAGGAGATTCAGGGGACATGAGTTCAATCTCTGGGTTGGGAAGATTCCCCGAAGGAGAAAATGGCAACCTACTCCAATATTCTTGCCTGGGGAATCCCATGGACAGAGAAGCCTTGTGGGCTTACAGTGTATGGGGTTGCAAAGAGCTGGACACAATGCACACACATATACCTGTATCCATTCTTCTCCACACTTCTGTCCCATCCAGGCTGCTGCATAAAACTAAGTAGAGTTCCCTGTGCTATGCAGTAGGACCTTCTTGGTAATCCATTTTAAATATAGCCTTGTGTTGATCCCAAGCTCCCTATATATACCTTCCCTCCATATTTCCCCCCGGCAACCATAAGTTTGCTCCCTATGTTTGTGGGTCTGTTTATGTTTTGTAAAAAAGTTCATTTGTATCATTTCTTCTATCTAATCTTAAAATGAGACCTATACATATATCCTAATCAAACAATTTTCTCGGAATATTACTATTTCATCAATGAAGATGTTGCTTTAATATCCTCTTGCTAACTAACAAATATCTTGCTGTATATTTCCATAATGATATCTGAAATTTTAAATAAAACTCTTTAAAGTATTGATTCCTACTTAAAGTACTTCAAGTGCTGTCAAAATAAACCTAGTGATGTAGACACAACACATCACATCATCAGCTTATATTACCACTCAGGCAATTACCAGAGTCACAAGTCTTTTAATGAAGCAATACCTCCTGACTTTTGTAGGGCAGTTCTATCTATATTCTGAAAAACTGATCCCTCTGATTTTAAATTATCTATGCTGGTGGAAGAGAATTTTGCTTTTAAACTAACTTCAAATAACATGGATTAAGCAGAATTAGAGGCTTGGTATCTGAAATTCCTCACCGAAAGGAGTTCATTTTCTTTTTTAACTCTCTTGGCCTTGAACACCTGATGTCACCAATTGTGAAGTGTGAACACTCCGACCCATTATCGACTGATTAAGAGCTAGCCTAGAAACAGCTAGAAAGTTTTTAAAAACCACTGGTAATGTCAGAGCTACATAAAATTTCTTCTAATAAGGAATTTACCCTGGAGGGAAACAGAATTACTATCTTGGCAAGTGAGCTGGAGCTTGAAAAGACGAGGAGAGCAATCTCGCAGAAATGAGTGGCAATTCTTGACTGCAATCATCAGGAAAGAGAAAACTGAGTAAGTTGAAAAAATAGTCACAAAAAATTGCTCTCCTGATGTTTCCCAGTGCTGGTATTGGAGAACAAGCATGCAGCCAGGCAAAGAAAGTTAATCACCTTCAAGGCTTATAACAAAAGAATAAATCAGAGAGAAAACATCAAATTGGACTCCAAATATAAATTTTCAGAAAAGAAATTAGAGAAAAATAAGAAAGTCGAACACAGGGGAAAAAGCCTGTAAAATACTATTAAAATGAAAGCAGACACTTGTCATATTTCTAAATGTAAAAAACCTACCTGTAAGTTATTAATATGAAACTATGTACTAATCCACTTTCCAGTGGCCAAAATGATGCTAATCTTATTAGAACAAGAAATGTTATAGACAAACTGTCTATTGGAATCCATGGTGTGAAGGTATGAACTGCAAAACCCTTGTGTTTCTTTGAGGAAAGAGATCTGGCAGTTGTTATTTTTACCATTAAAAAATAAAACTATGTGCAAAAATGCTGGACAGTAAAGAAATCACTATAGTATATCTTCAAATACAAAGTATGCTAAAATTTTTATTAGACTATCTAAGAGGTCAACTGGGTTAATAAGGAAAAATATATTTTTTATATTCTTTTTAATATCTATAGTTAAATAGTAATATTTCCTTCTTTACTGCTGATTTTGAAAATTTGTATCTTTTATTTTCTTTACGGTCTGTCAATTTTGTTGATATTTTCAAAGAAATGACTTTTAATTTTAATTCATTATTTTTTGTTTTGTTTTATGTATTCTAGTTCATTTATCTCCCCTATAGATTTTATTATTTCACTATTTCTGCATGCTCTGGATTTAGCTGGATTTTTGGAGAGAGAGCATGTTGCTTTACTCACTCCATTATGCCAGAAATAAATCTAGTTAAAGTAGAGGTGCATCATTTTAGACCTCATTAGTCAGAATCCCTGGAGGGGATTCCACTGAGTGTCTACTTTGTAAAATTCTCATGGTGAAACTGATGGTCACCAAGATTGAGATACAATTGTATTTGGCAGCTCTATGACTTTAGTTGAGCTTATATTAAACAATCATGTTCATATTCTAAAATAAGATAATCAAGCTTAATTGGTAATCTAGGTATAAAATCAATACAAAAGCCCCATATATATATATATATATATATATATATATATATATATACTGATATAACTTTTCAAATGATAAATAATACAATATCATGTCAGTTATCTAGCACGCTCTCTCTTCTGGACACATTTACATGTGAAGTCAAATTGTAATGGAAAGGTTGTTTGGCATGAGTAAATAATTAGGATAGAGAAAGCTAAGTGATAGCATATGGTTAATCTGATTAGTTATGAGAGCTTGATATCTTCTCCTTTGGATGATTACACTTGCCATAGTAAATTCAAATGTCCAAGGCAAACAGTCACATTTCAATAGACAGTATTAGAAACAGACAGTTCTTTCTTTTAAGTTACACCTACTCTAGATTTTCTTCAAATCTTTAATTAACAAGATAAATTTAAGTGTGGAATTAGTTGTAGTTGCATGACTGGATTTTCATATACACAGTCTTTTCATAGCATGTATTTAAAATCTCTTCTATTGTAGGCTATTTATATATGGAAACTCGTAAGAGAATGACATACTATCAAATGATATTAATACCAGAATAAAGAATATCTTTATCATTGAATTTTAGCAACATTCTAGATACAATATAGATAAAACATGCTTTTTCCAATGCTGGATAAGGATCAAAATCACTTTGATGTTACAGTTTTATATCTAACAGAACGCTTAAGGTACTATAAATTGGGGTAACCACTTGCTATGCATTATCTATGGAGAAGGCAATGGCACCCCACTCCAGTACTCTTGCCTAGAAAATCCCAAGGATGGAGGAGCCTGGTAGGCTGCAGTCCATGGGGTTGCTAAGAGTCAGACATGACTGAGCGACTTCACTTTCACTTTTCACTTACATGCATTGGAGAAGGAAATGGCAACCCACTCCAGTGTTCTTGCCTGGAGAATCCCAGGGACGGGGGAGCCTGGTGGGCTGCCATCTACGGGGTGGCACAGAGTCGGACACAACTGAAGTGACTTAGCAGTAGCAGTAGCATGCATTATCTAACATTCATAACATTTAATTTACTAACATAATTATTAGTAATATTAGTAACATAATCATAAACAAGATGATGAAGGAAATAATTTTTGTTTAAATAGTAGAATTTAAAAAATTACACTCCAAATATAAAAGAGATAAAAAAAAACTTGTTTACCATACTTAAATATTTAAATGAAGTCTTAACAGAGTCAACTCAATTGAATACCCTATTTCTGTTCTTATAGTTCCATGTAGAGTGGGAATCTACATGTCCAGACTCCTTTCCTTGAGAATATCACTTGTATTTGCATATCTCAATTTTGATCATGTAAACTAGTATATATGACAAATTCCAATTTACCATATAAAGTGGTAGCTCAGGAGTGAAAGGTAGAAAGACTCATGTAACCTTACAGGTATTTGACTTAGTCTCCATTCAGGTCAAAATTCTCTCTCTAGCCTTTAGGCTGTCAAAGGCAGTATTTGAGCTGGTCAGGTCTCAAATAGTCATGAAGTTAGTGTGCACATTTACATAATTATTTGGACAATTTTAGCACAGCAAAACTGCATACATTTGTCTTAACCTTCTCTGTGATTTATTGGAAGAGATTTGGGCCTGAATTCTTTTGAATAACTGGCTTTATCCCTGTGTTAGTCAGTTTGGACAGCTATAACAGAATACCATAGACTGGGTGGCTTATAAACAAAAGCAGTTTATTTCTCCTAATTCTGGAGGCTGGCACATTTAGACTCTGACACATTTAGAGTCTAGCAAGAGTTCAGTTCCTGGTTCATAGATGACAGCCTTTTTGCTATGTTTTCACATAGCAGAAGGAACAAGCAAGTGCTCTGGGGTCTCTATTGTAAAGACATGTATAGAAGCATATTTTGCTACCTCAAAATGTATCCCTTTGGCATGAAGATTAATTTAGGTTGATAATTTTCAAGAAACAGAAGACTGTTTATAACAATCCCTTGCTTCACTTTGAATGTGTGGACTAGACACACAGGAATGCTCCTGTGATCATACAGAATGCCCAGAGTTACACCTGTAGATTCTGCTGAGACTTGAGGAAAGAACAAAATCATTGTTTTTGCATCAAAGAGATCAATTAAAACTGATTTTTGTTTTTAAGCAAGAAGCCCTTAGAGAGAGTGGAATTAAATGTGCTCTTGAAAAATAATTGTCATATTTATTATAGTAAGAGGCTACAGAAGAGCTATTTTCACATGGGCCCAGATTTATCTATCCAGGTTTTCCCATTAGCAAAGCAAGTTCATTTCAACTAAATTATACATAGAGACAAATGCTTAAAGGACTCCAGAGAGAGCAATCCCAACAATAATTTCCAAGCAGCTTTCCCCAACATGACCCATAGTCGGTACCCTAGCAGTGTTTCACTTAGCTTGATTGTTGCTAAGCAACAAATAGGGGATAGAAGTTAAGCTTCTAGAATCACTTACACATTAATTGTAAGCCAGAAACATTAGAATAATGCCAGTTTCAATAATGAAGGGTATTACATATGTTGTCACAGTATGCCTTTTTTCCTCTCCAAGAACAGAAAGACCTGTGGGCTACTTGTCATGGGGAAATGACATTTCATTAGCTTTTGGAGGTACTGAGGGAGTAGATTTTAAGAGAAACAATTAGGTGTTTTATAGCTATCTTTCCCTTTCTCAAAGGTTTTCTTTTCTAATTGCTATTGACTTTGCTTTCTTTGAACTACTGAAGCTAACAGTAGCAAAAGTAGGTGTTACATTTCTTAGTTAGGAAGTTGCTGAAGTGTTCTGATGATTGCATGATTACTAACGATTTTTAAATGCAAGGAAATTAAAGACCATTAAAAGCAAAGAAATAAAAGACCAATTTTTGTTCTCTAAAGTTAGAGATCTTCACCAGATTAAAGGAATATTCTGAAATCACAATGCATCTCCATCCACATCTCTCGAGGTTCTTATATTACTATCTACGGTCACTCTCCTTTGTGAAGATGTGTGGCTGTATGATTTTCCTTTCTTTCTAAATGGAAAACTAGGGGACATGTGTTAGCTTAAGCACATACTCTTTCTTGTCCTATGGTGAAATGAAGTCACTCAGTCATGTCAGACTCTTTGCAACCCCATGGACTGTAGCCTACTACGCTCCTCTGTCCATGGGATTTTCCAGGCAAGAGTACTAGAGTGGGTTTCCATTTCCTTCTCCAGAGGATCTTCCTGACCCAGGGATTGAACCCAGGTCTCCCACACTGTAGGCAGATGCTTTACCACCTGAGCCACCAGGGAAGTCCTGTCCTATAGTTGCATGCCAATATTTGACCAATAAAATACACTATGGAAAAACTGAAATAGTGTCGGCAGTGAGCTTCCAAAAGACTTGTTTACTGGGACTAGAAAAGTTTATTGTGCAGTGTGGGTTTCTCAATCAGCAAAGATTAGATAGGAATTATTTTGTGGTTGTTATTTAGTTGATAAGTTGTGTCTGACTCTTTTGCAACCCCATCGACTGTAGCCCACAAGGCTCCTCTGACCATGGGATTTCCCAGGCAAGAATACTGGAGTGGGTTTCCTTCATTTTCTTCTCCAGGGGATCTTCCTATCCCAGGGATCAAACCCATGTCTCCTGCATTGGCAGGCAGATTCTTCACACACAGCTACTAGGTAGCTGTACTAAATACAGATTATATTAAGTACAGACTGTAGCTGTACTATAGTCTATCAACTGAAGTCATTTAAGATACATGTCATATTAAATATACATTCAACCTTCACACATTTAGAAATCCTGTGTGAAACATATTCAATATACTGAAAAGAATATGGACTAAAATTTTAGATAAACAGAAGCTTGATTTCAAGCCCTGGCACTTGATATCTGTGTGACCATGCATAGTACTTCCCTGTTTCTTGGTCTTAAACACATATAAAATGGAGCAGGAGGTTTTTAACTTAACTCAAAGGGTAACTGTATGACCCTTATAGAGATTCCTGACCAGCCACACTTACATTTCTTTGCTGCCCTTTCATCTTTGTTGGCCAATTCCTTCTTTTGATTATCCATAGTTGTACAATGTTACCTGAATCCCTCACTAGGAAACAAGACCTTTCCTATCAAATACCAATAAATAACAATGTTTTGCTACCAATATGTGAAATTAAATTAAAATGTACTGTGATCGATCACCAACAAATACTGAAAAAACTAATGTGATCTATCACTCAATTGTGCAACTCTTATTTATATAGAAATTTGTTTACTGAAGAGTTAGCAATGAAGTTTTTATTTTATGCATTTACTCATTGTGTCCCTACCCTAACCTTGTCCTTGGCATCAGAAATTTGAATCACTTTATTGTGAGACCAGTATTATTTAGGTAAACCTTGCCTTTTGAAAATTAATGTACTAAAGACAGGAAAGCCTGGCCTGCTGCAATCCATGGAGTAGCAAAGAGTTGGACACAACTTGGCGACTGGACAACAGTGAGAAACAAGGACTGTTGTATATGTGTACACCTATTTCCTTTCATCCATAAGAGAGGGTGAACTTCATCTATTTTATTCTCTGTTGCTTTCCTAGCACTCAGAACAATGCTCAATGCATAATGTGGAATAAAAGAAAGAATGAATGTTATCACATGCCTCAAGTGCTTATCACAGAGCCAAAAATGTATAACAATTACCCACTAAAAGCTGAATTTCTTGGTATTTACTTAGTGCCTCTGGTTCTAAGAAGAGGTAGATTTGTCAAAATGAATTAAGCACTCCGTGTGCTCTAAATGTGTATTTGGCACAGTATAATTTTGAGAAGATAGAATTTAGTTCCTTGAAATAGGCTTTGTGCTTTAGAGCCATAGAAATCTAAATTCGACCCCTGGCTTCCGTATTTCACATCAGGTAAGTTATTTAAACACTCTAGGCTTCAGGTTCTTCATCTGTGTAATTGCAGTAAGTATCTCTACTCACCTAATTAAAGTTTGTGAGGCTTCAGAGAGATTATATATGCCAAGTGCTTAGCCCAGTGCCTGGAACTTAGTAGGTACACAAAATACTTTGGTACTGTTTAAGTTTGTAGCCAATAAGGAAAAACACAGCACTTTTAAAAAAGATATAATGAATCAAAAAATGTAGGTGAAAAAAATATAAGTATACCCAGCTGTAGCTATATGTTGTATTTCTAAATTTAAAGTGTAATAGACTTTCTGTTGAAAATCAAATCTGAAATTGAACAAATTCCACATTCTTTTCTCAGAGGAAACTATTGTAAACATTCACAAGTAGGAGTCTATAGATGCTAACAGAGAGATCAGAGCTACATGTAAGGTTAAACTGAGAACTAAAGTCAAATAAAAGGCTATAACCAAAGCTACTTACATAGATTTAATGTGTTATTTAGTTTTCAAAATATGTCAGATTCTTAGTATACAGCCTTTGTTTCTCCATTTGTGAAATGGAGATATGAAAGATACTTACCTTATCTCGTTGGTTATCACGAGGGTCAAGTGAGATAACACATTTAAATGATTTATTTTGAATCGTGGACATAGTCAGAATTCAATAAATCTTAACTGATCATTATTTTGTTCATATAAATTAATCTCAGGCTTCCCTGGTAACTCAGACGGTAAAGCGTCTGCCTGCAATGTGGGAGACCTGGGTTCGATCGCTGGGTCAGGAAGATCCCCTGGAGGAGGAAATGGCAACCCACTCCAATACTCTTGCCTGGAAAATCCCATGGACAGGGGAGCCTGGTAGGTTATGGTCCATGGGGTTGCAAAGGGTCTACACGGCTGAGAGACTTTCCTGACAATTCTTTTTTACTATGCATTTTATCATTGTATCTTTTTTGTTTCCATTAATGCCTTTTTCCTTCACTTTCTCATTACAGGATTAATGTGACAGTCCTCCTCTGATTTCCCTGTCCTCAGTTGCTCCCTAATTTACTTTTTTGCTGAAGTTTTGAATCATTTCCCATTGTACATGAGAAAAACCCAAACTCCAAGCATCCCCAATTAGTGCTTATAAACTTTCCAATTAGTATTCCCCATACTCTTCGTATTTCAGTCAAACATATACTTTTGTTTCTCTGTTTCACTCCACACATAATTTTTTACCCACCATGGACTGACAGAAAGTTTTCTCTGTGTACCCTTTCTGATTCACAGATGTCTGTTGATGGGCATTGTGAGACTGCCTCTTAATTCAGGAAGATGAAACAGCCACATCAGTAATGTGTGCCATGGACTCTGGAGTGGGGACAGACTCTCAGAGATATTTGTCATTTCTGACATGTGTCATTCCCCCTAATAAGACATTCTTACATGGCTTTCTCTAAGTTCTAACTTTTTCAGAGACTCAGCTCAAATCCTACCTCTTCTATAATTATCCCACCATTCCATCTATTCTAGTCTAGAATAATCACTGCCTTTTCACATAGGATTTACAATGTGAATCCCTTCCTTGGCACTAACATATGCTATTGATATGGTTGCTCATGGCTTCAACCTAAAGATTGCATGATGTCAACTATATTGTGACTTTTTCTAGAACAGATAATTCTGCATGCAGTGATCAATTATAACTTTTACTAATCAATCATAACAATAGCTTAGCTTTTTATTATCTTATCATTTTATATACTGTATCCCAGTAAGGCTTAATTATTTGTGACCTTATTGGCATCAAGTGTTAATATTCTGATATTTACTGACTTCAGTAGAAAGCTTTTACTCACCAACTTTATTTTTATATGGGTGTTATTCAAATCATAGACATGGACTAGGAAAAGGCTACTGTGTTTTACAAATTCAATACATTTTTATGAGTCCAGATTTTCCTGCTAATAGTGACAATTCAGTTAAATTAAGTAATAGAGTAAATATTAAGCATGTTTATAAAAAAGTAACTATGGATCCCATGTTAGAGAAAATCAGGTATAGAAAATCAGGTATTTTACCCCTAGAATAGTGAAAATATAGATGGAGGCTTTTGATTTTCAGAAAATTATGATGTGGCTGTAAAGCCATCCACCTTTACCTCTCTCATCTTCCTTTGTTCTCCAGACCTCCTCAAAGTGGTCCAGAGATAAAGTGTTGAGATTACTCATGTAAGAGTTTAAACCCAGCTGCAACATTTACTAATAGCTTGCTCTTGAACAAGCTACTTCATTTATTTGGGCTTTGGTCTTTACAGAATGGAAAAATGACATAAGGTCCCTTTCATGTAATGAGGATTCAGCAATGGTAAAGTATAAGATATATTTGGCAGCTGGTTTTAGAAAAGGCAGAGAAACCAGAGATCAAATTGCCAACATCCGCTGGATCATCGAAAAAGAAAGAGAGTTCCAGAAAAACATCTATTTCTGCTTTATTGACTATGCCAAAGCCTTTGACTGTGTGGATCACAATAAACTGTGGAAAACTCTGAAAGAGATGGGAATACCAGACCACCTAACCTGCCTCTTGAGAAATCTGTATGCAGGCCAGGAAGCAACAATTAGAACTGGACATGGAACAACAGACTGGTTCCAAATAGGAAAAGGAGTACGTCAAGGCTTTATATTGGCACCCTGCTTATTTAACTTATATGCAGAGTACATCATAAGAAACGCTGGACTGGAAGAAACACAAGCTGGAATCAAGATTGCCGGGAGAAATATCAATAACCTCAGATATGCAGATGACACCACCCTTATGGCAGAAAGTGAAGAGGAGCTAAAAAGCCTCTTGATAGAAGTAAAGGAGGAGAGTGAAAAAGTTGACTTAAAGCTCAACATTCAGAAAACTAAGATCATGCCATCTGGTCCCATCACTTCATGGGAAATAGATGGAGAAACAGTGGAAACAGTGTCAGACTATTTTTTTGGGCTCCAAAATCACTGCAGATGGTGATTGCAGCCATGAAATTAAAAGACGCTTACTCCTTGGAAGAAAAGTTATGACTAACCTAGACAGCATATTCAAAAGCAGAGACATTACTTTGCCGGCTAAGGTCCGTCTAGTCAAGGCTATGGTTTTTCCTGTGGTCATGTATGGATGTGAGAGTTGGACTGTGAAGAAGGCTGAGCACTGGAGAATTGATGCTTTTGAACTGTGGTGTTGGAGAAGAGTCTTGAGAGTCCCTTGGACTGCAAGGAGATCCAACCAGTCCATTCGGAAGGAGATCAACCTTGGGATTTCTTTGGAAGCAATGATGCTAAAGCTGAAACTCCAGTACTTTGGCCACCTGATGTGAAGAGTTGACTCATTGGAAAAGACTTTGATGCTGGGAGGGTTTGAGGGCAGGAGAAGAAGGGGACTACCGAGGATGAGATGGCTGGATGGCATCACTGACTCGATGGACGCAAGTCTGAGTGAACTCTGGGAGTTGGTGATGAACAGGGAGGCCTGGTGTGCTGTGATTCATGGGGTCGCAAAGAGTTGGACATGACTGAGCGACTGAACTGAACTGAACTGAACAATACCATTTACTGACTTATAAAGGATGCATTTATCACTTTAAGTATCATTTGAGTTTTAATATCATTTTAAAATATTTTAATGACTGGAAACACAAGGTCTTCTGTTGTGGAACAGAAATTTAAAATTTTAAATGAAATATTAGTAATTGACTATGCCAAAGCCTTTGACTGTGTGGATCACAGTGAACTGTGGAAAATTCTGAAAGAGATGGAAATACCAGACCACCTGACCTGCCTCTTGAGAAACCTAATGCAGGTCAGGAAGCAACAGTTAGAACTGGACATGGAACAACAGACTGGTTCCAAATAGGAGAAGGAGTGCATCAGGGCTGTATATTGTCACCCTGCTTATTTAACTTATACACAGAGTACATCATGAGAAATGCTGGGCTGGATGAAGCACAAGCTGTAATCAAGGTTGCTGGGAGAAATATCAATAACCTCAGATATGCAGATGACACCACCCTTATGGCAGAAAGTGAAGAAGAACTAAAGAACCTCTTGATGAAAGTGAAAGAGGAGAGTGCAGAAGTTGGCTTAAAGTTCAACATTCAGAAAATTAAGATCATGACATCTGGTCCCATCACTTCATGGGAAATAGATGGGGAAACAGTGGAAACAGTGTCAGACTTTATTTTTGGGGGCTCCAAAATCACTGTAGATGGTGATTGCAGCCATGAAATTAAAAGATGCTTGCTCCTTGGAAGGAAAGTTATGATCAACCTAGACAGCATATTAAAAAGCAGAGACATTACTTTGCCAACAAAGGTCTATCTAGTCAAGGCTAATGTTTTTCCAGTGGTCATGTACGGATATGAGAGTTGGACTATAAAGAAAGCTGAGCGCTAAAGAGTTGATGCTTTTGAACTGTGGTGTTGGAGAAGACTTTTGAGAGTTCCTTGGACTGCAAGGAGATCCAACCAGTCCATCCTAAAGGAAATCAGTCCTGGTTGTTCATTGGAAGGACTGATGTTGAAGTTGAAACTCCAGTATTTTGGCCACCTGATGTGAAGAGCTGACTCATTTGAAAAGACTGTGATGTTGGGAAAGATTGAAGGCAGGAGAAGAAGGGGACGACAGAGGATGAGATGGTTAGATGGCATCACCAACTCAATGGACATGAGTTTGGCTAAATTCCAGGAGTTGGTGATGGACAGAGAGGCCTGGCATGCTGTGGTTCATGGTGTCACAAAGGGTCGGACATAACTGAGTGACTGAACTTAACTGAACTGAATCTAGTATGGTTTTATTACACTTCTTTACTATGACCATTTCTTTAGTAAGAAATCAAGGAGGTTTAATTTTATAAAATCTATGGATAAACTTTATATTTGTATCAGTTGTTTTATATTGCTAATATAGTTTATGTATATATTTTAATATAGTCATTTATGTTTAGTGTATGTATTTATTTTTATTTATATCATTGCTGCATAACAAATCACTCCAAATCTTAGTTGCCCCAAAACGACAAGCATTGACTATTCCTCTGAATCCTTGAGTCACCTGATCATTGCTCTAGCTCTGGGCTAGGCTTGCCTAACTCTGACTAGACTCACTTATGCCCCTCTGGTTAGCAGGAAGCTGATAATGTCATTACTCAATGGATAGTTGGCTTTTTTTGGCTCAGACAAAATCCATTATTCACCAGCCTAGCCCAGATGTGCTCAGACTGTGGTGGCCAAGTTTCAAGAAGAAGAATGGAAGAAGGCAAATTCTTTTGGGCATAGGCTCAGAACTGAAAAACATCGTCTTCTCCCTGTTCTGTTGGACAAGGTAAGGCATATACACAGCAGAAATCCAAAGCAGAGAGGAATGGACTCATCTTCTTACTGGCAGGAGGTTCAAAAACATGTTGTAAAGAGCTGTATATTCAGGGAGAGGGGGAGACTTGTTTAGTGAAATGGCAACCCACTGTAGTATTCTTGTCTGGAGAATTCCACGGACAGAGGAACCTGGCAGGCTACAGTCCACAGGGTCGTAAAGAGTCAGGCACGACTGCGCAACTAACACAATGTTAAATATTAACACAATAAAGGAGGAAAATAACTGTAGAATCATATCAATTATAACTGCTACAAGATCACTATATTCAAGAACTAAGATACAAATTTTATGTAAAAGAGAAAAAGAAGGACATCTCCTGAACTTGATAAAGAAAATCTTTAGAAACCTAAAGGTGTCGTTTTTGGTTAGCAAAAGCTGTAGTCAATATTTGTATTAGTTTTCTAGGTTTAGCTCAACAAAGTACCACAAGTGAGGTGGCTTGAAAGAGCAAAAATTTATTTCCTCACAGTTCTGGAACTAGAAGTCTAAAATAAAGGTGTCAGTAGGGTTGGATTCTGCAGGAACCTCTGAGGGAGAATGCTTCATGCTTTTCTTCTAGTTTCCGGAGATTTGACATTGTCATCCCCTGACTTGTAAAACTCCCAGCTCTGCCTCTGTCTTCACAAGGTATTTCCCCCTTGGTGTCAATCTTTGTGTCTCCTTCTCTTCTTCTTATAAGGACACCAGTGATGTGAATTAAGGCCCTATCCTACTCCTGTATGACCTCATCTTAACTAGTTATCTCTGCAATCTATTTCAAAATGAAGTCACATTCTGAGGTTCTGAGAAGGACTCAAATTTATGGGGACACCCTCCAACCAGGGGCCTCTTTGATGGTTCAGACAGTAAAGAATCTGCCTGCAATGCAGGAGACCTGGGTTCAATCCCTAGGTCAGGAAGATCCCCTGGAGAAGAGAATGGCTACCCACTCCAGTACTCTTACCTGGAGAATCCCATGGACAGAGGAGCCTGGCTGGCTGCAGTGCATGAGGTTGCAAAGAGTCAGACACAACTGAATAACTCACACTTTCACTTTCACATCCAACCCAGTATGATATTATTGCAGCAGATATAGATTATTCAACTACTTTTCTGAATATTTATATTTATTATTTTAGATGAGATAAAGAAATAAGATGAAGAACCAAAGATTTGGAAAGGAGAGCAAATATCTTTATTAATAGTTAATAGGGTTGTATATCAGGAAAACCCAATTGCTTCAGTTACAAATTATTGTACTTAAGGTGATAGTCTAGCAGGATGGATGACTTCCAGGCAAAATGATGATGCAAACTAGTAAGAAAATAAAGTGTGGGAAAAAGAGACCATTCACACAGAGAAGCATCAAAACAGAAAGAAAATCATTATTTAGGTCGTATATGAGGAGAAAACATGCAACGTGGCTTTTAAAGGTAAAATGTGAAAGAACACTTTCTGAATAGAAAGTAGTACTGTAAGAATGTTAAGTACACTAACCAAAATGTTCATATGGAAGAACTGTTAGTATAGCTTAAAGATTTTGAAAACAAGATAAAATTAGATGGGACCTGCTTTAACTGGTGTCAAAATCATTATAAATATCTAAAGATAAAAGAAATTAGGCTCTGATTTAGAAAAAGACTTATACATCAATGGAACAAAATAATAAGTTCAGGACAGGACCAAGGATGTGGAAATTTCTGAATGGTATATGTAGCATTTCAAATCAGTTGAAAATATTTGTTTTTTGACAGATATAGGCAATTGCAAACATAAATTAGTAAACATAAATTAAGGCCGCTTCGTTCAAAATTGTAAAGATTTTAACATTATAATACAACAAAACCACTAGAAGCAAAGATGTTTGTATTGTCTTGCAGTAGATCATTTTCATCCAGTTGCAAAATCTAGAAATCATAAGTGAATGATTGGTATTTTAGACTGCACAAAATATCTGAAAGGTCTTTATAGACAAAAACATAAATAAATTTAAAATACAAATTACAGTATAAAGGAAAACATTTAGCAACACATATAACAGACTGTGATCCTTTAAACTAGTAAAGAAAAGATATAGTCTAGCAGAAAATAAAAAAAACATATGAATGATTAATCATAGCGAAAAAAAAGCAAATGGCCCATAGTCTGCCACAAAAATGTTCAAACTCACTATTCATCAAATGAATTGAATTGATGAGATTTTTTAAATTATTAGTTTAATAAAATTTGAGACTGATGACATGCATGATGATAAGAGCATCGAAATAGGTATACACATAAATGAGATAAAACAGTGGTTAAAAGCTAAGCCCCTAAAGCTAGACTGCCTGGGTTTAAATCTCAGTAGTGTTGTTTACTGTGTAATCAGGGACCAGTTACCTGATCTCTCTTAACCTCTGTTCTCTCATGTGGAAAGAAATAAAAATAACAATAATAAGTAACTACCTGACCAGGATTTTGGGAACAGGGGAGTAATAAGCTAATATATAAAAAAATTGCCTGGCACACAAAAAATGTTCATTGGATACAGCTATAAATGTGAATGTGAGAGAAACATGGTATACTACTTTAGAAGGACAATTTGTGTGTACATATAAAGTACAATACAATACTCATATGAAAATGAGTACTCATATGAAAAGGTACTATTAAAGGTAGCTCAGAATGTAATTACAAATAAAAAGCATACATTTTTACATGGAAATTGGATAACTACAGTTATATCATTATCTTATTTAGTTTAAAAAAAGCTTATATTTTTGTGTGCATATATACAGAGAAATGTATCATCAGAGAATATTTCCATAAGCATCTAGCATAATTTTAGCAGGATACTATAATGACTCTCCAATCTTCAATCATAAAATTACAGGGAAAATATATAAGGGGCTATATCGATTTCCTAAACTCTCAGCTGAGCACTGTGTTTGGAGGAAGAGAGACTCTTATTGGCTCAGCATGGACCACATATTCAGGCCTATGTATAGAAAATGGGAAACCCTCATGGCTTGACTGAAAAGTGTAATTC
Source organism: Budorcas taxicolor (assembly GCF_023091745.1). Classification (NCBI taxonomy): domain Eukaryota; kingdom Metazoa; phylum Chordata; class Mammalia; order Artiodactyla; family Bovidae; genus Budorcas; species Budorcas taxicolor. Next base: position 67,325,587 of record NC_068923.1, on the reverse strand, counting down.
TTCAAAACTGGGGAAACTATTGACAGAAAAATGGCGAAATGGTTTTGGGAAGCTAAGTAAAAAAAGATATCTACCACATTTTCTATTTTTATGAATTTCCACATATGTGTGTGTGCTTATGTGTCACACATTCTATCTCTCACACACACACGCACAACACACACATCACTATTATCATGTATCTTTCTCTATTTAGTTAATAATGGATGATTGACTTTTTCTAATTGCAAGAGCAACCCATGTCCATTAAGGCCTTTCCTTGTTAAGTTTTTCTGACTTATTTGTTAAGTTGTAAAGTTGCTCTGGAACTATTCCCTATTTGATTAAAGAGTTTGGGTTTGTATCTGATAACTGAAATGGCATTTTTTGTGTGGCAAGGAAATGGATAAATATGAAATAGATGATGGGATAATTCTTATGGATACACTTTCATGGTTCAGTTAAATCATATCTAAATGGCGCTTGTAAAAGTGATATTTAGGGCATTTTCTACTTCCAGGTTAAAATTTACAATGATATTTTGTCATAAGAAGAAGATACTTTTATAATCCTTCCACATTTCTTTTTGCACAAAAGCTAATAATTGCTAGACATAAGAAAAATAGATTGAATGGAATCAAGACTGGGGACAATAGACGATTTAGAAGCCTATTTTAGTAGTAAGAGTGTTTCAACAAGGCAGAGGAAACAGAAATAAATAAGAGAAAATAAATTCAAGGAAATTACAGAATGATTACCCCCATGTCCACGTCTACCTTTTTAGATGCAAAGGGTGATGAAATGAAGGAATTCAGATTTACTCAAAGCATTAAAAGATCATATTAGGGAGGAGAGAATTAAGTTCCCAAATCTTGACTTTGAGGTACTTGTGAAATATCTAAGTGAAAATTCCCAGTTAATTTAAGGGTCTGAGACTCAATATCCATTCCCTCACACTCATCAATCATTATTTATTTAGCTTCCTTTTTGTGTTTGTAAGACATTGTTATAGGTTTGAAGGTTACAGTTGAAGAGGTGAAGAGAACAGTCTTTGCTCTCATGAATCTTAGAACCTAGGATGGAAATATACAATAATCAAGGAGACCAATGAATACACAACATGATTTCAGCTATTGAGATGTAATGTGAAGAAAATAAAACATATTTGAATCTAGGAGAGATTATTTTTAGGATTATACTTAAAATTTTTTTAATATAAATTTATTTATTTTAATTGGAGGTTAATTACTTTACAATATTGTATTGGTTTTGCCATACATCAACATGAATCCACCACAGGTACATACGTGTTCCCCATCCTGAACCGCCCTCCTTCCTCCCTCCCCATACCATCCCTCTGGGTCATCCCAGTGCACCAGCCCCAAGCATCCAGTATCATGCATCGAACCTGGACTGGTGATTCGTTTCTTATATGATATTATACATATTTCAATCAGACCTCCAATATGAGAATTAATCTTGTCACATTAGCTAAGAGAAAAGAAAATTTAAGGGCAAGTTGTCAACACTGTCAAAACCCACAGAGTATAATAATATAAAGATATAAAAGTGTCCTTTGGATCTAGCTATCTGGAGGCTATTGGTGACCTAAATGAGAGTAGTGTCAGTAGGTAAAGGAACAGATGTTAGACTGAAGAAAGACGGCATGTATGGCATGTAAAAAAAAAGAGGTAGCACAAGATAATTTTTAAAAGAAAACTTGGCTGTCAAGGGACAGAGAGAAGTAGTACGGGTGCCAGGATCTAGGGATGCCAGGAAAGAAATTTGTAAATGTTTCTAATTACATTTTCTCCTGAATTTACAGAGTGAATAAATTTAAGCAACTTTCATTAGAAGAAAAAATTTAGCTCATTGATAAAATGACATATTGTTTTATGGGTGGGTAATAATATTATTTCTTAGCCCATTAATTTCATGGTAGAACAAGATGGACAAAAGCTGAGGTGCTCCATGGTGCATAAAGTACAGAGTTGAAATCTAGTCACTGATTGATTACATGAGAACAGCTTGGAATTAGGACTATTTTCAAAGGATTTCTAAATTTAAAGGATGGGTCTTTTTCCTTGAGCCATTGTTTTCATGATGAGAGATATTTAAAATTTTTCCTTTGAAGAATGGCGAAAATATTTACTTTTTCTGATTCAATATATCTGGGAACAAGTCTTGGTAAAGGATGTCACTCCTTTTATTAATGAGCGTGCAGAGACACCTCTAAAACAAGCCGAAAATATATGCATAATTTGGCCTAATAATTTTAGTCCCACCATATTATTCCCTTCTTGAATGTAGAAGAAATTCTTATTGTTCCAAGCAGCACTTAAAATACATTGTTAAATGATGTCAACAGCCATTATTTTTCTTATCCTTTCAGTGGTTGTTCCTTTATTTTACCAGTCAGTGATGCCATTTCTGATTTTTAAAATAAGACTTTTTATATTTTTTTAAAAAAAGGTTTCATCAAGAAAACCCCTGGTGCTAAAAATCAAATGTCTCCAGGAATGTTTTGTGTCATTAGAATATGAACTAATGATTAACTATCAGATTGGGTCTCTACCTAGAAACTGCTCAGGAGACCCAGATTTTAATTGACTGCAGCAAGTAAAACAGGGCTGTGTTTGCTATGCTAGGCAACTGTCAGGTCTCAAAGAAGTCTCTGAGCATTTTTCATAACCAATTAATATATGACACCTTAAATAACATGGACTTGCTATTCTTTATTAAAAGAAACTAGGGCAGGGTTGCTAAATGAAAAAAATGTTAGAAATATCTGCAGTCAGACAATTGTATTTCTGTGCAGAATTCCTGCAATTATTTCGAAAGGAAACAGAGGTGACCCTAAGATTTTCTACAAACTTCCTTCACAATTTACACTTTACTTTCCATAAGAACAATGTCAGCATTATGTGCATAGATAGTTACTGAAAATTTTCTGACATGATGATAGTTTATCTGGTGAATAACAAATAAATCTGTGTTTGCTTTTTGATCTGTCCAACCATTACTAACTTCTTTACAGACTAAACCATTTTTTAATCTGTATATTAGGAGATGTTGAGCTTGCACCACAGCCTTTCCAGGGAAGCAGGCATATATAAATTACTGCTTTTTCTACTGTTTGTGTAACAGGGAGCAAAGGACATGGAAATAGCTATATTTATTTCTTACCATAAATTCAGACTCTATTCCCAACAGACTTTGTATTTTCTCTCCTCTAAAAGGTTATTTGGACACTGATTGTTTCAACATTAGAACATATTCTTTATAGCCAAAAAATTATCTAACTGTTGATCGGGTATATAAACTCCCACAAATTCTGTGTATTAGAAATTCTGTAGCTTACCTATGTTACTGGTTGTGATAAACTTGAATTGAAAGAGAAATCGTATGTTGGATAAAGAAAGAGGAGAAAGAACTGTTGTTATTCAGTCACTAAGTTGTGTCTGACTCTGCAACCTCATGGCCCACATGCAGCCCACCAGGCTTCTTCCCTGTCACTCTCCCAGAGCTTGCGCAAACTCATGTCAACTGAGTCAGTGATGCCATTCAACCAGCTCATCCTTTGTCGCCCCCTTCTCCTCCTGCCCTCAATTTTTCCCAGAATAAGGGTCTTTTCCAATGAGTTAGCTCTTCACATCAGGTGGCCAAAGTATTGGATAAAGTATTTTGGATAAAGAAAGTATTTTGGATGAAGAAAGAGGAGGAAGAATAAATTATTTTATTTGATTTTACCGAATCCAAGTTTGGTATTTTGCAAAAATTTGCAAGGGCTTGCTTCAGTTCCGTTCACTTCAGTCACTCAGTCATGTCCAACTCTTTGCAACCCCGTGAACTGCAGCACGCCAGGCCTCCCTGTCCATCACCAACTCCTGAAGTTCACTCAAACTCACGTCCATCGAGTCGGTGATGCCATCCAGCCATCTCATCCTCTGTCGTCCCCTTCTCGTCCTACCCCCAATCCCTCCCAGCATCAGAGTCTATAATTACACCCAAATTCTACTGCTTCTCCAACTTTATGATATATCATTGTCCAATTCTCAAAATTTCTCAGAAAGGGGAACAAAGTGGTTATGAAATTACCAGATGGCAAAAATCAATGGAGAAAGTTAGGAGTCTTAAAGTAAAAGTGAAGAAGAGAATAAAGATTGTAATTTGGGAACTTCCCATTTTGTGAACTGTAAGGAATAAATTCTGCCTTCCACTAAAATTCTATCCACAATATAGTACCAACATCTATATAGTGGGAATTGAAAGAGTTGCAAGACATTTTTATATTTTGGAACAATTAGAATAGTCAACCATAACACAGGATTGCAAAGTCCACTTCATACAGTATTTGGAAGAAAACAGTATGAATAGATTTGAGAATTAAAACCCAATAAGCATTGTCTCTCTTCCATGAAAAATATTTAGCTGTAAATTTCTAGCAAGATTAAGAACATACAGAAAAATGAAGTGAAAAAAATGGAGAGAAGATCCTTGGAATATTTGTGGGAGAATCTTTATGAAATCTTTAATGAAAGATTCCATTAAAATTATACGCACAATAAAGTGTCAACATCTTTATATGGGAATTAAAAGATTCACACATAACATTACTAGATTTGAGATCAATATATAAATTGTGCGAGTATGAAACTGAGTCAAATGAGACCCCATATTTGAGCAATTTGCTTGGCCTTATCTATATGCACATGCTAAGATTCATCACGCCTGCCATTGATACTTTAATTCCGTTTTCTTTGACAAATACATTTAAGCACTGTAAGAGCTACATGTGTTTCTCCCTAGATTCATCTTGAAGGTTTCACTCTGTATGTGATGGTGTTAGGAGGTGGAGCCTTTGAGAGGTGATTCAGTTCAGATGAGGCCATGAGCATGGAGCCCCCATCCTGGGAAGAAGAGACACCAGCGCTCTCTCTCTCCTCCATATGAGGATGTAGCAAGCAGTTTTCTGAAAGCCAAGAAGACGTTCCCCAGCAGAATCCAAGTGTGCTGGCACCCTAATGTCACATTTCCCAGCCTTTAGAACTATGAAAAAATAAATGTCTACTGTTTAAGTTACTCAGTATATGGTATTTTGTTATGGCAACCTGAGATGACTGAGACAAGCACCTATTTTATGTCCCCCAATTTGCAAAGCATGGAAGTTTAAAAATGAGTAAGACAGATAGGATCCTTGCCCTGAAAAGTGTCACTGTATTCTTGGATACAGCTTGAGTAGTATGAAATAAATGTGGAGCTATCAGAGTGATGCTGTCAGTTATATTTACATGCTAACTTGAAAGAAATCAGATTCTGTATTTCTGGAAAATATCTACATCCTGCACTAAATCTAGTGACATATTGTTGTGTTTCTCCGTGTGCGTATTAAACTGTGTCAGTCTTTCGATTTCACAGTCCAGAAGAGATGAAAACATAGAAAAAAGCTTCACTACAGTCTAGTGGTGCCTAAAAAGAAAACTTATTTTCCTGACACTGACATTAATGGAGCATATTTTATCTTGGTACAGAAAGAACCCTAAAAGAACTGGCACTATCTTCAATAAAATATCCTATGACTTGAGATACTTACTGTAAATGTGGAGTCAAGTAGAAAGCTTAAGACAAAGCAAAAAAAGAAGAAGAAGAAAAGTAAGAGACTGTGGTTCAGAAAAATGTTACTGTAAATCAGAGAAACCTGTTCGAGAAATAGTTAAATCTGTGAAATTAGAAACTTGATTGGCATTTAGTCTCTTTCCTTGGACTGCATATTTAGAACTAAGCTAAAATTCACAAATGTCTTCTTGTATCTTAAAGTAATATGTATTTAGAAAAATCAGAATGTCTGATTGTAAAGCAAATTAAAAGAAAGATTTTAAAAATAAAAATTTGCATACTGAGATGTGATGACAATTGATTTTGATGCTCAAGGTGTTTTTCACAATTTTTTTTTTTACCTCTCTGTCTTGCATGTTGTTTATTTTACAGTATCTATATGTCGGTTTTGTGTCAATATCTTTCTAATTATCACTTATCTTCAATGCAGGAAACTTTACTGTGGGGTGGAGTTGGGGTAGCAAGTCTCCAAATTATTTTGGTCGGCTCAAATTCCTCTCACATAACTTGTATTACCTTCCCATGGGCACATTCTCACGCCCACACCTAAATTCCACCCCCCACCCCAATACTCCTACCAAATTTTTGAACTCTGATAAGGCTATCAGCAGCTTTCTCTACAGAAGCATTGCAGGCCAGAAGGGAGTGGCAAAATATATTCAAATTCTGAAAGGGAACAATCTGCACCCTGGGATACTCTACCCAACAAGATTATCATTTAAAATAAAGAATTTATCAGACAAGCAAAAACTAAAAGAATACAGCAATACTAAGCCTAACCTAAAAGAAATATTGAAAAGACTTTTCTAAATGGAAAAGAAGTAAGAATCTATAGGGAAGAGAAAATCAACTGTCCAATCAATTGGACAATACAATTGGAAAGCAGATCACTTAAACAACACAGATTTAAAAAAAAAATTCTGTGAAAGTGATGATAACCACGTGTGTGTATGCTCAGTTGCTCAGTCCTGTCTGACTCTTTGCAACCCTACGGACTGCAGCCTGCTAGGCTCTTCTGTCCATGAGATTCTTCAAGCAAGAATACTGGAGTGGGTTGCCATGCCCTCCTCCAGAGGATCTTCCCCACCCAGGATCAAATCCTTGTCTCTTAAGTCACCTGCATTTGCAGCTGAGTTCTTTACCACTAGTGCCACCTGGAAAGCCCTAGATATTCCTTACACCTAGTAAATTTATGAGCCGGATGGAGGAAAATTCACTGCATCTCTGTGTTTTTTCACTGACATAGCCATTGTTTTTGGTGAAGCTCCAAAAGGGGACCACTGATTTGTTTTAGTTTTTGATACTTAGGTAAACTTTAATCCCCTTTACTACTTCCTCCCCTAATTTACTTGCTGTTCCCTCCTATGATTGGCATTGCTTATTCTACCTCCTAGCAAGAGGAGAAGCATATTTTTTTCAGAAGTAGGGGAAGGAAAAATTAGGGTCTCCAGCAGAGGGGTTGACATTTCTAGAGAAACAATTCTTCAGTTTCCTACATATCTCTTTCCTTCCTAGGCTATTGCATAAACTTCTTTTATAGAGAAGGCCTGGAAAGTGAAGTCACTCAGTTGTGTCTGACTCTTTGTGACTCCATGGACTATAGCCCATCAGGCTCCTCAGTCCATGGAATTCTCCAGGCAAGAGTACTGAAGTGGGTTGCCATTTCCTTCTCCAGGGGATCTTCCCGACCCAGGGATCAAACCTGGGTCTCCCGCATTGCAAGGCAGATGCTTTACTGTCTGAGCCACAGGGAATGCCTGGGGTTGGGGTCAAAAACAATGGTTAATGAATAACTGTTCCTATATCTTCAAACGCTCTATGACAGTCAAGATACTTGGTTAGGCCTCTGTACTCAGAGGATCTCTAGGGTAGAGTCTAAAATGAATCTATATATTCATACACATATGCATTGTGTATATGAAAAAGTACAACTTTAATAAAGAAAGTTCAACATGATTATAGAAACTCTAGTTTCCCAGAAAAAAAATTTATTTCAGTTGCCCATGAATGGTAAAGCTTTTATAGTTTTATATTTAATACCTCCAGAGTATGCAGATATTAGAAAAAAACTTCCAAGGAGAAAATATATTTTACTTAGTCCTTAAAAATTAAAGGGAATAAAAATCATACAATGTCTGCTCCAAGATCACAACAGAATTAAACTAGAAATCAATACAGAAATAAAACTGTGAAACTCTCAAATATGTGAATATTACACAACACATTTCTAGAAAAACATCGCATAAGTCAAAGAAGAAATATAATGTGAAATTTAAAAATATCCTGAACTAAATGAAAATGAAAGCACAATTTATCAAAATTTGCAAAAAAAGTAAAAGAGGAAAATTTATAGCATTGACTGCATATATTAGAAAAGAAGAAAGGAGGAGAAGGGGACAACAGAGGATGAGATGGCTGGATGGCATCACTGATTCGATGCACATGAGTTTGGGTGAACTCCGGGAGTTGGTGATGGACAGGGAGGCCTGGCGTGCTGCAATTCATGGGGTCGCAAAAAGTCGGACACGACTGAGCTACTGAGCGACTGAACCAACTCTTTGCATAAAATCAATAACCTAAATTTCCATCTTAAAATACTAGAAAAAGAACAATTAGATCAGAATAAAGAGAAGAAAATAAATAATAAGAATTATAATAGCAATAAAATTGAAAATAGGAATCAACAGAATCAATAAAATCAAAAGAAACTTCTTTGAAAAGATCAATAAAATCAATAAATATTTAGCTGGACTAACTACAGAATCAAGAGACAGGACACAAATTATTTACATCAAAAATAAAAGTGGGTCATCACTACAGATCCCATAGAAATTAAAATAATAATAAAGAAATAAAATGAATAACTCTATGCACACAAATTTGATAACCTAATGAAATGGATCAATTGTTTGAAAGACACAGTCTGCCAGAACTCACAGAAGAGATAGATAATCTGAATAGGCTTATCTGTTTAGGAGATCGAAGTCATGTTAATGACCATTAAGGAAAAAAGTTCCAGGTGGCCTCATCTGTGAATCCTACCAAATATTAAGGAAAGGAGTATACCCATTCTCTATAATCTCTTTCAGAAGATAGAAGCAAAGGGACTACTTCCAAACTCATGCTATTAGGCCAGCATTACTCTTAATACCAAAATGAGAGGAAGGCCTTATACAAAAAGACAACTATACTCCAATCTCTCTCATGAATATAAGGATAAAATTCTTCAATAAAATATTAGTAAGTCAGATTCAACAATGTGCAAAAATATATATACACCATGGCCAAGGGGGATTTATTCCAGGGGTGCAAGGCAGGTTCAACAAATAAAAGCAATTAATGTAATTCATTATAGCAGCAGGCCGATAAAGCAAAATTACATGATCATATTAGAAAAATTACCTAAAATTTACAACACTCATTCATTTTAGTTCAGTTCCATCACTCAGTCATGTTCCACTCTTTGCGACCCCATGAATAGCACCATGCGAGGCCTCCCTGTCCATCACCACTCCCGGAGTTCACCCAAACTCATGTGCAATGAGTTGGTGATGCCATCCAGCCATCTCATCCTCTGTCATCCTTTTCTCCTCCTACCCCGAATCCCTCCCAGCATCAGAGTCTTTTTCAATGAGTCAACTCTTCGCATGAGGTAGCCAAAGTATTGGAGTTCCAGCCTCAGCATCAGTCCTTCCAATGAACACCCAGGACTGATCTGCTTTAGGATGGACTGGTTGGACCTCCTTGCAGGCCAAGGGACTCTCAAGAGTCCTCTCCAATACCACAGTTCAAAGGATCAATTCTTCAGCACTTAGCTTTCTTCAGAGTCCAACTCTTACATCCATACATGATCACTGGAAAAACCATAGCCTTGGCTAGACGGACCTTAGTCAGCAAAGTAATGTCTGTGCTTTTTAATATGCTCTCTAGGTTGGTCATAACTTTTCTTCCAAGGAGTAAGCGTCTTTTAATTTTATGGCTGCAGTAGCCATCTGCAGTGATTTTGGAGCCCCAAAAAATAATGTCTGACACTGTTTCCACTGTTTCCCCATCCATTTGCTGTGAAGTGATGGGACCAGATGCCATGATCTTCGTTTTCTGAATGTTGAGCTTTAAGCCAACTTTTTCAGTCTCCTCTTTCACTTTCATCAAGAGGCTTTTTAGTTCCTCTTCACTTTCTGCCATAAGGATGGTGTCATCTGCATATCTGATATTATTAGATATCTGTTATTCATATTTCTCCCGGCAATCTTGATTCCAGCTTGTGTTTCTTCCAGTCCAGCATTTCTCATGATGTACTCTGAATATAAGTTAAATAAGCAGGGTGACAATATAAAGCCTTGACGTACTCCTTTTCCTATTTGGAACCAGTCTGTTGTTCCATGTCCAGTTCTGTATGTTGCTTCCTGACCTGCATATAGATTTCTCAAGAGGCAGGTCAGGTGGTCTGGTATTCCCATCTCTTTCAGAATTTTCCACAGTTTACTGTGATCCACACAGTCAAAGGCTTTGGCATAGGCAATAAAGCGGAAATAGATGTTTTTCTGGAACTCTCTTGCTTTTTCCATGATCCAGCGGATGTTGGCAACTTGATCTCTGGTTCCTCTGCCTTTTCTAAAACCAGCTTGAACGTCTGGAAGTTCACGGTTCACGTATTCCTGAAGCCTGGCTTGCAGAATTTTGAGCATTACTTTACTAGCATGTGAGATGAGTGCAATTGTGTGGTAATTTGAGCATTCTTTGGCATTGCCTTTCTTTGGGATTGGAATGAAAGCTGACATTTTCCAGTCCTGTGGCCACTGCTGAGTTTTCCAAATTTGCTAGCATATTGAGTGCAGCACTTTCACAGCATCATCTTTCACGATTTGAAATAGCTCCACTGGAATTCCATCACCTCCACTAGCTTTGTTCGTAGTGATTCTTTCTAAGGCACACTTGACTTCACATTCCAGGATATCTGGCTCCACGTGAGTGATCGCACCATCGTGATCATCTTGGTCATGAAGATCTTTTTTGTACAGTTCTTATGTGTATTCTTGCCACCTCTTCTTAATCTCTTCTGCTTCTGTTAGGTCCATACCATTTCTGTCCTTTATTGAGCCCATCTTTGCATGAAATGTTCCCTTGATATATCTCATTTTCTTGAAGAAATGTCTAGTCTTTCCCATTCTGTTGTTTTCCTCCATTTCTTTGCATTGATTGCTGAGGAAGACTTTCTTATTTCTCCTTGCTACTCTTTGGAACTCTGCATTCAAATGGGAATATCTTTACTTTTCTACTTTGCTTTTTGCTTCTCTTCTTTTCACAGCTATTTGTAAGGCCTCCTCAGAGAGCCATTTTGCTTTTTTGCATTTTTTTTACATGGGGGATGATCTTGATGTCTGTCTCCTGTACAATTAAATGAACCTCCGTCCATAGTTCATCAGGCACTCTGTCTATCAGGTCTAATCCCTTAAACCTATTTCTCACTTCCACTGTATAATCATGAGGGTTTTGATTTAGGTCATACCTGAATGGTCTAGTGGTTTTCCCTACTTTCTTCAATGTAAGTCTGAATTTGGCAATAAGGAGTTCATGATCTGAGACACAGTCAGCTCCCAGTCTTGTTTTTGCTGACTGTATAGAACTTCTCCATCTTTGGCTGCAAAGAATATAATCAATCTGATTTCATTGTTGACCATCTGCTGATGTCCATGTGTAGAGTCTTCTCTTGTGTTGCTGGAAGAGGGTGCTTGGTATGACCAGTGCATTCTCTTGGCAAAACTCTGTAGCCTTTGCCCTGGTTAATTTCGTACTCCAAGGACAAATTTACCTGTTATAGAGGGAAATAGCCTTAATTTGATAAAGGTTGACTACAAGGAAAAGAAATGAAAGCCTTCACCTAATATAATACTTACTATTGAGAAGCCTGAAACTTTCCCACTAAGATTAGGTATAAAGCAAGAAAATCTTTCATCACTCCTTTTTAACATCATACTGGAATCTCTGGGTAGCACAATAAGACAAAATCAAAAGGGAAATAGAAGGATAAGAGATTGAAAAAAAAATGTATAAGCTGTCTTTGTTCATAGATGATATGATTATCTATGTAGAAAATCCAAAGAAATCAATAGGAAAATCCTAAAACTAATAAGCAAAGCTGGAGACTATAAGCCTTAACCCATGAAAGTCAATTGTTTTCCTATATACTAACAATGAATAAGTGGAATTAAAAGTTATAAACATGATACTATTTACATTAGTATCCACAGAAATGGAATAGATATAACTCTAACAGATTATGCACAATAGCTATATGAAGAAAGCTACAAAACTTTGGGGCTTCAGGTGACTCAGTAGTAAAGAATCTTCCTCCCAATGCTGGTGACAAGGGTTCAATCCCCGGGTCAGGAGTATAGATTCTCTGAAGAAGGAAATGGCAACCTACTACAGTATTCTGCCTGGGAAATCTCATGGACAGAGAAGCCTGGTGTGGCTATAGTCCATGGGGTCTCAAAAGACTCGGACGTGACTTAGAAACTAAACCACAACAACACAAAACTCTGATGAATAAGATCAAAGAAGAACTAAATAAATAGAGAGATAGTCTATGTTTATATACAAGAAGACTTCATATTATCAAGACGTCAGTTCTTTACAACTTGACCTAGACAATCAATGTATTCTCAATCGAAATTCCAAATTGTTTTGTGGATATAAACAAAATGACTCTAAAATGTATAACAAGAGCAAAAGACCCAGAAAAATCAGACAACATTTAAGGAGAATAACAACTTGGAAGATTGAGATTATCTGACTTTAAGACTTACTATAAGGTTACAGTAATCAAGTGGTATTGGCAATGGAGCAGTATAGAGAGTGTACAAATAGACTCACATAAATATATTCCACTGATCTGATCACTGATCCACTGATCAGAAATGCAAAGGTGATACAATGGAGCAAAGATGGTCACTTAAATAAATGGTGTTGGAAAAACTGGACATCAACATGAAAATAATAACTCTAGACACAGACTTAACAACCTTCACAAAAATTAAGTCAAAGTTGATCACATGCCTACATGTAAAACACAAACATGTAAAAGTTCTAGAAGATAACTCAGAAAAATAAAAGGGAACATCTTTAACCTGTTGAAGGTACTCTTTTAAAAACCTGGAACTATCAACCTTATTGATGAATGTTATATTTTTCATTTGATGAAAATGACTATTATTAGAAAAGAATGCATGCTTCTTCCTAAGATCAGAAACAAGACAAGGATGACCTTTCTCATCACTTCTGTTTAACAGGAGGTTTTATCTGTGCATTAGAGAAAAAGAAAAAATTAAAGACATTCTGGTTGGAAAGGAAAAAGGGGAAAAGTTAAAAATCTATTTATTCAACAAATACATGATTACCTATGAGAAAATTTTAACCGAATCTTGAAAAAAGTTGTTGAAATTGAAAAATGATTTTAGGAAGGTTTATGGATATGATAAATAAAATGACTGAAGTTTATTTCTATACATTATAAATGAACAATCATAAACTGGTATTGTAAAAATGGTAACCATTTGCAATAGCATTGAAAATACAAAATATTTAGAAATACATTTGACAAAAGATGTGTTGGAGCTGAACCATTAAAACTAAAACACTGCTGAAAGAAGTTAAAGATCTAAATAAATACAAAGATGTACTGTGCTCATGGGTCAAAATTTTCAATATTTTTAATATATCAAATCATCCAGAATTGACATATAGATTCAAAACAATGCCATCCAAAATCCTATCCAATTTTGTATTGAAATTGTCAAACTGATTTTAAAATTCATCTGAAATACAAAGCGCACAGAAAAGCCAACAAATTTGAAATAGGAGGACGAAGTTGGGGAAACAGACTACATTCTTTAAAATGTAAATATAAACACACTTAAATGTAAAACCTAAAATTATAAAACTTATAGAATATGAGGATAAATATCTTTTAGAACTAAATTAGGCAATTTTCTTTTACAAATATATGACATCAAAGGCATGAACCATAAAATAACAAATTGGTAAGTGTGGATTAATCAAAATAAAAAACTTCTGCTCCTTGGAAGATACTGTTAAAAGAATGAAAAGACAACTTACAAACTGATAAAATATTCACAAGCCATACATCCGAGAAAGCACTTGCATCTGTATCATATAAATCTTTTTAAAAATAAATTGACAAACAATATGAGCAGAGTCTTCACTAAAGAAGATATATAAGTGAGAAATAAGCATAAGAAAAGATGCTGATTACTATTAATCACTATGAAAGCACTGAATCAAACACAATGTCTACATAATGGTTAGAGTGACTAAAATTAAATAGATTGACCCTATGAAGAGTTTAGTAGTATGCAGAAGGTTGGACCGTTCTTATAGTTTCTTGAAAAGTTAAACATACATAAGTCATATTACCTGGACATTTTGGTCCTATATATTTATCCAAGAGAAATAAATGCATATATATGTATATTCAAAGACTTACCACTATAACCCTAATATCCTCCAACAGATGAATGGATAAGTAATATATAGAACATGCTTACAAAATTGAATACTATTTAGCAAGGAAAAATAATTGACTATTGATATATACTCCAATATGCAGAGTACATCATGAGAAATGCTGGACTGGAAGAAACACAAGCTGGAATCAAGATTGCCGGGAGAAATATCAATAACCTCAGATATGCAGATGACACCATCCTTATGGCAGAAAGTGAAGAGGAGCTAAAAAGCCTCTTGAAAGTGAAAGAGGAGAGTGAAAAAGTTGGCTTAAAACTCAGCATTCAGAAAACGAAGATCATGGCATCTGGTCCCATCACTTCATGGGAAATAGATGGGGAAACAGTGGAAACAGTGTCAGACTTTATTTTGGGGGGCTCAAAAACCACTGCAGATGGTGACTGTAGCCATGAAATTAAAAGACGCTTATTCCTTGGAAGAAAAGTTATGACCAACCTAGATAGTATATTCAAAAGCAGAGACATTACTTTGCCGACTAAGGTCCGTCTAGTCAAGGCTATGGTTTTTTCTGTGGTCATGTATGGATGTGGGAGAGTTGGACTGTGAAGAAGGCTGAACGCTGAAGATTTGATGTTTTTGAACTGTGGTGTTGGAGAAGACGCTTGAGAGTCCCTTGGACTGCAAGGAGATCCAACCAGTCCATTCTGAAGGAGATCAGCCCTGGGATTTCTTTGGAAGGAATGATGCTGAAGCTGAAACTCCAGTACTTTGCCACCTGATGCGAAGAGTTGACTCATTGGAAAAGACTCTGATGCTGGGAGGGATTGGGGGCAGGAGGAGAAGGGGACGACAGAGGATGAGATGGCTGCATGGCATCACGGACTCGATGGACGTGAGTCTGAGTGAACTCCGGGAGATGGTGATGAACAGGGAGGCCTGGTGCACTGCGATTCATGGGGTCGCAAAGAGTCAGACACGACTGAGTGACTGAACTGAACTGAACTGAAGTAAAATTCTCTAAATGATATTTTCCGAGTGAAATAAGCTAGTCAAAAACGATGTGATTTCATTTATAGAACATCTAGAAAATGCAAACTAATCTGTAGAGACAGTTGTTGTCTCTGTGGGAATTGGGGGAGTCAGTAAAGGGCTAGAGGTAGAAATAACAAAAGAATTTGTGCAAATTATTGGTGGTTATAAATACGTTTATTATTTTGATTTTGGTAATAATATCATGGGTGTTTACCATGTCAAAATTTATCAGTTTTACACTTTAAGTATATCCAAGTTACTGTACATCAAATACACCTCAATAAAGCTGTTAAAAATATTCTGGATATTGGGAGTAGTACTTGACAGCTATAATTTATGTATTCATATTACCTAGTGTAAAATTTAGAGACAAATAAGTAACATGTATTTCTTTATTACTTCTAGCTATGGAACCACAGTTCTAAAAAGCTATATTTCCTTTGCTAAGATATTTGTAAAAATGTAGACTGTGTAATATATCAAAATGTAATTAATTTAATCATAAACTTAATCTTGCAAGTGTGTGTTTACATCTCTTTTAAAAATACCTGATTAAATGCCTGTGTGTGACTTAGAGAGTTGAGTTTGCTGCTTTTTTTGTAATTTAAAGAAATTGTAATTGGCTAATGTAATGGCAAAATATTTATTAATGTTTTATAGATATGTGCCAGGTACTTCCCCTTCAGCAGCTCACAATCCAATTTAAATATGAGATTTACATTAGAAAAAATAAATTCACTCTGTCTGCTATATTGAGAAGAGGATTAAGTATTAGAATTGCATATGGTAGAAGCAAGACTTCTCAATTAACAGTCTAGTATTTTGAGTAAAAAAATGGTTGTTTGACAGGTTAGCAGTTAAGTTTAAGTAAGATAAACAAATATAAGATATATTTTGGGTAGAGAATTAAGAAGACTTGGTGATGAATTGGCTGCAAATTTTAAAATGTAAGAGAAAGAATAAATTAGGGATGAATCTTAAGTGTTGGAGTTTAAGCAACTAGACAGATAATGGTGCTACATTCCACATCTGTAAAAACAGGTCTGGAGTACAGAAAACAAATATCTTAAATATCACTGCCTATCTGTGTTTACTACATTTTTATTGATATTTATATAGCCTGGGCTTAAAAACACCAGTGATGTAACACTATCTTGTGAGATATCATTCCTAATTTCAAACTATTTTTAGGCTTATCTGAGACTTCTATGTAATGCCCAAATGTTCCTTAGAGTTCTTAACCATTTAGGAACTACTAAGTTTTGATGATGAGTTCAGACAGACGGATTTTGACTTGTTTTGAAACTCAATTTGTTTATAACCATAGTAATATCTATGGACTGCAAGGAGATCCAACCAGTCCATCCTAAAGGAAATCAGTCCTGGGTGTTCATTGGAAGGACTGATGTTGAAGCTGAAACTCCAATATTTCGGCCACCTGATGTGAAGAGCTGACTCATTTGAAAAGACCTTGATGTTGGGAAAGATTGAAGGCAGGAGAAGGGGACGACAAGGATGAGATGGTTAGATGGACATGAGTTTGGGTAAACTCCAGGAGTTGGTGATGGACGGGGAGGCCTGGAGTGCTGTGGGTCATGAGGTCCCAGAGTGAGAAATGGCTGAGCGACTGAACTGAACTGAACTGTAGCACGCCAAGCTTCCCTGACCCTCACTATCTCCTGAAGTTTGCCCAAGTTCCTCTGCCACTTTCTTCTCCTCTTGCCTTCAGTCTTTCTCAGCATCAGGGTCTTTTCAAAGGAGTCAGTTCTTTGGCTCAGGTGGCCAAAATATTGGAATTTCAGCTTCAACATTAGTCCTTCCAATGAACACCCAGGACTGATTTCCTTTAGGATGGACTGGTTGGATCTCCTTGCAGTCCAAGGGACTCTCAAGACTCTTCTCCAAAACCACAGTTCAAAAGCATCAATTCTTCGGTGCTCAGCTTTCTTTATAGTCCAACTCTCACATCCATATATGACTACTGGAAAAACGATAGCCTTGACTAGACAGACATTTGCTGACAAATTAATGTCTCAGCTTTTTAATATGCTGTCTAAGTTGGTCATAACTTTCCTTTCAAGGAGTAAGCATCTTTTAATTTCATGGCTGCAATCACCATCTGCAGTGATTTTGGAGTCCCCCCAAATAGTCAGCCACTGTTTCCACTGTGCAGTTCATGGGGTCTCAAAGTCAGACACTGCCAAGGGACTGAACAACAACATTGTTACTAAATTTCTTTAGCTCAGTGGCCATTAGCTAGGTTTTATCTTTTAAATGTAACTTAGATAATATGAGTATAATCATATTTTGTAATTTTTCTTTATAATATCAATGAATTAAAGGAAAGCAATATCATGATACTTCACAAGACGATACTACCTATAAGCTGAAAATTTTTTATCCCAGTTGTGAACCAAATTTATTTTACCAGTAGGTGCCAGTCTCAGCTCACAAAACTGAGACTGGAATAATTGCTTATCGGTAAATTCCATTAGAAGCATTTCTGTTTAAAAAATGTAGAATAGCAGAGATTTTATGTCAAGAAAAAAGGAAATGAATGGATTTTGAAGGCAGAACACAATACAAACCTCCTGAACAAGCCTATGACTATAACAACTGGAAATAAGATTAATTACTTCTTCCATAATTTTCATATCGATATAAGGAGATACTGTCTCCATAAGAAGGGAGTGAGAAAGGAAAAGAAAAAATATGTAAGAGATAGTTATTGAAGTGATTTCTCTGTTTACTCTATGTTCACTCCTGTCTTGTTTTTGCTTTTTTTCATTTTCTGATGGATGTGGAATAAAAATACATAATATGTTAAAAAAACAACATGATTGGATTTTTCTGTACTGAGATATAACAGGCTGGAATTCTGAATAGTACAATAAGGGGCCCAGTTGACTACTATCTGTGTAATTATAGACTTTGCTGTCACTGAAGCAAGGTGTATTTATGTACTGGAACAAGATTTAGGAGAGTCCTTGATTCAGCTGTTTGTGCGCAGCTCAAATACTGACCCAGAATCACGTCCTATCCACTTCTTGAGCAGGATGAAATTCTTCCTGCAATAATAAATTGAGTCATAGATTTTTTTTATATCTTAAGTGAATTAGTCTAAGGGATATTTATAGTATCTGAATTACTAATGCTTTTCCATGTATGCTACAGTACCTCAAACTTTTCTCTGCCTATTAGCTATGTAAAATTACATAAAGACTTAAAAGGGTAGCAAAACATTCAAAATTCAAAAGCTCTAGAATAAAGAGTTCACTTGCTCCAGGGAAAGTTAAAGCAATTCTGAATGGAAGCTATGTTTGTTAAATACACCCATGCACAGAGGCATTAATTTCATGTATAAAAATCCTGCTGCTATCTGCATGGATAAAGGTGTACCTGAAGCTTGTCAGACTAGCTCTTCTTAGTGAAATGGGAGACCAGTGAAGTCTTGGATTGATCAAGTACGAGGCTGATTCTCCCCTTCCAGAGCATTTGAGTGTCTGTTGTGGACCTGCTAATTGACCGGGTAGATACACGGTGAGTGAACAACTAATCCTGATTAAATAAAATGTTCCTATCCACAGGTTCCCTAATGTATGACCCAAGAAGAGGTACCCAGGCTAGGCAGGAGAAATGTGAATTTATTTGCACGAGCCAAATTCTCCTAGCAATTTTCTCTTCCTCTTATTTTTGCACATAAGGTAGAGTGGGTTAAGACACAAAGTATTTCTCAGTCTTTAAAAGTCACTAAAAGAGCACTGAAATACACTGAAATATGGTGCCAATTAACTCAGAACTTCACCCTACTCTGGATTCTTTGCATATCTAGAGATTATGTCTCCCTGCTTGGGAGAAATGTTGAAAGAAGGTTCAGATGGAAAATAAAAACAACACAGCAAAATCAAACAATCAACAGACAAATTTTGATGATTGGCTTATTGTGCAGTTTAAAGACAGGGGTGTGCAATTTGATTGGTATAACTTTAAGGGTGCCACCTGTCCTGAATAGCTGTGAGCTAAGTTGTTTAGCTGGCTGTGAGCTGAAGCTGATTAGCTGCAGCCAAGTGAAATTCTGAAACTAAATAATACATTGCATGATGCTCTTTAGAAGGACAAATCTTGGTTTCTTCATTTTTATTTTCCACTAAATTATAAACACTTTATACTCTTTGTTCTTTTTTTTTTCCTTTAGAGAATCACAAAGAAAATTGATATAAGAGAAGGAAGACAAGCAGAAAATTTTAGGTTATATTGAGTTAAGAAAAGAAAGTGAATTTACTTTTAATAAATTACACACCTTATACCAATCTTATGTATGGTGTGTATTATTCAGATATAACATATGAAGAAAAGTGAAAAAGAAACTAATTCTAAATTCATTAAAATAATACATTATTAGCATTCCTGTGGTGTGATTGGGGCTGCACTCCCTTTGAAGACTCTAGAAAAAAAATCAGTTTTTTCTTTCAACTTCCAGCAGCTGTTCACATTCCTTGGCTTGTGGTCGCATCACTCCAATCTCTGCTTTCCTGTTTATATTAACTTCTTCTCTATGCATGTCAAATCTCCCTTTGCTTTGCTCTTAAAGGATGCCTATGACTGCATTTAAGTTCCAAGTGGACAATTCAGGATAATTTCCCTATCTCAAGAGCGTTAATTTAATCACATCTGCAAATATAAGGTAATATTCACAGGTTCCAGGATTAAGATGCAGCTGTTTCTTGGGGGTCATTTTTAGTCTACTACAATTATCCATTCTTATTACATTGTCGCCAATTATGTGCTCACCAATTACTCTTTTGTATGCTAAAGCTGAAACTCCAATACTTTGGCCACCTCATGCGAAGAGTTGACTCATTGGAAAGGATTCTGATGCTGGGAGGATTGGGGGCAGGAAGAGAAGGGGACGACAGAGGATGAGATGGCTGGATGGCATCACCGACTCGATGCACATGAGTTTGGGTGAACTCTGGGAGTTGGTGATGGACAGGGAGGCCTGGCATGCTGCAGTTCACGGGGTCACAAAGAGTCGGACACGACTAACGACTGAACTGAACTGAACTGAAAGTGAAATTGTTTGTTGCTCAGTCGTGTCCGACTCTTTGTGATTCCATAGACTGTAGCCCTACAGGCTCTGTTGTCCTTAGGATTCTCCTAAGGACAGTAACACCCCACTCCAGTACTCTTGCCTGGAAAATCCCATGGATGGAGGAGCCTGGTGGGCTGCAGTTCATGGGGTCGCTAAGAGTAGGACACGACTGAGCAACTTCACTTTCACTTTCATGCATTGGAGAAGGAAATGGCAACCCACTCCAGTGTTCTTGCCAGGAGAATCCCAGGGACGGGGGAGCCTGGTGGGTTGCCGTCTACTGGGTCGCACAGAATCAGACACGACTGAAGCGACTTAGCAGCAGCAGCAGCAAGGACAGTAAGAATAAGGACTCCAGTAAGAATACTGGAGTGGGTTGCTATTTCCCCCTCCAGGGGATCCTCCCAACCCAGGGATTAAAATCTCATCTCCTACATTGGCAGGCAGATGGTTTACCACTGGGCCACCTGGGAATCCAAAAAATGATACTGCAGACACAGTTTTCCTTAGGGAACTTACTCTAGGCTTCTTTCACATTGCATGAGCAGCCATGACGCTGTCCTAAGGACTTATCACTTTATTTTTATTTTTATTTTTTTTTAATCACTTTATTTTTAAAAAGTTAGGTTACGGTAAAATGAAAAAGATAAGGCCCAAACAGAGGTGTATATAAATCAAAACATTATAGCTGATTATATCTTTTTGAGCTTCCCTCGTGGCTCAGATGGCAAAGAATCTGCCTGCATTGAAGGAGACCTGGGTTTGATCCCCCTGATTGGGAAGATTCCCTGGAGAAGGAAATGTCTACTCACTCCAGTATTCTTGCTTGGGGAATCCCATGGACAGAGGAGCCTGGTGGACAACAGTCTGTGGGGTCACAAAGAGTTGGACATGACTGAGCGACTAAGCACAGCGCATATCTTTTTCAGTTCAGTTCAGTTGCTCAGTCGTGTCTGACTCTGCAGCCCATGGCCTGCAGCACGCCAGGCTTCGCTGTCCATCACCAACTCCCTGTACTCAAACTCATGTCCATCGAGTCCATGATGCCACCCAACCATCTCCTCCTCTGTCATCCCCTTCTCCTCCCACCTTCAATCTTTCCCAGCATCAGGGTCTTTTCAAATGAGTCAGTTCTTTGCATCAGGTGGCCAAAATAGTGGAGTATCAGCTTAAGCATCAGTCCTTCCAATGAACATTCAAGACTGGTTTCTTTTAGGATGGACTGGTTGGATCTCCTTGCAGTCCAAGAGACTGTCAAGAGTCTTCCCCAACACCACAGTTCAAAAGCATCAATTCTTCGGCACTCAGCTTTCTTTACAATCCAACTCTTCCATATCTTTTTATTTAATATAAATTCTTCTTTTTTTATTAATAGAATTTTCATTTTCATGTAGGTTATGTAGGTTGCAAAAAAACACCTAAAAGACCACATTTCCATAATTCCATATAGCTAGGGGTGACATGTAACCAGTTTCTTTCCAGTGAAATTCAAGTAAAAGTGTTTGGGGCACATAGAGAAAGGTATGGGAGTGAATTTTAGTGAAATGAGAATTCTTTCTCCTGTCTTTCTCGTTTCTTATAATGCAAACCACAGGAAGTCTCCTGAACTATAGGTACCCTTGGAAAAGGAACCAATTTAGTCAGTGGTAAAGGAGAAATATTGAAGGAATCTTGTTTTATGGGAAAGAAGAAATATATCTCCCTTATTTAAGCCACTATTTGTTTTGAATTTTTGTTTCATGCAGCTGACCCAAATCCTAACTGATAAATTGTTATATGTTTCATTAACTGTGTCACTGTATTAGTGATAAAATTCTCTTAAAAATGTATTCTGTAGAAAATCTCAGCAGTGTAGGGCCACAAAAAACTTTGTAGATTAGTAAATATCAAAGCATTCTCAAAACTATATATAAAATCTAACTTTAATGGAAATGTTTACCCTAGAAGATAACATTTTATTTGCTGAGTATAAAATATTAAAATTCAAAATTACCAACTCTTTTGCAGGTCTTACACAGTTTTGATTTTATTGCATTTGCGGTTCATGATTTTCCTAGGCCATTTTTTTCTTTCCAACCTCAACTGTGACCTTTATTGTCTAAATTACCAGTGAGCAGTTAATCTTAAGTTTTGATGTCATGTTTCATAGCTAAATAGTGTGAAAAGTATTCCAATTAATAAGGCAATATGTTGGAATGAATATACTCCAGTTAACATGGCAAGATGTTGAAAGGAATGGTTAAGTATTTTGATTTCATGTATCATCTGCAAGGTACAGCTGCATTGGTTAAATGACAATTTGTCCACATGAATGGAAAAATAACATATCTGTTATGCAAATTCACTTTAATGATAATTCCTTAATCCCTCATTTATTTTTCTGTCAATCTACTTTATTCTGTTGCTCAGGTGCATAAATAGGCTAATCAATCTAGCTGATATGCACTCAGGTTCTAAATATAAACATATCACATATATAAGTTACACATTTTTTCCCTACATTTCCATCAGCCAGTCTTTCGATTTCAAAGGTAATGCTCTGAGTCACACTTAATTTTCAGTACCCAAGGTGATATTTGAAAAAGGACACTTCAAGCTCAATTTTGTTAATATTCTTATCAAGTTCCATAGTCATCAGATTTCTATTTAATCCAGACTAGTTGTAGTAGGGGTCTGATAGGGGAGGAGCAGCTTTATATTCCTTTTAAAAATACAGGTATGCTGCTGCTACTGCTAAGTCACTTCAGTCGTGTCCGACTCTGTGCGACCCCATAGATGGCAGCCCACCAGGCTCCCCCATCCCTTGGATTCTCCAGTCAAGAACACTGGAGTGCGTTGCCATTTCCTTCTCCAATGCATGAAAGTGAAAAGTGAAAGTGAAGTTGCTCAGTCGTGTCCAACTCTTTCTGACCCCATGGACTGCAGCCCACCAGGCTCCTCCATCCACGGGATTTTCCAGGCAAGAATACTGGAGTGGGGTGCCATCGCCATCTCCTTTGAGGCTAATCAACTCAGATTGCCAATTGTAAATGAGGTATCATAATGGTGGTAGATAGTACTTGAATAATACCACTTTTCAATACACCCTTTTAGAAAACAGGAGAAAAATTTCATCAATAAAGCAAATTTGATCTTGAGTTAAGAATCAGTCATATTTTACTCAGATCATCTCTAAGCATAAAATCCTGGAGACAGGATGAGTATTGCCCTGTTGACTAACACATAAATCACTATCACCTCAAAGTGATTACACTGTTAACAGTAAGCCCTATATTGCTTTACTTACCCAAAAATGAAAAACAATAAACAAAAAACTTCTGTTTCTAGCATTCTGTATATATTCTTGTTAATATGTACAAATACAGATGTTTTTGATGTAAATTCACTTTGACTGATCTACTGTAATACAAAAGTTGCTGTTCTTTAGATGCTAAGTCGTGTCCAACACTTTTTTGATCCCATGGACTGTAGCCTGCCAGGCTCCTCTGTCCATGGAATTTCTCAGGCAAGAATACTGGAGTGGGTTGCCATTTCCTTCTCCATGGGATCTTCCTGACCCAGAGATTGAACCCGTGTCCCCTACATTGGCAGGTGTTTTCTTTATCACTGAGTCACCAGGGAAGCCAATACCATAGTATATAAAATATACTAGTCATTATTACCCAGGCAATTGTACAGAGTTCATTTTCTTAATTAGATATTATTATCCTTCATGTAGGGGCAATACTTCTTTTTTGGACAGTGGCCCAAAACACTAGTTTTAAGAACACAATTCCAGTTTTGGGTTTCCTGTTTGAAATATGTAAATGCCCCAGAAAATTTGGAATAGATGATCTTCAGCAACGTTGGGCTGTTGACAAGTTACAATATTCTCTGTGAATAATTATTTTTAACTATAAAGTTGACTTGATACTTTCCCTTTCACAACTCATTTACATGTCTTAAAAATATGTACCAAAATATATTAGGCTCAAGAAAAGTTTCTGTTTGCTTTTTGCTCCACCTATCCACACTAAAAATAGTGTATGTAGCAAAACTTATTCCAAGTAGAATATAAATGCTTCAGGTTTTCTCTCTGGGAAAAAAGAAAAAAAAAGGTATTTTAATGCATTTAGAAGTTTTCTTTACATTTGCAGTATTATCTACTGTTATATATTTGTTTATATACTGGGAAACTCTACTTGTATAATGTGTAATCATCATTTCCTTTTTTGAAATGTCACCTGGGGAAAATACTCCTGGGAAGTTTTGTTAATTCAGGGTGTTTGTTTTTCTTGACTGCTTCTTACATCTTAATTCCCTGTGTTACACGCTCTTTTCTTTGACATCTGTTGAATTGTTGTTTTATGTTGTTGTGTGTCTGTTAGTCACTCAGTTGACTCTTAGTGACCCCATGACTGTAGGCGGCCAGGCTCTTCTGTCCATGGGGTTTCTCCAGCAAGAATACTGGAGTGGGTTGCTATTCCCTTCCTAGGGGATCTTCCCAATCCAGGAATCAAACCTGCATCTCCTGCACTGCAGGCAGGTTCTTTGCTGTCTGAACCACCATGTGACGCTACTGTGTGCTTTTACTCCACATATGTTTGTATACTGCAATATGTTATTTTGGGTAAGTCACTGAATCTTCCTACTTTTCATTTTCCCTGACCTCCATTCCAGATTAGAGGATAGAGATGCTTCTTTGTAAATAGTTAATGATTTGGTGATTACCTCACATTCTTACTTTAAGAGGGGGCCATCTTAACGGACTTTATATGGGGCACCATTATGCAAATTAGCAGCAACCCATAAATTTAGTTTCGCAAATTGTTCAGCTGTCTTGTTACTCTTTCATATTTAGCAATTTAATTTCCATTTAAGCAAAAGATACTGAGGCACAGGAAATGTGAGTGCCTTGGAGGAAATAGAAGCATGTCTAGAACTGAATTATGGTTTTTTTTTTTTAATTTTGTATTTCTGCTTTTTTTTTTTTTTTTTGTAGCGAGAGGGGATTAGCTAATTGTAGTAATGTCCATATAACATAGCTAAATTAGGTTAGTTCATATTGCCAGAGTAAGTTGACCATTAGGATTTGTGTAAAATCCCAAATCCCAAAGGGTGTTTGGACTGATGAGAAATGAGTTTGCTGAAATCCTCTTGAAATGACTTCAAATAACACTGGGATTCTTGTTTTCTAGGCTGTATATCTATGTTTATGTTCTTTTCACTTCCAATCCTTTAACCACTGGGGAAATAAACTATACAATGATAGAGGCTCAGAAAAAAAGAAAACAAACAGTCCTGGAGATGGTATTAGAACTCCCATTTCTTGCTTATCTGTTACTATGAAAAAAAAATGCTTTGTTTTTCTAAATCAGGAATAATTTCAAGAATTTAATTTGCCATTTTAGAAATAGTGTGATTGTAGCATAAATGGTAATATATGTACATCTGAGTTGTCTTGTACACTAAATCTAGATACTTAAGCAAACAATAATAGCTAGTATTTACTGGAGGTTCACTTTGTGGCTGACACTATCTTATAGGCTTTTTCATTATTAAACCTTATAATAAACTTTTTGGTGGGATTATTATTATTCCAATTTTCCATATCAGAAAATTATGGCTTAGGAAGGTTAACTACAAATAGGTAATAAATGATTTGACTAGGGACAACTACTTATTCATTCATGATCAAGCATTTTTATCATGAGCTTATATTGTTGTGACTCTTTTATCAGGTATAGTTGTTTTTGAGTGGTGGTATAATTTTAATATTATCTTAAGATTAGCATTTCTATGGTAGAAATTCATGTTTTTCTATAAGCCTAAATAAAGCATAATTAATAATGCTCTATGATTGCAGGTAATTTGCTATTTCCACCTCATTTTCCCTTCTTCCTCTGTCCCCAGTAATATTAGGGTAATGTAAAGTGGATATTTTTTTCAGTAGAACTTTGTCATTTGCTTTAACTTTCCTGACATATTTTGTGCAATATCCAAGTAGTAGGAAAATACATTTATATGTGGCTCTTGGTTAGATATCTATAATGTAACTCATTAGTCTTCTGAGAACGTATATAGCACAGAAATCATACAGGGTTGATATTTTTAAAGCTAATGAGCCTCTGATTAGCATCCGACCAGCTATAGTTAGCAAGATGTATGCCCTTCCTGTGATTTATAGTGATTAACATGATCCAAGATTCTTTCTCATCTGTAAAATTTGTCTTACCAGCTAGCTTAAAGAAACCACAAACACTTCTTCTGATGATCCTTGTGGGAAACAGAGCAAAATAAAATACTATTACACTAAACGAAATTATTTTCAGTAAAATATATTGTTGAAATATCCACTGGGAAGAAGGAAACAATAAAAATAACATTGTGTAAAATATACTGGCAATCAGGAAACTGCAGACACAGCTTCAGAAGCTCTGGATGGGTAATGATGGGTCTCTAAGTCTTGAGTTAAAGTTTCATTAATTCCTATGTTTATTCATTCATCAAATATTTATTGAGCATATGCCATATGACCTTAAACTGTGCAAGCTTCCCTGACGTATGACCAGGAACAACACAGACAGAGTCCCTAACACTGAACACTTAGAGTCTGGTGGGGGCAGGCTGGTAATTAAGTAAGCTATAAATTGTGGTGAATGTCATGGCAGGAGAAAGGCATAGCGGGAAGATATAATCTAGTTGCAAAGCTAAGGAATTTTTATTAGAGGAAATGAATCTAACCTGAAATATAAAGGTTGAAAATAATGGTAATCAGTGAAGTAATAAAGCCTGTGTGTATTTGTGTTTGCACTTGCATGTGTGGTAGGAATAGATGTCCAGCGTTCTGCAAGCCACTTTCTGAATCTGCTTTCTTATTTGTAATATGAAACAATCTGGTCACACAATTTGTAAGGTCTTTCTTTGCTTAGGAAAATGCTATGTTTCTTTGAAATCATAAGCGCAACGTTACATTCAGTTCAGTTCAGTTCAGTTCAGTCACTCAGTCATGTCCGACTCTTTGCGACCCCATGAATCGCAGCATGCCAGACCTCCCTGTCCATCACCAACTCACGGAGTCCACTCAGACTCTCGTCCATCGAGTCAATGATGCCATTCAGCCATCTCATAGTCTGTCATCCCCTTCTTCTCCTGCCCCCAATCCCTCCCAGCATCAAAGCAACAGTTAGAACTGGACATGGAACAACAGACTGGTTCCAAACAGGAAAAGGAGTACGTCAAGGCTGTATATTGTCACCCTGCTTATTTAACTTATATGCAGAGTACATCATGAAAAACGCTGGACTGGAAGAAACACAAGCTGGAATCAAGATTGCCAGTATATCAAATATCAATAACGTCAGATATGCAGATGACACCACCCTTATGGCAGAAAGTGAAGAGGAACTAAAGTCTCTTGATGAAAGTAAAAGAGGAGAGTGAAAAAGTTGGCTTAAAGCTCAACATTCAGAAAACGAAGATCATGGCATCCGGTCCCATCACTTCATGGGAAATAGATGGGGAAACAATGGAAACAGTGTCAGACTTTATTTTTTTGGGCTCCAAAATCACTGCAGATGGTGACTGCAGCCATGAAATTAAAAGATGCTTTCTCCTTGGAAGGAAAGTTATGAGCAACCTAGATAGTATATTCAAAAGCAGAGACTACTTTGCCAACTAAGGTCCGTCTAGTCAAGGCTATGGTCTTTCCAGTAGTCATGTATGGATGTGAGAGTTGGACTGTGAAGAAGGCTGAGCGCTGAAGAATTGATGCTTTTGAACTGTGGTGTTGGAGAAGACTCTTGAGAGTCCCTTGAACTGCAAGGAGATCCAACCAGTCCATTCTGAAGGAGATCAACCCTGGGATTTCTTTGGAAGGAATGATGCTAAAGCTGAAACTCCAGTACTTTGGCCACCTCATACGAAGAGTTGACTCATTGGAAAAGATATTACATTAATGAGACCAAAAGAGTCAAGCTCTTGTAATGCTTAAGCCATATGCTGCTTCATCAAGAATTCTCTTTTAAAGTTACAACGACTCTTTTGAATAAATAAGACAATAGGCCCATTCCAGAATGAGTGGAAATCTTGGATTATGCTAAATGCTTCCTTAACATTTAGTAAATTACTATTGCAATAAGCTAAATATTGTGCTAGGACTTGAAAGAATGATCATAGTTTCTGAGGTATATAACTTTCTGCCAGAGGGTAGTGTGCAAAAAGAGATACTGGTTCTTATCAGCCTAAGAACAACACACTTACTCTACGTAAAATCAAACTGCATGCAGAAAATTAATTTCAAACAATCCAGCCTGTCAAAGAACTCTCACTTCATCCTGCAGAGAAAATTCTTTAAAATATTCTGAGAGACTCAGACAAGATGAATCTGATCTATCATAACTTCAAACTCTTCAGTTTCTCCTAGCAGCCACTAGTCCCCGACCCTGAAAATTCCTCACCTCTAGCAACCTGTAAACAAGAAAAGAGATTAGCAGTAATGGAAGATAGTGAATTTTTCTAGTTAGGTTATGCGGGGAATGGACTTTTGATTTAAGTCATTGGACTAAGCAACATCAGAACTATTCACATAAAAAAAAGCATTGGTTCAGACTCAGCAAGTGGACTGTGGAGAAGTTATTTCACAGAATACTGGAAAGATTTGAAGTGCATTATTACTTGTAAAAATGCATGCAGACTCTATTTTTTTTCCCTTTGGATGAAGATATGGCCTTGTTGATCTGAGGCTTGATCAAGCAACAAGAGAGTTTTTTCCCAGTTAATTGTTTTTTGGGGGAAACAATAAACTAGTCTCCCAAAGACACTAAATATCTATATCTATATTCAGCATATGTTTTCAGTTGAAGAATACCCTTTTTTTTTTAAAGTATGCTTATGTAATTCAAAATTAGTTTCAGTGGTGAAAGTTCAGGAGTCAATATCAATTCTGTGGAAAGCACATCTCTGGGCACATGGTAACTAACTATCCATTTTTGTTTGTAAAAAGAGTATGGCACAATATTAAGTAATACCTGGCTATAAAGTATACCTTCAAGAATCACTGCCTCTAAGGTTCTAGGAAATGCATTTCTTGTTCCCAATATTTTCAGGGCTTTTATATGTAAATTAGAGAAAACCATTGTTAGAAAAAGAGCTATTTGTTGTTTGGATTAAATGAGATGATGTAGGTAAAGCATTTACCATAGTGATCAGTATACAGCAAATGTTCAATAAACATTAGTTGTTATTTGCACAAAGGTAATGGAAACAATTCCCAATTCCAAAGGAAGGCAGTGCTAAAGGATGTTCAAACTACTGGACAATTGCACTCACTTTCCATGCTACTAAGGTTATGCTCAAAATCCTTCAAGCTAGGCTTCAGCAGTACTTAAATAGAGGGCTTCCAAAAGCTGGGTTTAGAAAAGGCAGAGGAACCAGAGATCAAATAGCCAATATTTGCTGGATCACAGATAAAGCAAGGGAATTCCAGAAAAACATTCACTTCTGTTTCATTGATTACATGAAAGCCTTTGACTGTGTAGATCACAACAAACTGTGGAAAATTCTTAAAGAGCTGGGAATACCAGATCATTTTACCTGTTTCCTGAGAAACCTGTTTGTGGGTCAAGAAGCAACAGCTAGAACCTTACATGAACTGACTGATTGATTCAGAATTGGGAAAGAAGTACAACAAAGACGTATACTGTCACCCTGTTTATTTAACTTATACACAGAGTACACCATGTGAAAGGCTGGTCTAGATGAGTTAAAAGCTGCAATTAAGGTTGCAAGGAGAAATATCAACAACCTCAGATATTCAGATGACACCACACTAATAGCAGAAACAAGAGGAACTAAAGAGCCTCTTGATGAGAGTGAAAGAGTAGAGTGAAGAAGCTGGCTTAAAACTCCATATAAAAAAATAAGATCATGGAATCTGTTCCCATCACTTATGGCAAATAGAAGAGGAAAAAATGGAAGCAGGAAAGATTTTCTCTTCATGGTCTCCAAAAATCACTATGGATGGAGGCTTCAGCCATGAAATTAAAAGACACTTGCTTCTTGGAAGGAAGGCTATGACAAACCTAAATAGCATATTAAAAACAAGAACATCACTTTTGCCAACAAAGATCCACGTAGTCAAAGCTATAGCCTTTCCAGTAGCCATGTACAATGTGAGAGTAGCACCATAAAGATGGCTGAGCACTGAAGAACTCATGCTTTCAAATTGTGGTGCTGGAAAGACTTTTGAGAGTCCCTTGAACAGCAAGGAGCTCAAACCAGTCAATCCTGAGAGAAATGAAACCTGGATAGTCATTGGAAAGACTGATGCTGAAGCTCCAGTACGTTGGCCATCTTATGTGAAGAGCTGACTCATTGGAAAAGACCATGATGGTGGGAAAGATTGAAGGCAAAAGGAGAAGAGGGTGGCAGAGGATGAGATAGTTGGAAAGAATCACTGATTCAATGGACATGAACTTGGGTGAACTCCGGGAGATGCTGAGGGACAGGGAGGCTTGACATGCTTCAGTCCATGGAGTCACAAAGAGTCAGACATGACTTAGTGACTGAACAACAAAGGGAAGCAAAAGCAACAATAACGACATATGAGTGAGATTAGAGGACTTCTCTGGTGGCTCAGCTGGTAAAAGAGTGAGATTAGAAAGAACGATTTTCTCAAAAAGATTATTGTCTTAAACTTAAAGAATTACTTGTGTCTCTCCTCCCGCCTCATATCCTGCCCACAAGGAGAGAGGGAGAATTAATATATTTAATTTTAAGTAAAACATTCTTATTAATAAAAGTCAATTAGCTTGTCTATAAAATTCTCAAAATAAATATTTATACCATTTTATAAACAATACTGTTCAACTTTATTCCCAGTGTGGTCTCCTTAAAAATCTTAGAAAATGAAAATAAAATTTGCATTTCAAATAGTCTCTATCAAAGCTTAAAAATATCTTTTCCTTAAATATGAGTGTTTCTCAACTGTGGAACATACTATTAAGCTTCAAACTGAAAATAAGCATTTGTTGATGTTCAGCAAGACCAGTCAGAGAGTGAAATAGCTTTATTTCTGCACCAGTCAGGAGGGAAAAGAGCAATAAAATGATTCAATGCATTCAGTTCAGGACTTGCAGTTCAGAACCAAAGAATGCTACAGTCAGAAGATGAGTAATGAATAGAAAGAAAAGCAATAGACACAATTAATCTTATAGTTTTACTGGAAAGCAAATTAAGTATACTCAACATCTTATGATACAAATAGGACATATATCAATAAAACACTAAATTCTTAATGGTTACTAATTGAATATTAATTAGTAATCAATTAATTAATTGAATATTAATTCTAATTCTTAAGCCTCTACACAGCTGTATTGATCTCTTAATAGTTTTATTTTACTAACTGTATATCCTGTCAATTCTATGCCTTAACTTTTAAGAGAGTACATAAATCTCTTGTACATTTTAGTGAGAAGGCATTAACTTAACAGGATGCAAAGTAGCTATTAGAAAAACTTTCTAAATATTTTAAGAATAAATTTTCAGTCATGTGTATTTTTAACCTTTATCTATTTAGTGTTCACTGTGTGTTGGACATTGTATTAAGAATATGACATGCTCTACAACTAAATCTTTGTGGCAACCCTATTACATAGATGACATTACAAATTTTACAAATAAACATTTTAGAAGTTGAGAATATTACCTAAGATTTCATAGCTAAATATGTAGAAAGATCTGGATCCACTGTTATGTTTAATTTACATTACAGTTTGATTAAAAATTAAATTTGAAAAACATAATGAACTCAATACAGAAAACAGATTAGTGGTTGCCAGAGTGGGGGATGAGGGGTGGGCAAAATGACTGAAGGTGGTCAAAAGGTACAATCTTTCAGTGTAAAATAAATAAGTCCTTGAAATATAATGTACAACATGTTAACTAAAGTTAATAATGGTTTATTGTAGATTTGAAAGTTGCTAAGGGAATAGATGTTAAAGGGTCTCTTCATACCCACAGAAAGTGTACATATATATATGTGTATATATATATATATGGTGATGGATATTAACTATACTGATTGTGTCAAGTTTTTTTGCAATACATGCAAATATATAATCTTACTGCATACCTGAAACCAATATAATATTCCATGTTAATTATTTCTCAATGAAATTTTAAAAATAAATATACATCCCTATTTTATCTTACCTATAGAGGTAGACTATAGGTAAGCATAGAGCTGAAGGAAGAAAATATAGGAGAACATATTTGTGATATAAGGCTAAAGACAGGCTACCTGAACAAGATCTTAGAGGCAAATACTACGATGAAAAATAGATGCTAATAGGTAACATAAGTAGACAAGAACTGACTAAGGAAAGATATCTGCAACATTTACAACAATGAATCACCAATATCAAAAATAAAACAAAGTGTAAAAGCAAAGCAAAAGTATAACTGAAGTGTGGCTATAAATTTAAAATGGCATAGAATATGAATAAGCATTCATTTAAGGTTCCCCCTCCAAAAAAGCAAAATCAGATTTAAGAAGCTATACATTCAAACATTTTACAGAGTTAAATAGACTTTCAAAGTGTATACATAGAAATAGCATCTTCTTAACTTTCCACTCCCCATAAGCCATACTACTCAAGTTTTTAGCTAACTATTTTGGCAATTATTTCCATATAATTAAAAATACTCTAATATTTAAAGCCATATGATACATCTAAAGTAAACCATAACAAATTTCTGAGAATCAGGATCTCACAGATAACATTCTCAACAGAAATTAAATTAAATTAGAAATAAAAAATATACTTAAAAAATTCAACTTGCAATTTTACTTTTTGCTTTAAAGTTTCAAAATTTTAGATGCATACAATTTAATAATTGTTTAATTTTTATTGAAATAAGAAATAAAATCTTAGAAATTATAAAGAGGGCTATAAAAATTAAATAGGACCTAAAATTTTGTACAGATGTGAGAGTTGGACCATAACAGGGCTGGGTGCTGAAGTATTGATTCTTTCAAATTATGGTGTTGTTGGAGAAGACTCTTGAGATTCCCTTGGGCAGTAAGGAAATCAAACCAGTCAATCCTAAAGAAAATCAACCTTGAATATTCATTGGAAGGACTGTTGCTGAAGCTGAGGCTTTAATACTTTGGCCACCTGATGCGAAGAGTCAACTCAGTAGAAAAGACCTTGATGCTGGGAAAGACTGAGGGCAGGAGAAGGGGGTGACAGAGGATGAGATGGTTGGATGATATCACCAACTCAGTGAACATGAGTTTAAGCAAACTCTGGGAGATAAAGGACAAGGAGGCCTGGCATTCTGTGGTTCATGAGGTCACAAACAGTTGGTCACAACTTAGTGACTGAACAGCAACAAAATATTTCCACAAAATGCAAAGGAGTCTCTAAGTTAAAATTAACAATTTATTCCAATAATTGGATACTGTAACATTCAGTTCAGTTCAGTCGTTCAGTTGTGTCCGACTCTTTACCAGCCCGTGGGGTGCAGCACGCCAGGCTTCCCTGCCCATCACCAACTCCCAGAGCTTATTCAAATACATGTCCATCGAGTCAGTGATGCCATCCAACCATCTCTTCCTCTGTCATCCCCTTTTCCTCCAGCCTTCAATCTTTTCTAGCATCAGGGTCTTTTCCAATGAGTCAGTTCTTCTCATCAGGTGGCCAAAGTATTGGAGCTTCAGCTTCAGCATCAGTCCTTCCAGTGAATATTCAGGATTAAGTTCCTTTAGGATTGACTGATTTGATCTCCTTGCAGTCCAAGAGACTCTCAAGAGTCTTCTCCAACACCACAGTTCAAAAGAGTCAATAATTTTGCAATAAGATTAAATATCTTTCTTTTATATCAGCAAAACATAATTAAAAAGGAAATAGAAATATTCTATTTACTATTAGACCAAAAGCTATATGGTATAACATAAATCAAGAGTATATTAAGATTTATTACTTAAATATTATAAAACATAATAAAAGACTATAAATAGCTGAACAAAATGGTGAGCTATGGTGTTAAGCTATGATGTTAATCAAGGTAAGATGCAATTGTGTGTGATAGTAACTTTCTAAAAGCAAGGCCAATTTTTTATCTTTGGTATAATGATTTTGACATGCTTGAGGATATAAAATTATACATGGGATTATGTGCATTGCTTAATACTGATAGGAAATAAAATTAAATTACTTTGCAAATAAATGGAATCAAGCATGTTAGGGCAATGCATAGAAGAATACAGCACCTTGGAAAGGAGGAAGGAGAAAGAGAAAAAAGGGAAAAAAGCAAAGTGTATGGCTCAGAGGGAACACTTTGAGAAAGGAGACATACAGGGCTGTCATTACAGGGCTGTAGGTTTCTTTTTCTTTTTTAATCATTTTAGGGCTATGCCTTTACAATACACATTGTCTTCTCTATTCATCAAAACTTCTATCATTTCTTAGTCACTGATGCTATTACACATGTGAAATTTTATTTAGTTGGTTTGCGACTGAAGCACAGATGGCTGATTATCAGGCAGAAAACAAAACTAAAGCATACAGTTTATTAATAGAAAATCCGTATTGTGTTTCCCCTACTGTATCAGTCAAGATCCCCAGAGAAACAGAAGCAATAATACTGACAGAATATACATAATATATATGTATGCAAATATACATATATATGTTTCATATTTATAGGAAGTAGAATCAGTAGTGCATTTGTGTCTGTGCACATACATATGCTTGATTCATTTTAAGAAACTGGCACTCATGATTGCTGGGACTGGCCAGGCTAGTCCAAAAGTTTGTAGGGCATGCCAAGAGCCTGGAAATTTAGGCAGGAATTAATATACCAATATTGAGTACAATTTCCTCTTCTGCTGGAAAACCTTAGTTTTTGCTCTTAGGGCCATCAGCTGATCAGATGAGAACCATTCATATGATTGAAGGCACCATGGCTTTTACTTAAAACCAACTGATTCTATACAGGTTCTTTCCTGGTAACTCAGTTGGTAAAGAATGCAATGCAGGAGATCCTAGTTCAATTCCTGGGTCAGGAAGATCTGCTGGAGAAGGGATAGGCTACCCACTCCAGTATTCTGGCCTGGAGACTTTCATGGACTGTATAGTCCATTGGGTCCCAAAGAATGGGACAGTACTGAGTGACTTTCACTTTCACTTATGCTTCTCTGATAGCTCAGTTGGTAAAGAATCCACCTGCAATGCAGGAGACCCAGGTCTGATTCCTGGGTGGGGAAGATCTGCTGGCGAAGGGATAAGCTTCCCACTCCAGTATTCTTGGGCTTTTTTTTTTGCAGGGCAGCTGGTAAAGAATCCACCTGCAATGCAGGAGACCTGGGTTCAGTCCCTGGGTTGGGAAGATCCCCTGGAAATAGGAAAGGTTACCCAGTATTCTGGCCTGGAGAATCCCATGGATTGTATAGTCCATGGGGTCACAAAGAGTGGAATGCAACTGAGCTACTTTCACTGACTCAGTCAAACTGATTCAATGTATTAACCACATCTACAAAATATATTTATGGCAACACCTAGATTTGCACTTGATTATAACTGGGTACAATAGCCTAGCCATGTTGACACAAAAAACTAACCATCTCACCTGCTAAATGATATTGAATACATAGTTTTAAAAAAGATAACTTGTATGTACCAGTTAATATATCTATTTCATTCAATTATCTAAGTAATTTACATATTTTGATCATTTTATCCTTGTAACAACTCTGTGAGATGATTATGATCCCCATTTTACATAAAAGAAAAATATAACAAAAATATTAAGGAATATTCTAATGAGAACTCAGTTAATAGGCATCAGGGTTGAGAGTCAAATTTAGTGTGCAAGTTTTTTCACTGTTAGAGCATCTTTACCACACACACACACACACACACACACACACACACACACACAGCACATCTGTTGAAATACTGATTCATGAGGATTTTCTTTACCAGAAGTTCTCCTCCAACTTGACTCTGATCATTTTAGGACATTTTAGGACATTCTTTGGGTAAAAAATGCCTGGTATATAATAAGAGCAACTAATGCTTGCATAAATACACCAGAAATGAATGAATGAATGAGAAACATCTGGCCCATTGTGCTATTTGCCTAATGAGAAACTGCAATTATTTTGGTTTAACAGTCATTTTTTTTTTTCAAGGAAACAGAGAAATGTTTTGCAACCTAGAACAAGATGGGATTTCATCAGTTTGTGATTAACTGTCTATATATGCTAAAATTTAAAACTTAAGGAAATAGGTTAAATCTCTGTACCAACATTCTGTTATCCTAGAATACATTATTTCTTCATGTAACAGAAGACTTCCA
Organism: Budorcas taxicolor; assembly: GCF_023091745.1. Taxonomy (NCBI): domain Eukaryota; kingdom Metazoa; phylum Chordata; class Mammalia; order Artiodactyla; family Bovidae; genus Budorcas; species Budorcas taxicolor. The sequence continues at coordinate 67,289,034 of NC_068923.1, read as the reverse complement.
CAGAATTATCCTTCTTTCCACTTCCTATCTTAAATTACTCTGATAAATAAAAGCACATTTCATTTTATACTTTGAGATCAAAGTATCAAAATGCATATATAAGTAGTTGAAAAATAAGCACAAATTCCTTTTACCTAGAAGAAGATGCTGCATCAGCAAGTCCTTATTTTTCAGAAGTGGTGGCTTAAAAGGTTGAAAGTTAACATACAGCAATGGTTTACAATTGTACACAATCAGAACTAGAACATGGGGGGAAATTTGCATGGTGTCTTTGTATATAATAATAAAATGCATTTTTATGTATTCCATGAAAAAAAGGTTGAAAGTTATAGCAAGGAATGGGAGTGAATAAAGTAGATAAATAGGATGCATTGAAGATGAACTTCACTTTTATGGTAATGAATTTTTTAAAGGTGGCTCTGGGTGCCCTATTTATAAGGCATCAGTCAGTTCAGTCACTCATTCAGACTCTTTGCGACCCCATGAATTGCAGCATGCCAGGCCTTCTTGTCCATCACCAACTCCCGGCGTTCACTCAAACTCATGTCCATCGGGTCGGTGATGCCTTCCAGCCATCTCATCCTCTGTTGTCCCCTTCTCCTCCTGCCCTCAATCCCTCCCAGCATCAGAGTCTTTTCCAATGAGTCTTCTTGCAAGAGATGGCCCAAATACTGGAGTTTCAGCTTTAGCATCATTCCTTCCAAAGAACACCCAGGGCTGATCTCCTTTAGAATGGACTGGTTGGATCTCCTTGCAGTCCAAGGGACTCTCAAGAGTCTTCTCCAACGCCACAGTTCAAAAGCATCAATTCTTCGGCGCTCAGCTTTCTTCACAGTCCAACTCTCGCATCCATACATGACCACAGGAAAAACCATAGCCTTGACTAGACGGACCTTTGTTGGCAAAATAATGTCTCTGCTTTTCAATATGCTACCTAGGTTGCATATGGGGCAGCTTTAAAGCATGTCCTTTGAGTTATTGAGCCCAGATAGGAATCTGAATAATACACATCAAGATAGTGCCGGGGTCCTTGTAGGAGTGAATTTTTTTCCTTCATCAAACCTGGGATGAACATTTCTCCACAGTAACTTCTTCATATTAGTTTTAAGTTTCAACACATAGGTCATCTGTTCTAGCGTCTGCTCTTGGGACAGCTGGGAAGCTTGACTTCTTTCAAGTGGCATTTTCGTTTATAATAGATTAAACAAAGCTACTTGAATATGTCATATATATATTTATCTATACATTCATCTGTCAGTCATATATTGATCTATGTCCTTGTCATAGATATACTGAATTCACAGTAAATAATTTATTTCATTGAAGAATAAATACAATATGGATCTATATTTCTCATTTTCCATTTTTTTCTGACTTCAGTTAAGCTGCACACCTTCTGAATCATAAGAACAGAAATTCAGGAGCATGTATGTCTTCAGTTTGTAGGTGAGGCTGCTGCCAGCGTGGATTCTGATATGCAGGTGTAGTTGACAAGATTGTTGCCCAGCCTGGAGCTCTTGCACAAGGCCTGTAATGGTACAATCTATCCTTTTAATAGTCCCTGCAGCTGTTGCTTCTAGATCCTACACCCTAGTGATTTTGTAAATAGTGTAATTGTTTCCTTAAAAAGAATGTCTGGCGAAGTGTGGTAGAAAATTTACAAATTTCCATATCTTGGAGGCAAAATTCTAGGTTAGGTTGTAGAAATTCTCTGTACTGAAGCTCAATATCTTATTTTTCAGAGTGCTTTAGGAAGTACAGCGGTATTTCTGTTGCATTTATTTTCCTAAGCTAAACATGACTAGACAAGTAAACATTCTTGTTGACAACATTCTGAATACTTAAGTTTTATGTGCAATGGGGCCCTGAAATGGACAGCATCAGTGGAAGAGAAAATGAGGTGTGAAAGTATTGTTGAGGTAAATGAAGTGCTCAATCTGGTGGAAACTTCTTCCAAAATCGAACCACTTTCTGAGAATTTTCTAATCCTAGTTTAACCCTGAAGTGATTTTTTTTTTTTTTTTTTGAGAAACAGTCCAAGGTAATTATTTTCCTGAGTGCTTCTGCTTATCCAGTCTCTAAAAATGAGTGGTGATAAAAATAAATAGACTTCACAAAATGTACTTTTTTCCCCCAGCTATTTAACCTGATGAAAAGACAGCAAGCAGCAGAGGTTTTGAACAGCATGGGTCAGGGAGTCAGTACATGGAAAAGCAATCAAAACTATCTGAGAATTCTCTCCTGGCCATGAAAACCTGTCCTATACTGATTATTTAAAAAACAAACAAAAAACTTCTCTAATATTTACTGAATGATTAAATGGAAGAAGAACAAGTTTTATTTCTGGTAAACAAAACAAAATCTAATCAACTCTGCCATTTCAATTGGCCATATTGATAAAAAAAATTATTCTCAAGTATGTAGATAATTATGAAAAGAGCAACTGCAATGTTTTTCCTTTTTTTTTTTAACAAAATCTGGAGGATAAAAATATTTATTTACCTCCCATTCCCCCCATGAGTGCTATAGAAAGTGATAATTATTTTATTTGAATTCTCACCTAGAATATCATGGATGCCCTTGGTTTAAGGTTAGAAAAACTAAGGTGAGAAGAACTGATTCTTTATCATCTGATTTTGCTACCCAAATGATCCAATAAATTCTGTGCTTGATCCTTGAATAAACATGTGGTTTTAATGAAGCTCTTCTGCATAAGGTGGAAAATTAGACTGCATAAAAAATCATTCCTTAGTTATGTTGCTCCTGAAGTACTTTTAGCATGGTCAACACATCAAGGAATTTCATACATTTTTTCATTTCATATCGTTTTGCTTTTGAAATGCAGATGTGCAATTCTCTATTTGTATTTCTAAAATTCAAAAAGTCACAAACATGCATTTTTTTCTGATAAATATTACTATGTTGTATTACATTTTGCTACTGTAGACTCCAATGTATAGTAGTTGCATCATATTAGCTTTCTAAAACACAAAGAGCCCGCAAGTCCATAATATATCTAGTAGTAAAAGTTTTCTAGAAAAACTGTAAATCTTATTTGCTTTTTCCAAATTTTTGTATAGTTTGCTTTGAGCCTAATGAACTAATTTTGGTTATTGTCTTTGAGAGACTCTCAATGTTATTATTTAAATTTTTATTTATTAACACTGTGTCCATTTAAACACAAGTAGAGTACCTGTTTGTTTATGATTTGATTTGAAAAGGCCCAATAGTTCATCATTATAAAAATGGGAAAACTTGAGGAAGCCATAGTTTATCTAGTACAAATGGATCTGAACTATGGCCCTCAGATTTGACATGTAAGATCTGAATTTTTTTGATATAAATTTATTTATTTTAATTGGAGGCTTATTACTTTACAATATTGTATTGGTTTTGCCATACATCAACATGAATCTGTCACAGGTGTACATGTGTTCCCCATCCTGAACCACCCTCCCACCTCTCTCCCCATACCATCCCTCTGGGTCATCCCAGTGCATCAGCCCCCAGCATCCTGTATCATGCATTGAACCTAGACTGGTGATTCGTTTCACATATGGTATTATACATGTTTCAATGCCATTCTCCCAAATCATCCCACCCTCACCCTCTTCCACAGAGTCCATAAGACTGTTCTATACATCTGTGTCTCTTTTGCTGTCTCATATATAGGGTTATCATTACCATCTTTCTAAATTCCACATATATGTGTTAGCATACTGTATTGGTGTTTTTCTTTCTGGCTTACTTCACTCTGTATAATAGGCTCCAGTTTCATCCACCTCATTAGAACTGATTCAAATGTATTCTTTTTAATGGCTTAGTAATACTCCATTGTGTATATGTACCACAGCTTTCTTTTTCATTTGTCTGCTGATGGACATCTAGGTTGCTTCCATGTCCTGGCTATTATAAACACTGCTGCAATGAACATTGGGGTGCATGTGTCTCTTTCAATTCTGGTTTCCTCGGTGTGTATGGCCAGCAGTGGGATTGCTGGGTCATAGGGCAGCTCTATTTCCAGTTTTTTAAGCAATCTCCACACTGTTCTCCATAGTGTCTGTGCTAGTTTGCATTCCCACCAACAGTGTAAGAGGGTTCCCTTTTCTCCACACCCTCTCCAGCATTTATTGCTTGTAGACTTTTGGATCGCAGACATTCTGACTGGCATGAAATGGTACCTCATTGTGGTTTTGATTTGCATTTCTCTGATAATGAGTGATGTTGAGCATCTTTTCATGTGTTTGTTAGCTATCTGTATGTCTTCTTTGGAGAAATGTCTGTTTAGTTCTTTGGCCCATTTTTTGATTGGGTCATTTATTATTCTGGAATTGAGCTGTAGGAGTTGCTTGTATATTTTTGAGATTAATTTTTGGTCAGTTATTTCATTTGCTATTATTTTCTCCCATTCTGAAGGCTGTCTTTCACCTTGCTTATAGTTTCCTTTGTTTTGCAGAAGCTTTTAATTTTAGTTAGGTCCCATTTGTTTAATTTTGCTTTTATTTCCAATATTCTGGGAGGTGGGTCATAGAGGATCCTGCTGTGATTTATGTTGGAGAGTGTTTTGCCTATGTTCTCTTCTAGGAGTTTTATAGTTTCTGGTCTTATGTTTAGATCTTTAATCCAGTTTGAATTTATTTTTGTGTATGGTGTTAGAAAGTGTTCTAGTTTCATTTTTTTATAAGTGGTTGACCAGTTTTCCCAGCACCACTTTTAAAAGAGATTGTCTTTTCTCCATTGTATATTCGTGCCTCCTTTGTCAAAGATAAGGTGTCCATAGGTGCGTGGATTTGTCCCTGGGTTTTCTATTTTGTTACATTGAAGATCTGAATTTGTATTGTTGGCCTGAGGAGCATATATTTTGATGCTGAATTTCTGTAACATTTATATTTTATTACAAATGCAAAAACTAATTTTGCTTTCTGATTTGCTGTGTCTAAATTGTATTTAGTGCATTTGTCTCTGAGTGACTTTTTATCTCAACAGACTGAGTTCATTTTTAATGGAAAAAAATATGAAATTATTGAGTGTTTTCAAAGAATTCATTCATGTAATGAATATTTATTGAACATTTTACTTCATTCAAGCACTGTTGTATCATTGGAAATACAACCATGAACAAAACAAACCAAATAAACAAACAAACAAACAAAAAAAACAATCTTCAATGAAACTAATATTCTAGCAGGGCAAGACAGTTGATATACAAAATAAGTAAAGTAGATAAGAGGTCAGATAATCAAAAGGCTCAGAGAAGGAAAAAGAGAATGCCAAGGAAGGGGTCTGTAATTTTAAATGGAGTGATTTGAATATGGTCAGTGATGGTATTACTGAAAGGGTAACATATGAACAAATGCAAAAAGGAAGACAATGATGAGCCATGTTGGTAATTGGAGAAGAATATTTCAGTGAGAGCAATCAGCAGGTGCAAAGAGCCCAAAACAGGAGCCTGCCTTCTGTGTCCAGGAAGAATATGGGAGCCTTTGACCACAATGCATGTTTTTTTTTTTTTTTTTCACAAAAGTTTAAAATTTCATTTTCTGAAGTGTTATTTAAATTGCTATTTATAATGAATGCATCTACAGAATCACATTATAGTGCATTCTCCCAAAGAAAATATTTTGGTATTCATTGTAGAAAATAAGATCTAGAACAAACTGGAGTGAGAGTCCTATGCTGCCTCATACTGGTCAGTCTGGTGTGAAGTATTTCATGAAATTTTATGTATTTTGTTTTAGAAAAGCCAAAACAAATAGTAGCAACCCAAAGAAGAGGCTTATAGTGAGGGAATATAAAGCCATATCATGGGAGATGGGAGGGAAGGTAAAGAGGGAAGGGACATATATATACCTACCGCTGATTCGTTTTGACATATGGTAGAAACCAACACAATATTGTAAAGCAATTATTCTGCAATTAAAAACAAATACATTTTTTTAAAAAGCAACGGAAGGATTAAGAATGCTGGGTCTGCATGTGAAAAGACTTCCAGGAGGGAGAATAAATGAAATAAATGATAGCTTTCAACAATTTGATGTGTTGCTAGAGCCAGGAGGCTCTAGCTATCAGGCTTCCCTGATAGCTCAGTTGGTAAAGAATCCACCAGCAATGTAGGAGACCCCAGTTAGATTCCTGGGTCAGGAAGATCTGCTGGAGAAGGGATAAGCCACCCACTCCAGTATTCTTGGGCTTCCCTTGTGGCTCAGTTGGTAAAGAATCCACCTGCAATGAGGGAGACCTGGGCTCAGTCTCTGGGTTGGGAAGAGCCCCTGGAGAAGGCAAAGGCTACACACTTCAGTATTCTGGCCTGGAGAATTCCATGGACTGTATATTCCATGGGGTCACAAAGATTTGGACATGACTGAGCGACTTTTGCTAGTAGTCAGGAAACTTTAAATCTAGAAATTGTACTCGAGAAATAAATGTCACTTCAATTTTTGTAAAGGGGTAAGTATTAAAGAATATTCTATTTTGAATCTTTGTTGATAGAAATTATAATTTTGTAACCAAGGTAAAAAATCAGTTTATAAACTGATTCATGAAAATTTATTAGGACATTATCTAAGATTATGTTACTTTTTATTCAAATGCCTTCAGTAACTTCTTTACTTACATTTCAAAATGAAATAAAGCAAATGTAGATACAAATAACAATAATCTTCCATAAATCCTGTCCTCCCTGTACGAATCGAATTATAATTTAGTTACAGAAGAGAAACATGTTAATAAAAAGTTGTGTTAAGATAGAAATGTGACCTAATTCTAAACTATAAATTAAATATATGTAAACATACCAAAATTCAATTGATCTTTTCAAATAGGTAGAAATACTTTTCCTTGTTGGTTTTTGATTTTGGTGTCTGATTTTTTTTTTTTTTTGGTATTTGAGCAGAAGGAAATAAATGTCAAAGATGAATAGGCTGAAAAAGAAAAGATGACAAATTCTCTTGCTATATAAAGCATGAAATAACACTAGATTAACGGCATCTTTCCTTTCTTCAGCCCAACAATAAACATTTAGATCTTAAATATCAAATCTGAGTGCTTTGGTTCAGACCACTTGTTGAGGATTCATATATCCAGTAATATATTTTTAAGATACCTCATAATAGTCTGCTTTGTTACTGTAAATTGCATATATGTTGAGTCAAAATGCTTTTTAGTGAAAACTTGTGAATAGTCTTGTTTGTATTCCACATACATTTTTGCATCTATTTTATTTCTTTTTGATGTTTTACACCGTTAGCTTTTAGGCCTATTTTCCCAAATCAAAATTAATATGTTAGTTACAGAAAAAAAAAAAAAAATCAAAGCTTGACACTTGGATATCTGTTTATTATTTTTGAGTAGTAAATAAGAACCTAAAGACATCTCATGGTGAGCATGCATCTTAACATGTAACAAAAGGGCCTTTTTTTTGGTATTATCTAGCAGATTTGATTTAATCAAAATCTGCTACAAAATCTATTCCTTACATTTATCTCTTCACGTGGTACATTCCTTAGTGATACAAGTGTGATGCTTAAGCTTTTGAAGAACAAAACACTTTGCTAAAATATTTTCCAATTATTTTTAATAAATAGAGGCTTTCTTTGTTATGTTAACTTGCAAATCCTTGTGTTTCTAAATGAACAGCGGCAGGAAACCTTAACTGTTGCTTGGATTTACTCTAGAGAATAGAAACTTCAAAGACTTATGCTTTTATGTTTGACATAAAAAGAAGACATAGGTACATATTTTATAAACAGCATTCAACCCATGCATGGAAGATTAGAATGTGATAGATATAACATTAAAAGTGTCCTTGCTGCTTCGTTTTCTCAAACTACTGATTTCACAAAATGTTGACTTTCTATTTGCTCTAATTTTCCCAAGATGCTTAATTATCAATAAGTGCTTCTGTTTCCCAAATGTATATTTTTGTGTCCTTCCCTCATATAACCAAAACAACTTCTCAATAAAATAATATTCAATAACACTCATGTTGAACTTTGTTCCAAGAATTTCTTCTATTCAGCTAGCTACTATTTTTGTCCCTTGCCTACAGGGACACATTTTTGATGTGATCTACATTCTTTTGTGGAACTACAGAGATACATTCTTCAACTTTTCTCTGAAAGTACTCTTTCTCAGGTGGGTGAGCACTTCCTGCCCAAATGTCGAGTTCAAGGGAGATGATGATGTTTTTGTGAACACCCATCATCTCCTGAATTACTTGAATAGCTTATCTGAGAACAAAGCCAAAGATTTGTTTATTGGTGATGCGATTCATAATGCTGAACCTCACTGGGATAAGAAGCTCAAGTACTACTTCCCGGAAGTTGTTTACACTGGCGTCTACCTGCCTTATGCAGGAGGAGGCAGATTCCTCTACTCCAGCCACCTGGCCCTGAGACTGTACAATGTAACTGACTGGGTCCTTCTCTACCCCATCGATGATGTTTATACTGGGATGTGCCTTCAGAAACTCGCCCCACTCCAGAGAGACACAAAGGCTTCAGGACATTTGATATAGAAGAGAAAAGCAGGAGTAACATTTGTCCCTATGTAGATTTGATGTTGGTACATAGTAGAAAACCTCAAGAGATGATTGATATTTGGTGTTGGTTGCAGAGTGCTCATTAAAAATGTTGAATTATGTGCAAACTACATTTTACATAGAAATGTATCTCAAATAGTTCCCATTTGTGTTCTCTTCCATTAGAGGTCATTTCTATGTAAAACCATCAACATTGCCTTTATAGGTCATGTCCATTTGATGGCCTCTAAACCCTTCATTTCAGACAGTAAAGCGTCTGCTGGTAATGTGGGAGACCTGGGTTCGATCCCTGGGTCAGGAAGATCCCCTGGAGAAGGAAATGGCAACCCCTTCCAGTATTCTTGCCTGGAGAATCCCATGGATGGAGGAGCCTGGGGGGCTACAGTCCATGGGGTCGCAAAGAGTCGGACAAGACTGAGCAACTTCACTCACTCACATTTTTAAGTGTTATCTTGTCACTAAGACTTCCTGAAACACTTTATCTAAAACTGCAAGCCTTAACAATTACTATCCCCAATTCGGACCTCTTCCAAAGTTTCTGTTATTTCTGCTTTCCCCAGAGTACCCTTAGCCTCTCGGCTCAGGGCCACTATGTGCTGATTTAGTTTAGGATTTCTCCCACTAAGCTTATTTTTCTTTCCTGTTCCTATTATATCAGCCTAGATAAGAAGCCCTGCTTCTTTCCTTAATTGTCATTCAAATATTTGGTATATAGGAGGTTTCAGCGTGTTATTAGGAAAATAAGAATTTTGACTACATTAAGCAAATGCCATATAATGTCAACTTCTAGTTAACCCTGCCTCTAAAAGCTATGTGGATATTTAAGTTTCTGGGACGCTAGCTACCAACCATGTCACCAGCTCTCCTTGCCTTCAGTTCTTCTGGTCCTCCAATATTGCCCTTTCTGTTTCCTCTCCCTGAAATCAGTCCCTTCATAAAGCAATGGCATTCAGGCATTTATATACCTTTCTCTCTCTTTTTCTTATTTTTTGTTCCCAATTTCTAGTGCTTTCAGTTGACCAGACACCTAATGCTGTGTAGATAGGATTTTTGTTTGTTTGTTTGTTTCAAGTTTAGTTATTATAAGTCACGTGATCACAAAATCTTTGTGCAGATGGCTCTCTTATAAAATTAAATGGAAGTCAATTTTTTTCACCTTTATTTCTTCAGATATCTTAGTCCTTCTGAGGTAAGTTCCTCTTCCTGGAGTATGTCCATTATAATTTATTGTAAAGAGAGCCTAGTGAACTCTTATTTTTAATATATCTGATAATCTGCTGACTTTCATTCTGAGATTTGCTTGGTTATGCAATTCCAGCTTGACAGTTATTTCCTCTTGGCACTTTCAGATATCTTACCATTTCTAGCTTCCAATTGTTGCTGTTGTTGTTGTTGACAAGTCAAAACTCGGTTTATCTGTCCTAGTTCAGATGTTGAAATGTGATGTCATATGTGACTAGAAAGGTAAGAAATTATTTGTTACTTACATAATACAGATCTCTGGGGAGGCCAGGATAAGTATCTCAAGCTGGTCCAAAATGACTTGAGAAAGCAAGGAAGGGAGATTCACTTGGGGTTTTATTGTAGGTGGGGCATGGGGCTGAGATGGGAGTGTCTATGCACTGGCAGGAGATGGCATGGTTTAAGTCTTATGACAGCATCAAACGAGTGGACACCCAGGCTTTTTAAAACCACTTTGTCCAGATGTGAAGCAACATTGAAGGCAGGGTTTAAAAATGGAGTCAGATTCCTCATCACAGCAATGTAAGTAGTCTGACCCCATTTATATAAAAGTTTCACAAAGACAGATGTGACAGTCATTCAGATTCTGCAGCAGAATTTGATTAATCTCCAAACCAGTGCCTGGAATCAAGACGGTTCAGGGATCAAGGTACAGGTACTATCCTTAAAAGTTACAGGCTAGAGGGATTACTGGATTCTTATTGGCATCAGGTCTAACACAGCTCTAAAATATTTTAGTTAATCAGCATTTCAGCAATGAAAAATATTTTTAATAACCACTATTTTAATTTTAAGCTGAGACCAAGATCATACCCAAATTTCTCTTATTACTGTTGAGATCCAGCTGAGATTTTTGGAACACTTTGTAAGATGCTCAGCATAATGGAAAAGTAATTTAACAAGAGGATAACTTATAATGCTCTTCCTTGACTTGCTCCTTGTCTATCTCTGTGTTGGTGATTCTCAACTTTATTAAATTGAATGCTCTTTTTAATAACAAATATTTTCAAATATCTAGTTGGCATAATAAAGTGAAATTCAGACATAATGCAACATAAACACAAACCTTTCAAAATGTATTAAAAAATAAAGAGAAAATAATTAAAGCTTGTAATCTTAAGTAGGACTGGCAGCTACAGTATAGCTAACAATGAAAGCAGCAGCTCCAAGGTATTATCCTTGTATTATCCATTGTATTATCATAGCCTAGCAGTGCTGTAACTAGTAAACAACTTGATTTTCTCAGTGGTGGCATTACAAGAAAAAGAAGTGAATGTTAAACTTATCCAAAACCACCTTGGTTTATATGTAAAATAGAGTTAGGTACTGAACACAGGGCATTTAAGCAGACTTTTGACTTCAGGGAACAGTTCTCAGTACTGTGTGTGTATAACAGAAAGACTAGGATCTTGGGTTTTTCCTTCTAATTACCAAGGTACTTAAATTAAATAGTAACTGAGAAATTGCCTTTTGTTCCTTTTCAAAATACTCACTAGTGCAGTATGACTCCCAGTGAAAACCACCCCCACCAACAGGAGTGCAATGGTTATCTTTGAGGGGCCCTGAATACCAAGACACACAGGGAAAGTCAAAACTCCTTCCCTTCCCCTACAATGTGACTCAGGTAATTCCCACTTTCTGCCTCAGAACCATGCCCTTCTCAGGACAACTGCCAGAGTGAATAATCCATCCTTCAGGGAAAATTTCAGACCTGATACTGTGCTGTGAATTTGCCCTCTGGTCCTCTAGATAAATTGCACTCCTGATGCTCCTCACCATTACTCACTTACACACACACACACACTCACACACAGTACCACAGAAATTAGATAGCGATGACAGATAGGTACAAAGATGGGTAGACGGTAAATAACTAGGTAGACTGATCCCATGGGTTCACAAAGAGTCAGACATGACTGAGCAACTGACACTTTCACTTTTCAAGAGAACAATTAGCGTTTCTGTTCTAACAGTTAGCTAAGAGCCTACAATATTTGCTTTTAGGTCGTTTCAGTTTTCTCCAGAATAATGAGAATGTTCTTGATTTTAATTTGTGTAACTAAATGCTTAGTCAGAGGATTTCCCCCAAATAAAGACAATCCAAATGGGAATTCAAATATCAATCTTTTCAGATATTAAAATCTGGATATGGCTTTTAAATGAAATATTTCCTTGAGCTGCAATCATTTAATAACTATAAGGCCTCAGTCTAGGAAAGAGTTCCTTTGTTTTGGGTTTCATCCATTGCACCTCATACATTATAATTTATACTATAAAAAAGGCCTTATCTAGATATAACATGGTAATATATTCTCATATTCATCTTTCTCTGATCATTACTGTTGATGTAATATTTTTGAAAGTTTTAAAGAAGTTCAGAACTATAGGGCAGTAGAATCATTGCTTTTCACTTGATCATCCCATTGCCAAATCTTGCTCACATTCTCACATTTCTTTATAGTGCTGCCAGGTCTTTATAGTGAGTCTTCAGGCTTATGGCCAACTGTTTGCCAAAGTTTTAACTCTAAGTAGGTTCTGGACTTTACACATGGCAATAAAATTTTATCATGCTATGAATTTCAATGCATTTGTCAATACTGCTATTTATCATCAGGTTTGCAGTATTCTTATTCAAGTTTGATTTTCTGAGGTTCATTATAAATTAAGTTCCAATTTCTCCTTAATATTTAAATTAGAAAACTAAGAAGAAAGATTTGTAGCTTTTTTCTTACTATCACTCTATATGTATTAGGCAACCATCTAAAATAAAATTCTAACAAAGTGGGTACTTTTCAATGTTATCAAAGAACTGTCCTAGAGAAAATGTAAGAATCAAAGTAAGGTTGAAATTTCCACTAGACAGTGACCCATTGCAGCTGTCACAGAAGAGGCCCAAAACAATGTGGTGTATAGGCCATCATAATATTTTGTTCTTCATTAGTAGAATAAGTCAAAATTACAATAAAACACTTAAGCTAAAAACTTTATGACACACAGCTAAAATTGTGTAATTATTGAGAATGTTTAAAGACATATTTGTCATGTCTGAACTGCCTGCTAGCATGACATGGGCCAGACCTGGGGGCTGCAGTGCATGGAAATTAGAAACCAAGCTAAACAAGCAAACGAAACTATTACCCATAATTGAACTACTTTGGTCTTTTGAAATCTAAAACCTGGGAGGCAGAATTGCCTTTTTGGAATATTTTGTGAACCTAATAGTCATTTTAAGTAGCACATATATTTTAAAATAAAAATTATTTTATTTTAAAAGATTATTCATGTTTTATTATTTATAGTTAAGGAATTATATAGAATATTTTTGAAACTATACATAGGAGGAGATATTATAGATAATTCAGTTCAGGAGGTTAAATGAATTTTATGCAATATTTATCTTTCAGAAAGAGAACTTTTAATTTGATATGGTTGAAGATCATTGCACTACTTCAGACAACATCTTTATCCTTTTCCAAGGTCAACTGATATAAGCTGTTGAGTAAATTTCCAAAGTTATAATCTTATGTTTAAGACGAAATATCTGGAACAATTCCTAGCATACTGTAGTTTCTCCAGGTACATTTGTTGATTTGGATTAATTAAATTAATTGCCTGTTGCCTACTGATTAAGCCAAGCAAATGGAAACATTATGTAAATTACTGTTGGGCAGCTGTTTGCAGACAGAATCAATATATTACAGTACTCAAATTGCCAACATCCGCTGGATCATCAAAAAAGCAAGAGAGTTCCAGAAAAACATCTATTTCTGTTTTATTGACTATGCCAAAGCTTTTGACTGTGTGGATCACAATAAACTGTGGAAAATTTTGAAAGAGATGGGAATACAAGACCACCTGACCTGCCTTTTGAGAAATCTGTATGCAGGTCAGGAAGCAACTGTTAGAACTGGACATGGAACAACAAACTGGTTCCAAATAGGAAAAGGAGTACATCAAGGCTGTATATTGTCATCCTGCTTATTTAACTTATATGCAGAGTACATCATGAGAAACGCTGGACTGGAAGAAACACAAGCTGGAATCAAGATTGATGGGAGAAATATCAATAACCTCAGATATGCAGATGACACCACCTGTATGGCAGAAAGTGAAGAGGAACTAAAAAGCCTCTTGATGAAAGTGAAAGAGGAGAGTGAAAAAGTTGGCTTAAAGCTCAACATTCAGAAAACGAAGATCATGGCATCTGGTCCCATCACTTCATGGGAAATAGGTGGGGAAACAGTACAAACAGTATCAGACTTTATTTTGGGGGGTTCCAAAATCACTGCAGATGGTGATTGCAGCCATGAAATTAAAAGACGCTTACTCCTTGGAAGAAAAGTTATCACCAACCTAGATAGTATATTCAAAAGCAGAGACATTACTTTGCCGACTAAGGTCCATCTAGTCAAGGCTATGGTTTTTCCTGTGGTCATGTATGGATGTGAGAGTTGGACTGTGAAGAAAGCTGAGCGCCGAAGAATTGATGTGTTTGAACTGTGGTGTTGGAGAAGACTCTTGAGGGTCCCTTGGACTGCAAGGAGATCCAACCAGTCCATTCTGAAGGAGATCAGCCCTGGGATTTCTTTGGAATGAATGATGCTAAAGCTGAAGCTCCAGTACTTTGGACACCTCATGCGAAGAGCTGACTCACTGGAAAAGACTCTGATGCTGGGAGAGATTGGGGGCAGGAGGAGACGGGGACGACAGAGGATGAGATGGCTGGATGGCATCACGGACTCGATGGACGTGAGTCTGAGTGAACTCCAGGAGATGGTGATGGAGAGGGAGGCCTGGTGTGCTGCAATTCATGGGGTTGCAAAGAGTTGGACACGACTGAGCGACTGAACTGAACTGAACTGAAGTATGAACCAAATGCTTAAATTTGAGACTCCTGGATTCTTTAGTGCCAATTTAAAATAAAAACATCAAGGCAAAAACCTCTTATTGGCCTTTATGTGGGTATCTCTGTTATCCTGAACCAATCAGATTGTTTTCTGAACCAATCATGATGATGGCCAGAAAATTAAGTAATAAAGTTATATGATGGACCTTTGTTAGAACTGAAAGGTAGTATAATCGGAAGTCTGGCCAAAATCGTATGATTTAGCAGGGGAACAGAAGTAATCCAAAGAAAGGTTGTAAAGGATTTTTAGATGAATAAACTATGATATACCTTTGAGAATTTGAAGCAGATTATGGAAACATTCCCAGAAAAATTTGCATGTGCACATGCACAGAAATAAGCACACAAATTATGTTTTACTACATATCAAAAATGTTTCAAAACTCAGGGTCCCTTTCTCTGGACTAACTCAGGGCCTGCATGAGTGTGAAGGAACAGCTGGGGGTATTCAGCCTCTTTTCCATGTGAAAAAGTCTGACCAACAAAGAAGACAATGATGCTCACACAACACAGCAGAGCTGAGAGAGAGAGAGCAAACTCACAAGTTGAGTGTTGGACCCAACTGCGCTTAAGATTTGTTTTGTTCTACAATTTCCAGCTGTATGGGCCAATAAATTTGCTTTTGTTTATTTGGGTTGGTTCTGTCACTGGAAATCAAAGTCTATTCAATACTAATTAGTAACTCAATATATCAAGAACTGCATTATGATATTAACAAAATTATTTGGATACAAAATCAACACAAAACTGCAAAACCCATATCTTTTAGTAATTAATTTATTTTTATTTTTAGCTAAACAGAAAAAGAGAATTCATGTTGTAGGACATTAAAGCATCCAAATTCACCTTGAAATGATTATGGATCTCTTTTCTTGAATGCCAGTGGTCTGTAAGTTTTGTTATGAAATACATAAAAACTATTCCCAATAGGACATTAGAATATGGCTAGTAAAAATGCTATAATATTTCAACTTTTCCAGGTTATGGAGATGAAGTTTATTGAATACTGGCATTTAGAAACATGGGAGCAATATCTGTGTATGACTTGTTTAGTGGGAACTGTTGTCTTAATCATTGTTACAATATTATGGGTATATTTTTAATCTATTTAATTTAATGTTTATATGAAATGATTTTACTTATTACCATTAAAATATGTGATATTAGGCACAACAATTAAAACATGCTCTTTAATTTCTGAGCATCTGTGCTTTCTTTCTTTTTTTGGATAGGAAGTATTGGGAAAAAAGTGGTGTGACTTAAAAACTGCAAATAAACCGAGAGCCTAAATGATCCAGCATTTCTGTGGCAGTAAATGTTCTCAGGCAGACCTTCACAGAAATAGTGAAGATTTTCTCTACTGGTTTCTTAAACTAACATATGGAAAAGACTCTCAGTTAGAAGCTGGTTCACAGTTATTTTCTCTAAAGAGAAATAAAGCAAAGATATTAAAGCAAAGAGAAGAAAATAAAAATGCAGAAGTTTGAAACTTTTGGTCTTATAATAAATTGAAATACATTAGAACTTTTGTTCTCTAGTTTTTACCACTACTTGAGATTCAGTTGCATGTTGAAGGAAGAAATTCACACCATGTGTATAATAGTGATCCTTACAGAAGATGATGGTTTCAATAGATTATTCATGAAATGACAAGTTACCATAACTTTGATTAGAATTACAAAGTTATAGAATAGACATTCCTTCCATAAGAATTGCTAAGGCTTTAACATCTTTATTCTTTTCTTTCTGGCAGCTGTTTCAGGAGCATTTGAGTTAGAAATAGAGTCTTCCTTCAGATTTATAAAGACATGTATTTTCTTGCAAACAATTTGACAGCGTATGATGTAATCATTCAGGCACTGAGGTCAGACATGCAATAGCTGCTGTAGAGATGTCCAAAATCTACTGCTTCTCATACATTCCCTTATAGTTATTAAATGAAATGAACCACAAAGAAACAAGCAAACATACAGAAAATTATGTTGCCTGTTTTTCTCCTATGGTAATTCCACCCCAAAGTCAATTTCTCTCCAATTTAAATTTAAAGGAAGACATTTTAAAGAATTTTGAAGATAAGATATTTCTTTTCTTCTATTGTATTTTCCCATACTGAAACATTTGGATAATATTTGGGTTTTTTTAAAAATATGAATCATATAGTTGATGATAAAACTAAGTGGTTTAAATTATGAATTTAGAAAGAAAATTTGACTAGTGTCAGCCTAACACTAGTCTCCATTGCTTGCATACTTGCTAAGCTGCCTCAGTCAGGTTTCTCTGTCCATGGGATTCTCCGGGAAAGAATATTGGAGTGGGTTGCCATGCCCTCCTCCAGGGGATCTTCTCCACTCAGGGACCAAACCTGTGTCTCTTTGTCTCTGGAATTGGCAGGTAGGTTCTTTACCACTAATGTCACCTGGGAAGCCAGTCTCCATTAAGTTTTTTAAATTAATTGAATAGGTTATACAAATCGGTCACCTAAATAACTAACTAAATTTTTATTGTCTTGGCTAATTAAACAAATTGTTTGCTTTATTCTTTTTTTGAGACATAAAAAAAGTTAAAAGTATTGTAGGAAGTTGAGGGAAGTTGATAATAGTTGAGTCCCAGGCAAAATTTTTCATGTCAAAAAAATTAATTAATCAATTGATATTTCTGGTCCAAGTCTACAAACATGTTAGTTGTGATCATAGAGATGCTTAAATCAGTCAAATATTGCCCCCTTTTCTCTAAATTTGCAGATGTCTACCACACTTGAGCAATTTTTGATTGTCTTAAGGGTCACAATGGTCAACTAATTTGTGCATGTTGCCCTGGTTACCAAGCATCGTTTCTTTGCCTGATTAAACTGGCAAAGTAGAAAAAAACCCCTGAATTTCCACTGAATATCCATTATATACCCTGGAAGCTGAAGGTTAAAAATACCACCCATATTCTCATTACTAAACCACCGAGGGTAAATAATTTGAGTATTTCAATGAGTCCTGATCTCATAGTTTCATTGGTCTTTATGTACACTATGATATAGCCTTGCAGATGTTTTATATGTTTTTTTCCATTTGGCCAGTACATTGAAGTGTTTGAGTATATGGATAATGTGGTAATGGATTTCTTATTTTAATCCAAATTAACTTCATTTATAATACCACAGTTGGTGTTATAAGAAGAACACTTTTATGTTGGGGAAAAATTTTTTGACTGGAGTAGAGACAAAAGGATAACATTAGCTAATGTGATATAATGCTATAATTATGAATTTTAAAATATTCAAATTAAAATCACCAAAACACCTCATTCTTTGAGAAAAGCTTTATTTAATTTACTTTTAGTTGTTTTCTGATGGAGAAAGTTCTTGGTGATACTTTCTTTACATCATTTTCATGGGGAGAAAAGGAATATATTAATAGGTAAATAATATTGAAAGTGATTATGAATATTCTAAACTGAGCTGAACATTTGTGAGAAGTTTGAAAGTAAAAAGTTCACTTCACTTTTGTATCTATTCTCATATTGATATTGATATTCAGTCGGTTCAGTTCTGTTGCTCAGTCATGTCCGGCTCTTTGTGATCCCATGAATTGCAGCACGCCAGGCCTCCCTGTCTATCATCAACTCCAGGGGTTCACTCAAACTCATGTGCATAGAGTTGTTGATGCCATCCAGACATCTCATCCTCTGTCGTCTCCTTCTTCTCCTGCCCCCAACCCCTCCCAGCAGCAGGGTCTTTTCCAATGAGTCAGCTCTTTCTATCAGGTAGCCAAAGTATTGGAGCTTCAGCTATAACATCATTTCTTCCAATGAACACTCAGGACTGGTCTCCTTTAGGATGGTCTGGTTGGATCTCACTGGAGTCCAAGGGACTCTCAAGAATCTTCTCCAACACCACAGTTCAAACGCATCAATTCTTCGGCGCTCAGCTTTCTTCACAGTCCAACTCTCACATCCATACATGACCACAGGAAAAACCATAGCCTTGACTAGATGGACCTTAGTCGGCAAAGTAACGTCTCTGCTTTTCAATATACTATCTAGGTTGGTCATAACTTTTCTTCCAAGGAGTAAGCGTCTTTTAATTTCATGGCTGCAATCACTATCTGCAGTGATTTTGGAGCCCCAAAAAATAAAGCCTGACACTGTTTCCACTGTTTCCCCATCTATTTCCTATGAAGTGATGGGATTGGATGCCATGATCTTCAGTTTCAAATGTTGAGCTTTAAGCTAACTTTTTCACTCTCCTCTTTCACTTTTATCAAGAGGCTTTTTAGTTCCTCTTCACTTTCTGCCATACAGGTGGTGTCATCTGCTTATCTGAGGTTATTGATATTTCTCCCATCAATCTTGATTCCAGCTTGTGTTTCTTCCAGTCCAGCGTTTCTCATGATGTACTCTGCATATAAGTTAAATAAGCAGGGTGACAATATACAGCCTTGATGTACTCCTTTTCCCATTTGGAACCAGTCTGTTGTTCCATGTCCAGTTCTAACTGTTGCTTCCTGACCTGCATACAGATTTCTCAAGAGGCAGGTCAGGTGGTCTGGTATTCCCATCTCTCTCAGAATTTTCCACAGTTTATTGTGATCCACACAGTCAAAGGCTTTGGCATAGTCAAGAAAGCAGAAATAGATGCTTTTCTGGAACTCTCTTGCTTTTTCCATGATCCAGCGGATGTTGGCAATTTGATCTCTGGTTCCTCTGCCTTTTCTACAACCAGCTTGAACATCAGGGATTTCACAGTTCACGTATTGCTGAAGCCTGGCCTGGAGAATTTTGAGCATTACGTTACTAGCATGTGAGATGAGTGCAATTGTGTGGTAGTTTGAGCACTCATTTGCATTGCCTTTCTTTGGAATTGGAATGAAAACTGACGTTTTCCAGTCCTGTGGCCACTGCTGAGTTTTCCAAATGTGCTGGCATATTGAGTGCAGCACTTTCACAGCATCATCTTTCAGGATTTGAAACAGCTCAACTGGAATTCCATCACCTCCACTAGCTTTGTTTTTAGTGATGCTTTCTAAGGCCCACTTGACTTCACATTCCAGGATGTCTGGCTCTAGAATAGTGATCACACCATCATGATTATCTGGGTCGTGAAGATCTTTTTTGTATAGTTCTTCCGTGTATTCTTGCCACCTCTTCTTAATCTCTTCTGCTTCTGTTAGGTCCATACCATTTCTGTCCTTTATTGAGCCCATCTTTGCATGAAATGTTGCCTTGGTATCTCTAATTTTCTTGAAGAGATCTCTAGTCTTTCCCATTCTGTTCTTTTCCTCTATTTCTTTGCATTGATCACTGAAGAAGGCTTTCTTATCTCTTCTTGCTATTCTTTGGAACTCTGCATTCAGATGCCTATATGTTTCCTTTTCTCCTTTGCTTTTTGCTTCTCTTCTTTTCACAGCTATTTGTAAGGCCTCCCCAGACATTAAGTGCCCAATATGCTACTGGAGATCAGTGGAGAAATAACTCCAGAAAGAATGAAGGGATGGAGCCAAAGCAAAAACAATACCCAGTTGTGGATGTGACTGGTGATAGAAGCAAGATCCGGTGCTGTAAAGAGCAATATTGCGTAGGAACCTGGAATGTCAGGTCCATGAATCAAGGCAAATTGGAAGTGGTCAAACAAGAGATGGCAAGGGTGAACGTTGACATTCTAGGAATCAGTGAACTAAAATGGACTGGAATGGGTGAATTTAACTCAGATGACCATTACATCTACTATTGTGGGCAGGAATCCCTCAGAAGAAATGGAATAGCCATCATGGTCAACAAAAGAGTCCGAAATGCAGTACTTGGATGCAATCTCAAAAACGACAGAATGATCTCTGTTCGTCTCCAAGCAAACCATTCAATATCACAGTTATCCAAGTCTGTGCCCCAACAAGTAACGCTGAAGAAATTGAAGTTGAACGGTTTTATGCAGACCTACAAGACCTTTTAGAACTAACACCCAAAAAAGATGCCCTTTTCATTATAGGGGACTGGAATGCAAAGGTAGTAAGTTAAAACTACCTGGAGTAACAGGCAAATTTGGCCTTGGAATGCGGAATGAAGCATGGCAAAGACTAATAGAGTTTTGCCAAGAAAATGCACTGGTCATAGCAAACACCCTCTTCCAACAACACAAGCAAAGACTCTACACATGGACATCACCAGATGGTCAACACCAAAATGATTATATTCTTTGCAGCCAAAGATGGAGAAGCTCTATACAGTCAACAAAAAGAAGACCAGGAGCTGACTGTGGCTCAGATCATGAACTCCTTGTTACCAAATTAAGACTCAAATTGAAGAAAATACGGAAAACCGCTAGACCATTCAGGTATGACCTCAATCAAATCCCTTATGATTATACAGTGGAAGTGAGAAATAGATTTAAGGGCCTAGATCTGATAGATAGAGTGCCTGATGAACTATGGAATGAGGTTCGTGACACTGTACAGGAGACAGGGATCAAGACCATCCCATGACTAAGGACATTTTAAAATAGATTACTATAATAAGGCTGGTGGTCAGGGATTAATAAATGAATGCTTAGATATGTAAATTAAAAAGTGAGGATAGTGACTATTATAAAAAGGAAACATTGAAGGAAAAATACTATAAAAGCAGTGTAAATGAACTTTAACTGAAAAGGAAGAAAACACAATTGTTCATGAGCAAATGCATAGCAGAAACAAATGCTTAAACACAGAATGAGAATTTTAAAAGGAGTTTATGCATGCATACTCAGTCGCTTAAGTCATGTATGACTCTTTGCAACCTTATGGACTGTCTTTGTGACCTTATGGACTGTTGCCCACCCGGCTCCTTTGTCTATGGAATTCTCTAGGCAAGAACACTGGAGTGTGTTGCCATGCCCTTCTCAAGGGGATCTTCCTGACCCAGGGATCAAACTTGCGTCTCTTATGTCTCCTGCATTGGCAGGTGAGTTCTTTATTCTGATTTAAAACATAACCCATGTACTTGTTACAAGATAGACGCAAGTAGGTATTTAACAAATTAAAGGAACTGAAAAAAATTTTGCATGATTACAAAATTGTCATCATAGTTTCATAAGTTTGTTTCTTGCCAAAGATGTAAGGCAGTTCCTGATAAAATTGCCTTAGAAGTAATTTACTTATATTGATTTCCATATGAAGTTGCAATGTAATAAAACAGACTAATGGTGGGGAAACACAGAAAGTCAGTCAGTCAGTTCAGTCGCTTAGTCGTGTCCGACTCTTTGCGACCCCATGAACTGCAGCACACCAGGACTCCCTGTCCATCACCAACTCCTGGAGTTCACCCAAACTCATGTCCATTGAGTTGGTGTTGCCATCCAGCCATCTCATCCTCTGTCGTCCCCTCCTCCTCCTGCTCCCAATCCCTCCCAGCATCACAGTCTTTTCCAATGAGTCAACTAGTATGTTGTAAATACTTACAGAAGAAGTGGCCATTATGCTCATTTGAAGTATTAGTCATATTACTATCATAGAAGTTTATTAATGATCTGGAAAATTTAGTAAATGACATTAAAATTTGCATATGCTTCCATTATGACTATTTGCTCATAATATGATATAGTAATTATCTTCTAATTACTTGAATTTAATAGTGACACTTTGTTTTATGACTATGTGATAATGCAAAACGAAACAAAAAAAATGAAACACAACAATGCATTGAGAAAGCAACAGAAGTATGTAATAAAAACACCTAAACATTTCTGGATGTGAGAGTTGGACTGTGAAGAAGGCTGAGGGTCAAAGAATTGATGCTTTTGAACTGTGGTTCTGGAGAAGACTCTTGAGAGTCCCTTGGACTGCAAGGAGATCCAACCAGTCCATTCTGAAGGAGATCAGCCCTGGGATTTCTTTGGAAGGAATGATGCTAAAGGTGAAACTCCAGTACTTTGGCCACCTCATGCGAAGTGTTGACCCATTGGAAAAGACTTTGATGCTGGGAGGGATTGGGGGCAGGAGGAGAGGGGACAACAGAGGATGAGATGGCTGGATGGCATCGCTGACTCGATGGATGTGAGTCTGAGTGAACTCCGGGAGTTGGTGATGGACAGGGAGGCCTGGCGTGCTGCGATTCATTGGGTCGCAAAGAGTCGGACACAAGTAAGCAACTGAACTGAACTGAACTAAACATTTCTGGATGAATGCAGCTCAGATAACCTTTGACTCCAATCTCTTCTCAGAACCTTCATTGGATAGGAAAAGAGAAGCTCGTATATCTACATTACACTTAAGGAAGCATTTATATTTCTCTTTCCATGTATTACTACATTTAGTTAATCTCTTATTTTCATTTCAGTTAGTATAAAGATAATAGAATGAGTAGAGATCTCTGTTTTATGGAGCACCAAATCAAGTAATAATGATAGTGGTGATGGTCATTGTGCTGATATTGGTGTGGTGGTACTAGTACTAGTACCACTATTAGATAAGATTTATTGACAACTTTCTATGTGCCAGGTCCTATGTTGAACATTCTGTATGCATTAAACCCATTTGATTCTTATTGTTGTTGTTATTTAAATTGATGTGGGCTTATATCCTACTTAATAGAAGCATAAGAATACCTTTTTTATATCTAATCATTGTTTTGGGAGGACTGATACATTAAATGAATCAAGTCCCTCATATTTATGGCACTATTGTTCAGTCACTTGGTTGTGTTTGACTCTTTGCAACCCCATGAACTTGCACACCAGACTCCTCTGTCCTTCACTATTTCCTGGGGTTTGCTCAAACTCATTTATATTGACTCAGTGATGCTATTCAAATATCTCACCCTATTTTGCCCCTTCTCTTGCCCTTAATCTTTCCCAGCAACAGGGTCTTTTCCAATGAGTTGGCTGTTTGCATTAAGTGGCCAAAATATTGGAGCTTCAGCATCAGTCTTTCCAATTAATATTCAGAATTTATTTCCTTTAGGATTGACTGGTTTGATCTCCTTGCCATCCAAGGGACTCTCAAGAATCTCCAGCACTTCAATTTGAAAGCATCAATTCTTCAGCACTCAGCCTTCTTTATGGTCAGCTCTCACATGCCTAGGTTTGTCACAGGGTACTGTAAAGACAGTTTACCAACTTTCCACTGCCAAGACTTTTTTGGGACATATTACTATTATGTATCTCATATTGAATGCTACTATTTGGGGATCATTATTTGGGATGGAAAAAACATTACATAAGAGGGGGAAGAAAACTCCATTTTGTGAAATATGACATTCAATCTGTGTTCAAGACTGGAACTTTGTTACAGTGATGATTGGCAAATCAATTACTAGTAATTAAATACTTCTAACTACAACTGGTAAACAGATATTACTGGATATGAAGAGTTTAAACATTCAAAAACAGGCTAATGGTGGAGAACATAGCCAGCAATGTTATAAAAACTCAGAGAAGAAAGTGCCTTATTAGCCAAATGCTTGTGAGTCATATACTCAAGACAGTTATGTTAAGTAGAGGAAAAAAAAAAAATATATATATATATATAGAGAGAGATTGCAAGCCTCTTTCTTTCCATATGAAATTCTTACTGTCCACTATAATTTGGCATTGGCATTTGGCATTTTCTTTAAAGTATGATGTATTATGTTGCTGTGTTTAATGATATAACTTCAAAATAAACTTTCCATTTCTTGAGTTCTGGATGTACTATAAAACTAAGTACAATATTCATTAAATGAATACTTGATCTATTGCCCAGTTATTATCAGATTGAATTTTATAGATTTCCTAAGTCAAACACTGAAACATTTTGAAATAACTTTAGTAATAACCCAAATTTAACTCCTAAGTTTATTACTAATACCTTTTAATCAATATATGTATGAAATCTATGTATTCAAATAATAGACAGTTGAAGTAGTATCAACAGTATTAAAAAAATGTCTGACAAAGGCAATAAAGAAGGGGGGAAGAACTTATTCTTAGCCTTTTAGAGTTTTCTTTAGAATTGTCTGATCCACTGGAGCATAAACATACATCATTTTTTGCAAGGCATCAGTCATATTCTTAAATAGGCTATTTGCCAAGTTCATTTAAGTGGTACTACTATGAACTGAAGTTAGGATTTACTATCTCAGCCTATATATTACATAGATTTAGTAAAATGTTATTTCAAGCATGTAGCCCTAGAGGTCACTCAATTTAACTGTCCCCCAAGGTTGTAATAACTGATTATAGTGAAGTCAAATGGATAGAATATGAAACTCATAGTCATAACTGAACTCCATTAAATGCATTCCCAATGTCAAAGTCAATTGCTTCTGGCAGTGCCGTTTCTGATATCATGTTGATCAGAAGGTAATGGAAAGTGACAAGCACTATCACAAACACTCTATAGTAAACAAAAGACTCTTTCAGGCCTTAAGTGACTATGGTGATAGCCTGTTTTCGTAATAGTCAAATTCAGTAAAGTCTTTTACTGCTTTCAGAAACGTGTCTCTGTTTTACACGAACAAATCATCTACAAAGAACTTTGAATGGCAGCCAGCAGGAATGCTGAAGAATGATAACAAAGCAAAGTCCACGTAAGGAATAACATAAGGAACTGCTTCCATATACGATATGTTTGTCTGTCTGATTGTGTTTCTCACCCATAAAAAAGATGCATTATCTACTCTGTGTCCATATCATAAACTTTCAGGGTTTTATGCATTTATGATAATTTTCCTGTGCTGAAATGACCTATACTCTATTCTTCACTGGCCAATGCTGCTTAATTTCATGATTTGCCTCACAATAATTACACTTTATTGCTTTTCCTAAACTTCTTCATACTCACACGCAAATACTTGGCCTTATATTTGTGTTTCTAGTATTTTATCTAATATTTATAGTATAATAAATCAAATATCTCAGTCTGTAACTCAAGACACATCATATTCAGCATGTACAAAGCTAAAACTTTATGTTTTACTTTTTCCAAGGCAAATTGCTCATACTCTTGAATCAGTTATGTGAGTGACTGGAATTACCATATAACTATGTCAATCATCAAGTCAGAAACTTGGAAATTATAATAAAATTGATAATAATTGCACTCCATACCTCCTCATCAGTTGTATTTGTACACCTGAGATTTTGTCAGTACTTCATAAAAAAGCTTTTCTGAACCCTCATGCCACCAGTAGCACATATCTATAGGTTTGCCATCACCTTTCTTCTAACTGAACTGTCTGAAAAATCTCTCCCTTTACTCCACTATTTTGTCATGTTATATCCCCAGCAAATAAATAACACTTGATGGCATTATCAATGAGCCTAATAATACTATATCAAAGTATTCCTGTATACTTCATTGCCTACAAGACTAATATTGCTTTTCTTAACATAAATGTGTTTTCATTTATTCAATCCAAACAATTTTATTGATACTTCTGGTACATACACCCTCATTATTACACTATATATTATTCACACATATATACAACAGATATTTATCGAGTGTCACTATGTATCAGACATTATTTTAGGCCCTGCAGTTACAACATTGAGCACAATATACAACTCATCAGGTCTAGTTTTATCTCTTAACTTCCTTCAGATTTTGCTAACATCACCTTTCAATTAAGTTCTTCTTTGACAACTCTATTTAAAATTTCACCCCCAAAGCCCATTTCCTTTACCTCTTTCCAATTCAGCTTTCCCCACAACTCTTTTAATCCTCAAACTACCACACATTCTAGATGTCTGTTTATATCACTTCCTCTACTGTAAAGTGAGATTAGTGAGGGCTGAAACTTTTTTGTCCTTTAGTAGTCAGTAATGACAGTGAACAGCTTTAATATGCTACTTATTCTCAAAAGTAAAATGCATCTTACATAATTCAAGCTGGTATTTTATAGTCTAGCTATTACTGTCCAAGTAGAGGGCTTTTCTCCCCACTCCATTGTCAATCCTAAATGATGTTAGTTTTATTAACAAAGGTGAAGGATTTATGTATATGTCTGTATTCCATTTTCCATGATCCAACTATATTTATTTTATATGTTAAACTGTGTCCCAAATAATTCCTCTATGAAGCTCTTTTCGATACTCCTTGTAGAATTGCTGTCTTTTTGGTTTGGGACACCAATAATAAGTAATGTTTCCATATAAGCACTTGTTACAGGGGATGCACAATTTGCTGGGAAAGATTGAGGGCAGAAGGAGAAGAGGGCATCAGAGGATGAGATGGCTGGATGGCATCACCGATGCAATGGACATAAACTTGGCCAAACTCTGGGAGATAGTGAGAGACAGGGAAGCCTGGCTTGCTGCAGTCCATGGGGTCACAAGAGTCAGACATGAATGGGCAATGGAACAACAATGACATAAATGAGTTATTTTAATTTTATTCATGTGGGGTTAAGAGGGGTAAGCAAGCATTAGCCAGCACAATCATAATTTCCTAGAGAATATTATATTTTTTACTCTAGAGAAGAGATGCAAAAGTCACATTAGCTATAGTTGTGGCTTAGATGAGTACATTTTAATGTAAATTTAAAACACTAACATATGAAAATGTCCAAGATATACTCTTATTTTGAAAAATAATAAAAAAAATTTTTAAGAAAAATTTTCAATGAAACTCTTTATTATTATTCTCTACATGTTTTTGATTTGGACCATAGGGATATATTGTAGACAGCAACAAACAAATACAATCATCCCTTCCTTTTCTGTATTGGTCAGCATAAAAACTAGAGACATATTCTTCTTTATAGGGTAAACAAAATTCTGATTCTTTAGGCTAGTTGAGCTGTTAGTGATGAGTTGATATATTTAGACATCAAACCCTAGGAGGGAATAGCTAATGAAAGTTAAGTACTTGATTTGTGTGTGGATATATGTGTAATACCTTTGGGAAATATTAGAACAATGTTCAGTTAAGAAATACTTATTGAGCATTCCCATTAAGTGTCTGGGATACAGTAGTTTAGTTGATGACTATATTTCTGCCATCCTGGAAATTACTACCTATTAAAGAAAAATACAAAGACTTAATACAATATTCAGGAAGTGCTATGTGAGGAAAGAAGAGGGCACTGCTGTGTGTGTGTGTGTGTGTGTGTGTGTGTGTGTGTGTGTGTGTGTGCTTAGTCACACAGTCATGTCTGACTCTTTGTGACCCCATGGCACTGGAACAAAGAACAAAAGGAGAATAGGTCTAACTGGGAAGAGTTTTGAGAGGAGATAATATCTATCTATGCCAAAGCCTAAATAATGACAAGGAATCATCCATGAATAAAGAATGGGGGTTTCACATTCCTGGAAGTGGTAATGACCTGTTAAAATATCCTGAGGCAATAAGGAGACCCCTGTGTCTCTAATAATATTGGAGAACAATGAGAAAGATAAGGAGAGTAGTAAGATTTAAGGTTGAAGAGGTTTGTAGACACCAGATCCAGCAGGGTTATAAAAAAAGGATAGGAGTTTGGATTTTACATCAAGTTCAAAGAACCTTAATCAACAAAGATTCACTATGGCTCATCATGATCTTTCAAGCAATATTTCCCCATTGTTAAATTCTCATAGCACCTTTTCCTACACATCATTTATTCCTTATTTCTCTCTGAAAAATAAGTTAAAACTGTCTTTTGTACTTCTGTTTCATCCCCAAGGAAATTAAGATATATGCAATCTTTAAGCCCATTTAACTTTCACAATATTGCCTGGATTTCAAAGGACCAAATAATAAAGGTCATTTAAAGACCAAACAGAAAACTGCTCCCCTCCAGAATAATGTTTCATAGATGTAGATGCCACATGTGCATCATGGAAAATGGCTGAATTCAGCATGCCTAAAAACATGGTTTTATATCAATACATTTCTCTCAAGATAAAACTATAGAGACTATTGGAATTCCCAGAAACTTTGTAAAATAAACTGAAACAAAACATTATTTCCAAGAACAAAATTTAGGTTGAAGAAATGAAGTGATATAACAGCAATCCTTTATCATTATTACATAAGTCTAATTGTTGTGTGAGTAAAAATTCTCATAGCATTAATATGTATTAAATATTCCATTGCTGTGTCTATAATTTTGTAATAATTACCAACAATAAATAAAATACTATTATATGATAATTTAAATCACCAATAAAATGTTTTCCATGTTTAAATTTCAATCACTAATTCAATAATTTATTAATCTGATGAAGGCACTTACTCTGAATTACATTATTATAGAGCAATATGTACTTTTCAAATGTTAATGTCTCATTTCCATCAGGGCTTTTCTTTTAAAGGAAAAGAAATATAAAAATGAAAACTGACATTCAATGAGTACACTAAAATTAGTTATCAGTGGTCACATTTCATGGAAATGGACACATCTATTTAAAGTTTCTATCAGATCTATACTCTTTCACTATGTGCAGCCTTCAGAAGTTTATTAAATTCACATGGAGGAAAAAAATAATTCTGGCAGCATTTCCTCAAGTTTTGTGGAAACTTTGACGTGCCTTTGACTCTGCAGATTACCAGGTTTTATGTTTCCTTAGCTTTATTGTAGGAAACTGCAATCAGCATTTTGATAACACCCTTGTGATTCTGATTCAGACTAAGATGGGCTCCCAATCAGACACTAAGAAATCTGTCCTATGGTGCAGATTATCTAATGGATAAATACCCAAGAAAGCAGGATTTATAGTTTTGTCAAAAGAGTCAGGCACAACCAAATGACAACTATCTATGTTCTGTCAGAAGATCAGACATAAAAGAAAATAGCAGCAGATAATTGTACTGAAAAAGAGAAAACATAATTACAAAATGTGAAATATAAGTAATTTATATTGAAATGGCCACACATGTTTAAAAAATTGACTATCTTGCTTTAAAAACAAGCATAGCTTCCAAAGAAAAGATACTATAATGAAACAACTAAGGAATCAAACAAGCAAACAAGATTGATTAAGTTAAAATAAATTAAAGTGTTAGTTGCTCAATCGTGCTGACTCTCTGACCCCATGGACTTATAGCCCACCAGGCTCCTCTATCCATGTGATTCTTAAAATAAGAATACTGGTGTGGGTAGACATTCCCTCCTCCAGGGGATCTTCTCAACCCAGAGATTGAACCTGGGTCTCCTGCATTGCAGGCAGACCCTACTATCAGAGCAACCAGGGAATCCCATTTTATTAGTCTACAAATAGAGAATAGCAATAAAGAGATAGATATTATAAAAAAGAACCAAATGGACATTTGCCACTATTCAATTTCTCTGACAATAATGCCTTACTATTTATACATATAGGTGATTCACTTTGCTGTACAGTATTAATAGAAACTAATGTGACATTGTAAAACAACCATACTCCAATAAAAATGACATCACGTGGCTTTTGTGAATGGTACAAAAACGAAATCATCTTGATTTTTTTGTTTTTGAAGCATAACTTTCCATGTTATATTAATTCAATAAAAATATTCAAAAAAAAATTGAAGTCTTAGTTGAAGTTATCCTCCATATAATGCCTGGAAAGTTACAATAGCTGCTGTCCCCTAT
Organism: Budorcas taxicolor; assembly: GCF_023091745.1. NCBI lineage: Eukaryota > Metazoa > Chordata > Mammalia > Artiodactyla > Bovidae > Budorcas > Budorcas taxicolor. The sequence continues at coordinate 67,258,858 of NC_068923.1, read as the reverse complement.
TATCCCCACCTTCCATTAGTTTATATACAGCTTTTCTTGTCCCTTCCAATCTTTTCTTTGCATGGTAGCCAGACTGACCTGACTTTTCAAATGAGTCAGCTCTTTGCATCAGGTGGGCAAAGTACTGGAATTTCAGCTTCAACATCAGTCCTTCCAATGAACATCCAGGACTGATCTCGTTTAGGCTGGACTGGTTTAATCTCCTTGCAGTCCAAGGGACTCTCAAGAGTCCTCTCCAACAGCACAGTTCAAAAGCATCAATTCTTTGGCGCTCAGCTTTCGTTATAGTCCAACTCTCATATCCATACATGACCATTGGAAAAACCATAGCCTTGACTAGACGGACCTTTGTTGGCAAAGTAATGTCTCTGCTTTTAAATATGCTGAGGGTCATAGCTTTCCTTCCAAGGAGTAAGCGTCTTTTAATTTCATGGCTGCAATCACCATCTGCAGTGATTTTGGAGCACAGAAAAATAAAGTCATCCACTGTTTCCCCATTTATTTGACATGAAGTGATGGGACTGGATGCCATAATAACCTTCATATTTATTATCAGAATAAAATAAATATAAAAACATCACTGGAGTTTTGTATAGGGTAAATTAATTTTTAAGAAATAATGTATATGTACATATGGATATATATGAGGTTTTAAGCCAATTATACATATGTAATTACATCATTATATGTAATTATGTTATCTTTCTCTAAATTCAATATACATTACAGAGAAGTATATATGTAAATATATATAATTATTATGAAATGTCATAGCAAAATATTTTATTTATAAATGAATAAACATTTATTTAGATATAAAGGATTATTTGATTTAGATGTAAAACTAGTTTATTTTTAGTAGTCATCACCTATATACTGGTTTACTTTAGATGTTGGATATTTAATTTCTCCTTAGTTATTAGAATCTAGAATAATCTGAAATTTGTTTTATTATGACAAAATATCATTAAGACAGTCAAATAATTTGAAAAATCTATCAAATTGATAACACAATTATATAATTGTCAAGAAACTTACATTACCTACTGTGAAAGATAAATTCTGACACACCACCCGAAATTGGCTCATAAACCACGTATAATTCAAATTGGGTTTTCAAATGTTTTATCACTTGAATTTAGCTCTAAAATGGTCACTTTTCCTTATTATAAGCAGCATATTTTAGTCCTTCCAAGAGATAATTTTATAATTGCTTCCTTATTTTCCCTATTTAAATGTATTTTATGGCAGAATTTTTATACCATTTTATTATTTAAAATAAATATAAAATATTTATATTTGTCCTACCCATGGGAACTTATGTATAACATGTTACATTCAGTTCTTCCCAACCACAACAGAATTATACATAATAATACTGAGAGTATCATTTCTACCCTTGAGTTTGCCTTGTCCTAGAGGCAAGAAAATCTTAATACAGTTATTCATTAATTCAATAAATATCCACTGACAGCCTATGAGGTTCCAAATATTCTCTCTCACTAGAACCTGTTGATTGTGACAGCAGCTGCAGTCCTTACCCTGAGAGGTCTAAAGCTAGCATGGGAGACACTAAAATATAAACCCAACTGCACAGAGCTGTTGGGAGGACTAAGTGGCATAATGCACATGAAGCACTTGGTTGAATATCTACAGACATTGAGAGCTTAATACATGTTTAGTACCATTATTATTTTTCATATTGAGTACAGTGGAGATTAAGTGCCTAGATTGGATTAAATTATAGTTGTCTGAAATATAGCTCATAGCAAGTCTTTACCAAGACTAAGACCAGGTACTGGGGAAAACTTCCCTGTAGGCAGCAAAATGACAAGTATATTTTTTATGATAAGTACACAGCTACAACATCATGCTTCTCATTTCTGCCTCTAAATCTCAAATGGGCATCTACCTTTGTAGAACTCTTTGTCATATATAAAGCTTTACTACAAGGAAATAGATAAACTGTTGTTGTACATCTCTAGGTTCTACCTTGTAGGAAGATAAGTTAGAAAAGGGGTTTTTGAAAGAATCTCCATTGAACTAGCTTACAGCATTGGCACCGTCTACAGTTCAGCTACTCATATGCACATACATCATATCTGCTTATCATACTTAATTTTGAAACAATAATAATGCTGTATTTCTAACCATAATATAATTATCTATTGTATCAGTGAAAACACAGACACCATTTACCCAGAAGTGGAGACCTACAAAGTTTTATCAGTCACTGCATCTATCTCTGGGTGATGTTCATTCTTCTTTAGTCCAATTAAAATCTCATCTGAGCATCTCAACAGGTGCAGAAAATGGTTTTGATAAAAGTTAACACCCTCTCATGATAAAAATTCTCCAGTATGGGCAGAGAGAGAAACTATCACAACATAATAAAGGCCAAATATGACAAACCCACAGGAAACATCATTCTCAATGGTGAAAAACTGAAAAGATTTCCTTTAAGATCAGGGAAAAGACAAGGATGTGCACTCTCACCACTATTATCCAACACAGTTTTAGAAGTCATAAACATGGCAATCAGAGGAGAAAAAGTAATAAAAGGAATCCAGTTTGGAAAGGAAGAAGTAAAACTGTCACTATATGCAGATGACATGATACTATACATAAAAAATCCGAAAGATGAGAAGCAGGAAACTACTGGTGCTAATCAATGAATTTGGTAAAATTGCAAGATAAAAAATTAATTCACAGAAATTTCTTACAATCCTATACACTAACAACAAAAGATCAGAAAGAGAAAATAAAGAAACAGTCCAATTTGCCACTGCAACAAAAATAATAAAATACCTAGGAATAAATGAAGAAGACTCTTGAGAGTCCCTTGGACTGCAAGGAGATCCAACCAGTCCATTCTAAAGGAGATCAGTCCTGGGTGTTCTTTGGAAGGAATGATGCTAAAGCTGAAACTCCAGTACTTTGGCCACCTCATGCGAAGAGTTAACTCATTGGCAAAGACTCTGATGCTGGGAGGAATTGGGGGCAGGAGGAGAAGGGGATGACAGAGGATGAGATGGCTGGATGGCATCACTGACTCGATGGATGTGAATCTGAGTGAACTCCGGGAGTTGGTGATGGACAGGGAGGCCTGGCGTGCTGCAATTCATGGGATCACAAAGAGTTGGACATGACTGAGCCACTGAACTGAACTGAACTGAAACCTTATTAAGGACGATAAAGACCTGCTCTTGGAAAATTGTAAGATACTCATGAAAGAAATAGAAGATGACACAAACAGATGAAGAGATATAACATATTCCAGGAGTAGAAGAATCAATATTGTGAAAATGCTTATTCTACCCAAGGCAATCTACAGATTCAATGAAATCCCTATCCAACTGCCAATGGCATTTTCCACAGAACTAGAACTTTGCAATCTGTATAGAAACACAAAGGACCCGAACAGCCAAAGCAATTTTGAGAAAGAAAGCATGGAGCTGGAGAAATCAGGGTCCCTGACTTCGGTCTATACAAAAAAGCTACCATAATCACAACAGTATGGTACTAGTATAAAAACAGAAATATAGATCAATGAAACGGATAGAAAGTCCACGTAAAAGAATAAAATTTGAACACTCCCTAACACCATATGAAAAAGAAGCTCAAAATGGATGAAATACCTAAATGCAAGTTCAGACATTGTAAAACTCTTAGAGGAAAACATGGGCAGAACACTCTGACATAAATCACAGTAAGCTCTTGATTCAACTCCTAGAGTAATGAAAGTAGCAAGAAAAGTAAACAAGTAAGACCCAATTAAACTGAAAAGCTTTTGCACAGCAAAGGAAACTATAAACAAGACAAAAATACAATCTTCAGAATGGGAGAAAATATTTGCAAATGAAGCAATTGACAAAGGATAAATCTCCAAAATATATGAATAGCTCATGCAGCTCAATGTCAACATAACAAACAACCCAATTAAAAAATAGGCAGAAGATCTAAACAGACATTTCTCCAAAGAAGACATACAGATGACCAACAAACACTATGAAAAGATGCTCAACATAATTATTAGAAATATGCAGATCAAAACTACAGTGAGGCATCACTTCACACTGATCAGAACAGCCATCATCAAGTCTATGAACAATAAATGCTGGAGAGGGTATGGAGAATAATGAAAGCTTTTACACTGTTGGTAGGCATGTAAATTGGTACAGCCACTATAGAAAACAGTATGAAGTTTCCTTAAAAAAACTTATAAATAGAACTACCATATGACCCAGCAATCCTGCTTCTGGGCATATACCCAGAGAAAAACATAATTCAAAAAGATACATACACTCCAATGTTCATTGCAACACTATTTACAATAGCTAAATGTGGAAGCAAACTGTTCATCAAAGAGGAATGGATAAAGAGGATGTGGTACATAAATATAATGAATATTCAGTTCAGTTCAGTTCAGTTTCACTTATCCATAAAAAGGAACACGATTGTACCATTTGCAGAGACATGGACAGACCTAGAGACTGTCATACAGACTGAAGTATATCAGAAAAAGAATATTGTATAATATTTCATATATGTGGAATCTATAAATATGGTACAGGTGAAACTATTTGCACAGTAGAAATAGAGACACAGAAGCAGAGAACAAATGTACAGATACTGAGAGGGGAACGGGGGCTAGGATGAATTGGAAGATTGAGATTGACATATATACACTACTAAATGGGGTTTCCTCTTGGCTCAGATGGTAAAGAATCTGCCGGCAATGCAGGAGACCTGGGGGTCAATCTCTGGGTCAGCAAGATCTTCTGGAGAAGGGAATGGCTAACCATTTCAGTATTCTTGTCTGGAGAATTCCATGGAGAGAGGAGCCTGGTGGATTATAGTTCATGGGGTCACAAAGAGTCAGACAAGACTGAGAGACTAACACTTTCACTTTTTCATGTACAAATCCATACCTGACGAGAATCTACTGCAAAGAGTAAGGAACTCTACTCAGTGCTCTGTGGTGACCTAAATGGGAAGGAAGTCTATAAGTAGGGGATATATTATATATATGTTGAATGGTTTGCCTTGGAGATGAACAGAGATCATTCTGTAGTTTTTGAGATTGCATCCAAGTACTGCTTTTCAGACTCTTTTGTTGACCATGATGGCTACTCCATTTCTTCTGAGGGATTCCTGCCCGCAGTAGTAGATATAATGGTCATCTGAGTTAAATTCACTCATTCCAGTCCATTTTAGTTTGCTGATTCCTAGAATGTCGACGTTCACCCTTGCCATCTCTTGTTTGACCACTTCCAATTTGCCTTGATTCATGGACCTGAAATTCCAGGTTCCTGTGCAATATTGCTCTTTACAGCATCAGATCTTACTTCTATCACCAGTCACATCCACAACTGGGTATTATTTTTGCTTTGGCTCCATCCCTTCATTCTTTCTGGAGTTATTTCTCCACTGATCTCCAGTAGCATATTGGGCACCTAATGACCTGGGGAGTTCCTCTTTTGGTATCCTATCATTTTGGATTTTCATACTGTTCATGGGGTTCTCAAGGCAAGAATACTGAAGTGGCTTGCCATTCTCTTCTCCAGTGGACCACATTCTGTCAGGACTAAGGTCCATCTAGTCAAGGCTATGATTTTTTCCTGTGGTCATGTATGGATATGAGAGTTGGACTGTGAAGAAGGCTGAGTGCTGAAGAATTGATGCTTTTAAACTGTGGTGTTGGAGAAGACTCTTGAGAGTCCCTTGGACTGCAAGGAGATCCAACCAGTCCATTCTGAGGGAGATCAACCCTGGGATTTCTTTGGAAGGAATGATGCTAAAGCTGAAGCTCCAGTACTTTGGCCACCTCATGCGATGAGCTGATTCATTGGAAAAGACTCTGATGCTGGGAGGGATTGGGGGCGAGAGGAGAAGGGGATGACCGAGGATGAGGTGGCTGGATGGCATCACGGACTCGATGGACATGAGTCTGAGTGAAGTCCGGGAGATGGTGATGAACAGGGAGTGCTGGTGTGCTGTGATTCATGGGGTCACAAAGGGTCAGACACGACTGAGTGACTGAACTGATTATATATATATGTATACACACACATATACATATAGATGATTCACTTTGCTGCACAGCAAAAACCAACAAAATATTGTAAAATAATTATACAGAAATAAAAATTAATGAAATAAATTTCAATTATTAACCAAAAAACTCATCTAGATAGATTGTAGCCTACAGAATAAATTATAAATCTAAGGACCTCCAACCCATTCTATATATAATTCTAGAGAAAAGTTAGTAGATAAATATTAAAGTTAATAAAAAGTAGAACAAATAAAAATATGGTATCTAATATGGTGGTTGTTTCTGCAACTGGCCATAATTTGATAGCTAGTCTTTACAACTTATTTCTCTATCATGCATATTTTTTTCTTTGCCATCATAATGAACCTCATATGATCTGGCTAGTTTATCTATTGGAGTAGCTCAAACCTTCATTTATAAGGGTTTTACTTTGCTGATCCCATTTATATTAGCTTTCTGGACCCATCTATCATCTTTTATCACAGTACATTACAATATTAAAAGGTGGCTCATAGGATTCCCCCAGGCTTCAGACATGATCTTGCTGTATAGCTACACCCAATTTTCCATTAAATTTTAGGCCCTAGGAAACACAGAAGCACTGTGCTTTGCTGTCTACCCAGGGGAATGAGAAGGATGAATGATAAGTGACTGGCTGAGTTATCAGCTTAGTGGAACCATTCTTTTGTCTTCTAGTGGAGGCATTCTTCCATTGACCAGTATAGTACAACATCACAGGCATAGGCAATAAACAAACAAGCAAAGACAAAAAAAAGAAAGAAAAAACACAATACAAAATTCTAAGTTGTTAATTGTATTAGTGACAGCTATCTCACTACTATTTTTTTATTTTCCAGATTAGGTAAATAAAACAGTTCAGTTCAGTTGCTCAGTTGTGTCCCACTCTTTGCAATCCCATGGACTGCAGCACGCCAGGCTTCCCTGGCCATCACCAACTCCTGGAGCCTACTCAAACTCATGTCCATCATGTCGGTAATGCCATCCAACCATCTCATCCTCTATCGTCCCCTTCTCGTCCCGCCTTCAATTTTTTCCAGCAACAGGGTCTTTTCCAATGAGTCAGTTCCTCGCATTAGGTAGCCAAAGCATTGGAGTTTCAGCTTCAAGATCAGTCCTTCCAATGAACACCCAGGACTGATTTCCTTTAGGACTGACAGGTTGAGTCTCCTTTCAGTCCAAGGGACTCTCAAGAGTCTTCTCCAACACCACAGTTCAAAAGCATCAATTCTTCAGCAGTCAGCTTTCTTTATAGTCCAACTCTCACACTCATACATGACCACTGGAAAAACCATAGCTTTGACTGAATGGACCTCTGTTGGCATGGTAATGTCTCTGATTTTAATATGCTGTCTAGGTTGATCATAGATTTTCTCTCAGGAAGCAAACGTCTTTTAATTTCATGGCTGCAGTCACCATCTGCAGTGATTTTGGAGCCCAAGAAAATAGTCTCCCGCTGTTCCCATTGTTTTCCCATCTACTTGCCATGAAGTGATGGGACCAGATGCCATGATTTTAGCTTTCTGAATGTTAAGTTTTAAGCCAACTTTTTCACTCTCCTCTTTCACTGTCCTCAAGAGGCTCTTTAGTTCTTCACTTTCTTCCATAAGGGGGGTGTCATCTGCGTATCTGAGGTTACTGATATTTCTCCCAGCAATCTTGATTCCAGCTTGTGCTTCATCCAGCCCAGCATTATGCATGATGTACTCTACATATAAATTAAATAAGCAGGTGATAATATACAGCCTTGACGTACTCCTTTTCCTATTTGGATCAGTCTATTGTTTCATGTCCAGTTCTTACTGTTGCTTCTTGACCTGCATACAGATTTCTCAGGAGGCAGGTCAGGTAGTCTGGTATTCCCATCTCTTTCAGAATTTTCCACATTTTGTTGTGATTCATACAGTCAAAGTCTTTGGCATAGTCAGTTAAGCTGAAGTAGGTGTTTTTCTGGAATTTTCTTGCTTTTCGATGATCCAGCAGATGCTGGCAATTTGATCTCTGGTCCCTCTGCCTTTTCTAAATCCAGCTTGAACATCTGGAAGTTCATGGTTCACATACTGTTGAAGTCTGGCTTGAAGAATTTTGAGCATTACTTTGCTAGCATGTGAGCTGATGGCAATTGTGCATGAATTTGAGCATTCTTTGGCATTCTCTTTCTTTGGAATTGGAATGAAAACTGACCTTTTCCAGTCCTGTGGCCACTGCTGAGTTTTCCAAATTTGCTGGCATATTGAGTGCAGCACATTCACAGCATCATCTTTTAGCATTTGAAATAGCTTAACTGGAATTCCATCACCTCCACTAGCTTTGTTCATAGTGATGCTTCCTAAGGCACACTTGACTTCACATTCTAGGATGTCTGGCTCTAGGTGAGTGATCATACCATCATGGTTATCTGGGTCTTGAAGATCTTTTTTGTATAGTTTTTCATGTGTTTTTGCCACCTCTTCTTAATATTCTGCTTCTGTTATATCCATACAATTTCTGTCCTTTATTGAGCCCTTTTTTGCATGAAATGTTCCCTTGGTATCTCTAATTTTCTTGAAGAGATCTCTGCTGCTAAGTCACTTCAGTCATGTCTGACTCTGTGTGACCCCATAGACAGCAGCCCATCAGGGTCCCCTGTCCCTGGGATTCTCCAGGCAAGAACACTGGAGTGGGTTGCCATTTCCTTCTCCAATGCATGAAAGTGAAAAGTGAAAGGGAAGTCGTTCAGCCATCTCCGACTCTTCACGACCCCACGGACAGCAGCCTACCAGGCTCTTCCGTCCGTGGGATTTTCCAGGCAAGAGTATTGGAGTGGGGCACCATCGCCTTCTCCAGAAGAGATCTCTAATCTTTCCCATTTTATTCTGTTCCTATATTTCTTTGCATTGATCACTGAGGAAGGCTTTCTTATCTCTCCTTGCTATTCTTTGGAACTCTGCATTCAAATGAGTATATCTTTCCTTTTCTCCTTTGCCTTTAGCTTCTCTTCTCAGTCATTTGTAAGGCCTTGTCAGACAACCATTTTGCCTTTTTGCATCCCCCCGCCCCCACCCCGGCTCCTGACCCAGGGATGGTATTGATCACTGCCTGAAGTCATATATTGTTTATTCTTGATGGTACATAATATATTATTTTGTGGAAAAATACTAACATTTCAACCTCTTTAAAAAAATGATTCAGAGGACTGTGAATGTGAAGTACTTCAGTAAAAAATATAAATAATAAAAAACATCATGTCATAGATTTATTGATGGTATTTAAATTTTTTATTTTAGTGTTACAAAAAGTAATGGTGCAGTTACATTGGTGTGCTTGATTTTGTGAGGTTTCATAAAAAGTCAAGTCTTCATTTCTTCACAGGCCATGTACCTGTGTCACTCAGATCTCCTTTCAAGAGAAAATCTACTGTTAGGAGTGTCATTGGCTGTTAGACTCCAGTTGTGGCAATTTTGGAATCCATTTCAGTTTTTCTCTGGAAGCCAGCCTCCCCAGTCTTCTCTCAGTTAATGTGGGAGCATGGCAGGTTCACTAGGGATGGGCCATTTCTGTCCAGTGTCTAATATCTCTAATGAGAAATCCTTTCTCAAGGGTTTTATTGAGTTAACCAAGGTTTTTCTTAGATTAGCACTCTTTGCCTCTTTTTCAAGATAATAAAAAGTTTCTTTAGAATATCAGGCTCAAGTGAGAAATTCAAGTCTTCAATCTGTCTTTTGTTGAAATGCTCAGATTTACATGGGCATTTGCCACTAAAAGGTATTCTTCATCTTATGCTTCTTGTAATTGAAGTAGATGAAAAAACTTTTCCAGTTCTTTGAGGTCAGCTTTTTCTGAGTTCTATCAATTCTCTTCCTTATATAAATGAAAATCATTAAATGATGGCCCAAGGTTACCTTTTTCTTTTCTTTTCTTTTTTTTTCCAACTGTAGTTGCCAAAACTATGTTTGTTCTTTCTAATCACTTTTTCTAGAGCTTTTGGTTCAATATACTTAGGATTTGCCTTCTAAGTTATCATGATCAACAGTTTTACTAAATAAAACATCCATACTCAGTCTGTTTCTTTAATGCCCATGTAAGACCACTAAGTCAATGCCATTTGACAGAATTATTGTCAAAGAAAATAAATGCAGAAACAAACAACCTCAGTGATGTAATAAAATAATTACTACTTGCTTGCATCACTGTCTAACATGGTTGGTCAAGGGATCTCTGTTCCCTCTTCATACATGCACCCTGACCCCCTCCATCCTGTTACGTTACTATCTTCAACCATATATCTGCTAAAGTCTAGGTACATGGGAAAATGTATACTGAGGGGGCACACTCTTAACTGTCCACAAGAAGTGATTTTTCACCTCATAATTGGTGAGAATTAGTTATGTGACAAATCAAATGAAATGGGGCTGGAACATTATGTTTGACTATTTTTCCAGAAAGAAGAAAGCTCTTTTGTTATAACCTAAATAGGCATCATTATAAAAAGGAAATTCTTTATGTTGAGACATAAAAATATATCAATTCTTGCTTTCATATTCACTTTGATCAATGGTGTAGTTAGCATTCTGGTGTCTGAGGATGGAAGCTGGTTGCTAGGCAGATAAGTCATTTTGATCCCATTATTATTGAGAGCAATTTTGTGCAGAGAGGACCTATAGGTAAGCATTATAGACTCATTCCATAATTAATAACCCCATAATTAATCATTAGACACTCTGGTCACTAGTCTTATCTCTTTCCTTACAAAGTATCCAACCACTCATATAAACAACCATCACACACACACACACACCTCTGGCCACTTCTTTTTCCATAAAAATGGATTACTTAAAAGAATAGCTTAAAATTCTACCTACTTTGAAAATGTTCTTCTCTAGTCTCCATCAGAGTAAGTTAGTGGGATTCCAAAGCTACCACAATTTATTTCCGGCTGGTGGCAGCATATTCTGAATAGGCTTTTGTAAACCAGGCAAAAGGATTATTTTTTCCTTCTCAGTCAACTGCATATAGGGAACTCACACAGGGGTTATAACTATGTGTTGAAGCAGAAGGAGATGCATTGAAAGTGTGAGCTAACTACTTATAGATGAAGTACTGTTGATGATATCTGACTATAAGGCTGGATGGAACAGATATGATCCGATTTATGAAGGCAAGCTCAGGATATGGAGCCACTCAAGTTTCCAATAGAAAGTATTTAGCCTCTACCATGGTTCAACAGCAGGCAAGATTTATTTCTATTTCTCCAAAGCAGAAATGTTATTTGATGAAGAGGACACATTTTTAAATACATTTCTGAAGTCATTTGTTACTATTCTACGGTTGAGGCTTTCCATGTTACCAACCAGCATTACAACCCACTAACAATATTTTGAGAAACATTAAGTCACTCAAGTCATACAATTGTTTTCTCTTGGAGCAGCTGATGAATTTTCTCTTTTTCTGGAACATGTTAAAAACTGACAACCTTAGATAATCTTTGAATGATCAAACCTTTTAAGGAGCATGCTTCCTTTCTAGTTCTAGAAAGTGCGAAGCACAGCAATTGGTTTTTAATTGGAAGAAGATATCCTAAGATGCTCTAGATATTTCGGTCACCAAGCATTCACTGAAGAGACGGCCACTGATTCCCATGCAGTTTATTTCCCATTTTTGACATTCATGACTTCTCCTATGGCTCTGAAATATCTCCTCTTCTTGATCACTTTGTTCTACTAGCCTGATGTTATCAATGCAGTGGAGCAGTGTAGTATCTACTGGTTTATAAGTGTTTGAAGATTAAATTACATATAAGATTAAGGAATAGATATACTCCTGAACCAATACAGTAAATGTGTATTAATAACCATGTCAGATGAAAGCAAAATTGAAAAAGATGCTTTATCAGATTGATTACTATATATTAAGCATCAGGGTTTAACCATCTCACTCCAATAATTAAATCATATGTGAGACTATATTTGCATTGTGCTTTTTACTTTGTAAAATATTATCAATCAAAATCCATGTATCACACCAAAGAGTTAATCAAGCACGTTTAAGTTAGATATAATAGAGATAAATCACCTGCATTCCTCAAGTATTTAAGGATGTCACTAATTTGTAGTTTTTCAAGGGATATAGAGTACTTATTTAAACGTACAATTTTGGTAGGACAAGAGAGCAACAGTCGGTTTCCCACCTGATGCTTTCTCCAACAGAAGCAACGGATTTTTGGGTCAGGAGCCAAAGGGAGGTCTGGCAAGTATCTGAGTTTGTCTACTGCAATCAGAGATAGAGGTTCCATGAAATAAAAACAAGGTGAATACTGAGATCCACTGGATCAATTGCAAATTGAATTTGGTCCAAAAAAATATTTGTTACCTAGTCCAGTACTCTTGCCTGGAAAATCCCATGGACAGAGGAGCCTGGTAGGCTTCGGTCCATGGGGTCACGAAGAGTCAGACACGACTGAACGACTTCCCTTTCACTTTTGACTTGCACGCATTGGAGAAGGAAATGGTAACCCACTCCAGTGTTCTTGCCTGGAGAATCCCAGGGACAGCAGAGCCTGGTGGGCTGCCCTCTATGGGGTCGCACAGAGTCGGACATGACTGAAGTGACTTAGCAGCAGCAGCACTCCTATTAAACCTACTCTGACAAGGAAACTATATAAACCTTCATTGTTCTCTGTGATTGGTGTATTAGCTCAGAGGATGGCTCAATAAGCCCCGTCAATATTGAGGTATTTTCTTTTCTACAGTGCACTGCTGCCTTGGTAAATGGTTGCATGTCCCTTCAGGAAAAGCTAGGAGGAAGAAGATACAATATAATTTTTTAAGACTTTTCTCAACAGTACCAGGCCTATTTTTCTTCTAGGGTCTCTGAATCTATGAAATTACCTAGTCGTGGGAATTAGACAATTATATATGACTCATATGCAGAATACATCATGAGAAACGCTGGGCTGGAGGAAGCACAAGCTGGAATCAAGATTGCCGGGAGAAATATCAATAACCTCAGATATGCAGATGACACCACCCTTAGGGCAGAAAAGTGAAGAAGAACTAAAGAGCCTTTTGATGAAAGTGACAGAGGAGAGTGAGAAAGTTGGCTTAAGGGTCAACATTCAGAAAACAAAGACCATGGCATCCAGTCCCATCACTTCATGGCAAATAGATGGGGAAACAGTGGAAACAGTGGCAGACTTTATTTTGGGGGGCTCTAAACTCACTGCAGATGGTGATTGCAGCCATGAAATTAAGAGACACTTACTCCTTGGGAGGAACTTTATGACCAACATAAACAACATATTGAAAAGCAGAGACATTACTTTGTCAACAAAGTTCTGTCTAGTCAAGGCTATGGTTTTTCCAGTGGTCATGTATGGATGTGAGAGTTGGACTATAAAGAAAACTGAGGGCCAAAGAATTGATGCTTTTGAACTGTGGTGTTGGAGAAGACTCTTGAGAGTCCCTTGAACTGCAAGGAGATCCAACCAGTCTATCCTAAAGGACATTGGAAGGTCTCTTGTTGAAGCTGAAACTTCAATATTTTGGCTACCTGATGCAAATAGCTGACTCATTTGAAAAGACCCTGATGTTGGGAGAGATTGAGGGCAAGAGGAGAAGGGGACAATAGAGGATGAGATGGCTGGATGGCATCACCGACTCAATGCACATGGGTTTGGGTGAATTCTGGGAGTTGCTGATGGACAGGGAGGCCTGGTGTACTGCGGTTCATGGGGTCGCAAAGAGTCAAACATGACTGAGTGACTGAACTGAACTACTTTTATGGTGGTTTAAAGTCACGCCTAGAAAGTTTTTGTTTGTGTCTTCGTTCCTCTAACTTATGAATGAAAATGAAACCTATTATAACTGCCCCTTGATTTGGTTATAGGAATGTAGAAATCAATTGCGATTGCCAAATATCCATTTAGGTCAAATAATTCATATTATCAGTTTCCTTTTGCTGTCTGTTATGGTTCAGTTCAGTTCAGTCACTCAGTTGTGTCCGACTCTTTGCAACCCCATGGACTGCAGCACACTAGGCCTGCCTGGTGTTAATTTGCCTAGTGCATTCAATGTTAATTTGCTTAAGTGTTTACATTCTTTTTAAGGAATTTCTGTCAACTTTATTTACTTAAATGCCACCGATTCAAAGTTTCATTCCACTAACTAAGCAGACTCTCCCAGTTGTATAAGTTAAGTGAGTGAAGAATAAACTGTGAGTGTGATCATATCAATAAAATCACTTCAATGTAAAATGTAAAATGTATTCCATGTTCCTTGGAGTAGCACCTTTAGAACCTATTACATCAATGTTCCCAAATATTGTCCAATAGAAATAAGCAAAATACTGAAATTCATTTGTTGCATGAGGCTTTTTGTTCTGAGTTTGACTTTGGAAATCATCCACTGGGATAGAGAAAGAGATATTCCTAGTTCTAGGTCTGGAGGGAACAAGAGGTAAAGGAGAATCTGAAGGAACTGACACCTCTTGCAGGGTATCTATCTCAGCTTACATCATTGTAAGGTGTTTAAATAAAGCAGGATGAGTGCCACAGGACAGAGAGGGGCTGTTGCAGTAGCAAAGGAGATTGTGTGAGGTTAGCTGTACTCAGAGCTACCTGAACCCAATAAAATATTTCCATTCAAAATTTGAGGTTCCCACAATTTGTTCCAAGTTTCCTGGTGATTCTGCAAATTCAATCTATGCTGGATTTGAGTAATAGAATCAGAATCTAATTCTGATTTCTTGCTCTTTATATTCTGTGGTTATAAGTGAAAGGAATGCGATTAGATAGAACCTATTAACCCTGAATCTTTATACTCCTCATGCCTATCACAGTGATCTACAAAAATAAGTACATTCTTGACCAACTCTTACTTCATTTCATTTCATTCAACACAGGATGCCATAGATTGTCAGCATGCCATCATCAAAGGTAAACAGATCATCAGTAAGTTAAAACTCAATCAGGTAATAATTCCTAGATTCTCACTTTCTTAAGTGTATGTCTCCTTTGACAATTATTCAGTAAAGGTTTTTTTGTTTAAGGCAACATAACTCCCCACCCAAACCCCAATTAGTTTATTGGAAGAAGGTTGATATAAAATTGATTAATTATAAAATTTCTGAGAATTCTGTAATCTAATCAAAGAATCAGGCTTTGCAATCACACAGAAAGAATTGGAGCAGCAATCATAAGTGTGTGATCATAACACATGACATTCTAAAGATTATCTAAAGACTATCATGACTATAATTGTCCAACCTTTAGCACCTACAGCATTTTACCAAGTCCAGAGTAAGTTTACACTGGTATGCCTGACAGAATATCCAATAACTCTGTAGGCTGTCATTGCCTTACTTCTGCTTCCAAACCTCACAGGGATGCTTCTCCTCAGTGGATCCAGATCATGTGCACTATCCAAGCTGCAAGAGTGTCTGGGAAAGATAATCTTTAGCTTTTTTTTTTTTTTTCCATCTCTACACCATAGAGAGGCAAGCTTAAAGGAGGGTGTGACTGAACCAACATTTGAGATTTATCATAGCTGGAGAAAGGGATATCAAGTCAAAGGACTGGAATTGAAAGAGAGTGAGTGCTACCCAAAAGTAATATAGCTAAACCAGCACTGCCTAAGATGCTCAATTTAAAAGAAATGCTCTAGTCAAAAAAAAGAAATATAAATATTATATACTGACACATATATATGTGAAATCTGGAAAGATGGCACTAATGAGTTTATTTGCAGGGCAGCAATGGAGAAATGGAGTTTATTTGCAGGGCAGTATTCTTGCCTGAAAAATCCCATGGAAGGAGGAGCCTGGTAGGCTACAATCCATGGGGTCGAAAAGAGTTGGACACGACTGACTGACTTCACTTTCAGTGGAGAAACAGACATAGAGAACAGGCCCATGGACATGGGGGAGGGTAGGACGGAGAGGGTGAGATGTATGGAGAGAGTAACATGGAAACTTACATTACCTTATGTGAGATAGACAGCCAAGGGGAATTTGCTGTATGATGCAGGGAACTCAAACAGGGGCTCTGTGACAATCTAAAAGGGTGGGTTGGGGAGGGAGATGGAGGGAGGTATGGGAGGGAGGGGACATGCATGTACCTATGGCTGACTCTTGGTGATGTTTGACAGAAAACAAAAAAATTTTGTAAAGCAATTATCCTTCAGTTAAAAAAAAATGAAGTGTCCAAAAAAAAAAAAAAAAAAAAAAAGAAATACTCTAATCAAATGGTTGAAGAAGTGTTGTATATATATTCTTAGAGATTTATAATGCATAATTACTAATTACTCTAGGAAAAATCTTCACTTAGAAAATATCTTTGGTGGTAATCTTTTAGTTGAGGATTTTTCAAGTTTATTTATCCAGATTAAACTTGTTTTACATAATAGCTATTAACATGCATGTAGGAGTGCCTGTGGAACATGTTTTAGGAAATTTGATATTAGAATGGAGACATCAGAAGAATGGTGGTGGACAAAGAAGAGGCTAGAGATGATTTTTGTCTTATTGTCTAGTTAGGGAAATTGACACTTTATATCAGTAAAGGTATAATCATTTAAAAGCTGAGCAGTAGCATGGCACAAGAAGATTTAATTTACATCACAGGCACCTGTGTAAAGAAAGCAGACCTTAGTTATGAGACCATCATCTCATGGTCCAGATGAGAAAACATGAGATTGAAATATTATTTGTTAGTATGTGTGGAAAGTCCTGCAAAGACATCATGAAAATTCGAAATTTAAAGTCCCCAAATTGAAGCTAGAATGAGAAACAAAGGAAGCTTGCATTCCATTGTCCCCCTTCATCTCTCACTTGTCTCTATTCCCCTGCCTATCTTATGAGGAAGTTCCAATTTAGCCCTTGATCACATCAGAAAACAAGGCAAAAATGAAAATTTCCCTGAATACTGAGGAGTAGCAGAAGCCAGAGAATATGTATGTGTCAAGAACTTAGTCTCCAAAGACCAAAATCAGGGATGCACAGTCAAGAGTAATTATAGAACAGGAGATGAGACTGGGGGATGTGTTATTAATACAAACAGTGCTGAAATGGAACATGGGTACAAGAGTAAAGCTGCCCAAAGTGACAATGTTAATATAAACTAAAAATATAGGCTTATCTTAACTATACTTGAAACTTGGTCTTTGGGATTTTGTGTACATTAGAATGAGTAAAAATACAGAGTTTAAGCCTTATCATGTAATGAGAGGGCCAGGAGAGAAAAAGGAGCCACAACAAGATTAGAGTTCAAACACTTAATAAGCCAGTGTTGGTTGGGAGAAGGAAAAACAAGGCACGGAAAAGATAATAATATCTGATCACACATTATCTGGTATGATAAAGCATCTTTAAAAATTTAAAATGCTTGTATCTTAATCTTATTGTTATTAGAGACTGCTTAGAGTTTAGCATAATTTGTTTCAGTTTCAAAATTTTTATTATTATTAAAAGTTATTAGTGCAAGTAGTATCAGTGGTCCAAAACTGTAATACAGTTTGCTAAACTAATGAAAGTAAAGCACTTACATATTTCTATACTAGTTTAATAACTTTTTAAAAAAGATTTAGCTTCCCACAGGGAAAACATTTTAATTTGGCAGCAAAATGTGTTATTGAATATCGAGCTCACAGTTGGATATTTTTCCCTTGAAAGTTGATAGATTTGAGATGAATGGATAAAATGTAAAATCCCCTAGAGGATGATTCACACACAAGTTGGGGAAAATATGTTGAACTGTATTAAATAATTGATGAAAACTAAAACACCTATTAGCAGCATGTAATTTGTGTTTCTGACTATATTCACATCCCAGCTCTTTTTCTTATAAAACCTTTGGAATACATATTTGTGTTAACTACTTAATTTAGTTATTCAATTCTCTATCAAAATTTATATTCATTGTGTTAACAATGTCACACATTATATATACATATTTTAACATTTTAAGTGTAAAATTACTTTGATGTATTTCTGGTAGGTAAAGGAGTGGGCCATCACAAATTAAAATACCTTAGTCATTTCTATAGCAAATACTTGGGCATATTTAGTTATTAAGATTAATAGAACAAGAATGTTATAAGAAAATGTGCACATTTTTAAAAGATCACACAGGCTAACAAAAAACTTCTCTAAGTATCTGAAATACTACTAAAATAATCTTAAATCATGTAAAGTTAACTACAATGTTTGTTTTTTTAATCATTAATAATATTTCCAGTAATGTTTAGACTCAGAATGTACTCAGTTGTGTTTTAAACTTTGTATCCCAGATTTAGACATAGAATTTCTTTAAGTTGCAGAGTTAAACAATGTCACCTGATGATTAATTATCAAGATTGGAAAATGGCTTCTAAAATGTATAGATTAATGATTTTATTTGCTTTATAGGTATGGATTATAGAATAGAAATATATTCTGGTATAAAATTGAATATAATATATTATAACAACAAATATAATACTTCCCTTAAAGTACAGATTTACATGTGTGGTAATTTAGCATCTCTACTTTGGAATAACCAGCCTTATGGCAGAAAGTGAAGAAGAACTAAAGCGCCTATTGATGAAAGTGAAAGAGGAGAGTGAAAAAGTTGGCTTAAAACTCAACATTCATAAAACAAAGATCACAGCATCCAATCCCATCACTTCATGGCAAATAGATGGGGGAACAGCAGAAACAATGGCAGACTTTATTTTTGGGGGGCTCCAAAATCACTGCAGATGTTGAGTACAGCCATGAAATTAAAAGACACTTGCTCCTTGGAAGAAAAGCTATGACCAACATAGACAACATTTTAAAAAGCAGAGACATTACTTTACCAACGAAAGTCTGTCTAGTCAAAGCTGTGGTTTTCCAGTAGTCATGTGTGAATGTGAGAGTTGGACTATAAAGAAAGGTGATTGCTGAAGAATTGATGCTTTTGAACTGTGGTGTTGAAGACTCTTGAGAGTCCCTTGGACTGAAAGGAGACTCAACCTGTCAATCCTAAAGGAAATCAGTCCTGGGTGTTCATTGGAAGGACTGATCTTCAAGCTGAAACTCCAGTGCTTTGGCTACCTAATGCAAGGAACTGACTCATTGGAAAAGACCCTGTTGCTGGGAAAGATTGAAGGCGGGACGAGAAGGGGATGATAGAGGATGAGATGGTTGGATGGCATTACCGACATGATGGACATGAGTTTGAGTAGGCTCCAGGAGTTGGTGATGGCCAGGGAAGCCTGGCGTGCTGCAGTCCATGGGGTTGCAAAGAGTCAGACACAACTGAGCAACTGAACTGAACTGTTTTATTTACCTACATCTGGTTTGATTAATATGTATCTTGGCGTGTTTCTCCTTGGGTTTGCCCTGTATGGGACTCTTTGTGCCTCTTGGAATTGAATGACTATTTCCATTTCCATATTGGAGAAATTTTCAACCATAATCTCTTCAAAAGTTTTGTCATACCGTTTCTTTTTCTCTTCTTCTTCTGGGACCACTATAATTCAAATGTTGGTGTATTTGATGTTGTCCCAGAGGTCTCTGAGACTATCCTCAGTTCTTTTCATTCTTTTTACTTTATTCTACTATTCAGAAGTTATTTCTACCATTTTATCTTCCAGCTCACTGATTCATTCTTCCATTTCAGATATTCTGATATTGATTCCTTCTAGAGTTTTTTAAATTTCAGTAATTGTATAGTTTGTCTCTGCATGTTTATTCTTTAATTCTTCTATGTCCTTGCTAGTTGATTCTTGCATTTTCTCCATTTTGTTTTCAAGGTTTTTGATCTAAATCTTTACTATCATTTTTATGAATTCTTTTTCAGGTAGTTTTCCTATTTCCTCTTCATTTATTTGAACTTCTGTTTGTTCCTTCATTTGTGTAGCATTTTTCTGCCTTTTCATTATTATTATTTTTTAAGTTATTGCATTTGAGGTCCTTTCCCCAGGCTTCAAGGTTGAATTCTTTCTTCCTTTTGGTGTCTGTCCTCTTAAGTTTGGTCCAGTGGTTTGTATAAGCATTGTACAGGGTGAGATTTTTGCTGAGTTTTTGTTTGTGTTTGTTTTTCCTCCCATGGCCAAGGCTGAATGAGGTGGTAATCCTATCTGCTGATGATTTGGTTTGTATTTTTGTTTTGTTTGTTGCTCAAATGAGGTGGCACAGTGGTGCTACTGGTGATTAGGTGATGCCAGGTCTTGTATTTCAGTGGTTTCCTTTGTTTGAGTTCTCACTATTTGATACCCCCTAGGGCTAGTTCCCAACAAAACTGAGCGACTTCCCTTTCACTTTTCACTTTCATGCATTGGAGAAGGAAATGGCAACCCACTCCAGTGTTCTTGCCTGGAGAATCCCAGGGACGGAGGAGCCTGGTGGGCGGCTGCCATCTATGGGGTCACACAGAGTTGGACATGACTGAAGTGACTTAGCAGCAGCAGCAGCAGCAGCAGCAGGGTTAATTCCCTGGTAGTCTAGGGTCTTGGAGTCAGTGCTACAACTCCAAAGGCTCAGGGCTTAATCTAGAGTTTTGTGTGGGTCTATATATTATTTTTTTCTGGTCAGATACTCCTGTCCACTCTCAGCTGGTGTTCTGCATGCACTTCTGTGTCTGAAGGTGTATTCCTGATGGATCCATGGAGAGAGATGTACTCCATGTCCACCTACTCCTTCACCATCTTGTTCTCTGCCTTTATAGTTTTAATCTAGAAGAGAAATTTAATTTCTCCTACTTCTTATCATTATGTTGGCTTTATGACATCCCTTAAAGAAGATATTTCTTACTATTTTAAGTTTTATTATTTACACCTTGAATAAGATTGGCCACAATTTCTTTAAACTTACTTGAATAAAATTTTCTGCACTTTAAAAAACTCTTGAAGATCTACACATCATTTCTCTGGTCTTATTTCCTGTCGTTTAATTAGCATGTTCTTGCTCTACCAAGGGGTTCCCAGGTGGTGCTAGTGGTAAAGAACCTGCCTGCCAATGCAGGAGACATAAGAGACGTGGATTCAATCCCTGGGTTGGGAAGATCCAATGGAGGAGGGCATGGCAACTAACAGTGTTCTCACCTGGAAAATACCCTGGACAGAGGAGCTTGCTGGGCTACAGCCCATAGGATCACAAAGAATAGGACAAGACTGAAGCGACTTAGCATACATGCTCTACCAAAGCTGCATTCCTCACCATTCTCCAAAGTCAATTATTTATCTGCATATTACCTTACTCTTGTTTCATCTCCCTGCAAAGTTGTTCTCTCTAAAGATATACACAGCTTGTTCACTCACTTTTTTTGGTCTATGAAGAAATGTCATTCTATCATAGAAGCCTTCTCATATTAATTTTGTTCACTGAAGATACCTCTTATTCTTGGAGAAGGGAATGTCAACCCACTCCAATATGCCTGTTTGTGAAATCCCATGGACAGAGGAGCCTGGCAGGCTATAGTCCATAGAATTGCAAGAGTTGGACATGACTTAGTGGCTAAACTACCACCATCACCCTTATTCTACTTATTTCTTGACTTATCACGATCTGACAACTTCTGATTATTTTTTTTTAAATCTAGGGTCATGACAAGAAAGAATCCATTTGGTTCACAGTGCATGCCCAAAAGAAGAAAATATCTGGCATGAAGCTGGTTTCAGCAAATATTTGCAGAATGAATGAATGCATGAATGCCACATATTATATTAAATTCTTTACCATTCTATTATTTCAACAAATTCATATATCAACTAATTTTCTAGATGAAGAAGCATAAGCTCAAAAAGGTTAAAATAATTTGGTATTTCAAAGTTTGAAAATTTATGTAAACTCTGCTAGTCAGCCCATAATAATCAGCCATGATGTTCAAAGACTGACTTCCCTGACATATGTCATACTGGGTGAGTTCTGAAAAAATAAGGATGTGATGTAAAGATCAAGGGGAATATTGGAACAAAATACATAATTAAAGGAAGGCTGACCCAAATGAAACTTCCAGGGTTCTCAAGGTGAAGGTAAGATTGAGAATAGAGATTCTGGACTGGAAAGTAATTATAGATGTGGTATCACATTACAGTGGCAGAGAAAGGTGAAAAAAGGTTGAAGATAAAAAGCAAAAAGGGAAGCATGCTTTGTTAACTAATGAAAATTTTCCTTACATAATAGGACTAACTATCTCGTGTCTTTGAAAAGTCAAAGTGAAAGTCACTCAGTCATGTCTGACTCTTTGTGAATCCATGGACTGTAGTCCATGGACTTCTCCAGGCCAGAGTACTGGAGTGGGTAGCTGTTCCCTTCTTCAGAGGATCTTCCCAAACCAGGGACTGAACCCAGTCTCCTGCATTGCAGGCAGATTCTTTACCAGCTGAGCCACAAGGGAAGCCTCATGTCTTTGTCTCTAGACATATTTCAGAAGTGAAGTGGCTATCTCTATCAAAATTATTCCAAAATACATTCCTATCTTGCTTTGGAGGTTTTATTATTAGTTGAAATGAGGACAACCTTATAATGTTTATATCTGCTAATGTTTCTAGCCTGCAGAAGAGGTCTCTATCTCTCCAGGTCTAGTAACCTTGAATACAGTAGTATTTAACAATTGCTAACTTAAGACAGTGATGAGATGACTTAGTAGAGACCTGGCCTTTCCTTTTGAACTAGAATACTTGTTTTATCAGATCGACTGATAAATCAGATGTTATGGAAAGAGATTTAGCCACTGAGTCAGAAGCAGTCAAACTGTCAAAATCTTCCACTTGCAGCTGGTGAATGTACTTAAGGTCCTACATAGGAGATAAAATACACTGTCCTGATCATCTCAGAGCATTGTGACAAAGGCAAAACCATAATGTCTATTTTGTTATAAGAAATTTGCATTTAATAGATATTAATTTTCCTTTACTCTGAGTAGACACTTGAATTTCTGGGTTTTCCTGTTATTTTGATTAATTTTTAAAAAATTTATATTTTCCACAACCTTGTCTTCTAGATTAAGATGAATTTCAAATGTTGTGCAGAATAGATCCCATTAGGCTTTTCTCTAAATATTAAATTGATTATCTTCTACATTTCAAGTCACATAACTAAATCTTCATATAGAAATGGCAGGGGATTAAAAGAAGATAAATAAAAATTTTAAAAGAATACTTCATAAATGTCATATTTTCTTTTCTGATTTTCAGGAAATTGTCATGGTTAAATAAACCTATTCCATTACCATGCCAATCTACTAAGAGCTCTGAATAAGATTAAACAAACTGCATATGGAACTCGGGGAGTTTCTGTAAATTGAACTCATAGCTACTTATCAAGCTATTGTGGAGGGATTTTTGGTAACAAATAGAAGCAGCCATTTTTGAGTCTAGATCTTTCCAACATAAAGGAAATCAAATTTACTGTACCAAGTGCTAACTTTTGAACTTAATAAGATACTTGATCAAGGCTACTTCCACAAAGTATGTACATATTTGGATAAATATTTTTCTCCTGTTTTACATATTCTAAGATGATAAATGATCATAAATGTATCAATCTTAGCACTTTAAATGCATGATACTTACAATTTAGTACTTTCAATGCTACTGACAAAGTCTATGTTTATAACTTGCTGCTCAGTCACTAAGTCGTGTTCAACTCTTCGCGACCCCATGGACCATAGCTTACAAGACTCCCCTGTAAGTCATTGATAGTATCTAACCATCTCATCCTCTGTCACCCCTTTTCCTCCTGCCCTCAGTCTTTCCCAGAATCAGGGTCTTTTCCAATGAGTCATCTCTTCTCATCAGATGGCCAAAGTATTAGAGCTTCAGCATCAGTCCTTCCAATGCATAGTCAAGGTTGATTTCCTTTAGGATTGACTGGTTTTGTCTCCTTGCAATGACTTGAAATAGAGGCTATATAATCTTTCCATTATTTCTTTCTAAAATTACAATAGACTTTCTATATAATTTCTAATGAGGAATTAGAAATTAGCACTGCTTATTAACATGTAGAAGTTCAGTAGAGGTTAAAGGCTGTACTGTGAAAGCAAACGGGTAAGCTCCTTAGTACCATACAGGGATAACAACAGAAAAAATGTATGTCTGGGTAATCTGAACAATTTTGTTACAAAATACTGTAGTTTAAGATATAAGAAGTATATACTATGGCAAATACTCCAGTGACCTTCAGACTATGTGTTAATTTTGTCTTTATGCCTGGGCTCAACATTAATTATGTTTGTAACAAATTAAAACTATTTTATTTATTGAATGGAAGGAAAGGGTGAGAGAAAAGCTCCTTCCTAAGAAAATGGGATGGAATACATAATTGAGAAAGTAAGGCAGAGAGATATGACAGTGCAAGAAAGGAGGCCATTAAGAGCAAAAGAATAATATTACAGAGAGGAAAAGAAAAGAAGGAAATACTGAAATCATTTTACAAAGATGCTTTTACTTCAAAAGAGAAGATGGTGAGGTTTGATCTTCTGAAAATAAAGATTCCATATATTTTGAGAAGGTTAATTCAACAGTGTGACATGGTGAATATCACGAATGTACTATAAAACATTAAGTATATGAAAACATTCTATAAAACAAATGTACTAAAACATTACTATATAGTATATACCCCATGTCCCTATTAATCTCCCTCATTGATTTTACCTGATTCAACTGATAGAAACAGGAAAGGGTAAGTCTTCAAACCTTGGCAGGAAATTGAAAGGAGGTCCAGATCAGTCCTCCATTCTTAGATTTGAAATATACAAGTTTGGTATAAAAATTAGGAAAACAGAAATGATTCAGTAGACATTTTCGTAAACAGCATCTGTTTTCTGGATCATACATGATTCACCATGACAAAGTAATGGGCTCCAAACTAGAGTATTTCATAACATTTTAGTGTGTATGTCATGAATGTTTTGTGCATGTCTTGATGATCTTGTGAAAAGAATTTTTAAGTGATAAAGAGCAAATGTCACCATAGTAAGGTGACAGAATCAGAGGAGTTAAAGTATGACAATGTGCAAATGCTGAAAATGAGAATAAAAAGCAGCAAGGAGAAGGCAGGTATCTAAATGTCTGGGATGCTGAGCAGTAGAGGCTAGGCATCAATGGCTTATCCTAACTCAAATTACCCTCACTCCTGCTCTTTGATCTGTGCTCTGCTTTCCTTCTATCTTTGATATCTCAGTGAAAGATCTTTTGCTTTTCTTCTTCAAGAGAAGAAAATGTGAATCTATGTCATCTTGCCCTTTATAGTATGCCATCAAACTTAAGCTCTTTTCCTATAATTCAATATCATTTTCTTTGGCATGTTCAAGTTTCTGCCAGTATAAAAAAATAAAAATTTCAAGCAATCAAGTAGACCTCTTTCTAATTGGTAGTCCATTTGTCTACTTCCATTTATAGCAAGATTCTTTAAAAAGCTTTTTCATTCATTATCTCCAAATTTTTTCTCTCCAATTCTCTACTAAAAGCTATAAAATTTAGTTTCTTTATCTACTATTTCACTGAAAGTGCTGTGACAAGCTACATAAATTATCTTATACTTTGTTAAATGAATCATTTCTAATCCCTATTTTATTTGACCTTTCTGCAGGGTTTGCCAGATAAATATTTCTCTCTGGGGAGCCCAGCCGTTCCCTGTGATTGCCATGACGTGATGATTTTCAGGTTCTACTTTTCTCATTGCTTTCTCTTCAGAACCTGACATGGTCTTCTCATTCTCTGAACATGTTTTAAAAGTTGGATGTTTCCTGGGGTAAAATCCTTGAAAATCATTTGGATTTCCACTTTCTCCTTTGGGATTTTCATTCATTGCCATGACACCCAGTAAATTCTAATGATACCCACCAGCATATCTATTTCGAGAACTTCAGATCCACTTATCTGACTTTGTCCAAAAGAGATATGGTATGAAATCAAATAATTTAAAAATGAGTTAATATCTAAGGCTATTTTCTTGTTTTGACTATTAATTTTTTGTAAATTCTTGGAATTTACATAAAATGAGACATATTCATGGTAATTTTACATGTGCAATATATATTATCTAAATAAATTCTAATCACTGATTCCCTAATATAGAGGTACCTTGTTTTTGAAAAGTTAATTTTCATTGGAATATAGTTTATTTTCAATGTTGCATTAGTTTCTGCTGTACAGCAAAATGAATCAGTTATACATATACATATATTCACTCTTTGCAGATTCTTTCCCCATATAAGTCATTACAGAGTATTGAGAAGAATACCCTGTGCTATACTGTACATTCTTTCTATCTGTTATGTATAGTAGGGTGTATATGGGGCTTCCCTGGTGACTCAGATGGCAAAGAATCTGCCTGTAATGCAGGAAACCGTGGTTTGATCCCTAGGTTGGGAAGATCCCCTGGAGAAAGAAATGGCTATCCACTCCAATATTCTTGCCTGGAGAATTCCATGGACAGAGGAGTCTGGTGGGCTGCAGACCATGGACTCACAAAGAGTCAGACATGATGGAGCAGCTAGCACACACAGTTTATATGTGTCGATTCCAATCTCCCAGTGTATTCTCAACCCCTCTTCCCCCTTAGTAACCGTTAGTTTGCTTTCTACACCTGTGACTCTATTTATGCTTTGTAATTAAATTCATTTGTACGTTTTTTTTTAGATTCCACACACAAGCATTATCATGTGATATTTGTCTCTCTGTCTGACTTACTTCACTCAGTATAACAATCTCGAGGCCCATCTATGTCATTGCGAGTGACATTCTTACATTTATAGTCATTTTACATGTGCAACATGTTATTTTAAACAAATTCACATCACTGATTTCTTACATATAGAGAGGTACATTCTTAAAACTCAATGCAATGGAATCTGGATGTATACAGGTATCAACCCAAATGTGTAAGTTTGTTTTCTCTCAACAGCCCACATGAAATATGCATTGCATTTTAAGATCTTATTTTAATATAAAAACTACTGCAGTGAAATCTAGGTGTCTCAACACTGGACTCACTGATCTCCTTTATTTGTATCCCAACTATAATTGTGTTTGGGGAATTGGAGAAACATAACTTGTATTCTTTTTTCAAACAGCTTTTGTAGAACCAGCTGCAGGACTGATATAATGCTCAAAGCTACAGGAAATTGAAACATAAATTTCTAAATTTCTACTATATAACAGGTTAGTTTCCTACCTTTAACATTGAATTAGAGTATAATTTCACATATTGCTTTTTTTTTTCTTTTTTAAAGAAGGAAACCTTCATTTCCTTCCTCCAGTCTATTTTTTTTTTCCACTAGCTGGCTCTGCTCAGAGACATCAAACTGAAAAAACATCAAAAATGGCATGGGAGCTGAGCTGTTCTCACTAGAGAATTGCTTTTTTGTTGTGATTCTTATGCAGAGAAAGAGCTGAACTTTTGGATTTAAGTTCAGTTTAGCTTTCTGTAGCAATGATTTTTCTCCCAATTTATTTGACATCCCCAAAGAAATGCTGGAAAAATTGACTTTCTGGGGGAGATCTGCAGAATCTAGAAGACTTTGACCATGGAGTTTAAAACAAAGCAGTATGGCAAATTATGATTTGTTTGTTTTGATTAATCAAAGAGCTCTGTCCTAAGAACAGGATTGATTTTTTAAACTTTAAAAAAATTACTTAGTCCCAGAAAATATGAGATTTGCCTTTTAATAATTTTGCCTAGAAATTCCATTGACTTGAATGGATATTACATCTCATTCCCTACAGGAAAGAATAAGAATTAATTTAGTTTCACAAACTCTTGTCTTTAATAATGAGATTGTGTAAGTTATTTGAAAGTATGAAACATAAATGTTAAATTACACAGTCAAAGTCTTTGGAATTTGTTTTTAGAATAAGCAACACTGAAAAATCTTGCACTGCTTTCATGGTTCAATTTTGTCAGCCTAGTGTGCAAAATAAATAGTGAAGCTCAGGGTTATAGCTTTTCTGCTTATATATGTGTTGACAGATTGTGCTTATCAAAGTCTAGAGGTTCAGGAAAGGTGGCGCAGCAATCATCCTTGGTTCAGCCATGGCTGTCTTTAGCACTACAGTGGTTTGACAAAAATGCAAATTGACCTCAAACTGCCCTTGAAAGTGGTAAGCTGAGATATGGCAAGTGTATGCCACTAGACCTCAAATCAAGCCTTCCAAAACAGTAAGAATTGGTTGCCAAGTAAACCTGTTAAATGTATCTTTTACCAGTTAAATAGATAGAAAGAGTTTATATATATTGAAAGCATTTACTGATTAAAATGCTTTACCTTAGAGTGACTGCAATACTAAACAGGGAAATAGAAAAAAAATTTTTTTTGTTTTTTAGTATGTGAGGCTAAGGTGATGTGATTCCCAGAACATAACACTTAACTTGAAAATCAGTATTTGTACAAAACTATTTATTTAAGGTAAGATGAAAGTAAAACTACTCTTCATTTTAAAACACTTGCTTCAGCAGATCGTATTTTCAATTTATCTAAGACTGTACATTTTGCTGAGCTAACATGGATAACAAAGAAAATCATCAATGCTCAAATATAGTGTCAGTGTTTCCATGGAGACCAAAGAAAGCATAACCTTTGAGTTCAAATAATTTGAGAAAGGCTAAATACCACACCATGCATAAGGTGAAGAGTGAGTGGGAAGAAATGAAACAAGTGATGGAAATGCAATTTTATATATGCCGAGCTTAATATGCATAAACTGAATTCTTTATTCTCCTTAAATTCTCCCAAAAAATTATGGCATGTGATGTAATGAGCACTGAGTACCCTGACTCTGAAGTCAGAACACTTGGGTTTTAGGGCTGACTCTCACTTAACAGCTGCATATCTTAGAGCAAGTATCATAATTCAGTTATTAATTCCATTCAAGGAGCTTAAAAGAGGGATAATCAATCAGAATTATGAGCAGCTCAAGAGCTACAGGTCTAAATCTAGCAGAGATGTCAAGCTGCCTTGCCTACATCTTTTTTTGTTTTATTTTTTCTACTTGGCCTTTAGGATGGCCAAAAATGAGCAATTTTCAACTTGCTAATATTATGTATCACCTTAGCTCTAGTCATTGACAATCTGTACCTCTTTGTCCTAGAATCTGGTTCTACTTTTGCAAGGTGGAATATAGTAGTGTGTTGGGATTCTTCACTTTTCTTCTTATGCGGTTTGTGAGATCATATAAACGAGACACGACATTATTTCAAAAACTGATTTCAGAACTATCTATGATGGAACTGCTGATGAGGAAGCTCTGGTTAGAAAAATTCTACCAGAAGTTCCTTGAGTAGAATTCATCCTTAAGAATATGAATATGTAAAGGGACAAAATTAAAGAGAGAGAAATATATAAGGAAAAGAGAGGAATTTGGCTTTTCATTTGAAATGGAGAAAGTGCTTTAAACAAGAGAAGAGAGGGAGAGAAATCAGTACACTGTGAAGGGAAGTTTCTCAGAGGTCATGTAGCCATAACATACTTAACAAGCCCACCTGAAACTATCACAACGTTGTTATTTGACTATATGTGCATGCTCAGTCACTTCAGTCATGTTTGACTCTTTGAGACCCTATGGACTGTAGCCCACCAGGCTCCTCTGTTCATGGGATTCTCCAGGCAAGAATACTAGAGTGGGTTGCCATACCCTCCTCCAGGGATCTTCCCAACTCACAGATTGAACCCAGATCTCCTGCATTGCAGGTGGATTCTTTACCCACTGAGTCACCTGGGAAGTCCATCAATCAACCATACACAAATACAAAATGAAAAGTAAAAAAAAAAGAGTAATCTCTCCTGTGCAACTTGAAGTTGCTACATTTCTGTGATGAAATTCACATCTAAATCATCCTGTCTTTAGTAAGTTAGTGAACTTCTCCCAATGCTTTGTGTAATGAGGGAGATGGGGCTGTCTTGTTATTAGCAAAAAAAAAAAAAGAAGACAACTTCATTTGCAAACCTTTATTGAGTGTCTTCTATGTGTTAGGCATTGTGCTCAGTACTGGAGACAGTCATTTTAGGAAGAGGTGTTCAGGAAGCTTCTTACTCAATTGTGCAAGCATTTAAGGTGCCCGTTTGTTGTTTCTGAGGTGTTCATTCGTGTCCGACTCTGTGACCCCATGGACTGCAGCATGCCAGGCTTCTCTGTCCTTCACCAACTCCTGGAGCTTGCTCAAACTCATGTCCGTTGAGTCAGAGATGCCATCCAGCCATCTCGTCCTCTGTCATCCCCTTCTCCCCCTGCCTTCAATCCTTCCCAGCATCAGGGTGTTTTCCAGTGAGTCAAGTGTTTCACATCAGGTGGCCAAGTATTGGAGTTTCAGCTTCAGCATCAGTCCTTTCAATGAATATTCAGGACTGATTTCCTTTAGGATGAACTGATTTGATCTTGCAGTCCAAGGGACTCTCAAGAGTTTTTTCCAACACCATAGTTCAAAAACATCAATTCTTTGGCATTCCGCCTTCTTTATGGTCCAACTCTCACATCCATACATGACTACTGGAAAAACCATAGCTTTGACTCTACGGAGCTTTGTTGGCAAAGTAATGTCTCTGCCTTTGAATATGCTATCCAGGTTTGTCATAGCTTTTCTTCCAAGGAGTAAGCATCTTTTAATTTAAATAGCAAGGTGCCCCATTGTAAGTGCTATAATTGAAATATACATGGGTACAATGGAAACATGGGTGAGGAGCATTTACATTACACAACTCTAAAGAAAGATATCTTAGAAAATATGATTCTAGAAACTTACCTTTAAAGAATGGAGTTCAGTTTCTTTATCTATAAAGTAGGGAATGTTGTAATGACTCCAGCTGCTTCCCAATAATGTTCTATGGAGAAAATGTGATAGTAAAAGCACTATGTAGCTAGGAAAGCACTACATATACATATATTGGTATGTATTAACGTATCTAGATATTAAATAGCCCTGCAGCAGTAAGGCTAGAATCAAGAAAAATCAGATAAATATAAATTTATCAGATGATATTAGAGATATTAATCACTTATTATACATTCATTTAATAAAGAATAAATCTGTTTGCTTTTTAAAAATTGTATGTAGTTTTTAAATGTGTTAATTAAGCTGTATTAGGTTGAACCATGTGAAATTGCTATTTTAGTTCATTAAAGACAGCTGAATGTTAGCAATTTCTCATGCTTCAACCTAATATATACATTGGACATACTACTTTAACTTTTCAGAAACTGAATGTTATGTTACATGTAATCAAGAGCCATAACTGCATGGTACTAACAACTCATAGTGATTACAGAAAATACTTAATATAATTATTGTTACAAAGTATGCTTCAAAAATTTTCTTAATGCAAGTTGGCAAAACTTTTGCATTTTTTTTTCTTTTCTTCTGCATTTAATTTTGCAATCATATGCACCAATTTCTTAGAAGGCATATTAAAGGATTTTAAACTTATACTCAAACAAATCACTTGTTATCTATTAACATAAATCATTTGCGTTTTAAATTTACCTAACTGCTAGAAATAACTTCTGGTTGCTGGCAGTCTGGTCTTTCTCTTTGGAGGTCAGAAAAATACTTTTGCAGAAAGTTTTTCAAATACTCAGCCATTCAGACTTAAATTGAAGAAAGTAGGGAAAACAACTAGACTATTCAGGTATGACCTAAGTCAAATCCCTTACGATTCTACAGTGGAAGAGAGAAATAGATTTAAGGGACTAGATCTGATAGATAGAGTGCCTGATGAACTATGGAATGAGGTTCGTGACATTGTACAGGAGACAGGCAACAAGACCATCCCCATGGAAAAGAAATGCAAAAAAGCAAAATGGCTGTCTCGGGAGGCCTTACAAATAGCTATGAAAAGAGAAGTGAAAAGCAAAGGAGAAAAGGAAAGATATAAGCATCTGAAGGCAGAGTTCCAAAGAATAGCAAGAAGAGATAAGAAAGCCTTCCTCAGCGATCAAGGCAAAGAAATAGAGGAAAAGAACAGAATGGGAAAGACTAGAGACTCTTCAAGAAAATTAGAGATACCAAGGCAACATTTCATGCAAAGATGGGCTCAATAAAGGACAGAAATGGTATGGACCTAACAGAAGCAGAAGAGATTTTAAGAAGAGGTGGCAAGAATACACATAAGAACTGTACAAAAAAGATCTTCATGACCAAGATAATCACGATGGTGTGATCACTCATCTAGAGCCAGACATCCTGGAATGTGAAGTCAAGTGGGCCTTAGAAAGCATCACTACGAACAAAGCTAGTGGAGTTGATGGAATTCCAGTGGAGCTATTTCAAATCCTGAAAGATGATGCTGTGAAAGTGCTGCACTCAATATGACAGCAAATTTGGAAAACTCAGCAGTGGCCACAGGACTGGAAAAGGTCCATTTTCATTCCAATCCCAAAGAAAGAAAATGCCAAAGAATGCTCAAACTACCACACAATTGCACTTATCTCACATGCTATTAAAGTAATGCTCAAAATTCTCCAAGCCAGGCTTCATCAGTACATGAACTGTGAACTCCCTGATGTCCAAGCTGGTTTTAGAAAAGGCAGAGGAACCAGAGATCCAATTGCCAACATCCGCTGGATCATGGAAAAAGCAAGAGAGTTCCAGAAAAGCATCTATTTCTGCTTTATTGACTATGCCAAAGCCGTTGACTGTGTGGATCACAATAAACTGTGGAAAATTCTGAGAGAGATGGGAATACCAGACCACCTGACCTGCCTCTTGAGAAATCTGTATGCAAGTCCAGAAGCAACAGTTAGAACTGGACATGGAACAACAGACTGGTTCTAAATAGGAAAAGGAGTACGTCAAGGCTGTATATTGTCTCTTTGCTTATTTAACTGATATGCAAAGTACCTCATGAGAAGTGCTGGGCTGGAAGAAGCACAAGCTGGAATCAAGATTGCTGGGAGAAATATCAGTAACCTCAGATATGCAGGTGACACCACCCTTATGGCAGAAAGTGAAGAGGAACTAAAAAACCTCTTGATGAAAGTGAAAGAGGAGAGTGAAAAAGTTGGCTTAAAGCTCAACATTCAGAAAACGAAGATCATGGCATCCGGTCCCATCACTTCATGATGGGAAATAGATGGGGAAACAATGTCAGACTTTCTTTTTTGGGTCTCCAAAATCACTGCAGATGGTGATTGCAGCCATGAAATTAAAAGACGCTTACTCCTTGGAAGGAAAGTTATGACCAACCTAGATAGCATATTCAAAAGCAGAGACATTACTTTGCCAACAAAGCTCCGTCTAGTCAAGGCTATGGTTTCTCCAGTGGTGATGTATGGATGTGAGAGTTGGACTGTGAAGAAGGCTGAGCACCAAAGAATTGATGCGTTTGAACTGTGGTGTTGGAGAAGACTCTTGAGAGTCCCTTGGGCTGCAAGGAGATCCAACCAGTCCATTCTGAAGGAGATCAGCCCTGGGATTTCTTTGGAAGGAATGATGCTAAAGCTGAAACTCCAATAGTTTGGCCATCTGATGCAAAGAGTTGACTCATTGGAAAAGACTCTGATGCTGGGAGGGATTGGGGGCAGGAGGAGAAGGGGACCACAGAGGATGAGATGACTGGATGGCACCACTGACTCGATGGACATGAGTCTGAGTGAACTCTGGGTGTTGGTGATGGACAGGGAGGCCTGGCGTGCTGTGATTCATGGGGTCACAAAGAGTCGCACATGACTGAGTGACTGAACTGAACTGACAAGGGAGGAAACTGTAACTTCCACTCCACAATGCTCTCTCCTATCGGTTCAGTTCAGTTCAATCACTCAGTTGTGTCCAACTTTTGTGACCCCATGGACTGTAGCACGCCAGGCCTCCCTGTCCATCGCTAACTCCCAGAGTTTACTCACACTCATGCCCTTTGAGTTGGTGATGCCATCCAACCATCTCATCCTCTGTTGTCCCCTTCTCCTCCCACCTTCAATATTCTCCTGCATCAGGTCTTTTATAATGAGTCAGTTCTCATCAGGTGGCCAAAGTATTGTAGTTTCAGTTTTCAACATCAGTCCTTCCAATGAATATTCAGGACTGATTTCTTTTAGGATGGACTGGTTGGATCTCCTTTTAGTCTCAAGTTTCAAAAGACTCTCAAAGTCTTCTACAACACCTCAATTCAAAAGCATCAATTCTTCAGCCCTCAGTTTTCTTTACAGTCCAACCGTCACATCCATACACGACTACTGGAAAAACCATAGCTTTGACTAGACAGACCTTTGTTGACAAAGTAATGTCTCTGCTTTTTAATATGCTATCTAGGTTGGTCATAACTTTTCTTTCAAGGAGTAAGCATCTTTTTATTTCATGGCTGCAGTCACCATCTGCAGTGATTTTAGATTTAAAAAAAAATAAAGTCTGACACTGTTTCCACTGTTTCCTCATCTATTCGCTATGAAGTGGTGGGACCAGATGCCATGATCTTAGTTTTCTGTATGTAGAGTTTTAACCCATGTTTTTCACTCTCTTCTTTCCCTTTCATCAAGAGATTCTTTATTTCTACTCTCCTTTCTGCCATAAGGGTGGTGTCATCTGCATATCTGAGGTTATTGATATTTCTCCCGGCAATCTTGATTCCAGCTTGTGCTTCATCCAGCCCAGCATTTCTCATGATGTATTCTACATATAAGTTAAACAAGCAGGGTGACAAATATACAGCCTTGACAGGCTCCTTTCTAGATTTGGAACCAGTCTGTTGTTCCATGTTCAGTTCTAACTGTTTCTTCCTGACCTACATACAGATTTCTCAAGAAGCAGGTCAGGTGGGCTGGTATTCCCATCTCTTTAAGAATTTTCCAAATGGCAACCCACTCCAGTACTCTTGCCTGGAAAATCCCGTGGATGGAGGAGCCTGGTAGGTTTCAGTCCATGGGGTCACAAAGAGTCAGACACGACTGAGTGACTTCACTTTCACTTTTCACTTTCATGCATTGGAGAAGGAAATGGCAACCCACTCCAGTGTTCTTGCCTGGAGAATCCCAGGGATGGCAGAGCCTGGTGGGCTGCCAACTATGGGGTCGCACAGAGTCGGACCCGACTGAAGTGACTTAGCAGTTGTGTCCACAGAAAAGCTAATTTTTCTTTCTCTAGTTTTTGTATGCAGGCAGATGTTGAGACCTTTCAACTGTCACACTGATTTTCAGTAAGAAATGTTTTAATATTTGTTATGACTCAATGTTTTTTGTTGTTGTTCAGTTGCTGATTCATGTCCGACTCTTTGTGATCCCAAGGACTGTAGCATGCCAGGTTTCTCTGCACTTCACTATCTCCCAGAGTTTACTCAAACTTATGTCCATTGAGTCAGTGATACCATCCAACCATCTCATCCTCTATCATCCCCTTCTCCTGTCTTCTATCTTTCCCAGCATCAGGGTCTTTCCCAATGAGTCCTCTCTTTGCATCAAGTTCCCAAAGTATTGGAGCTTCAGTTTCAGCATCAGTTCTTCCAATGAATATTTTGTATTGATTTCCTCAATGTTTACATCCAGCCAAAATGAACATGTAAACTAAACCCTGATGTGATGGTAGTAAGAGTTGCAGGTCTTTGGGAGGTGATTAGGTCACAAGGGCAGAGCCCTCGTGTACTATACTATCCCCATTATAAAAAGACCTCTGAGAGCTATCTTCTCTGTTCTGCCTTGTAAGGACACACAGCAAGAAGACAGATGTCTGTGAACCAGAAAACAGGTTCTTACAAGACTGAATTTGGGTGCCTTAATTTGTCACTTTCCAGTCTCCAGAACAATTAGAAATATGTTGTTTAGAAGTCATTCAGCACATGATATTCTTATTATAGCAGACTGGATGGATGAAGATAGTATTCCTCATAGATGGGTAAACAGCTAAGCTGTCCATCAAAATCCACTACCTATTGATATATAATAATGGCCATGAATATGACTAGACTATATTTCATAAACTCTCTTGCAGCTATGTATGGATATATGACTAAGTTTTCTCAAATGAATTAAGGTAGAGGTGGTACATGCCAGGACTCTAAGAGAATAGATAATCAGAACTTTAAATAATGTACTCATCTATTGATAAAAACATGATTTACAGTATTCAAACATCTTGAGTTCATGCTATTCTTATGATTATTTCAGCTATATTTTTCTTTTTAATGACCAAATTCTTCAGTCTCAACTTCTACTAGTGAGGCAATAATTCATTATTGCCATATTATCTATCTAAGAATTTACAGATATTTCTCAAAAAGGAGAGTAAAACAGTAAAAATGGGCATTTTCTTTTAACTTATTTCTTGTTGCAAATAATGGACTATGTCCATCAAGCCAATTCCATTTTTATAGTAAAAGAGCTATTTCTCCAGACTTGCTTAAGCCTATGTTCCTTCAACACTGTTCTTAAGTCAGTCAAACACTATTTGATTTAGCACTTTAATAACTTAAAATTTGAAAACTTGGTAAGCTAATGGATATGTAAAGAAAATGGAAAACTATAGAGTTCAAAGTAATCAGTGATAGTTTTTCCAATACATTATTCAGAAAATTTTTAGAATTTTAGTGATAAGACCAGATTAAAAATCAATAAATGTGATATAATTAAAACAAAAATGAATTGCTTATATATTTTTATGTTTTTTTCTGTATTTGTGTGCATTTATACACAAGTATTATACAGTTTTATCTTAATAGTTTTATTTTTTGCTTCTGCCAATGTTTTAATTTGAATAAAAACACACCACTGGAAAAGTGTGCCA
Source organism: Budorcas taxicolor (assembly GCF_023091745.1). Taxonomy (NCBI): domain Eukaryota; kingdom Metazoa; phylum Chordata; class Mammalia; order Artiodactyla; family Bovidae; genus Budorcas; species Budorcas taxicolor. Next base: position 67,222,143 of record NC_068923.1, on the reverse strand, counting down.
TAATTAGCTGTTTGTATTTTATAAATTACATATAGAAATATTCATAAGCAAAAAATTTGAGAATTTTCTTTTTATTGGTTTCAAGGTGTTTTGCATAGATGAAAGCATTCTAATTCCTTACCTCCAAGTAGAAAAGGGAAACAAGGCCACTAATAAAAAGAGTATAATCTGGAAAATAACTTATTTTATTACATATAAGTGGAGTTTGGCACAAGTTGGATGAAATGCTTTTTTGTTTTTTGAAACTGTATTAATAGAATTACTTTTCTGATGGGCAAAAGGGAAATTAAAACATTTATTAGAATTTGTGTGTGTATGTACTAAAGAGAAGACTAAACTATTATTACTAGATATTGTAAAAAATTAATAAATATAAAGCTCATTTAGAGTTAGAGGACTGTAAGAGGGAACACTCATGTCCTGAGATGACAGCAGAGCCCAACAGAAAGAACAAAGACTCTTCCCTTTGCAAAGACTCAGTCAGTGAAAAGCCATGGACTCTGTTTGCTACATCTGTCTCAATTTCCTTTTCCTCTTTATAAAAGTGTTCTCTTCCCCTTGCCATGTGGGAACTTGAACATGGCTCCCCACGGTTGCAGACCCTAAGCTGCAATTCTCCTCTAATCCTGAATAAACCCATCTTTTCTGGAGAAATATCTAGCAGTCTACTTGCTTTAGGTCAACAACATGCTATGGGCAAATACTAGTAAGCTGATTTTTCTATTTTTTCAGATTTTTCCAAACAGGCCCAGATTAGATGTTTGTTCTAGAGTTTTATTTTCATTGCAATATTGCAAATGAATAGGGAAATAGTTTCACTTAAACTTGAATAAACAATTGTGTCTTAGTCCCTAAATCCACTCATGATTAGAATCAGCAAAACTTGGCAAACAGTTCTCTATAGAGACTCTAGAGATTTAAGTGGTGATAGAGTCTGATTCACTGACAATGTTTAAGGCTGGAGTCAAGATTCTCATATATTTTAAAAACATGGCTCCAAACTTGACCCTGTTCAATTACTTTTCTGCATTGGAAGTGATTGCAATTCTGGGTCATGTCTAGGTTGATTAGTGTAGGTAAGATTTAAAAGCCATTTTCTGTTTAAAAAAATAAATAAATAAAAAGCTTGCCTTACCAAGATAAATAACATGTGTGATCATTTCTTTCCAACTGGTCTGCTGGCACTTTTTGATTAGTATTGAAATAGGAGTAGTGGCATATTCTGTGCCTTCTCCTCTATTTTAGAACAAAAAAATGAATGTGGATTCCATGATAGTTGGAACAGGAACAATTTTAGAAAGAATCTCTGATGTTTATGGACAGATACTATTTATATCAGAAGTAGTCTCAGGTGTGGCTATTTTTCAAGTTGTTAAGGTTGTAAAATAAAGAATAAGCTTAAAATCTCTGGATCATTAGTTTAATTCTTAGCTAATAGGAAAAGTGATCAATATGTACAGCCATGCATAAGAGCACAGAGATAGGTATATTCATAAGAAAAACAACAAAAACTAAATTTTACCAAAAATTTCTAGAAATATTTTTAACATGTTAAATCATCATACTTCAAGACTGTTATGATAGCATTTGCTAAAAGAGTCTGAGGATCTCTTCTGAAACTGATACTCACCAAATATCATGCTATATTTATGATTAGAATACAGCATTGTGGTGTTCCATATTCATTAATCTTGGATAATTGTCACACCAAATGTGCAGTTACAAAAGCAAATAAGATCAATTGCTGTCACTGAAAGTTTTACTCACAAATCAAAATCAATGTTCCTTTTTCTCCACTTAAGACTGTAGATTGGAAGATGACAATTAGGACAAAACTTATGATTTATAGCTCTAAAGGATACAATATTTCTGCTCCAGATAAACAGATTCATAATTCTCTCAGTACTAAAATATAAAAAGATACACAAAAATTTGTATATATTATTGTACACCTGGTGAGGCCTTCTTAAGAATAGCTTAGCTATGAAAAACTCCATTTTAATTCCAAAATTTTTTTATAGTGGAGAAAAAATCACTCTCTCTTTATGTTGAAAATTATGCTTATTGAGGTCCAATGTCTTCTCACAGATGACAAGGATTGGGCATAAGAGGGTTGTTGCAAAATAAAACCAGCAATCAATATTCTTCACTATTAACATTCCAGTTCCTTTACTGCAGAATGATTCTCAAATTTCCATCAGAATTCAGATCCCTAGTGCCTACAAAAACAAAAGAAATTTTAAGAAGGAGATATAGTTCACATTTTAAACAATTTTTGTACCATAAATTTAAAATCAAATGAATGTTTGTAATTTTCCTCTAAGTTTTACAGACAAAATGAGTAGGAATTGCTGATTCTGTGAGAGATCTCATAATTCCTCCAGAACTTCTTAGGTATGTGGTTTTGTCATAAGGATCAAATGTGTCATAAGGATCAAGTGTTATAAGGATCAAAGGTCATAACCATCAAATGTGCTTCTTAAATGATATATTTGAATTTCTTCTAAGAGTACAGGCAAGCCCCTCAGGACATTGCCCTGTTCTGATCAGGCCAGGACTTACCATACCCCAGAAAGGACATCTGAGCAATATGGTAAAAAAAAAAAAAAAAAAAAAAAAATTGTTCTTTATATATTAATTTACAAATTTTATTTACTAGTTCATTTTTATTTCATACTCATAAAAGAATATATGTAACTTAATAATTAAACTATGGAATATGTCTATAAAACTATTTCTATAAATTTATCACACAACCAATTTCAGAGAACATTACCAAGAGTGTTGAACTTCCCTGGTTGCATCTCCTACCTTTTTCAGTGAAGTTAAGCACTACTTGGAGTATATGTTTATCATCCTGTTGCTCTGTTCCCATCTCCTAATGCACACTCGCAAGAAATTATCTAAGGTTATATCTATGAGTAGAATTTCTAGTTTATAAGTTATTCATATACTGTTCTTTGCTTGTTAATGCAAATCTACTTTCCAGTTAACATTTACCAATTTAAATTCCATTCAGTTCAGTTCAGTTCAGTCGCTCAGTCATGTCCGACTCCTTGCAACCCCATGAATTGCAGCACGCCAGGCCTCCCTGTCCATTACCATCCGCCAGAGTTCACCCAAACTCATGTCCATCGAATTGGTGATGCCATCCAGCCATCTCATTCTCTGTCGTGCCCTTCTCCTCCTGCCCCCAATCCCTCCCAGCATCACAGTCTTTTCCAATGAGTCAACTCTTCACATCAGGTGGCCAAAGTATTGGAGTCCTTCCAATGAACACCCAGGACTGATCTCCTTTAGGATGGACTGGTTGGATCTCCTTGCAGTCCAAGGGACTCTCAAGAGTCTTCTCCAACACCACAGTTCAAATGCATCAAATCTTCGGCACTCAGCCTTCTTCACAGTCCAACTCTCACATCCATACATGACCACAGGAAAAACCATAGCCTTGACTAGACGGACTTTGTTGGCAAAGTAATGTCTCTGCTTTTGAATATGCTATCTAGGTTGGTCATAACTTTCCTTCCAAGGAGTAAGTGTCTTTTAATTTCATGGCTGCAGTCACCATCTGCAGTGATTTGGAGCCTCCCAAAGTAAAGTCTGACACTGTTTCCACTGTTTCCCCATCTATTTCCCATGAAGTGATGGGACCAGATGCCATGATCTTCATTTTCTGAATGTTGAGCTTTAAGCCAACTTTTTCACACTCCTCTTTCACTTTCTTCAAGAGGCTCTTTAGTTGCTCTTCACTTTCTGCCATAAGGGTGGTGTCATCTGCATATCTGAGGTTATTGATATTTCTACTGGCAATCTTGATTCCAGCTTGTGTTTCTTCCAGCCCAGCATTTCTCATAATGTACTCTGCATATAAGTTAAATAAGCAGGGTGACAATATACAGCCTTGACGTACTCCTTTTCCTATTTGGAAACAGTCTGTTGTTCCATGTCCAGTTCTAACTTAGAAATGTATAAATCTCCAGTGCCTCAAATCTGAAGCAATTCTTAGAATTCTCAGAATTTAAAAACTTCTTGTGAGTGTAGTTGATTTAAAGTGGTATCATAGGGATAAAATTTTTCTCATCCATCTTGCAAAAGAGAATGAGTATATTTTCATTTGTTGGTCATTGTATGTTACTCTTCTAAGAAAGTTTATTCAAGTCTTTAAATTTTTTTTCTTATTAAGCTGTTGGTCTTTTTGAATTGTAAAAATTCTTAATACTGTTTAGATATTGATTATTAATTGGTTAAGAATGCTGCAAATAGTTTCCCAGTAGGTCAGTTATCTTTTTGAATTCTTTTACTAACAATAAATTTTAATTTAATATAGTTATTAAATTTACCTGTTTCTTTTTGGTGAGCTCTTTTGGCATCATTTTAATTCAAACATTTTACAGATCAGGAATCATTAAGATGTTCATTCACGTTTTTTAGGACTGTTTTAAAGTCTCTCTTTCACATTTAATTTTCTAAAAGATTTGATGTTTGAGTTTAGTTTGATTTAAGTGTTCAATTTTATTTTAACTGTAGCAATAAGCAACTGTCTCAACATGGTTTATTGAATGCTCATTACACTACTGCTTCAAAATTTCAGATGTGTCATATAGCATGTTTCTCTATTTGCATATTATTTTTCTATTCTGTTCTACTTGTCATTTGTCTATCTTTGCACCAATAGTATACAAAATAATTAATATAGTTTGATATAAGTATTAAATTTCTGACATCTACCTTATTATTCCAGAATGTCCTCATTATTCTAAGTCATCTGCTCAGCCTTATAAATTTTAGAATATTACAGTACCCTGATGCCTATATATGGAATTTAGAAAGATGGTAACAATGACCCTATATGTGAGACAGCAAAAGAGACACAGATGTATAGAACAGTCTTTTGGACTCTGTGGGAGAAGGAGAGGATGGGATGATTTGAGAGAATAGCATTGAAACATGTATATTATCATATGTGCAACAGATTGCCAGTCCAGGTTCGACGCATGAGACAGGGTGCTCAGGACTGGTGCACTCTGATGACCCTGAGGGATGGGATGGGGAGGGAGGAGGGAGGGTGTTCAGGATGGTGAACACATGTACACCCATAGCTGATTCATGTCAATGTATGGCAAAACCCACTACAATATTGTAAAGTAATTAGACTCCAATTAAAGTAAATTTAAAAAAAAAGAAATTTGTGGGTCATTTTTTAATGGTTTTTCAATCATAACTCAATAAATTTTTGTTGATCTGACACTGTTATCAGTGAAGTTTCTATTTAGTGGCAAGGATTCTCTTTACTTATTCAGATGTTCTTTAATATATTTAATTTATTGAAGAAAGTTTTGGCACATATTTTTATTAGATTTTTCCTAGTTAAACCTTATAGCAATTTACATTGTTTATTTTAAAAATATGTACATAACCTCTGAAAATAATAAATGTTTTCCTTTCCTGTTTATATTTCTGGCTAAGATCTACAATACAATGTTGAATAGAAATGTTAATAATGGCCACACTTATCTTGTTTTGAATTAATAACAGAGAAGGAATACTTTATTTCTTCATTAAAAAATATGTCAGATTTTGGTTTGTATCCTACACCTTTTCTTCTTTGTGCAGCATGTTCAACTTTTTTAAAAATTAAGAATTGGTATTAAAATTTTATGAAACAATAAGTGCTTTAATTGAGCTGATTATATGATTTAGGAATTTTAATCATTAATGTGATTTTATTAATTGAACATCTATTGTAAAGTTAATGATATATTTCTTAGATAAAGCAAACTGAGTCATGATATTTATTTGTTTAGTATTTAATCATAATTGGTTGCATGCTTAACATGCTTACCAATCTACATCTTATTCCTTCTGGCAAAACATACAAAAACTTTAGAACCCATGAGCTCTTATCAACCCCCTCCCAACTAACATTCTATTTTTGTCCAATATTTCAGTTTGTCTTTTTTTTTTCCTAAGACACTTCAACGTTATTGTATTATTTTATCTCTGCAACTTTGGTTTAGTTTTAACTGCATGTTCACATTATTTTTCACAGAGAAGGCAATGGCAACCCACTCCAGTAATCTTGCCTGGAAAATCCCATGGACAAAGGAGCTTGGTAGGCTGTAGTCCATGGGGTCACGAAGAGTCAGACACTTACTGAGCGACTTCACTTTCACTTTTCACTTCATGCATTGGAGAAGGAAATGGCAAGCCCCTTCAGTGTTCTTGCCTGGAGAATCCCAGGGACGGCGGAGCCTGGTGGGCTGCCGTCTGTGGGGCTGCACAGAGTCGGACACGACTGAAGCCACTTAGCAGCAGCAGCAGCAGCACATTATTTTTATTTGGCTCACATTTCTTTCTTTTTATCTCATAATTAATTCTGGGGTCATTTTATTTTACCAAAATTACATTCTTTAGAAATTTCCTTAGTGATGCCTTTGGTTGTATACATTGTTCGTGTTGTCATACTTGAAAACTTGAAAATGTACTTTCACTCTCTCTCTCTTTTGTGACACTGTATGGCATGTGTCTTCGTTCTCCAACCAGGATCAAACTGGCACCCTCTGCATTGAAAGTACAGAGCCTTAATCACTGGACTTCTGGGAAGTCCCCATCCTTATTTTGAAAAGTATTTTTTTAATTTTCTGACTTCAAAAACCTTAAGTTGACAGTTATTTTCTGTCAACTTTGCAAAACTACAACTGTAAATTTTTCCAGTGCTCTTTGTTGGTATTTGCTCATAGTGCAACATTAGCTTTCATACCCACTGCTGGTATCTATTGAGCATCCTTTTGTACCAGCCGGGAAGCTTCACTTGGTGCCCATTTTAGTCCAGAGTTACTTTTGGTTGTCTATGGTGAAGATATTTCTCTTTCATGTGAGTTCAGCAATGCCATGAAAGGTATGTGTAATATCTCAGAGGTAGCTGTATTCTATTAATAATAAATGGGCTTTATTAATATCTAGTTCTCCAAACTGACATAGAAATACTATTACCTTAAATTTGATAATATCACAAGTATAATAATACCACCTCAAAATAAACCATTTCGCTACAAGCAAAACAAAATTAGCTACTGACATGAATACTTGATCCAAATTTGAAGTAATTGTATCAGAGTGTTTCAGTGAGACATGATTTCTATACATATAATAGAATCTGCAGGAAGTCCTAGAATGATCTATTCTTGCCTGGAATTTTAAAATCTACTACCATTTTTAAGCAATATGTATAATGAGAAAGAGTATCTGGATAACTCAAAATAAACTCTAAAGTTGGTAACCTGAAACATCCACAAAGCATCTTGTTTGCCTTGTCTGAAGGAATTTTTCTTTATTTAAATTGCTCTCCAAATTAGGGTGTGGAATACAAAGGAATGATAAAAGTGACAGAAAAAATAAACTATCCATTTGATTTATTTTATCCTATTAAATACAAAATTACTCAATATCTGCTATGTTTAAAGATTTTGTTGCATTCTAATATAATGAGGTTGACATTAGTATATGTGTGGGGAGAAATGATTAGCCCAGATGTTTGTGGGTTCTTGTTCTTGGAGCGAAACACAATCCATCAAGAGCTACGCAAGATTTACAAATAAGGACAGACAGTAGTGATGATCAAGAAAGGGAAGGAGGAGCTTCTTAAAGAAACTCAAATATAGGTGACTCAAGTTTCAGAGGTCCAGTAAGACACTGGATCAGTCAGTAGTAGGACTTTTTCATATTTCTCCTGAGATCTTGATACTTATCAAAATCCTTTTGAGTAGGAGAGGTTTTCCATAGCATGAAGATCATATACATGAGGAAGATTCTGGTATGGAAAACCTTTCATATATTGGCATTTTATATCCGAGTTCACTGTAATTTAAGCCTTATGTTTTGTTTTTTGAGTTTCTCGAGCTGTACACTATGATGTTTTAGCCTATGGTTGGTCAGTTATTTTCTTTGTTTTGTTCTAATTAAAGGACACCTGTTGGAGTCCCAATTCCTTTCTGTCTACAGTCTTTCTAGTCCACCATAGTCACAGCCACAAGAAAGAGCAAAACATGTTGCATCATGGGGTTTTTATAGTCAATGTTAGACAAGAGTAGGTAGATTGCTTTGAGCAATCTACAGGTTAAATGCAATCCTTGTCAAATCACCAACGAGATTTTTCACAGAATTTGAACAAATAATTTAAAAATTTGTATACAAACACAAAACACCCCAAATAGCCAAAACAATCTTGAAAAATAAGAATGGAGCTGAAGGACCCATGTTCCTTGACTACAGTTCAGTTCAGTTCAGTTGCTCAGTCGTGTCCGACTCTTTGTGACACCATGAACCACAGCATGCCAGGCCTCCCTGTCCATCACCAACCCCTGGAGTTCACCCAAACCCATGTCCATTGAGTCGGTGATGCCATCTAACCATCTCATCCTCTGTCGTCCCCTTCTCCTCCTGCCTTCAATCTTTCCCAGCATCAGGGTCTTTTCAAATGAGTCAGCTCTTCGCATCAGGTGGCTAAAGTATTGGAGTTTCAGCTTCAACATCAGTCCTTCCAATGAACACCAGGACTAATCTCCTTTAGGATGGACTAGCTGGATCTACTTGCAGTCCAAGGGACTCACAGGAGTCTTCTCCAACACCACAGTTCTAAGGCATCAATTCTACAGCACTCAGCTTTCTTTATAGTCCAACTCTCACATTCATATATGACTACTGGAAAAACCATAGCCTTGACTAGATGGCTTTGTTGACAAAGTAATGTCTCTGCTTTTTAATATGCTGTCTAGGTTGGTCATAACCTTCCAAGGAGTAAGTGTCTTTTAATTTCATGGCTGCAATCATCATCTGCAGTGATTTTGGAGCCCCCCAAAATAAAGTCAGGCACTGTTTCCACTGTTTTCCCATCTATTTGCCATGAAGTAATGGGACCAGATGCCATGATCTTACTACAAACCTACACTAATCAAAACAGTGCAGTATTGACACAAAAACAAACACATAGCTCCATGGAACTGGATAGAAAGTTCAGAAATAAACCCACACATTTATGGTCAATTTATCTAGGATGAAGGAAGCAAGAATATACTATGGAGAAATGACAGTCTCTTCAATAAGTGGTGCTGGGACAGCTACATGCAGGAAAATAAAAAGGAAAATAGAGCATTCTCTAATGCTGTATACAAAAATAAATACAAAATGAATTAAAGATTTAAATGTAAAATCATGTAATATAAAACTCCCAGATGTTCCTTAAAAAACTAAAATAGAGCTACCTTATGATCCTGCAATACTACTCCTGGGCATATATCCTGAAAAGACATAAGCTCTAATTAAAGAAAAAAAAAAAAAACATGCACCCCAAAGTTCACAGCAGCACTATTTACAATAGCGAAGATGTGGAAGCAAGCTAAATGAACACTAATAGAAAAGTGGATAAAAAAGATGAGGTATGTATATACAATGGAATATTACTCAGCCATAAAAAATGAATGAAATAAGGTCATTTGCAGCAACATGAATGGATATAGAGATTATCATACCAAGTGAAGTAAGTCAGACAATGAAAGCCAAATATCATGATATCACTTATATGAGGAATCTAAAATTAATGATACAAATGAGCTTATTTACAAAATAGAATTAGATTCATATACATACAAAACAATCTCATAATTACCAAAGGAGAAATGAGGAGAGGTATAAATTAAGATTTTGTGTTTAAATGATATACACTACTATTTATACAATATATAAATATAAACCATAAGGAACTACTATATGCTATGGGAGCTATATTCAATAATTCAGTATTTTGCAATTACCTATAATGGAATAGAATCTGAAAATACTGTATATATATGTATATATATATACACATATATACACACACACATACATATATATACACACACACATTATATACATACTTAGCTGTATACTTGAAACTCACACATTATAAATCAACTATACTTCAATTTTAAAAAAGAGAAAAGAGTAGGTAGAATTTAATAGATTTTTTTGGTGCAAATGTATTTTAAGGACATGCATAGCATCTTCTCTACAAGCTTCTCAAAATATAAAACATTTAGATAAAGCAGGCTGCATAATATTTAGAGCTTTTATTTTTAAAGTCAGATACAATGAGAAATACTTTATATATATAATAATTCACCTCAGTTCTTAGTTTTGACACACACACAGACACACAAATCGAATACAATATAAATATATATAGTCATGTAACCATCACCACCAAGGTAAAAACAGTTCCATCTCTTCAAGAAATAACTTATAGTCCTTTGGTGTCAATGCTTGCCCTCATCCACAGTCTGAGACAACCACTTATCTGTTTTCTGTCCCTATAGTTTTGTCTGGGTACATGTTTTGTCCATTTTTAACATTAGTTGCTTATTGGAAATGCTTATTGAACACCTACCACATCAAAGACATTGTTCCCCACAAAATTACAACAAAGTCTATCAATATTCAACATTCATTTCTAGTCAGATTTGAATGTTGTTCAGAACAAAATAAATATCAATTTAGAAATTGCCACATATGCAAATTTCTACCATAATCACTGTGCTTCTTTTTTTTTTTTTTTTTAACTTTATAAATCTAAAAATGGAGACAATGATTGGTGGGAGGTGAAGCTGAGCTTGGTTCACATTAGGATTTCTTAATCAGTGAGTGATGATAATCAGTTTCTGGAACTCACACTGACTCTCAAAACACAATGCCTTTAGAGCTGTTTCAGCCATAGCTTTCAACTGCAGTTTTTCTCTGTTGCAGAAATTGAAGAGCCTAGCACTGCAAATCCCCACTGATTGCACCACCATGTATCCAGGCCTCAGCTGATTGATTTAGGTAAAACTGGCTGGAACAGATATGTACCATCAACAGAGGAAAAAATAAAACCCCAAACTCCAGCATGTTGATATACACTGTACTCCAAGTTATGCCTTTTCAAAATCAGAAATGAAAATCAATCAAATTGTTAAGTGTTTCACTTGTGCTTTCCTTTAGAAAGATTCTAGCTTTGCAAAATGGCAGTTTATTTTTTTGGCAATGAGTTTCATATCTGAATTGATGAGCCTTTATCTTTGTCAATAAATTTCTCACAATAAGTTGGTCCCTTTCACTTAGAAAGTATGGATCTAGGCAATTCTTCTCAGTTTTCCCCTTGAATAACAGTTTTTTTTAAAATTTTAAAACAAGAGAATTATTTAGCATAAATCAAACCAGAAAAGTTGAAATATGATTATGCTATCTTTATAGTAAAAAAAGTATTTAATCAGATTATTCAGTCCTGATGTCAGTTTATTACCAAATTTATTTTCTCCTGCTTATGAATTAATGTTCAAGCCGCTTCTGACTTGAAATATTTCAATCTGTTTCAAATAAAGGAAAACAAACAAAAAAAAGTTTTAAAGCTCTTTTATTAAGTATCTACATTCGTGTCCTAAGCCAAACTATTATTGTCAAATAGCAAGCAATGAATCTCAATGGCTCTGACGGTTTTGAATTACATCTGCATAGCTTTCTCATTTCTCCACTTACATTAAAATACAATCTTTTCTGTGGTAAGGATAATACATATTTTTATCTGCCACTGTCCTTAAAGTTATTCTAGGCATATTAGAATCTACTATTAGAAAATAAACATTTAATTAAGTTTTCTTCTGAAAGTGAAGTTTCTCAGTCGTGTCCAACTCTTTGTGACCCCATGGACTGTAACCTACCAGGCTCTTCTGTTCATGGGATTTCCCAGGCAAGGATACTGGAGTGGGTTGCCATTTCCTTCTCCAGGGGATTTTCCCAACCCAGGGATCGAACCTGTGTCTCCCACATTGCAGGCAGATGCTTTATCATCTGAGACACCAGGGAAGCCTTTTGCACAGGTACAAATAAAAATCAGATATTTTAGTTGTAAATCTTGTGTGTGTGAGGGGTGGGGGGCTGCATGGGGCTGTGAAATTAAGCAATTCATTAAATTTTTTTTTACATGTGCAGGCAATATCTCTTCTTGGAAGCCTGTCTCACTCCTAGTCTAGGCTAGTCTCTTAATACTATAATATATTAATCTATTGGGCTACCCAGGTGGGGCAGTGGTATAAGTATCCACCTGTCAATGTAGGAGAGGCAAGAGACTTGGGTTGGATCCTTGAGTCGGGATGATTCCTTGGAGTAGGACACAGCAACCCACTCCAGTATTCTTGCCTAGGAAATCCCACAGACATAGGAGCCTGGCAGGGCACCATCCATGGAGTTAGACATGACTTAGCACAATGACAAGCAACAAGAACAATAACCTATTCATTTGTTTGATTCACAAAACTGAAATTCCTTGAGATTATAAATGAGTAGCTTAATCATTTTTTAATCTTTCCTGTAGAAGCATCTACTTCATGTTTGTTAGCTAAGTTAGTATATGTTGAACTACGTATATGTATTTACTTTATTTCAAAATCACTACAGACAGTGACTGTAACCATGAAATTAAAAGATGCTTGTTCCTTGGAAGAAAAGCTATGACAAATCCAGATAGCATATTAAAAAACAGAGACATCATTTCGCTGACAAATGTCCGTATAGTCAAAGCTATGGTTTTACCAGTAGTCATGTGCAATGTGAGAGTTGGACCATGAAGAAGTCTGAGCATTGAAAGATTGATGCTTTCAAACTGTGGTGTTGGAGAAGACTCTTGAGAGTCCCTTGGACTGCAAGGAGATCAACCAGTTAATCCTAAAGGAAATCAACCTGCATATTCACTGGAAGGAACGATGCTGAAGCTAAAGCGCCAAAGCTTTGGCTACCTAATGCAAAGAGCTGACTCATTGGAAAAGGTCGTGATGCTGGCAAAGATTCAAGTCAGTTGAAGGGGATGACAAGAGGATGAGATGGTTAGATGGCATCACCAACTCAATAGACATGAATTTGAGCAAGCTTCTGGAGATGGTGAAGGACAGGGAAGCCTGGTGTGCTGGAGTCCATGGGGTCACAAAGAATTGGTCATGACTGAGCTACAGAACAGAGAAGGCAATGGCAATCCACTTCAGTACTCTTGCCTGGAAAATCCACGGGCAGAGGAGCCTGCTAGGCTGCAGTCCATGGGGTCGCAAAGAGTCGGACATGACTGAGCGACTTCACTTTCACTTTTCACTTTCATGCATTGGAGAAGGAAATGGCAACCCACTGCAGTGTTCTTGCCTGGAGAATCCCAGGGACGGGGGAGCCTGGTGGGCTGCCGTCTATGGGGATACACAGAGTTGGACACGACTGAAACAATTTAGCAGCAGCAGCAGCAGATCTACAGAACAAGAATAGTCTATGTGCCTATCTTTCTGTCAGTACCACATGGTTTTGATTACCATAACTTTGCAGTAAATTTTAAAATGAAGTGTGAAATCTCCAACTTTGTTCTTCTTTTTCAAGACTGTTTTGCTATTTGGAATCTCTTTATATTCATTTAATCAAAAATGTGAATTTTAGGCGTTATATCCAAAATGTCATCACCAAATGCAAGGTTATCTAGATTTTCTCTCTTATATTCTAGGGGTTTTATTGCTTTGCATTTACAGCTCTGCTTTGAGTTAATTTCTGTAAAGGATAAAAAGTCTGTGTTTAGATTCATTTCTTTGCATGTGGATGTCCAGTTGTTCCAGCACCATTTATTGAGAGATTATTTTTTTCTCTGTTGTAATACATTGCTCCTTTGTCAAAGATCAGTTCATATGTAATTTTAAGCTATATTTTTAGACTATAATTCCATCCTCAACAAACTGTCAGCCACTGGATTTAATATATATTGTTGATTATTTCCGGCATCAATTGTTACATTGGTGACTGCAAAATTAACCTGACTTTAATTGCTGTTTCTATAGCATGAATATTTAATGAAACAAGTTAACTCCATAATATCATTTAGGCTCATAATACTGAAAATAAATGACATTACAAGTTGGTGTACTTTAAAGAAAATACAAAAACATGCTTAACACAAGGAATAACTCAGGCTGACATAAAAATACACCATAAATACTTGTTTCTATTTACAAAATAATTGCATCTTATATATTGCTATCAAAGATCTTGTCAATATTTTTATTTTAATGCCTTATCATTATATGAAATGTTACACTATGTTTGTCCCCACCAAAATTCTTAGGTTGAAATTCTAAAGCTTGATGTGATGTGATGGTAGAAAGTAGGGCCTTTGGGAAGTACATAGGTCATGAGAGTGGAATGCTCATGAATTATGTCTTTCTTATAAAAGAGACCTCAAAGAGATTCTTTGGCCCCCTCCATCATGTGAGGGCACAGCAAAAAGACACCTGCTATGAATGAGGAAAAAGGCCCTCACCTAAGTATGCAGGCAAACACCAATCTTGGACTTTCTGGTCTCCAGAATTGTGAAAAAAAAAAAAAAAATTCTGTTGGCTCTAAGCTACCTAATCTATAATATTTTATTATAGTAACTCAAATGACCTAAGGCAAAAACCCTACTCTCAATATCAAAATCTGTGTTAGAATTCTCCACAGAAACAGAACCAATAGAATATATACAGATATATACAAGAGGATATTTATTATAGGAATTGGCTGTCATGCCTATGGAGGCTAAGAAGTCCCACAATCTGTCCTCTGCAAGCTGAAGAGCCAGAAATGCTGTGGTATAATTCAGTCTGAAGCCTGAGAAACAGGAAGCCACTGAGCTAATCTCAGAATCTGAAGGCCTGAGAGCCAAGAGTTCCTATGTCCAAGGCAAGAAAAAGGTGAACATTCAGTTCAAGAAGAGAGTGGAAATTTACTCTCACATGAAATTTTTGTTCTAATCTGGCCTTTACTCTATTAGATGATGCCTATCTATGTTGGGGAGGAGATAGCTTTACTCAATCTACTGAATCAAATGCTAATCTTTTCCTGACACCCCCAGAAATAACATTTTACCAGCTATCTGGGTGTCCATTAGGCAGTCAATTTTACACATGAAATTAAAAATCACAGCTAGGTTGTAAAAATTCTCTTTGGAATCAGTAGATTTCTGGTCTCCCAATGGAAACACTGGAATCAGATGTGCCTTATTGTCTAAGCCCTCTTATATCTCAAAGATTAGAAGGGAATTTACATGCACATTGAATTTTGGTTGAAAAAAATTCACAGATTTCTGTATTCCAAGAATTCACTTTACTTTATCAAAAATAGTGTGCAATTGTACACATCTTTTCAGTGTCCTCTGTAAAATGTAATGAAATAGTTATATTTTACTTGTAAGATCTGGATATAAAATGAATAATTTTGATAACTTAGGAAGAGTGCAAATTATTAGTAAACAGTTGCTTGAATATTCTGGACTATGACACAGAAAACAGCTTTTCTGATTCTCAGATGTGCAATTACATTGCATCTTGAGTTCCAAATCAGCTTACAGCCGATGATACACTCCTGTTGAGTGAGCTGTCTGATTGCCCCCTTGAAGACATTTTATTGTTGATCACAGTTTAAGTCAGTATATTATTAATTTTGTTTGTAACGATTTTGATATCCCTTTTTGCCATCCTTTTTTTATAATTCTCTAGAATTTACATGCAGGGAGCTAAACAGTGGATGACAATGTGGAGCATTAAATCCACAGTGAGTTTATCGAATGAATTTCTTCAATGTTCTCTGAGGAATTATGTCATTTTCAGTGATTGAAAGTTATTTTTTAAATTGAGTTATCATTCCCACCACCTATAACTGTTATCTCCCACATAAATAAGAACACATCTGTTAGTGATCTAAATCAGAGTTTCATTCAAACAATATCAAATGGTAATGATTTTCATAGCCTGCCTGCATGTAATATCACTACATTCCTGTCTCTGTGACCATTGTGACTGTAGCCTGCCAAAGAACTCAGCGTATCTACAAGATGTTTCATATTTCATGAAATCTAACAATGAAAATTAAAACATTATTACATCTGTCAATATTAATTTTAGAAGTATCTACTTATAAAGGGTTAAGTAATATCAAAACGCAAGTGGAAATTGCTTGAAATAGTCAAGGTCATTTTTTTGTCACTGCTTATTATTTATCAATTATTTTTCCCAATCTTACTTATATGGTTACTAAAAAGAATTTGTCCTTATATATGCATTTTAACACTGCACCAGCTGGTTTACTTTCATAGCATTAAGAATTGAGGAATCATAGGATACCACTAGATGTTACTTCCTGCAGAAGAACTTAAAGGTATTGTTATGGATGTTTTTTCCGGAGGAACCGGAACTCTGCCCCAAGGCTTCACTATTGTTTCTTAACTTCTCCTCCTTTGCTTCTGCCTTCCTTCTATTCCCTGATTAGCAACTATTTGAATCTGTGTTTTGGAACTCAGGGAAGGTCAATAGGCTGAACAAAGCCTCCTCCTATACACCAAAAATACAGATGTGAAAAAGATTTGTATCAGAAAGGGTGACACAGGGTTCTGTTTGGTTTTAACTTATCCCTTCAGTTGATAGGCTGATTCAGTTCAGTTCAGTTCAGTCGCCCAGTTGTGCCTGACTCTTTGCAACCCCATGAATCGCAGCACGCCAGGCCTCCCTGTCCTTCACTATCTCCCAGATAGTGTGATACACATGAGTTTGCTCAAACTCAGGCCCAATGAGGTGATGATGCCATCCAACCATCCCATCCCCTGTTGCCCCCTTCTCCTCATGCCCTCAATCTTTCCCAGCATCAGGATCTTTTCCAGTGAGCTGGCTCTACACATCAGTGGCCAGAGTATTGGTGCTTCAGCATCAATCCTTCCAGTGAATATTTAGATTTGATTTCCTTTAGGCTTGACTGGTTTTGAGGTAGAAATTACTGGCAGTCAGGGGAGAACTCAGAGACCTTGGTCTTGTTTTCAGTAAACATCCTGCTCCATTGTGCTGAATTCCTGGAATATGTCTTTGGTCTGATAAATATCAGCACTCAGGTCCAGGGAAGGGCAGTAACTTCCATATGCCTGAGGGAAAAACAACTGATGGTCATTAATCTTAAGCCCATCTAGTCCTTTGTAAAATGGCCAGGGGACATGAAAAAGGGTGGTAGCTTAATTGGAGGTTCAAGAGAAGCTATAAAGCTGTTAAGTATTTTGACCTTTAAATTGATTGGTTAGAAATAAGGTGATTTAAGAACAGGTGCCAACCAAAAATGTACCAATTAATACTGGTAAAGATATAAAACTTGTAATCTTCACATTTTTGAGGAACTCTTTACCTACATCAGAGTCTATGCTGAGAGTTTGTATTTTTCTCCTCTTTAATAAATTCTATTTGCTTGCTACCATGAGCATTTGCATGTTCATTGGTGGATTCCACTCTTCGGCTCCCCAGAAAAGAACTTGGATTCCCATCTCAGTTTGATCTTCCAGTCCAAGGGACTGCAAAGAGTCTTCTATAGCACCACAGTTCGAAGGCATCAATTCTTCAGCATTCAGGCTTTTTTATTGCCCAGCTCTCACATCCATATGTGACAACTGGAAAAACAATAGCTTTGACAATACAGATCTTTGTAGACAAATGTCTCAGATTTTTAATATGCTGTCTAGGTTTCTCACTGCTTTTCTTTTAAGGAGCAAGTGTTTTTTAATTTCATGGCTGCAGTCACTATCCACTGTGATCTTTGAGCGCATAAGAAAATAATGTCATTGCTTCCATTGTTTCCCCATCTATTTGCCATGAAGTGATGGGACCAGATGCCATGATCTTAGTTTTTGGAATGTTGAGTTTTAAGCCAGCTTTTTCACTCTCCTCTTTCACCTTCATCAAGAGGCTCTTTGGTTCCTCTTTGCTTTCGGTTATAAGTGTGGTGTCATCTTCATATCTGAGGCTGTTGATATTTCTCCTGGCAATCATGATTCTAGCTTGTGATTCATCCAGCCTGGCATTTTGCATAATGTACTCTCCATATAAGTTAAATAAGCAGGGTGACAATACACAGCCTTGAAGTACTGCTTTCCCAATTTTGAACCAGTTCGTTTTTCCATGTCCAGTTCTAACTTCATGACCTGTATACAGGTTTCTCAGGAGACAAGGTGGTGTGGTATTCCCATCTCTTTAAGGATTTTCCATAGTTTGTTGTGATCCACACAAAGGCTTTAGTATAGTCAATGAAGCAGAAGAAGATGCTTTTCTGAAATTCCCTTGCCTTTTCTATGATCCAATGGATGTTGGAAGTTTGATCTCTAGTTCCTTTGGGTCTTTCCTATGTCCAGCTTGTACATCTGAAAGTCCTCAGTTCACATACTGCTGTAGCTTCTCTTGAGGGATTTTCAGCATGACCTTGCTAGCATGTGAAGTGAGTGCACTTGTACAGTGGTTTGAACTCTCTTTGGCATTGCTTTTCTTTGGGATAGGAATGAAAACTGACCTTTGAAGCCCTGTGGTCACTGCTGATTTTTCCAAATTTGCTGGCATATTGAGTGCAACACTTTCACAGCATCATCTTTTAGGATTTGAAATAGCCCAGCTGGAATTCCATCACCTCCACTAGCTTTGTTTGTAGTAATTCTTTGTAAGGCTCATTTGACTTTACACTCCAAGATGTCTGGCCCTAGGTGGGTGACCACACCATCGGGGTTCTCTGTGCCATTAAGACCTTTTTGTACAGTTCTGTGTATTCTTGTCACCTTTTCTTCATCTCTTCTGCTTCTGTTAGTTCCTTGCTGCTTCTATCCTTTATTGTGCCCATCTCTGCATGAAATGTTCATTGGTATCTCTAATTTTCTTGACGAGATCTCTACTAGTTTTCCCATTCTCTTTTTCCTCTGTTTCTTTGCATTGTTCACTTAGGAAGGTGTCTTATCTCTCCCTGCTATTCTTTGGAACTCTGCATTCAGATGGGTATATCTTTCCCTTTCTCCTTTGCTTTTTGCATCTCTTTTCTCAGCTATTTGTAAGGCCTCCTCAGATGACCATTTATGAATTATAGACTATTAACGGTTTTCCAGTTAAAAAATACTGTTTAGTATTTATATATGCAAGAAGTATCTATAGATGTCTCATTTGGGAAAACACAAAACCAAACTAAACTAAAGAAACAAATTCAACCTGTGTGGTAGGCAGAATAATGGTCTCCCCAAACATGTCTATGTCTTAATCCTTGGAATCCTGTGAGCATGTTAGTTTACTCTGTCAAAAGAAAGTGAAGGTTGCAGATGAAACTAAGGCAGCTAAACATCTGACTCTAAAAAATAGGGAGACTGTTCTGGATTATCCATGCCAACCCAAAGTAACCACAATGCTCTTTAAAAGTAAAAGGAGTCAGAAGGAGAAAATCGCTAGTGATGTGACTATGGAAGAAAGTTTCAGAGAGCTGCAAATGTTATGCTTTAAAGATGGGGGAAGGTAGCCTCTAGAAGCTGGAAAAGGAAAGGAAACTGATCCTCCCCCACATCTCCAGAAAGGAACAAACCTGTCAACATATTGATTTTAATCTAATGAGACTTGCTTCTGACTTCTGACCTAATAACTCTAAGATAATAAATTTGTGTTGTTTTCAGCCACTAACTTTGTGGTAATGTATTACAGGAGCTGTAGAAAACTAATATAATGAATTGGTTTGAAATTAATATAGAGAAAATTGAGTAATAACCCTCATAGGAAATAAATTTTTTCTCTAATGTTCAGTGACTAAAAATCATTTTTATATATCTTTTAAACATTTAAATATATTTTATATCATGTGATAAGAATACAATAGTAATGCAAATAGTTTTGAATACTGACCACAAAGAGATAGACAAACTAAATATATAATACAATAGGTCAGAAGAAGTAAATGGCTGTACAGCATCTAGAGGCAGGGCATTTAACCTGGATTTGGTGGGGAAAAAGACTTCTGGGATAAGAGGGCTCAAGAGATGAATAAATTTTAGTCTATGACATGGGTTGGGATGGATTGTTGAAAGGACAAACTATATGTGAAATGACAGGGAGTTTAAATAAAACTTGATAATCAAAACATTAGTTCAAACTAATTGTTCCCAAAGTAGCAAACCTGGAGTAAATTGTCATATCCTTCTCCAGGGGATCTTTGTGGCCTATGGATTGAATCTGTGTTCCCTGCATTACTGGACAATTCCATACCACTGAGGCACCTGGGAAGCCCCATTTTGTCCTTAATTCTTTCATTTCACTGGTCCTTGTAATTCTGAGATTAATTGTACATGTGTAGGGCAAAGATGAGGAGAGATGATTTATTGTCCTTTAGTAGCAGATCATGAAGTTAACCAGTTCTGACTATAAACAACTCACTCTAACTCCTAGTATCTGTATTTCTAAACAAGTATGCACTAGAGTCTTGTGACATTTTGTCTATTTTAAGAAACTGATGCTACCATATTCATTTCTTTATAAACAAAATCAAAGCACATAATTATAATTTCAGAGATTTCCATCACATTAGCTATTCTGAACACTCACCCCATCATTCTGGAAACACCAATTGCAACAGAAAAATAGTAACCCGTTAAATTTGTAAGTCCCAAAATACTTGAAGCATCTGCCTTTTAAGAAGATAAACTTGGAGGAGAAATTACACAGAAGACAGACTTGAATGACAATCCATCATCAACAGTAACCCAAACACATTAAGTGTTTTTGTGTATGATTTTTTAGTGTCAGTAAGATGATACATTCCTGGACATAGTATAGTAGCTGCCACCAGGGAAAACTGCCTTGCATTGTATTTCACTCTTTTATAGTTCACTTTTCACTGACCAGTTGTTACAACAGTAAATAGAAAAAAAACATTTAGAGACTATCCCTGAACACCTCATAAACATTGATTTAATGGACAATGCTTTTCAATTTTGTGCATGCCCATCATATTTTTAAACCTACATCAATCTCATCTATATATGTGCATCTATGATAGAAAACTCATAGAGAAAACTTGTTAATATCAAATTGATATTGTAACTGGGAGCTGAAAGGAAAAAACACTGTAAAATTTACTTTTAAAATCAATTATTCTGTGTTTCAGGCATGTAAGCTTGGGGCAAACATAATTCTATATAAGTGGTAAGAAATCTAAAAAATCTGATGGAAAAAAATGGACAGCCTGATACCTGGACATGAGTTATTGATTAACATCAATTTTAGCTATAATTATTCCTTCCTCTCTCATGTTTTCAGGATTCTCTCAGAGAAAATAATTAGAAAATTATGAAGAAGATAAGTTTTTCAGGGTTCCTGGTGCTTTCCTTCTCTTTTTTCCTAAAACTCACTTCTTTCTGGCCCTCATTTCTAGAGAGTAGTAGTTTTGTACTGTGTTTTTCTTTTAGAAAAATACAAAAAGGAACAATTTATTCACTCTTTTTTTTTTTTTTTAAATTTTAGTGTTTTGTTCAGCAAAACATGTGTTAGTCTTGCTATTAAACACTTTTGTTCTGGTAAACAGTTGGGCCAAGTATGGCATTTTGACAAAATCATGTGATTTGCAATTGCTGAAATCATGAGACTATTGACTTTTTATTAGAAGCCTAGACTGGTATATTATTTCAAGTCAGCAGGACCCCCAGGCTCTTTCTGTGTGCCCATAAGATACATAGGGAAGACTCTATCTTCATAGAGAAGACTATCATCATTTAAGGCCTTTAATTTCATGATTGTCTTCTGATTGATCACAAAATGGTTGCCAAAGCACCAGACATCATGATATGATAAAATAACAACAACAAAAACAACCAGAAGTAAGGAAGAGAGAGGAGAACAACTGTTCTATCAAAGAGGTTGATGGTTTTGATTACATTTTTTTTCACTGTCTTCACTCTTTTTGCTTTCTGGTTTCTAAAAAAAGGTCCAAATGTAATTATTATTCTTGCTCTTCTATAGGTAAAGTTTTAATCTTTTTTTTCTTTGAACTTCTTTCAAAGCAAAGGTCTCTGTTTGCTTTAATATTCTGAACTTTGAAAATGATATTATTCAGAGTGCAGTGTGTGTGTGTGTGTGTGTGTGTGTGTATTAGTGTGTGTGTGTATGTGTAGATTTTTCAGAATATATCCTTCTTGGTGTTCTCTGTGCTTTCTGGACCTGTGGTTTGATGTCTGTCATAATTTTGGAAATTTCTCAGTAATTATGATTTAAACATTTCTTCTGTTCCTCTCTCTCTTCTTCCAATATTCCCATTATATGTATGTTATACATTCTATAAGTGTTCCACAGTTCTTGAATATTCTGTCCTGTGTTTCCATTCTGTTTTCTTTCACATTTCAGCTTTGGAAGTTTCTACTAAAATAACTTAAAGCTCACTGACTCTTTCCTCCACTATGTTCAGTCCACTGATGAGCTCATCAAGGCATTCTTCATTCCTCTTATTGTCTTTTTAATTTCTGTCATATCATTTTGATTTCTTGTTAGATTTTCTGTCTTCCTGTTATATTAGCAACGTCTCTTGTATACTATTCACTTCCTTTTTTATTAGAGTCTTTAGTGCATTGATGATGATTATTTTAAATTCACAGTCTGATAATTCCAAATAACTCTGCCATATCCAAGTCTGGCTCTGATGCTTGCCTTGTGTCTGTAGACAGTGGTTTTTGTCCTTTACAGTGCCTGGTGATCTTTGCTGTTGTTGTTGTTGTTGAAATCTGGACATAGTACATTGAGTAAAAGTGAACTGATGAAGGCAACTTTAGTGTAAGGTTTGTGAAATGGAATATCTCCTGCCAAATCAATAAACAAGAATGTAATAGCCATCAGTGATTTTGGGCCTCCAAATGTGAAGTCTCCCAAAAGGGAAATAATGTCAGTGATTCAGCAGAGGCCACCACCCTCCACAGTGATTGCTGAGGAGCTGGGATGTTGGTGGTAAGAAATAATTAAAAACAAACAAACAAACAGGATGCTGGCCCCAGATAGCTGAGATTCTTGTGATAGGAATGACTTCAATAATCCTAGACTCTTGCGTCATCCTAGACTCTTGCACTCTAGCATAGAAAAGTGCTAAATTCCTTGAGATATCTGGTTTTCCTTAATTAGCAGTAACCTTTGATGTTTAGACTGCCTATCTCCTTTGCTGCAAACTTCTATATATCTTGACTCCTTCCCCCACCTCCTTGGAGCTGTCTCTCGTGCAACCTGAAACGCTGTCTCCTGGGTTTGAAGTCCTAAGATTCTCCCACTGAATAAAATACTCTCTACTTTCAGTCTCTGACTGATTTTTACATTGACAGTTTTCATGTTTATCCAGCTAGGAGTTAGGCTGTGTTATCTACTATTAGCTGTAGGTCTGTTGTTAGAGACTAAGATTTCCTCATACCCTTGTTTTAGTTTCCCCTGTTTTCTGTTTTCCTTAGGACTCTTTAAAGTATGAGCCCACAGTTCTTTTGTCTGTTATCCTCTGTTATTATAGAAGGGCACTGCTGATGTGGTGGTAAGATGTGTGTATGGGGAGGGAAGAAAGCATTGTATACTCCTAAAATCTGGTCTCAATCTTCTAGAAAGAGCCTCCGTTGGTTACTTCCCTCACCCCAAATTGCCGGGAGCCAGCATGGGAGATCCCACCCATGACAAGGTCATGCGGAGAGGCCTGATGGGCAAGGCGAGTCAGGTCTTGAGGGGTCCTCTGTCTGAGCATCTACCCTGAAACTAAAATCTGTCTGTTTACTCTCTGTTATACTATACTCTTCTGACATTACCACCTTTTCTCTGGAAAGAGTTAACTTAGGGCTTCAGTTAACAGTCTTCTGCATATAAAAAAGAATGCCTCGGCTTAACCTCTTTGATGGCTCTCTAACTTATCTGCCCGGACTTTACAATTTGTGAATTGCTTACAGCCCCCAACCGCGAGAGGTACAAAGCTTAAAGCATCTTAAAGATACAGAGCCTTTTCTAAAGAGCTAAAAATCATATTGGTGACGGATTTCATTGTCGACTCAATGATTGCTGCCAGGCCTCCATATTCTTTATCTTTTAGGCACCTGGGAGGATATTAATCAATGTAATCAGGATATGGAAAAAGTATATAGTAGTTTTGATGTTAGCAACACTAGACTTTTGAGTTAATTACTTTTCTTTTGTTATAAATCACTGTACGCCTTTTACTTGTTATAAATTGCTGTATCTCTGCTATGTAAGAATGTAACTTTAACTTTATTTAGTGTTTTCTGAGAGTGGCACCAGACTTTGAGAAGAACAACACAAATAAGTCTTCTGGTTGACAAACCCTTATCAGAAAAGGGCCATAAAATGTTAATTGGCCCTTTGGGCCAGAAGATGATGTAAATCACCTAAGACTTGTGTATACAACTAGGTATGCAGAGAGAAAAGCCTGGTTTTGATAAGAGTCTGGGCTGCTAACGCTGCATAATTTTGTATTACCCATTGATCTCTATGTACAATCAAAAAGGTATAAAAGGCCTTTCTAGACAATAGAGGCTGGGCCAGTCATTGGAAGGACTGGTTTCCCCCATGTCTCTTCCTTACTCTATTTTATGGCTGAATTCCCATCTGGGGCGTGGAGGCTAGCCATGTCTACTTACTTGGCCCGGCTGTTAAGTTCCATGCGAGAGGGAGTCTAAGGCAGGGCACCCTCTGATATTCAAGAGGATGCTGGTGGCCTAACGTAAATGGTGCAAAGTTCTTGTCCTGAAGTTTTATTAGTTCTCCATGTAAACCAAGTCATTCAGCCTCTTTTCTCCACTTAATTTTCCTACTATACTATTTCTTCCTAATCTAATCTTATATTTCTAATTAAATAAATAAATAAGTTTTTCCTCACCTACGCCATCCCCGCTTCAAATTACTCTGGATCCACCGGGGCTGGACCTTGGCACCAAATAAAAGGATACACAGAAGAACTGTACAAAAAAAGGTCATAATGATCAGATAACCTCGATGGTGTGATCACTCACCTAGAGCCACACATCCTGGAGTATGAAGTCAAGAGAGCCTTAGGAAGCATTACTACAAACAAAGCTAATGGTAGAATTCCAGCTGGGCTATTTCAAATCCTAAAAGACGATGCTGTAAAAGTGTTGCACTCAATATACCAACACATTTGGAAAACTCAGCAGTGGCCACAGGACTGGAAAAAGTCAGTTTTCATTTGTATCACAAAGAAAGGCAATGCCAAAGAATGTTCAACGACTATACAATTTTATTAATTTCACATGCTAGCAAGGTAATACTGAAAATCCTTCAATCTAGGCTTCAACAGTATGTGAACTGAGAACTTTCAGATAAACAAGCTGAATTTATAAAAGACTCAGAGTAACTAGAGATCAAACTGCCAACATCCATTGGATCATAGAAAAAGCAAGGGAATTTCAGAAAAAAAAAAGAAAATCTACTTCCACTTCTTTGACTACTCTAAATCCTTTGTGTGGCTCACAACAAACTGCGGAAAATTCTTAGAGATGGGAATACTAGTCCACTTTGCCTGCCTCCTGGGAAACCTGTATGCAGGTCAAGAAGAAACTATTAGAACAGGATATGGAAAAACAGACTGGTTTAAAATAGGAAAAGGAGTACATCAAAGCTGTATGTTGTCATCTTGCTTATTTAACTTATATGCAGAGTACATCATGCAAAATGCCAGGCTGCATGAATCATAAGCTAGTATCACAGATTGCTGGAAGAAATATCAACAATCTCAGATAAGCAGATGGTAACACCCTAATGGCAGAAAGCAAAGAGGAACTAAAGATCTTCTTGGTGAAGATGAATGAAGAGAGTGAAAAAACTGGCTAAAACTCCACATTCCAAGACTAAGATCATGACACCCAGTACCATCACTTCATGGCAGAGGATGGGGAAAAATGGAAACAGTGACAGACTTTATTTTTTTGGTATTCAAAATAACAGTGGATAGTGACTGCAGCCATAAAATTGAAAGAGGATTGCCCCTTGGAAGCAAAGTTATGAGAAAGCTAGGCAGCATATTAAAAAGCAGAGATATCACTTTGCTAACAAAAGTCTGAATAATCAAAACTATGGTTTTTCCAGTAGTCATGTAGAGATGTGACAGATGGACCATAAGAAGGCTTAATGTCAAAGAATTGGTGCCTCCAAACTGTGGGGCTGGAGAAGACTTGAGAGTCCCTTGGACTGCAAGGAGATCAAACCAGTCAATTCTAAAGGAAATCAGTCCTGAATATTCATTGGAAGGACTGATGCTGAAGCTGAAGCCCCAGTGCTTTGACCACCTGAGGTGAAGGTGAGCTCACTGAAAAAAATCTTAAGCTAGGAAAGATTGAGGGCTGGAGGAGAAAGGGGTGACAGAGGATGAGATGGTTAGTTGGCATCACTGACTCAATGGACATGAGTTTGGGCAAACTCCATAAGATCATGAAGGACAGGGAAGCCTGATTTACTGCAGTCCATGGGGTCACAAAGAGTTGGACATGACTTAGCAATTGAACAACAACAAATTAAAGACCAGAGGGGGTTGGAATTAAATAGATCCCTTCCTTCAGGTTGGTTAGGCTTTGATAAAACCCAAGTTGTTTAGGCTTTCATAAAATAGTTTTCTTTGAGAGAAGGCCTCTCTTCCTAAAGACAGCAGAGAGCTCTGAGGGTATTTCAAAATGGTTGCTTTCTGTGCTGGCCTGTCTAGTTTTGAGGGCAGAAGTCTACCCTGTGAAAACAATTCTTTTGTGGGTCTAAGAAGAGTTGTTGATTTTCAATTTGTTCAGCTGTTTTTTTCTTGTAAGGAGAGGAGTGGTGATTCCAAGCTCTTCACATGTCAGACTGGAAGCTCAAAGTGCATGATTCATTTTAAATACTAAAAATCACTATGGATTTCTGCTTGATTGTGGTTTGTGCATTTATATATTTCAACTACCTATGAAATGAGAATGAGGTACCATATATTGAAGTACACCATGTAATTATATGTAACATTTTCACAAAGGCCTATACAGGTTTTCAAAAGGAAAATATGTGATGTGAATAAAACATGTCATGTGAAAAAAATATGTTATGTGAGAACATGTTCAGTTCAGTTCAGTCACTCAGTCATGTCCGACTTTTTGCAACCCCACGGACTGCAGCATGCCAGGCTTCCTTGTCCATCACCAACTCCCAGAGCTTGCTCAAATTCATATCCATCGAGTTGGTGATGCCATCCATCCATCTCATCCTCTGTCATCCCTTTCTCCTCCTGCCTTCAATCTTTCCCAGCATCAGGGTCTTTTACAATGAGTCAGTTCTTTGCATCAGGTAGCCAAAATATTGGAGCTTCAAGTTTAGCATCAGTCCTTCCAATGAAGATTCAGGACTGATTTCTTTTAGGATTGACTGGTTTGATCTCCTTGAAGTCTAAGGGACTCTCAAGAGTCTTCTCCAACACCACAATTCAAAAACATAAATTTTTCAGTGCATCAATTCATCAAAATCATAAATTCTGGAGAAATAACTCCAGAAAGAATGGTGTGACAGAGCCAAAGCAAAAACAACGTCCAGCTGTGGATGTGACTTGTGATGGATGTAAAGTCTGATGCTGTAAAGAACAATATTGCATAGGAACCTGGAATGTTAGGCCATAAATCAAGGTAAACTGGAAGTGGTCAAACAGGAGTTGGGAAGGGTGAAAATCCACATTTTAGGAATCATTGAACTAAATGGCCTGGAATGGGCAAATTTAATTCAGATGACCATTTTATCTACTACTGCGGGCAAGAATCCCTTAGAAGAAATGGAGTAGCCCTCATAGTCAACAAAAGAGTCTGAAATGCAGTACTTGGGTGCAATCTCAAAAAATGACAGAATGATCTCTGTCTCTTTCCATGTCAAACCATTCAATATCACAGTAATCCAAGTCTATACCACACCAATAATGCTGAAGAACACTTACAAGACCTTCTAGAACTAACACCCCCCAAAGATGTCCTTTTCATCATAGGGGACTGGAATACAAAAGTAGGAAATCAAGTGATACCTGAAGTAACAGGCAAATTTGGCCTTGTAGTACAAAATGAAGCAGGGCAAAGGCTAACAGAGTTTTGTCTAGAGACATGTTCATTGAAACATAATTCAGTGCTAGCCATGCACAAGAATCTGATTACCATCTCTAATCTCTCGTTCCCTAATTCTCCTCTGCTCGGTCCATTCCCTTGGTGAGATAAGGTGTGCATGTGTGACATTTCTTGTAGTTGGTGGGGATTCAGGAGGAAAAAGCCCAAGAAATACTTCTTTGTTTGTACAACATAGGGAGTTGGAAATACAGATGTCGCTGATTTTTATTAGGAGAACATGGACAACCATCTGACAATATCACAGAAGATAAACCATATGTTGGACATCTTCTAAAATTAAAATACACACAGCCTTTGATTTGGCATTTCCTCTATTAAGAATTAATTTTATTAATACATTAGCATATGCATAAAAGATTTATGCATAAGAATATCTACAAAGTTTAGAAACAGTCTCAATATTAATGTGAAAGTATTAGAGATGGTCTCTTAGTTCACAGTAGCCTTGCCAGGTGGTCCATGGAAAAAATTACTATTACAACAAAGACAATGGAGAACAGGGAGGCAGGATAAATTATATCTAATTAGTAGTACACTATTATCTAATTGGTAGTCACCTATTCTTAATCCAGTAAATCATGTTGTTTTCTCTCAAATTAATTGTGCATTTAGTTCTATCTTATTATTTCAGTTTAAGTAAGATAATTTTCCTTTTACTTGAATTTCTAAGCCTTTCATTATTCTTTATCCTCCAGCTATACAAAGGTATAGTTGATGTTTCTAAGAATAATAACTGTGGATTTTTAATCCCCTTCAAAGTTTCTCTAAATATATCTGAACATTTTAGGAATATGTGATAATGTCTGATTAGTATTATATATTAGATTTATTTCCTTGACATCATTTATGCTTGTAATGTTTAGATTAACATTGGTTCACACTTTGGAAAAGTAGCATTTTATTTGACATTTTCAAAGAGCAGAAATAGTTTTTTGCCTACTAATCTTTAAAAAAAAATGAAGTGTCAGCCTGATGATGTCATTTTGAGCAGTATAATCATTTCACCAATGACCCTTTCCACTTTCATGAACTCTTACCTTATCTGAACAAAAGTGCCATGTTCTTTGTGTTGTTTCTAATATGATCACTTTTTCTCATAATATCCTTTGTCACTGTCTCAACATTTTTAAAGGGAGAAATGGTTTCTACCACAGAACATAACATTAACATCTTTGAACAATATTATGAGCCATAACGTATTTATTTATGGTGAGTTTTTTGTTTTGTTTTTTTTACATTAGACCAAGTCAATAAGTTATTCAGGTTAAATCATAATAAAATGAATGAAATGGTAATTCTCATGGAGATTATCTGTGTATAGTGGACACAGTTTATTTGATATTTTTTTCTACACAAGTTGACATGAATTATGTGTGCATGTGTGTGATCAGTTGTGTCTGACTCAACAATACTATGAACTGTAGACTGCCAGACTCTTCTGTCTCTGGGACTCTGCAGGCAAGTATACTGGAGTGGGTTGCCATTTCCTTTTCCAGGGATCTTCCTGACCCAAGGATTGAACATACATCTCCTGTGTGTCCTACATTATCAGGTGGATTCTTTACCACTGAACTACATGGGAAACCCATTGTGAATCATATACTCATCCTAAAAATGACTTGATAAAGTACCACTTTCTTTCAAATGAACATTATTAATTAAATGTTCTGAACCAAAAGGTTTGACATAGTACTTTAACTAGATATTTTACAATACTAACTTTCAAAAGCGTCACTCAAATTATTAGGTCAGTGAAAAGTAAAAGTTAAAGAGAAGTAGGATTTGGAAGCTCACAAGTCAATAATGCTAATAGTAATGATAAAACAATAACAATAAGAGTAATAACTCCAAAGAGATACAAGAAATGTATTAGAAAGATTTTAAAATTAAAAAAAAAATGTTGTCATGAATATCATATTTGAGTTTTTATTTATTAAACCAGAAACTAAAATAAGAGAATGTGGCAGATTGTATGTTCCCAAAATGACCACAGCGATATCTCAGCTCACAAATCCTCCTTTAGAACCTTGTAACTTTTCAAGTAGTGGAGTCAGTTTCCCTCTTCTGTTTAATCTAGGTGGGATATGACGGTTCCAAAGAATAAGATGGGTTGAAAAGGATAAATCTGCGTGATTTCCAAGGCTAAATAAAAAAGGGCTACATAGATATTCTGAGACATTCTGAAAATCAACCTCTCTCTCTCTCTTCTTCCTCTTCTTCCTTCTTCTTACTCTTCCTTCTTTTCTTTCTTTTCTGGGGCTGAACCCATACACCATGTTCTAAGGAAGTCCTGGTCATACTGAGAGGTTGTATATAGATATTCCAGCCAACAGTTCCAGAAAAGTTTTGATTCACAGCCAGCTTCAAACACTAGACACGTAAATGAATGAATCTTCAGATGATTTCAACTTTGAAACTTTTCACTGCCTCAGTTCAGTTCAGTTCAGTCGTGTCTGACTCTTTGCGACCCCATGAATCGCAGCACGCCAGGCCTCCCTGTCCATCACCAACTGCCGGAGTTCACTCAGATTCACGTCCATCGAGTCAGTGATGCCATCCATCCATCTCATCCTCTGTCGTCCCCTTCTCCTCCTGCCCCCAATCCCTCCCAGCATCAAAGTCTTTTTCAATGAGTCAACTCTTCGCATGAGGTGGCCAAAGTACTGGAGTTTCAGCTTTAGCACCATTCCTTCCAAAGAAATCCCAGGGCTGACCAGTGCTGCACAAATATCAGGCTGATGCACAAAATGGTTTATTATCGTTTTAAGCCACTCAGTTTTAGGGTGCTTGTTTATGTAGTCATAGTAACTAGAACACAGAGCAGCAAGCATTCTTATTGTTTTTCTGCTCCACCAGTATATAAATAAACTCTATAACAGCAAGAACAAAATCTGTTCATAGTGCTTCTGCAATGTCTGGCACATAGTATGTATGAAGTAGAAATCAAGTGAAGTAATCAATAGAATTTTGACTAAGCTGTTTCAATACCAAAACTTGCAAGAATGTTGGTATGTTTCTCAATGTCTTTTCAGCTTCAAAATGCCTTAATTATTTATACTAGAAAGAAAGTCTCTCTCTTTCTGTGCTGTTACACATTGGATTTTTCTTAGAAAGCAGTCAAATCATTAGAAAACATCAATTAATAATAGTATAAAAGGCTCAAAATTAACCCTCTCTCTCATGCCTTGGAACATACTGTTCTTTCTTCAGAAGTAACTTCTTAGTTATTTAATTTCTTCAAGCTTTCTCAAAGCTTTTCTCCTCTTCTTGAAAGCTGACACCACCTAAACCTTCCCAGTAACACACATTTTTACACCTTTACTTCTTTGTAAGTATATCTGTTTTTTTTTTTAATTGTAGCTTGCCTAAGATTAATTAATTTAGCCATCTTGCATGTGGATTGTCAGCACTTTTCAAATTTAGAGGACATTAGCAATACACAACATGCAGAATGAATCCATGTGTCTGTGTTCCACTGCCTCAGTCATGTATCAGGTTCCTCTGGCAAGAAGGGAAGCAAGGCACCATTAGTATTTTCTACAGATTTTAAGCAGCATCCCACTATCTGCCCTTCTTTCCTCTATTAATATGGAGGACAAGTGGTTTACGTCATATTTATTGTTAAGTCGGCCAGTATATCTTTTCTGCTTTAGCCTGCTTATCTAGTGTTGTCCTTTGCTAGATTTCATCACTGTTCTTTCATTCCCCTAAATTTACCCTAACACCAGGTGGTTTTGTTTGGCAGATGTTTCTAAAGGTTAGGAAGTACCAGGATGCAACTACCACATAGAACTGGAAATACCTGTAAATCCAGTGTTAGACATCACTCTGGCTAGAACTGCATCATACATTTCCCAGAGAAGATGATTTTTCACTGCCTAATTGTTCTCTTCAGATTCAGGTCTCTTGTTATATTTCTAGGGCCTCTCCTTTCTATTGCTAAGTCCCAGTTCACACTGTAGTTATCTTCCAACCTTGTGTCTAAGCTCTGTTTCCTCATCAGAAAATCTACAAATTATTATTAAGGTTCTCTGCTTACAAATGAGACATTTCTAGGGTGACTGCATTCCTTACCAATGCAAAAACTTATAATGTCTTGGAAAAAATTGGTGCATTTTGGAGGAAAGAGAAAGATGAGACTTTTCTTCTAGGCAAAATTAATGGGAATAATATCTATGGCAGTATAGAAAATATATATCCTGCTTCTTTTGTTATCCTTCTGATGCATTGTTAATTATTTTGCATGCAGTAAATACATGAAAAATAATAAATGGTTAAAAGGAAGGAAAAATCTAGAAATCTCCTACAAATTTATTTTATGATTATAATTAAGGTTGGTATTGTTGAAGAGTTTCACTGAACAGAAACTGAAAAATGATTCTCAATATTTAAGTATTGTTTATCAGCTAAAAAATGTGAGAAAAAACATTTCAGGAGTTTATCTCAAAAATAAATATTATGAGTTTGAAGATGAGATAATTCTATGGTTTAAAAAGCTTTTGTAATAGATTCATTTACATGAATGTAAAAATATAGTTTTAGAAGAATCTTACATCCTTTTATTAATATTTGCATAGAGGAAATGAGGGAAGCCATCTTGAGCCTATGAATGGGTACGTTTCATCCATTGTTACTTAATATACCAAATTAGAGCTCTTTCTTTATGAATCTAACATTTAGTAATCAGAGAAAGAGGTAACAAGGTGAATAGGGCAAAAACTTGTGACCCGCAGGTCATAGAAAAGACTGCTATACTGCAACCCCAAAGGCTATTCACATCACAGCTGTAAGGACTGAATATGAATTAACAAACTTTAAAAGGCTTTTTTCAAGATGTTTTAATAACATACATTTGAATAGGATAATATTACTTGCAAAAGAGCACATTAATAATCTATCTGTTTTTGAATACTACCTTACTCCATTTAGAATGTTACATCATACACATCTCTAATGGAGATGAATTTCTTCATTAATATCCAGAAGATGGAACATATTACTAAATATACACTTATCAGTGCCAGCAGATATTGAAGAGGAAGTAGAAACAAATATGACTCATTGAACTAGAATTATAACTTTTTTTGAATTATAACATTATCATTAAAAATGTACAGTTTAAGCAAAAAGAGAAAGTCCCTATTACACTGTCTAAAGGGAATCCATTCAGTTCAGTTCAGTTCAGTCATTCAGTTGTGTCCAATTCTTTGTGACCCAATGGACTGCAGGAGGCCAGGCTTCCCTATCCATCACCAAGTCCCAGAGCTTACTCAAACTCATGTCCATCAAGTCGGTAACGTCATCCAACCATCTCATCCTCTGTCATCCCATTCTCCTCCCACCTTCAATCTTTCTAGCATCAGGGTCTTTTCAAATGAGTCAGTTCTTCCCATTAGGTGGCCAAAGTATTGGAGTTTCAGTTTCAGCAACAGTCCTTCCAATGAATGTTTAGGACTGATTTCCTTTAGGATTGACTGGCTAGATCTCCTTGTAGGAGTGCAGTTTCTCAGCTCCCTATTCCCATCTGTATTTTCCCTTTCCTATATCTGCATCCCGCCTCCCCCAACCCCCGCCCCACACACATACTTTTTTTTTTGCTCCATATAATGGCTAATTCCATGTGCAATGCTTTTTTCCTGACCCAAGTGCCATCCTTATTTCTTATGTATTTTTAGTGTCTTCCTCCCTATATCTTGATTATTAAATCTCACAAGTCCTTTATCTTAGTACATCTGTTTAAAAAATTATTTATTTGTTTATTTTATTTTTGGTTGTGGTGTGTTTTTATTAATAACTGTGTGGACTTTTCACTAGTTGTGGAGTGTAGGGGCTACTCCCTAGTTGCAGTGCATGGGCTTCTCATTGTGGTGACTTCTCTTGTTGCGAAGCATGGGTACATGGTCTCCAGTAGTTGTAGCACATGGGTTCAATAGTTGTGGCCCCAGGGCTCTAGAGCACAGGCTCAGTAGTTGTGGCACATGGGCTTAGTTGTTCTAGGCATGTGGGATCTTTTCAGACCAGAGATGGAATCCATGTATCCTGTGTTGGCAGGTGGATTCTTTACCATTGAGCCAACAGGGAAGCCGTTAGTACATACTTCTAAGTAAAACAAAATAAAGCAATCTCTCTGTCTGCATCTTTCAGTTATTACCATTTAGCTCTCAGATCAGTTCAGTTCAGTCTCTCAGTCGTGTCCGACTCTTTGCGACCCCATGAATTGCAGCACACCAGGCTTCCCTGTCCATTACCAACTCCCGGAATTCACTCAGACTCACATCCATCGAGTCAGTGATGCCATCCAGCCATCTCATCCTCTGTTGTCCCCTTCTCCTCCTGCCCCCAAACCCTCCCAGCATCAGAGTCTTTTCCAATGAGTCAACTCTTTGCATGAGGTGGCCAAAGTACTGGAGTTTCAGCTTTAACATCATTCCTTCTAAAGAACACCCAGGGCAGATCTCCTTTAGAATGGGTTGGTTGGATCTCCTTGCAGTTCAAGGGACTCTCAAGAGTCTTCTCCAACATCACAGTTCAAAAGCATCAGTTCTTCGGCGCTCAGCCTTCTTCACAGTCCAACTCTCACATCCATACATGACCACAGGAAAAACCATAGCCTTGACTAGATGGACCTTTGTTGGCAAAGTAATGTCTCTGCTTTTCAATATGCTATCTAGGTTGGTCATAACTTTCCTTCCAAGGAGTAAGCGTCTTTTAATTTCATGGCTGCAGTCACCATCTCCAGTGATTTTGGAGCCCCAAAAAAATAAAGTCTGACACTGTTTCTACTGCTTCCCCATCTACTTGCCATGAAGTGATGGGACCAGATGCCATGATCTTGGTTTTCTGAATGTTGAGCTTTAAGCCAACTTTTTCACTCTCCTCTTTCACTTTCATCAAGAGGTGTTTTATTTCCTCTTCCCTTTCTGCCATAAGCATGGTGTCATCTGCATATCTGAGGTTATTGATATTTCTCCCAGCAATCTTGATTTCAGCTTGTGCTTCTTCCAGTCCAGCGTTTCTCATGATGTACTCTGCATATAAGATAAATAAGCAGGGTGACAATATATAGCCTTGACGTACTCCTTTTCCTGTTTGGAACCAGTCTGTTGTTCCATGTCCAGTTCTAACTGTTGCTTCCTGACCTGCATATAGATTTCTGCAGAGGCAGGTCGAGTGGTCTGGTATTCCCATCTCTTTCAGAAGTTTCCACAGTTTATTGTGATCCACACAGTCAAAGGCTTTGGTATAGTCAATAAAGCAGAAATAGATGTTTTTCTGGTACTCTCTTGCTTTTTCGATGATCCCTCAGATGTTGGCAATTTGATCTCTGGTTCCTCTGCCTTTTCTAAAACCAGCTTGAACATCTGGAAGTTCACGGTTCACGTACTGCTGAAGTCTGGCTTGGAGAATTTTGAGCATTACTTTACCAGAGTGTGAGATGAGTGCAATTGTGCGGTAGTTTGAGCATTCTTTGGCACTGCCTTTCTTTGGGATTTGTCTTACTAATACATAGTTAATCTTTTGAGAGTATTTTAGACTTGCTGACTTTCTCATACTCATGTCTGTTATTCAACTCATAATACACTGTATTTTTCTCTCCTAAAACTATACAATCTGTCGTTATCACAGACATTAATTCTCTGTCTTGCCTAATCCTAGTGTGAATGACAGCCTTGCTTTTAATTGAAATCCATAGAATCTTCCATTGTGGATTAACTCTTCATCATCAAAACTTTCCTTTTACTCATCTTTCAAGACAACCCATTCTCTTCTTTTTCCAATCAGAATACCACACTTCAATAGGTATCCTCTTGTCTGTCTTTTTCTCTCTCTCCCTTTATGATTTTGTCCCTCTCCATAATTCAGGAATCATTCTTATAGCCATGATCATTATATCTCTACTTATATCTTGGCAAAGCCTGAGATGATATCATTGAGATTCATGATGGACCTCTGTAAACCCTTTATACGGCAACTGCTGTAAATTCCGTATGAAGCATGTTGAAAGAAAAAAGTGATCCCATTTGTTATGAAAGAAACATTGGAGATGGAATGACACATTAGTGGTGGCCTAAGGGAAGAGGACTTTTTTTTTTTTTTTTGGTAAAACTAATTTGGGGGCAAAAGCAGAGAAATTTTCCATGTGTATACTTGCATTGACCTTTTTGATATGACTTCCACAACCTTTGTATCATACTATAAAAGCACAACACCACCTTATAGAACAACTTCACTAAAGAGCTTCTGATATGGGAACAGATTAAACAGTGTGCAAAAGCAATTGGCTGCTCTCTAATGTAATTTTTTTCTTACTTAAATTTGGCCTTTTGAAACACTGCCTTATTTTTGATGAACTTGTAAGCAGGTGCATATGTGGAGCAGAATCCAAATGAAAAGTAGTTAGTTAAAAAAAAATGTTACACATTCAAGGGTTTGATAATCAATATGTGCCTGTGTACTCTGTTGCTTCAATAGTGTTGGACTCTTTATGACCCCATGGACTAACCCACAAAGCTCCTCTGTCCTTGAGAGTCTCCAGGCAAGAATACTGGAGTGGGTTGCCGTGCTCTCCTCTAGGGGATCTCCCCGACCCAGGGTTTGAATCTGCATCTCCTGCATTGCAGGAAAATTCTTTACTACTGAGCTACCACAGAAGCCCAATAAATCAATATATGTTGCATCTATTTATGAATAAAGTGAAAGAAAGAGTTGAGAATTAAATCTAGAAATCCAGAACCAAATCCTGTGACAGAGATTTATAGAACTTGAGAGCTAGAATGGATCATTTAATAGAAAATAAGATTGAGGATTATGATCTTGCCAACTCCACACTTAAACTGAAGGAACACTGAAATTTATATCCCCTGGACCCCATTTTTAAAAATCTTATTAATCAATGATTGTATTCAATTATTCTCCTTTAGTTTATCAAGATAAACACAATGCAATGGGAACAAAATTCCTGAAAAATTCAATTAGCAAATTTTATTTTATGTGAAGGGACTATATAGATCCAATTATAAGATTTCAGAAATTTCAAGTTATCAAAACAATGAAAAACTTGAGGGACTTAGCACGCTTTGAATTGTTGGTTTTATGTAGCACATTATACTGTACAAGCTGTAATGAATGTTGATTCTATTTTTTTTTTCAAATTAGGTATTGGTACAGCTAAAATGTAATAGTAAGCTAGTAAGGAAAAGTGTGATAATTTTATCATAATATAACTTGTATAATTTTATAAGTTGCTATACACCGACAGGTTATAAGTGGATTCTATTGAAAAAGAAGTATAATGCAAAACAGAACTGTATGACTGCTTTGAACAGTTGAATTCCAGAATCTTGCACATATTTTCATTTGTAACTTGAACATAATTGAAATAGCACTGGCATATATAAAGAATCTGATGCAATCTCTTTCTTTCTCCTTCTCTCCCTTTTTTATAAATGCCACTTTTATCTTGGAGTCATTATAGTTAGAGTGAAATTACAGCCTTATGACATAGCAACAAATATTTCCTATATCCCCAAATATTATTTCGCTATTGATTTTGCCACCTCATATGTTTTATAATTGCATCTCATTTACTGAAGATAATTCTAAATAATTGATCTAAATGTTCCTCTCAACTTTAGGCAATACCATGTTGGCATATTTGTAAAAATGTGCAAAACAAGACAACAGAATTATCTAAAATAATGTAAAATTCAAGAAGCTTACAACTTGTTATAACCTACATACTTATTTAAAGTTCAGCTGGTTTCCAGAAAGAAAGAAAAAAAAGTGCATGCCAAGTCTGTAGGTTATAAAGCATGTCTAGAAATAGTAAAATAAATCACCACAGGAAGATGAATTGTTGAATGAAAGGTGAAAGAACTTTTCCTTGTACAGCAATCAGGAATCCACTGAACAAAACAAATTATCCCCTGTGAACCATCTGAAGAGTGGCCTCAGAGAAATAAAAGGATTTTAAATATAAAAGACTTCTGTGAATGTGTATAGGTAACTGCTTTGCACATGAGACTGCATGATAATAAATGCACATTCCTTAAGCTTATTTTAAATAATGTTTCAATTTTATTAAAATAAAAATACACTACAGGTTTTTTATAGGAGAACATTTCCTTAAATTTTATTTATTCTTGAATAAATAAATCAAATAGATCTGGAAGAAAGAACTTTTTATGTTGCAAAGGTAATAGTAAGATGAACTAACTCTGAATTCCACCTAACACAAAGTAGTATAATTTTTACTATACTTTATGTTTCTTGTAGTTAAAATAAATTTGGCTAGATCACCTAAAATCATGGAGTTTGAATTTATTAACTATGACCTAGAAATATACTGCAGTTTTAAAATGAATGTAGTAAAATTAGACTTTCTATGAAGGATGAAACATAAGTTTGCAAAAACCTTTGAATTGAAACATGAATGGTCTTTTGTTTATTTCCATTTTTGAACAGTTACTGACAAGTACCTTCTTTTTTATTTTTTCAATTAAACCACATTTTGTCACCTCTGGGAAAAGTAAAATGTTATTTTGTGCACCATTAAAAGATATAAGTTGTACTTGATTCATAAATTAAGCTCACTCATCTCACAGATTCTCCCACATGGGTTTAAATAAGCCTGGACTGTGCAAGCATTCAGTTACTGCACAATAGATCAGGGTTTTCTGCCTTAGATTTAGACTGACCTTGATTTCTACAGGACTCCTGAATAGACGAATCAATTATAGTGCTATAAAATCACCTTGGCTCCGTCCCACACAATCTTCCTTTCTCTCTTGTTTATGCCCACATATACACAGGCAGCTAGATGGTATACCTTGAGAAGCCAGACACAGGATGTCAGCCAGCCATGGCTCTTTTGAGCTAAGCAGCGAGAGAAGATACATCTCCTGAATACTATGTTAGTCTTGCCAAAAACCTCTTTTATCTTCCTTCTGTCCTGAAATCCATAATCATGTTTCCTTTTTTGGACTTTCCATATTTGTTGCCAGGCCTATCCTTCTCAAATTTGTACTATCAAAAAACACATATTACGCATGTGGAACAATAGGATAAATGGAGGGCCCCTGGCTTTTCTGATTGTTAGAGATTACTATCTCACACTTTGAGAAGCTCTGACTTAGAAAAATGATAAAACAAAAAAATGCAACGTATGTATAGATTATTTCATACATAGTGCTCCAATATATTTTTTGAGAGCATCCTCCATAGTTTGTTTTTTCCCGTATTCACCTATACACTGCTGGTTCCAAAGTAAGCAGAGAGAGATTAAATGAACTCCTTTAGTAACTATAACTGGTTCTGCTTCATGGGCACATTATAAATGTTCATTGCTTCCCACAGTTAACACCTGCACTATAAATTTAGAAATCATATTTCTGCATTTGTTTTATATCATAATTGGAAAATATAATTTTAATGAATTTTAGTTTTGGCTTTATGTACTCTTAAGAGAAGATTAAGTGCATAGCCTGTATTCAAGTAATACAGACATTACTACACATCAGTATACTGAATAGGATGATTTCACTGTAAATTGTTATCCTCCCTACCTCTGTCCTCCCCAGTAAGGCTTCTGATAAATGTTTTCACTGAGTTTTCATGGAATTTACACCTTTGATCCTTCTATCAAAACTGATTATATAGTGTGTAATACTCAGAACAATTTTTGTCTGATTATTACAATGACATTTATCAGAATAATGTTCCTTGACATTTACTACAAATTGTACTATTTAAATTCTGTACCATGGATTTTTTTTCAAATAACCCTGAAGTATTTGCTGTCATAGTAAATTGTACATACTGTACATGTACTTTGATTAGTTTTGTAATTTCTTTTTTTTATTTGATAACTTTCTATAGGAGCCATGGTATAAGATTAGGTAGAATTTTTATTGAAATGAGCATTTCTCTGATAAGCTTCTCTATTACTTAGAATGTGGCCAGCTTTCTAATATACACTAATTGTAAAATGTCTATGAACTGATCTTGTAAGTATAAAATACAGACAAGATGAAATATCAAAATTCTCTCTTAAAAGCTATCAAGGAGGAATAATGAGAACCATTTCAGTAGTCCATTCGTTCCATGGCATGATTTCAGAGCTCGTTGCATTTGGCTGTGCTGCTTTTTAAAATTTACGATAAAGCTCTGCTTTATTGACAATAA
The DNA here is from genome assembly GCF_023091745.1 of Budorcas taxicolor. NCBI lineage: Eukaryota > Metazoa > Chordata > Mammalia > Artiodactyla > Bovidae > Budorcas > Budorcas taxicolor. The sequence goes on along the minus strand of NC_068923.1, from coordinate 67,181,966 downwards.
AGGACTTTTATTATATAGCCTTTTATCTCAGCAGTGTACACAGTACGGTGGCATTTTGAACACTTTTGCAAACTTTGACAACAACAGAGTTTCCCTAAGAGACTCTTAAACATTAAAAATGTTTTCTAGCTAATAATTAATGGCCTGGGCAAGTGACAGTCAATGGGATACAAGAGGAAGAAAAAAGATGAGATCATAAGATATGAACTCCAGATATAGGACTACTTCACTAAATCTTGCAATTTTATCTGAAAAATAGGACTTGGTCACGTGGTCTTCACATTCCTGAAAATCATAAAATTACTTTTCTCCAGAAGACAAAAAAACCTGAACAAATAAAATATATCCTATATATTCTTTCTGCTTAAAGAAAAATGGACAAGTAAGTATTTCAGGATGAATAAACAGTTTGTTTCATGGATCTAGGAAGAGCATTCAATTGAGCACATCCCAATTTATAACCTCGTATGCTTAGTGCAGTCAAAGGCATGATATTGGTCTAAGATGCTATTCCAGGGTCCTGGGAAAACTGATCATTCTACTATAAACCTTGTGGATGATTTTAAATAAAAGCACCCCCTCTTTGTTTTTTTTTTCTGATTTCACTTTTGAAGGATAACGGGAACAATATCAGCTTCTATTTGCTCCATAGGAACTGTATGAAAATTCAATAAAGTGGCATGGAAATAAATTTTTAAATGCATCTTGAAGCAATCTGAAATATCCTGTAGAAAAGTAACACTTTTGCTCTGCATACAAATTTTTAAAATTCTCATAATTTTTCCCCAACATTATGGAAAAAATCATATTTGGATAAAAAAATAAATCAAAGTCCAAGCTCTTCCCTTACTAGTTGTATGATCTTTGATAATCTGTTTAATTTTTCTGAGCCTCATTTCCTACATCTGTAATAAAAGCTAATGAAAATGTACTCACCACATGGGTGGCCATAAAATATAAGTGCATAAAGATTTTTGTACTTAGTAAATAGCTAGTAAAAGTTCCATCCTCTTTTCCCTTGACTTAAAATTATATGAAAATGGTGAAGGATTCTTTCATTTGTCTCAATTTCAAAGCAGTGTGGGGTAGGCTATTCCACGCCCATTATAGTTTTAGAGACTCCCAGGGGATGTTTACACTCGTTTATAGTTACTTGTTTCAGTTTACTAAACCCGAGAAGTAAGCAGTTCTTTCTTTTGCCTAGAATTTAGTGAATATGCAATAAGAAGAACATACTATTTTTTGGCATTGCCCTCAGGTTGTCAGGTCACACTTTATAATATCTGGTGTTTATTCACCAAGGGATACATTCATACACAATTGTTTTAGTACAGAGTCAGTTTTTGAGGTGGAAGAAAAAAAAAAAAAACAGTAATGAGATAACAGCATCTATATTTGATTTTGGATTCCATTGGTGTTTGCTTTTCTTCAGATTTACATTCTTAATTATATTTTGCTCAGGCTAATATTCAAATTAGGTTGATTCCCTGAGCATAATTATCAAGGGTAGGGAAAGACAGTTTAGGAGAGTACAGGGTGATTGAAAAACATCTATTTTTTCACTAATAATGCAAACATGAAAGAAATGCAATTGCAGGTAACAAACATTAGATAGTCCACATGTAGTGAATGAAAGGTGAATAAATCATCCTTCAAAATGCCAGGCTTCCCAGGTGGTGCTAGTGGTAAAGAACCTGACTGTCAATGTACTTGAGAGACATGGGTTCAACCCCTGGGTCGGGAAGATCCCCTGGAGGAGAGCATTGCAACCCACTCCTGGGAAATCCCATGGACAAAAGAGCCTAGTGGGCTACAGTCCTTGGGGTTTCAAAGAGTCAGACACAACTGAGCACACACAACACACACACACACACACACACCCATCAAAATGCCAATAAAATATACATTTCCTCACTTAATTACTTCTAAGAACTCAGAATTCATCTCATGTGATGCTGCAATCATTCCATTATAACAAAAATCCAAAATCTTGGAGATAAACTGTTTATTTGTGCCAGGGGAAAGAAAGATTATCACAGATATATATGTTTCTCTCATATCTGTGGTTGTCTCATACCAACCAATCATATCATAGCTGGAACATCAGAATCAAGCTTTCAACTCACAAGTCCTTGGGCTGCTTCAGAAAAAGCATTTTGGTAGGGGACAAGAAAAGAACTTAAGTTCTGAGATGGGACAGAAAAATAGAAAAGAATGACTGGTTTAAATATTTAAATTGTTTTCTACATGGCAGATTTTGTTTTGAAAAATTGGCAATGTGTTATGTAGGCAGTAACTAACGGTCACATTGCTGCTCAATAGCCTTTGATCCTAATCAACTTAAAATCTGTCCAATAGGAGAAATGTGATACAGCAAAACACATTTAAAATTTCAGAATCCTGAAAGTCATGTCACACTTAGCTACCATTCCTCTTCTCAGAGTACAAAATGACTGTGCAGCTCCCCTGTCAATTTGCATTGTTTCTCACTGAATTACTTTGTTTCTCTATGTCCTTGAATGCTTATTCTTTGGACTCCTGCTCTTATCTTAATTGTTCTCTAATGCACTGCAATAAATAATTACAAACAGATAAAAGCAAAAAACTAAGAATTAATCTCACAGTGAAAAGCTGAAGTTGACAGCACAGCCAGGAAAATACTTTGGTCTTTGGAAAGGGACATCTTAGCTTTTGTCCTAAGGGTAGAGTTCGAATTTCAACCGTATCTTGGCCAGTTGCTTTGACTGCATCACTAATGGTAGGCAAGGGTTGAATTTTGGTTTCACAAACAGTGAGGTTCAAAAAATTCAAGTGGGCAAAAGCATAATTTTATTTTTCCATAAAGTACACTTAACCTCACTCTTAACATTCTGCACTTGGTCTACTCACAAGTAAATTCAGTCCAAAGAGGCATGACCCACTAAATTTTGTCCTAGGTTAGTCATGAGGTCACAAAGGATTGGACACAGCGGAGCATGCATGCATGCACGCATGCAGATGGGTGTATCAAGATACTGATTCCTTTGGACACTAAGGCCTCTGGAGAAGGTCTCAGGTAAGCTCTGGAGTTACTTGTTTCACCTATGTGCAGTCTTCTCCATTTATATTGGTAAACTGTACAGGTATTATTGTCTTCTACCTGTGATTGATATAATAATATTCTAGGAAGCTCAGGAGAAGGTTTTTTGTTGCTGTTGTTCTAGCAAGATATAATGTCAAGGTTCACTCACCACAAGGTCAGTGTAAGGTTTGTGTTAAGCTTTTAAAGTTCTTAGCAACTCACATGATCCAGTGAGTTAAATTTGTGTTCCATTAATCACTTGGTAGTCAGTTTAAAGAACTAGATCCAAAAGTCCATGATTTCAAATTGGCTGCAGCCAGCTTTATGAATATTGAACAAAGTAAATCTACTTTAGCACTTCTTTTTCCTCACAGTCCTGGAAGCCGGAAGGCCATGATGATGGTACCAGGAGCGCTGGCTTCCGGTCAGGCCTCTCTCCTTGGCTTATAGACAGTGGCTTCTCACTATATCCTCACATGACTTTTCTTTGTATGCTCAGTAGTTTCCGTCGTGTCTGAGCCTTTGCAACTCCATGGACTGCAGCATGCCAGGCTTCCCTCCCCTGCACTGTCTCCTGGAAGTTGCTCAAACTCATGTCCATTGAGTTGATGATGCCACTGAACCCTTTACTCCCTTATATTTCTAAGTTACACCCGGAACACACTGTATTGATTACTATAGCTTTATAATATGTCTTGAAATCACGTAAGGCCAATCTTCAAATTTTGTTACTGTTTGGACTACTTAAATTCTTGTGCCTCACCAAATAAATTAGAGTTAGCAGATAAATTTCTTAAAAAAGCTTAAGATTTTGATAAGCTTTACATTAAATTTATGGATGAATTTGAAGAAAACTGACAAATAATATTGAATTTTTTAAAAGCATGAACATGGTGTATTTCTTGAATTATTAGTTTTCTTTAGTTTTCCTTGACAAGGTTTTGATATATTGTGTACATTTCTTGCAAATTTTCCATAAATTCATGTCTAGTTTTTTAATGTTGATAATATAAATGGAATTCTTATATCTATACTTGTTAATATTATAGAAAAATATAATAGAATTTTAGATATTGACTATGTATCCTGAAAACTTACTAATTTCACTTTTAAGATTTATCAGTGATTTTATAGTTTTACATTTTTCTAAATATACAATCATCATTTATAAATAAAGGCTATTTTTCTTCATGTGTCTAAACTTTACTTAATTTTCCTGTATTGTTCACGGACAAGTCCAGCAGTACAATGTTGCATCAAATGATAAGACTAATCAACTATGCTTTGATCCTCATCTTAGAAAGCAGTCTTTTTCCACTGATCATAATGTTGGCTATAATTTTTCATAGTAGCCTTTTATCAAGAGGCATAAATCTCACTTATTACTACTTTTTTGAGAATTTTTATCATTAATGGGTTCTGCCTTTTATCAAAAGTCATATACATAAAATAGATTCTTAATTAGTTTTTGATCTTTGAATCTATTAATATGGCAAATTTCAATGACTGATAACATAGATATAAAACCAGTATTTCTTTCTAAAATAAACTTTACTTACTCATTATATATTATCATTTTCATACATTGTTCAACTTTATTTCATATTGTACTTTAAGATTATTGCATTTTTGTATAAGGATATTAGTTTATAGTCTTCTCCTTAGGATTAGTGTATAAATTTGGGGGATCAGAGTAACAAAAAGATGTTGATAATATTGCCTTAATATATTTTTCAGGTCTGTAAAATTTGCAGTGATGTTTTTGGCAAATGTTTATTTAGTATTGCTGTGGTTACCTGTTGAATTAACCCTTACAGCATTATGAAGTTCTCCTATTTTCCTCTAATAATACTTTTTAATTTGAAGTATTTTTATCTAAAATTAATATACTGCTTAGGCTTTCTTATATGTACTTATACTTACTGCTTATATGGTGTGTGTGCTTGTGTGCTAAGTTACTTCAGTCATGTGCAAGTCTGTGCGACACTATGACCTGCAGCCTGCCAGGCTCCTTTGTCCATGAAATTTTCCTAGCAAGAATACTGGAGTGGGATGCCACGCCCTCTTTCAGGGGATCTTCCTGACCCTCTGTCCCAGGGATGGAAGCCACATCTCTTGTCTCCTGCATTGGCAGGTGGATACACTAAAAACATGCGAAGTTCTTATATGGTGTACCATTTTGTAAATTCTACTTTAATTTTTTTGCCAGTAGAGGATATATTATCTAATATTTCACTAATTTAAAATATTGGATTTATTGAGGATTATATTATGGACATGTTTATGACCTATCTTATTAAATGTCCAGGTATGCTTTAAAATAGTCTGTACTTTTTGGACTTTGTATGTAATATCTTACAGAATTCACTAGTTCACTGAGATTGCTCAAATATTCTATACACATAGTGATTTTTTTGCCTGTGCATTTTATCCACATATATAAACTAAGAGGATTACATTAAAAAACACTAATAGATCTTGAATCTACTCTTTCTAAGAATATAAACACCACTGAAGGAAGAGGAACAAAGATGGGGACATTCGTTTTTACATGACATTGCAAAGGATCTAGATGTGAGAACATCTCTGCAAATGGAGAGTAGAGGCATTTTGAAGAATTCATTGGGGTACAAGATTGAGGAATTGATGAAGGTGACATAGCATCTTATTTTTTTGGTAGACTTTACTTATTTTCTCAGATTTATTTAATCTATAACTTAAAAATAGAGTGAACTCCAAAGCAGGCTGGTGTTGGAGATCCGGAGAAGACTGACTAGCTGGGGAGAGAAGCAAAGGGACATTGTTTGTCACCATCACCTAAGGCAGGAATTGGTGATGATGAAAGTTGGTAAAGATAAGGGCCAAAGTGGATTCCTAGCCAGAGTGACAGTCACTATCTGCTAACAGCTGCTCCACAGATAGGTACCACCTTGTACCAGAACAAACTAAAGGCAAGAAAGACAATGATATAGAATTTCTTATATGGTAGCAAAAAACATACTTTCAAAATGAATAATAGATTCTTCCATCACTTAAACAAATGGGATTAAACTTAAAAGCTTTTGTTCAGTGAAAGAAACCAATGCCAAAATGGAAAGGCAATCTATTGAATGGGGGGAAAAAAAAAAGACTTGCAAAAGATACAGCCAATAAGCAGTTAATCCAAAATATATAAATAGCTCATATAACTCAATATCAATAAAACAAACTGATTAAGAAATATGCAGAAGATTTGAATAGACATTTTTCCAAAGAAGACATAGCGAAGGCGATCAGGCACATGATAAGATGCTTAACATCATTAATCATCAGAGAAATACAAATCAAAACCACAATGGGTTATCATCTCTCACCTGTCAGAACGGCTATCATCAAAAAGACCACAAATAACAAGTGTTGACAAGGATGTGGAGAAAAGGAAATCCTCATACACTGCTAGTGGGATTGTAAATTGGTTCGGCAACTGTGGAAAACAGTATGAAGGTTCTTCAAAAGTCTAAAAATAGAACCACCATGTGAAAAAGTGGAAGCATTAGTTCCTCAGTTGTGTCTGACTCTTTGCAACTCAGTGGACTGAATTTAGGCCACCAGGCAGCTCTGTCTATGGAATTCTCCAGGCAAGAATATTAGAGTGGGTAGTCATTTCCTTCTCCAGGGAATCTTCCCAACCTAGGGATTAAACCTGGGTATCCTACATTGCAGGCGGACTCTTTACCATCTGAGCCACCAGGGAAGCCCTAGAGCTAGCCATTCCATATGATCTAGAAATTCCAGTCCTGGGTGTGTGTGTATATGTATATATAAATATATAAAGAAAATTCAAACATTAATTTGAGAAGATATACAGACCCCAATGTTCATAGCAGCATTATTTATAAGTCAAGATATGAAAGTGCCCATCAACAGATCAATTGATAAACAAAAGCAAACACATAAACAAACATATATATATGTATATATAAACAAACATACACACATATACATAATGGAATACTACTCAGCCATAAAAATAAAGAAATTTTGCCATTTACAACACCATGGATGGACTTAGAGGTTATTACACTTAGTGGCTTAGTAAAATAAGTCAGAGAGAGATAAATACTGTATGATATCACCTCTATCTAAAAAATCTAAATGAGTGAATATAACAAAAAGAAACAGACTCACAGATATAGAGAACCAACTAGAGGTTACCAGTGGGGAGAGAGAAATGGGAAGGGGTCACATAGGGGTTGAGTGTTAAAAGCTGCAAACTGCTATATGTAAAATATATAAGCTATAAGTGTGTATTGTACAGCACAGAAAATAGATAGAGCCAATATTTTATAACTTTTAAATGGAGTATAACCTTTAAAAAGGTGTATGATGTACATCTGAAACTCATATATATATATATACTATAAATCAACTACACCTCAAAAATGCTTACAGTTTTAAAAAATATTAATGAGATTCTTCCATATTCAAGTTGTTCCTGTTACTGCATTTAATTCTCAGAAAAAGTATATTAACTGTGTGTTTTCAATAACTTATAGAAAAGAAATCCAGAATTCAAGAAGGTTAAGTACATTAATGTCTATAGCTATTAAATATCAGCGCCAAATTTTTTACTTGAACAATGTCAGACTCCATATTTCATATTTCTTATATAAAAGCAGTATATGCAAAAGAATAGCCTTGTAGGCAAAGATCCAAAATGCATTCTACTTCCCAATAATGTTTAACTGTAGAACTAGATTACACTTTGTATCTGTTAACAATCAGTAACATTTCATTAATTATACTTAAGAAATTGACAAAATAAAGACAGATTCTTAAGTACATGATCAATTCTGCCTCTAAACAAATGGCACCATTGTCTGTTTTTTTTTTTTTAACGGAACATGTAAACAGTTGTACATATAAAGTCAAGTAGAATTAGGTCAGAATAATTCACACGGCAGTATTTGAAGTCTTGGTTTCTTTTCTAAATCAGAAACCTTTTGAAATATCCTTTCAAAAATATTTTATCCATGTCTGATTGATATGTAAAAATATTTCATGTATAATACATGATGAATTTGGGGATAAGTATACATCCATGAAATCATCACCATCATTAAGGACACAAACATATCCAGCACTTCTCAGACATTCCCACCACCCATTTTCTTCTTCTCCTTCCCCCATCCCCTTTTTCTCTTGCTCTTATTATTTTGCATTAAAAACACTTAACATTAGTTTATGTTTTCTTGAGACATTCTATGTGTAATCAAGCATTTTTAGCTACAGACATTATTTTATATAGTAGATATCCAGAACTTTTCTATGTTGCACAATTGACCGTACTTTCAGATGATTTACCTCCCCATTTCCTCCCCTCCTCCAGCCCCTGGCAGCCACCATTCTACTCTCTGTTTCTATGATTTTGACTACTTTAGATTTCACATATAACTTTCCTGTATATCAATTACAAAAAAATAGGAATTTGAAGGATTATAGGATCAAACTTACAGTAAAGAATTTGCCTGCAACGTGGGAGACCTGGGTTTGACCCTTGGGTTGGGAAGATCCCTTGGAGAAGGGAATGGCTACCCACTCTAGTATTCTTGCCTGGGGAACTCCATGGACAGAGGAGCCTGGTGAAGTACAATCCATGGGGTCACAAAGAGTCTGACATGACTGAGTGACTAACACTTTCACTTTCTGGTTTCAAAATATTTTAACTGTATTACAAATGTGTGAAGTAATGTCACTATAAGTTGTGTAGCTGGAAAAATGCTGAAGTAAGTATGTTAGGAAATTAAGTTTAAATGCCAAAGAATGTATATAAACATTGTATTCTGGTTGACAAACTATCTTCCATGAGGATTTATCTTAATTCTGATACCACTCTACATATATACTGGATTGAATAATTAAGTAAATGGTGAATGACGGGAACCAGGTTTCTTACTACTGGGGAGGGGAGTGTACAGGTAAGTAAGGGGAGAAAACAATAATGATCCATGTAGTAATTGATTAGAGTTAGAGACCTCAGGGTGAACTCATGTTTAAGTTAATATAGATACAGTAGGTTATATATAAAAAATACAGATTATATATATATATATATATATATATATATATATATATATATATCTCCATCTGTTAGCTGAGGGGATCCAGAAGCAACAGTACATCAGTAACAATGAATATCCTTGGCAATCAGATTTTGGTTTCTCGTAGTATTCTTCAGTGGGCTTCCCTCATGGCTCAAACAGTAAAGAATCTGCCTTCAATGCCAGGTTTCAATCCCTGGGTCGGGAAGATACTCTGGAGAAGGGCATGGCAACCCACTCCCATATTCTTGCCTGAAGAATCCCATCTTCAATAAAAGAAGTCAGGACTATTTGGAAATGTGGCTGATTCTAAAAATGGGGCAAGAAATACACAATTTGAGACCAGAGTTTTTTTCAGCAGCAGAAAGTAAGAAAGTGCTCAAACAAACAAACAAACAAAAACAACCCTCAATGACAAGAAGGTATCAAATGGTCCCAGGATCCAAATGAAAGAGCTTCAGTGGCCAAGGTTGGAAAACTGTAAGCAACCAAATAAATACATTTGGATCATAAAACAAAATATAAATAAATATCCCTGAATCCATAATTATACATAAAAATATAAACCATAATTTTATCATATAATTATAAATTATAAGTATATAAGAAAACATTATAAATAAATACTGAATAAATAAATATTCAGCATGTATTCAAATAACAAATATTTTATTATTCAGTATAAATAAATACTGAATAAATGAATAAACAAATGAAGAAGAAGAGACAAAAATCTTGTGGAAAGTCATCTCCCCCCAAAAATATTTAGACGTTTCACTCTCAGAGAGTTAGGACATACTCGTGATTCATACAAATGGCTGTACATAGTGAATTTATTCCACAGACTACAGATAAAAGCAGGGTAAAAAGAGAACATTTAGACTAGAGAAACCTGACAATTATCACTTCAACCAAGAGTTCAAGGTTAACATCCACAGTGATGTCATCTTGACACTATGTGTACTTGCTGTGATTGTATTCACTTTACTTCTGAGAAATTCCTTCCCAAAACGGACACCCAACCCCACCCCCAATCTGGTCACGAGATAAATAACAGACAAATCTCAACTGAAGCGAAGTGTACGATATACCTTACCAATATCCCCAAACAGTCAAGGTCATTAAAAACTAGGAAAGACTGAGAAATAGCACAGCCAAGCAAAACCTAAGGAGACTAGGCTGCCACATGTAAAGCGTTCTGTCTAGGATCCTGGAATAGAAATAAGATGATTAAAAATGTGAAAATCTGTAAAAAGTACTGACCATAGTCAATAATAATTGTCTCATTGATTGTAACAGATTTACATACTGATGAGACAGGCTGGGACCTGGGACCCTTTGCTGCAGTACTGAAATGCTTACACCTGGACAAAGCTCTCCTGCAGCAACAAAATACAAAGACACCATCAGGGATTAAAAATAACTGTACACATGGGAGGTTGGGGCAAATGCTGGAAAATATAAAAGACCAACTTCCAACCCCCAGGGAGTGAGCAGCAAGGGAATCTGCTGTCTATTCTCACTCCTCCCTACTGCAGCAGTTGTTCAGTTACTGTGGTGTCCCAACTCTTTTGTGACCCCACGGGCTATAGCCTTCCAGATCCTCTGTCCATGGGATTTTCCAGACAAGAATACTGAAGTGGGTTGACATTTCCTTCTCCAAGGAATCTTCCTGACCCAGGGAACCAACCTGGCAGACATATTTTTTACCACTAAGCCACCAGGGAAACAGGGATGAATTTCTTGTCTGGCCTCCAGTTGATTTCTATAGATTGGAGAAGGTGGTTGTCCCTAGCATATGATTTACTAACATGAAAAACTGTATGGGAAAGAAAAAACTTTTCTCTTTCTATTATTTTATCCATTTTTCTGTAAATCTAAAACAAACAAAAAAAACTGAAGTAAAATATAATTTATTTAAAAGGAAAGAAGAAATGAAGGAAAGAGGGAAGGAAAGAAAAGGCAGGATGGAGGGAAAGTGGCAGAAAGGAAGAAAAATGAGAGAGAGAGAGAGGTTTGGGGAGGCAAAGAATCCCTTTTTTATATCACGTCTCTTCCTGGGTCTCTTTATAACACAAGTTCTGGAAGAGTTGCCTATAAATCACTATGTCGATGTCTTCATCTCCCATTTGTTTTTTAACTTTCTCTAGTTGAGTCCCTTCTTGTCACTACAGTAAATTTTATCTATGGTGTGAATAACTTGGACTTGACCCTTTGACTGCAAGGAGAGTCCCCTGAGAGTCCCTGGACAGCAAGGATATCAAACCAGTCAATCCTAAAGGAAATCAATCCTGAATATTCATTGGAAGGACTGATGCTGAAGCCGAAGCTCCAATACTTTGGCCACCTGGTGTGAAGAGGCAACTCCTTAGAAAAGACCTTGATGCTGGGAAAGATTGAAGGCAGGAGGAAACGGGGATGACAGAGGAAGAGATGGTTGGATGGCATCACTGACTCGATGGACATGAGTTTAATCAAGCTCTGGGAGATGGTGAAGGATAAGGAAGCCTGGCGTGCTGCAGACTATGGGGTCACAAAGAGTTGGACATGACTGAGCAACAGAACAACAATGAGTACCTTGCATCTGTCCTAAAGGTATGGGTCCTAAAGGTGTGGTTTCTGTCTTTACTGCATTCTTTTGCTGAGCAGCCTTTTGCACTGTTGACTTCTCCCTTCTGGAAGTAGTTTCGTTTGTTTGTTTGTTTCCTTGTTCTCATAATCTTTACTTATTGTTGTTCCCCTTTTCAGTGGCCACTCCTTTTGTGTTGTTTTGCAAAATGTGTATTTTTCCTGCTGGACCAATAACTAGAATCTTCAAACCTCATCTCTTTTATTCATATATGCCCATATTTTCTTTAGATGGGTATTTCCAAATCGTATTTATATCTCAAGCCCAGATATTTCTCTTGTGCTCCAGAATCTTAAATAAATGTCACCTCTTCAGAAAGATTTTCCCTGACCACCCAATCTGAATGCTTTCCTCAGTATTTCTACTCTATCATGCTATTTTTCTCATTTTTCTTTTAATTTCTTTTTTGACCATACTACATGTTATGTGGGATCTTAGTTGCTCAACAGGGATCCAACCTGTGGTCCCACATTGGAAGCTCAGAGTCTTAACCAATGAAATGCCAGGGAAGCCCCCTCTATTTTTATTGTTTTAAATAGCATGTAACACTGTCTAAAGATGCCTTGTTCCTATATTTCTAATAATGTCTGTCTCCCTCCTTCCTGACACTCCCTCTATCAGTTTCTCACTAACCGTAAACTTCAGATTGCTACAACTTTGTTCATTTCATTCGTAACTGAATTCTTAGGACTAGTGCAATACAGAAAAAGATAATACACTAAGATAAAAAGATAATTAATACACTGAAAATACAAGTTTTGTAATATTAATATAAATATTTGTGAGCTAAATATACATTTATTATCAGTAGATATTGATTGAGATAAATTGAGACAAACATATTTATCTATCATATTCTAATTTTCCAAAACTGACTTTTCCAATTAGTAAAATAGTATATTCATTACATTAAAGCTCTTGATATGGTTTCTAGTATCTGAACTATATCTCACAGACTTTGAATTCTGATGACTATTCTTAGTAGAAATGGAGAAATGTTTGAAAAAGAATTTAGCTTTGGAGTCAGATACATCACATCAGGTTTATTTTCTGTTAACTCTATGACTTGGTAGAAAAATAAAATTCTATTTTGTTTAAATCATTGACATTTTTTGGTGTGTTTGGTTGGTTGGTTATAGCATTTCAAAGTGTATCATGAACAATATAGAAGGGACAGTTCAAAGGATATAAAAAAAGTAGCACACTACTGTTCCAAAATTGAACACCAGGGCCCAAATTTGGAGATGAGAAGATAACAAATACTCCTATGTTCCTAAGGGATATTTGAAGAAAGCTAACAATTGGAGTTAGATGTTTCTTCTAGAGTCTATAAAGAAGTAGTATCATAGTGTTGCAAAGAGTTGGACAAGACTGAAGCAGCTTAGAATAGCACCACACAGTACTATTGTAATCGTCTACCACTGCTCTAAAGAATCTTAGAGTTTAAACAAAACTGAGAAATAGGGAGTCAAAGTTTGCTAGCATTGTAGATGATAAGTCTTTTTCTGCCCTGTCTCACAGATTATCCTCACTGAAGCCACAAGAAGATAGAGGCCACCACCCCCGCCCCCTGGCAAAAAAAAAAAAATTCTTTGGTGTAGGTGAGCCCACTGTAAAAGGTAAAGTTATTATTCTCTATTGGAATCTGCATAAGGCAGGACACCTGCTTATTTATCTTTAATCTGTCTGAACGCAAGTAATCAAACCAATTGTTCACATATACATATTCACAGGAAGCAGAATTTTACCCCAAAAGCATGCTTGTGATTTGCTGTAGACTGTCTTAACTATTTTAATACCTGAAAGTGAAAGTTGCCCAGTTGTGTCCAACTCTTTGCAACCCCATGGACTATACAATCCGTGGAATTCTCCAGGCTAGAATACTGGAGTGGGTAGCCTTTCCCTTCTCCAGGGGATTTTTCCAACCCAGGGATTGAACCCAGGTCTCCCACATTGCCAGTGGATTCTTTACCAGCTGAGCCACAAGGGACGCCCAAGAATACTGTAGAGGGTAGCCTATCCCTTCTCCAGTGGATCTTTCTGACCCAGGAATTGAACCAGGGTCACCTGCATTGCAGGCAGATTCTTCTAATACCTACCAGATTGCAAATACGTAAAGTAAATGCAAGGCCTGCATTTTATAGTTGTTTTAAAGTTTGGAAATTTTTTGATCTTATCACATTTCCAAATTTTAAAATAAGCCAGAAATTAAAGTGTTAAATTACTCAATATTATAAGGATGAAGTTCAAAGAGTTATGCAATGTTTTGTTTGGTAGTTTATTAAAATTGGAGACTAATTTATACTAAGATTATTGTAAGAGTATTGGTGAGCAAGGTCAATTTAAAATACTACTATTTTATTTTAAGAAAATATAAAGGCTAGCATCTTCTTGGTTTTAGAGAAAATTAGCAAATATGTTTGCTTTCTGAATTCTGTTTATGATAAAATCATTTCAAGTAGAGAGATAAAAGATGCTAAAATTTTGGCCCACATTAAAATAAATTGCCCTTGTTTAATTTATTTGGAAATTTAATAGTTGAATTGTATTTATAACCTCAACTTTATTAGTTTCTTCAAAACATTATACAAATTTGCTAAGGTTTTAAAGTATTTTTGAAAATTGATAGAGCATCAAAAAGCATCCACAATGAACAGAAAACATTATTAATTGGCATACACTTGAGAAAAAAGTAATTTAAATGCTGAAGAGAAGAACTTTGAGCAACTAAAAGGCACACAATTAAAATGTTTTATTTCTGTTTAACATATAAACCCTATTTTACTTTGTATTGTATTAATTTATTAAATTTGGGATTTGTTTAATAGTCATTTTGAGCAGTGTTAAAGAGTTAAATTTTCTTATCAAACAATTTTAGTGGATATGTGGATATGTGAGCATATCTTAAAACAACAAAAATATTATTAAACATAATGGCTGGCATATACTGGTGTATTTCCACAGCTACCTAAATCTAGAGTGATGTGACTCAGAGAATGTTTGAAAATAAAGTAGGAAATTCTTTCCTCCAGTGATCTATTCTGAGATTTCTGTACTTAAAATCATCAGTGATTTAAGAACAGAGATTTTTAAAACTTATATTTTTACATTTCCACATAAGTTAATCAAAGCCACTGGTATGTTCTTAAATGGAAACTGACAATATAGAATTGAAAGTTGCTCAGTTGTGTCTGATTCTTTGTGACCTCATGCACTATACAGTCCATGGAATTTTCCAGGACAGAATACTGGAATGGGTAGCCTTTCCCTTCTCTAGGGGA
Organism: Budorcas taxicolor; assembly: GCF_023091745.1. Lineage (NCBI taxonomy): Eukaryota > Metazoa > Chordata > Mammalia > Artiodactyla > Bovidae > Budorcas > Budorcas taxicolor. Next base: position 67,166,915 of record NC_068923.1, on the reverse strand, counting down.
TCGTCCTAACCCAGGAATTGAACCAGGGTCTCCTGCATTGCAGGCAGATTCTTACCAGCTGAGCTACCAGGGAAGCTGGCATTAAAACCTGGTATGAATGAACTTTGCTAGTAAAAATGCACAATGAAGGTGAAGTAGCTCAGTCGTGTCCGACTCTTTGTGACCCCGTGGACTGTAACCTACTAGCCTTCTCCGTCCATGGGATTCTCCAGGCAAGAACACTGGAATGGATTGCCATTTCCTTCTCCAGGGGATCTTCCCGACCCCGGGATCAAACCCGGGTCTCCCGCATTGGAGGCGAACTCTTTAACCTCTGAGCCACCAGGGAAGCCCAGCCCCCAAAAAGATACACAATGGAGTACTAAATAAAGAAATTAAGGTTTAAAATCATAGCAAAATGCTTAGTACATCTGTGAATATCAGCAAATAATAAAGAATTCAATGATATTGATCATGTCTTTATATAAACCTTCTCTGATTCGAAGAAGTGTCAGCTTAATTTGGAATAAGCCCATTTTGTGTAGTATATATGAAACCTGTACATTCAATCAGGAAACCCATCATCATCTTTGAAAATATCTGTAGCTATTTCTCTTCATTAGAAATTATATCCTCTGATTACAGCTTTTAAGAGGTCCTCTCAGAATTCATCTTGACTAGGACCCAAGAAAAGGCTGAGAAAAACGTGATTCTTTTTCTTTATTTTCATTGTCACTCAGAAATGTATATACATTCTATCTCCCAAAAGGGAGAAAAATATACACTAATTTATATGACTCTGATTTGATACTTACAAATTGATTCCCATTTTATAACATATATCTTGTATTCTAGGTTCATAATAAACACTGAAAATAAGTCAATGTCATTTACTTGAAATCTTCAGTAGGTAAAATAGGACTCCAAATGATAATAACAATTTAATTCAGTGGATATTTAAATAATTACTATAGTAAATGAATATCATATTGATATTAATTAGTTGAAGATTACAACTATATTCATTTATCTTGTTGTTCCTGTTACTACAGGCATTAAGTGTTGATGTTCCATAACCTGAAGAATTTATTTGTTGAAGATCTAAATTGATGGCTGAGACTAGTTTCCATTTATCAATTCCCATTTTCATTATGTTTTGTTTTCAGACAAATTTGATTCAAGATCAGTAGCCTATGGCAATCTCACTGAAATGAAGGTAGATGAAAATAGAAAGATGAAAAATTGAACTGACAATGTTGTATGAAAAGTTTGTGATGCACAGTCACTAAACCCTCTATCAGTGCATTTTCACAAATAGCTCACAGAGAGGTATACAATAGAAGACAAGCAACATTGTTTACTTGGTTGATTATCATATTTAACTTGTACCTTATAATGTTACATTTCAATTCATTTATTAAGTGATCTCACTTCAGAATATTTTTATTATATATAAAACAAATTTGCATTGGAGAAGACAATCAAAGGAAATGTACATCGTCACTAAAGCATTAAATGCTAAGTTGCATCTGGAAAGGATAATAACTAGAAATCATAATATGTCAGAACCAGGTTAAAATAAAATCTAGTTAGGAAAGGAGTGTGTGTGTGTGTGTGTGTGTGTGTGTGCATGGATGCATGCACAATTATTTAAGAAATTTCAAAGGAAATACTATATTAACTATTTAGAAAACAAATGGGCATAATTTATTCATTAATTTATTCATTCACTTAACCAATATTTAAAGAGTGCCTAAGACATAAGAAATACTTGGCTACCTGGGCTTAGTGGTGTACAAAACTGATTCTGCCCTTGCCACAGTGAACTTGCAGTCCAAAGATTGTTACAGAAAGTAAACTATAAATTATGGCCAAGTAGGATAAGTAAAAGGAGAAAAAGAAAGTCATGGTTCAATTTGAGGTGCTCTCCCAGCACCCCATAATCATGGATTATTCACCCATGATTCAAGTGGAAGGGGGAGGGTTAAGGATATTACCTTGATGAAAATCTGATACTGAAGCTCCAATACTTTGGCCACCTGATATGAAGAGCCAACTCATTGGAAAAGACCCTAATGCTGTAAAAGTTTGAGAGCAGGAGGGGAAGGGGCAACAGAGGATGAGATGGTTGTATGGTATCACCAACTCAATGTACATGAGTTTGAGCAAACTCCGGGAGATAATGAAGGACAGGGAAGCCTGGCGTGCTACAGTCCATGGGTTCACAAAGAGTCAGACATGACTTAGCGACTGAACAACAACATCTGATGAAAATAATCTCTAAATTAAGACTTGAATAGAAGTAAATGTTGACTAGACAAAGTGAGAGGATCAAGTATTTCAAGCATAGCAAAGAAATTGTAGAGGGAAAGCCCAGGGTAAACAAAGCCTGGCCCAGTGGGAAAAATTGAACCATGACTTTCTCTTTTGAGAATAAAGGGAGTCAATGGGACCCAGTAGAGGAGACGTAAGAGAAGCACATTTGATCTGTGGGTCAGGAAGATCCCCTGGAGAGGGCATGGCAACTCAATCCAGTATTCTCGCCTGAAGAATCCTATGGCCAGAGAAGCCTGGCAGGCTATGGTCCCTATAGTCACAAAGAGTTGGACACGACTGAAGCGACTTAGCTTTCATGCACACATGGGAAAATAAGAAGTTGGAGAATAAGATGAACTAGATCATAAGGGACAAAATTATATTTATTACTTCTGTACTTCTGCTAGAGAGCACATCCACTGAAGTGTTAAAAATTGAGACATACAAATATTTTATTAAAATTATTTTGGCTGCAGTTCAAAAAAGGGACAGGAAATGATCTACTCTGATGTCAGGGATATGGGTTGAAAAGTTGTGAACATTTAAAAGATGATAGCTATCTGACTTTGGCACACTTTATCTGACACACACAAAGAATCGGACATAACTTGGCTACTGACAACATCTAACTTAAAAAAAAAAGAGAGAGATGGAGAAGCATAAACACATTTAAATGGTATGCATTACAATAGATAAGACTTGATAATTTGGTAGACCTGTATGGGATTGAGACAAAATAAGTGAGTGGGTGGCAGAATATAGCCCAGGTTTCCTAGCTAAAAACAACTATAAGATTGTCCCACTGATAATGAACTCTGGATAAAAAGTGGATTAGGGAGGGAAGATGAGAAATCGATTTTTGTGCATATTTTAAGAGGGCCTGTTATGTAGTCTTTCTGGGGCAATGTTGATGAAGATGAAGACATATACAGAGGCCATCAGCCTCAGAAGGTGCCAGGCGGGACAAGAGCCAAGGAAAGGTGGCTTTATCTCATAGTCACAGTTCCCAAAGGGAACCTGACGCTCTCTTCGTGTTTCTTTCCTGCTTCCCACTCAAGTTAAATCAGGCTGGAGAAAAGCAACATAGAATATAGGCTCAGAACAAGCCACATTCCATTTTCTAAAACCCTCCTCCCACCCTACACCCACACACACCCTGCTCCCAACACATGCACTCTCCTTTAAGCTGCTTGAGTCTTTGTTGAAGGAAGGGAAAAGATAAAGCCCTGGAACAATCTGAAAACTTACACTTTGAAAATAAACCAGAATATGTCTTAATATAATCTAAAATTGTTCTTCTGTGTATTCTTGAACAATCTTTGTTTATAAGAAGAAAAGCTATGAAAAACCTAGACAGTATATTAAAAAACAGAGACATCACTTTGCTGACAAAGGTCTCTATTATCAAAGCAATTATCCAGTAGTCATCAATGGATGTGAGAGTTGGGACCATAAAGAAGGCTGAGCACTGAAGAATTGATGCTTTCAAATTTTGGTGCTGGAGAAGAATCTTGAGAGTCCCTTAGATTGCAAGGAGATCAAACCAGTCAATCTTAAAGGAAATCAACCCTGACTTTTCATTGGAAGAACTGATTCTGAAGCTGAATCCCCAATAACTTAGCCAAACTGATGTGAAGAGCTGACTCACTGGAAAAGACCCTGATGCTGGGAAAGATTGAAGGCAGGAGTAGAAGAGGGCAACAGAGGATGAGATGATTGGATGGCATCACCGACTCAATGGACATGAGTCTGAGCAAACTCCAGGAGATAGTGAAATACAGGGAACCCTGGCACCCTGCAGTCCATGGTGTTACAAAGAGTCAGACATGACTGAGCAATTGAACAACAAACAACAAAAACAAACAGTTCTGACTGCCAGAAATTATGTGAAAATAATGGAATTAGACCAATATATAATTTAAGTGGTTGCTACCCTATTGGAAAGGGGAAAGTTCAATAGGGAATAGATGAATAAAATAAACAACAAGGACCTGTTGTATAGCACAGGGAACTATATTAAGTATCTTCTAATAACCTACAAAAAATCTGAATAATAGATATATAATATATATTTGTATATGTGTATCTATCTGCTGCTGCAGCTGCTGCTGCTAAGTCACTTCAGTCGTGTCCGACTCTGTGCGACCCCATGGACGGCAGCCCATGAGGCTCCCCCGTCCCTGGGATTCTCCAGGCAAGAACACTGGAGTGGGTTGCCATTTCTTTTCCAGTGTATCTATCTATCTATCTATATCTAAATCACTTTGTTGTACATCTGAAACAGTGGATTCCTTACTGTTGAGCCACCATGGAAGTCTGTTCTACATCTGAAACATTATAACTCAACTGTATGTCGATAAAAATAAATGCATAATAAAATTTAAAAAAATTTTTAAAAATGAGCAGATGACAGCAGTATTTAGAGTCAAATGAAACAAGTATTCTTGACTTCATAGAACTTACTGCTTCTCTTCAAAATATATTTTATTTTTTTAAAAGGAATTCCCTGGTTGTTAAGTGGTTAGAACTTGGCTCTTTCACTGCTATGGACCTGGGTTCAATCCCTGGTAAGGGAAATAAGATGCCATGAACCTCAGGGTATGCCCAAAAATAAAATAAAATAAGCATATCATTGAAAATGTTTGTGTTTAGAGATTATAATATTTTTAGATTTGGTAGATTAATTCAATGAAAATGAGAGGAATAAAAACTTGAATTTATACAGCTATATAACATATTATTTTATTTAATTGGAGAAAATGCTAAGTGAAATAACTTCATCTTGACATACTTGAAATTTAAATCTGATCTTTCTTATGTTATTTTAACTAAAATAAAAATATGTAGTAATTTAAATTATACAATCTAATAAACATGAAATACTTTAGTAAAACTAGGTATAAATTACTATGTATACATGTATGTGAGTATATATGTGTGTGTGTGTATTATCCAAAATGATGAAATTATGTTAGTCAAAACTAACAGCCAAACCAAAATAAAAACTAAAATACAAGAACTCATAAAGTCAAACATAATGTTTTCTGAAGTAACTATGCTAGTTCTTGATCAGAAAACATCATAACATGAAAATAATTAATAATAAACTAGGCCACTTATACCTGTTTTTATAAGCAAGTTAATCTCAAATCTCACTTTGTCTATAAAATAAGATTATAACACATTATATCATAATTTGGGTTCTGTATATATCAAAATCAAAGGAAAACCAATTATAAACCATAAATTTGTCATGTGTCTGAATTATAAATTATTGCACAGGATATGTACAGCTTTATCTACTTACGATCATCATTGCAGATGTACATGTTTTAATTCATTTAGAACCTAAATAAAAATGATGAGTACAAAATAGGTTTGCTGTGATATTTTAGTCACTTTTTAAAGCTCTTTTTTTCCCCATACTCTTCAACACTTAGACTCTTACACACCATTCAACATGTATTTTTCTTCACCATTCTTAGACTAACTGAAAAAGATAAGATAAGGATCATTACTTGACACGGTCTCATTAAAAAAATAAAAATAAAAAAACAAAACTTCCCATCCAAGACCTATGAATTTGCATTATTCAGATGACTTTTCTCACTTGAATAAGAAAATTGATAATATGCTTTCTTTTTTATAATTTATCATTTATTGCTCCCATTTTTATCATCTTTGAACTTTTCAGAAATGAAAAGATGAACATCCTGGTTCCCATCTTCTGAGAAACGCTATGTGCTATGATATTAGTCTTTGCATTGTTTATTGTGAATAGTCAGACTGAAGACAATTTTCTGCTAATTGATTTTAGTCTTCTTTGGTTATAACACAATATTGTTGATCATGCAGTTTTGTCAATTAAACATGCTGTGCCTCTCTGTCCCACTGTTTTTCACCTCATTTATTATAAACACTTAAAAGATAATTATTAACCAAAACACAATCTTTTTGCTTTTCATAATAAACAAGAAACGAGTCTAGAGAGATCTGATTTCTCTCCAACTAGAGTGGGAGAAAATGGGTATGTACCATAATTGTAATATATACTTAGTGACCACAGCTCTTTCTGTTATGAAATAAAGATATTTCTTATTCAGATATCATAGATTTCTTAAAAGTTTTCCATTTCTATACGTTTATGATGAAGGGAATTTATAATATATGAGAATAAATATGTAAACTAGATTAATAAACACATTTTATTCTCTATATACTCTATACATCATTATTCATATATATTCTATACATTCAGTTCAGTTCAGTTCAGCCACTCAGTCATGTCCGACTCTTTGTGACCCCATGAACTGCAGCATGCCAAGCCTCCCTGTCCATCACCAACACCCGGGTTCCACCCAAACCCATGTCCATTGAGTCGATGATGCCATCTAACCATCTCATCCTCTGCCATCCCCTTCTCCTTCTGCCCTCAATCTTTCCCAGCATCAGGGTCTTTTCAAATGAGTCAGCTCTTCGCATCAGGTGGCCAAAGGATTGGAGTTTCAGCCTCAACATCAGTCCTTCCAATAACACTCAGGACTGATCTCCTTTAGGATGGACTGGATGGATTTCCTTGCAGTCCAACGGACTCTCAAGAGTCTTCTCCAACACCAGAGATCAAAAGCATCTATTCTTTGGTGCTCAGCTTTCTTTATAGTCCAACTCTCACATTCATAAATTATCTATATTCTATACATTATTAATATGATGTATTAATAATTCTATCTATAGTTAACAAATTAGGAGACTAAGACATAAAAGAGGATTACATATACATAATTTTCCTTTTCACCAATGAATGAATTATTGTTCCTAAATACTCTATAAAATTTACTGTAATGTATTTTCTCATCCATCATTACTGGGGCTTTTCTGATGGCTCACAGTAAAGAATTCGCCTGCAATGCAGGAGACACAGCAGACATGTGTTCCATCCCTGAGTCAGGAAGATCCCCTGGAGGAGGAAATGGCAACGCAAGTATTCTTGCCTAGAGAATCCCACAGATATCCCTATATTTGGCAGTATATAGTCCATAGACTTGCTAAGAGTCAGACAGGACTGAGCACGCACACATACACACATGATTCACATCAACTTTTGTGGAAAAAAAATAGCAAATGGACTGTCTTCACTATCTTCAGATAAATTCCATGAGAATTTTCATTTCATTCATTTTATCATTTAACTTGAATAACTTGTTTTCTTGGTCTAATGTAAAAAGAAAAGTCTTACCATAAATATTCTATGCATCATAATATAGTTCAAAGATGTTAATGTGTTATGTTCTATGGTAGAAACTGTTTCTCCCTTTAAAAATGTTAGAGATAGCTCCAAGGAAATGATGTTATGAAAAAATAATTGCAAAAAAAATTATGAAAAAAATGACTGCATATGAAAAAATACAAAGAATGTGCCACTTTTATTTACAGACTCTCTATTGTGTTCCAATGGTCAAGTTATCTATCTTTATGAAAACACCTTAGTGTTACTGTGACTTCATAATTAATCAGATTCAGATAGTATCTAACAGAGGACTTGTTACCAGAATACATGAAGAATACTTCCAATTTGATAAAAATAGCCAAATAACCCAATTTTAAAGATGGACGCAAGATTTGAACAATATACCTTAATCAAGAAAGTATACTGATGGTAACTAAACTCATAAAATGATATCCAAAATCATTTGTCATTAGGAGAGTAAAAATTAAAATCACAGTGAGATATCACTACAAACTCACTGCTGCTGCTGCTGCTGCTAAGTCGCTTCAGTTGTGTCCGACTCTAGGCGACCCCATAGACGGCAGCCCACCAGGCTCCCCTGTCCCTGGGATTCTCCGGGCAAGAACACTGGAGTGGGTTGCCATTTCCTTCTGCAGTGCATGAAACTCAAAAGTGAAAGTGAAGTCGCTCAGTCGTGTCTGACTCTGTGCAACCCCATGGCCTGTAGCCCACCAGGCTCCTCCATCCATGGGATTTTCCAGGCAAGAGTACTAGAGTGGGGTGCCATTGCCTTCTTCGACAAACTCACTAGAAAGGCTAAAATTGAAAAAGACTGGTACACTGCTGATTGGAAAGTAAAATGATTCAACTATTTTAGTTTAATGGTTTCTTAAACAGTTAAATATACAGCTACAAAATGATATATCAGCTCCATTCCAAGGTATTTACCCAAGAGAAATGAAATCATGTGTCTATGGAGACACTAGTGCATAAATATTCATAGCAGCTTTACTTGCAATAATAAAACTCAGATAAAAAAACTAAATGTCCATGAATTTGTAAATATATATATTATGGTTCCTCTGTACAATATAATAACTCAGATCAATAAAGACAAACTATTGATACAGTGAGCAATATGGATGAATCTTACAATAATTGTGTTGACTGAAAGAAACTAGATGAAAAAAGTGTAGATGCAGTAGGATTCTATGTCTTAAAAATTTCTAGAAAATGCAAACTAGTCTACAATAACAAAGCAGATGAGTGGTTACTTGGGGATGGGAGAAAAGAATGACAAAGGGGCAGGAGGAAAGTTTGGAGGATTATGGTTAATGTCACTATCTTGATTGTGATGATGATTTTATTTTATAGCTATATATGTGTCAAAACATGTACAGAGTAATATTATGTGTCACTTTTGTGTCAATAAATCTGTAAAATAGAACAAAATTTTAAAAAATCTGAATATGTTGTATGTTTACTAGTTTATTATTTTAATGCTGGACTTTTCTACTATAGTGTAAGCTCTATGAAAATGAGTCTTCCTATTTGTTCAGTTTTGTGTGCTAGTTATATAGTGGTTGTTCATTAAATACTTGCTCAGTGAATGTATCTTACTATGACATATCAGTGATGATGGCTCACTGCAGGATCTCAATTTTTTATATTCAATAATATATATTTAGGGATCAAGGCAGACCCAGATCTTGCTCAGAATATGGAGACATAACTAGAAACATTGCATCCAGGATCTTGATGTTATTTCTTCTGTTGGCAATATGTATACATAAATATATATGTTCATCATGAGTACATCATGAGAAATGCTGGGCTGGAGGAAGCACAAGGCTGGAATCAAGATTGCCGGGAGAAATATCACTAACCTCAGATATGCAGATGACACCACCCTTATGGCAGAAAGTGAAGAACTAAAGAGCCTCTTGATGAAAGTGAAAGAGGAGAGTGAAAAAGTTGGCTTAAAGATCAACATTCAGAAAACTAAGGTCATGGCATCCTGTTCCATCACTTCATGGCAAATAGATGGGGAAACAGTGGAAACAGTGTCAGACTTTATTTTTCTGGGCTCCAAAATCAATGCAGATGGTGATTGCAGCCATGAAATTAAAAGACACTTACTCCTTGGAAGGAAAGTTATGGCCAACCTGGGCAGCATATTCAAAAGCAGAGATATTACTTTGCAGATTAAGGTCTGTCTAGTCAAGGCTATGGTTTTTCCAGTGGTCATGTATGGACGTGAAAGTTGGATTGTGAAGAAAGCTAAGTGCCGAAGAATGGATGCTTTTGAACTGTGGTGTTGGAGAAGACTCTTGAGAGTCCCTTGGACTGCAAGGAGATCCAACCAGTCCATCCTAAAGGAGATCAGTCCTGGGTGTTCATTGGAAGGACTGATGTTGAAGCTGAAACTCCAATATTTTGGCCACCTCATACAAAGAGCTGACTCATTTGAAAAGACTCTTATGCTGGGAAAGATTGAGGGCAGGCGGAGAAGGGGATGACAGAGGATGAGATGGTTGGATGGCATCACCGACTCAATGGACATGGGTTTGGGTGGACTCCAGGTGTTGCTGATGGACAGGGAGGCCTGGTGTGCTGCAGTACCTGGGGTCGCAAAGAGTCGGACACGACTGAGCGACTGAACTGAACTGGACTGAAACATATGTGTCCATGAGTTGAGTGTTAGTCACTCAGTCATGTCTGACTGTTTGTGACCTCATGGACTTTAGCTTGCCAGGCTCCTCTGTCCATCAGGTTCTCCAGGCAAGATACTGGAGTGGGTAGCCATTCCCTTCTCTGGGGAATATTCCAAACCCAGGGATCAAACTCATGTCTCTGCATTGCAGGTGGATTCTTTACTGTCTGAGCCACCAGGGAAGCCCATATAAGTCCATACTATTATATAATTATTACATGTATATCTGTCTTCCAGGCTAACTACAGGTAGTATTTTAAAACTGTGCTATTCATTTAAATACTTCAAAAACTAGAATAAATCCAGAATATAAGTAATTACAAAAATACTGAATTCAATTAATTTAATCCATCTGATCGTAATTGTATCAGTTGTGTTTCAGTCAAAGAAACACCACCAATAAGAGTGACGTGAGTAGATTTTAATAGGAATGAAATCTTATGGAATTATTTATGCTGCAGTTTGCCTAAGTCCGTGGCTCCTGCATCTGCTGCTAGCTTTAAAGTCTCACAGTATCTGCAGTTTGGAAAGAAAGCAGACACAATATGAAGAAGAAGGGAGCAGCAGCAACCTGGAATGTGCAAGAATGAGCTGGAATCTACAAGTTAAAACTAGAGCCCAAGCTTCCAATATGATAATTTAGGGGACCTGCAAAAATGCTGATGCACTCGACCATGAAAGTCTGACCTGGATTTGGAGAAGTTGAAAGAGGATACTAGACAGGAGGGAAAGGAACTGGAACTTAGCTGCTTCCTCAGGCCTAAAAGGCATGTCAGCATAATCTCAGCAAGACACATGAGCAGCAACATTACCTTAATTCTACCTGCTAAGCATTATCATGGCTGTTGCTTCGCCTTGCCTTCCAAATCTCCATGTTAGGTCAACATTACACCAGAACTACACAGAAAATGAAATTCAGGATTTAAACAGAGTTTGAGCTGAGCTAAGTCAGCACACTTTAAAGCCTCCACAATCGTTTGTTGTCTTGGCAGATATATGCACTATATTTACAGAACTTTCAAATATAGGGAATAACAAAAAAAATACTTTACTATAATTATGCAACCTTGCACCATAACAACTGAAAACACACTAACATATCCTCACAAGAGGATAAACTCATTTTGACAATCTTATTGTAAAACATACTTCTCCTTTAGTTTAACCACACACTCCTTTGATATAACTGAAATATCAAGATATGATTTCAGCTTCTATGAACACTTCTTACATTTCATAGGAGGGGAATGAAGGATAGAGAGAATGAAGTGTTTTTTTAATATACTCAATATGTTCATAGTAACATAAGGAAGGAATGCAGATAACAAATATAGTCCTTGTCTCTGCAACAGTCATAGCTATTACCTTTACCTATCCATTCCTGACTCTCTGCCTGCACTTACACCTTAACTGCTGCATTTTACTCAGGAGAGTCAAACTTTATTCCTGACGGTTCTGGGTGATGAACAGTCCTACTGACTTTGGGTTGTTATAGGTTTAAACTAATTTTTTGCACAGGATATGGGAATACTTAAAGGAACTCAAGGGAATCACCTACATTCCAAATATAATCTTCCTTAAACCACTGTGAAGGAGCAACCTAATTTCCCAAAATAGCACTGGAGCCCTCATCTTAAACATCTCAGCTATCAGAGTAACCTCTTTCTTTGAAACAATGATTCACTTGCAGAAGAATCCCAAAGTAGCCAGGTAGCAAACTCAAATTCACTGGAAACATTGTTGAGGTCTCAGGTAAAAGTCTTCTCCCATAGGAACTAATGCCTATATGTGGCAGAGTCCAAAATTCTGGGCCCTTGAGGCCGGAAAGCAAAAATTTCACTAGTGTATCACCAGGGGTAATGGGAAAGATTCTTATTTACACCTGTGGTAAAAGAGTTGGAGCATGAAGCACAAATGTGTTTGTGACCTACAAAATCCAGAGTCTCAATAAACATAGTACTCTCTCTTAGTAACAGGAGGGGCCAGATACTCAATTTAAGAGTTTCCCCAGTCTACTAAACTGCTAAAAAGGAATATCAAGCAAGTCCCAAACTTTTGCAATTTAAACTTAATTCTTGACACCAAACTCTTAAGGCAGTTAAACAATAACTTAAGTAGACATACATTTCAAGTGCATCCACAATAACTTACAGAATAACTCATATTCATAAAAGTACATGATAAAATTATAAAATATTCTGAAAGAATACCACAAAGTATTTCTACAATTGCTCACAATATATTATTCTAAAGCTTTCTCAGTGAACCCTCAGTGCATTACCCACTTAAGAAATGAACATAATCTTCATTTGCCATTTTAATAGTTCATAGAATACATTTTCTTCATTCTTTCAACATATTTATAGATTGACTACCTTGTACCTGACATACGCAGTGTTTACAATAGTAGTCAAGAGAGTCATAAAGATAATAATGATAAAGATAAGTAATAAAGATAGCCAATTGCAAAGTACTTTATCCTGGAAAGTAAGGAAGGGGAATAGGGAAAAACAGACAATAAGTAAAAGTTCTTTAGAAAAGTTCAAATAAAGTGCAACTAGTGTCTGCCTGGAATGTGGGAGACCCGGGTTCGATCCCTGGGTTCGATCCCTGGGTTGGGGAGATCCCCCGGAGAAGGAAATGGCAACCCACTCCAGTACTCTTGCCTGGAGAATCCCATGGAGGAGGAGTCTGGTAGGCTACTAGTCCATGGGGTCACAAAGAGTCGGACACGACTGAGCGACTTCACTTCAAGTAAAGAAAAGAGTAAAAGGGGACAGTGATTCTATCTAAAGGCAGCACTTTTTTCTTTCTTTCTTTTTTTTTTTAAAGGCAGCACTTGGGATAGAATTATCAGGGCCTGCTTTAAGGACATGACATTTGAACAGGAAAATAAATGACAAGATATGCCACTACAGAAAAAATCTGACATGAGTGCTCCAGTAAGATACTAGAAGGAGGACAAGCTTGGGTGTTGAGAAATAAAGAAATCACTGTGAATGGAGTATAATGAGAAAGAGAAAAATGATGTTGAATAAGGTCAGAGAAACAAGCTAGACTCAGAATGTGTAGCTAATCATAGACCATGATAAATAATCAACATTTATGATCTAAATTTGATAAGATGTTAGTTGTTTTAAGCAAGGGATAGCATAATATAGGTTGCATTAACTGACCCCTGCCTCCTCATATGACTAGAATGAGCCTTCTACCAGTGACCATGCGCAGCAACAGAGAGACAAGTCAGGAGAATGCAGTAGCTGCTAGAATGAAAAGTAATGATGCTTTCAACAGAATTTTAATCTTTGCGAAGGAAAGAAGTGGTCATAGGATATGTTAGTGGTAGGAAAAAATAGGGCTCATTATTAATGTGCTGTACTTAGAGGCATGAGCTGTGCTCTGCTTAGTTGCTCAGTCCTGTCTGGCTCTTTGCGACCCCATGGGCTGTAGCCCGCCAGGCTCCTCTGTCCATGGGGATTCTCCAGGCAGGAATACTGCAGTGGGTTGCCATGCCCTCCTCCAGGGGATCTTCCGAACCCAGGATTGAACCCAGATCTTCCACATTGCAGGTGGATTCTTTACCATCTGAGCCACCAGGAAAGCCCAGAGGTACGTGAAGGAAAAACAAGTCAAGAACCACTCCATGGTTTTGACCATGAACAATGGTGTAAAATATTTTGCCATTTACTAAAATGAAAAGCTTAGGTTAGGAACAGTTTGACAAGGAGTTAAAGGCATGGAAAGTCATGAGTTAAGTTTTAGAAATGTTAAATATTGTGATTAAAGATGACTATACAACATCCAAATGAAGATATTGATTAGATTGAGATGTATGAAACTGTCTTTTATCGGTAACCTAAAAACAAAAAAATTCATGTGATTTTTATCATCAGTTTCACACAATTCTATCACCCAAGAGTATGTAGCTATATATATAAGTCTGAGATTCCAATAAAAGTTCTGACAGTGGGAGATTTGGGAAGCACTGGCATGTTGATGCTATTTAAAGTCGTGAAGCTAGATGAGATCATATAAGACAAACTGTAAATAAAAAATGAGCCCATAGGTGAGCCTGGAGCACAATAATATTTATAGATCAAGAATAGGTGGCAAGTACTTACAATAAGAAATCTGAGAAAAAGCAACTGAAAAGAGCCAAAGTTTTGTATTCTCTTGAACAAAACAGCGAAACACTTTTTTAGGTCTGATTTTTTGGCATTGTTGCTTTCCATTTCCTGTCACATTACTAAGATAAATACAATTTTCTGAGACACTGTGAGTCTGAAAAGTTGGCTCGTGATCTAACAAAGAACCTCAGTAAGTCTTTTCAAATTTTTACAACCCTAGGATTTATCTACTTGCAATACTCAGTGTTTTATATGCTGCTCCAACTTCTACCAATGATTCCATAAAATACTGACAGTTTAGTGTAGACTTGAAAAGAAATAAACAATCATAATATCTTCCTATATTATATCATGCAATGAAATTGACATAGAATTTCCAAACGCATATTTATTTGATAAATGGTGCAATGTAAACTGAGTGCTTCAACCTTCTCTTTGCTTCAGTAGATTGTTGACTTTTTAATCTTTATATTCAGAAGTTCCATCTAGGGCAAGTGTATACTTGCTATCTACATTTAGACACAGCTCTCAAATTTCTTGTACTTGGTTGCAAAAACAGAAATCAAGAATGGAAATACTTTATTAAGATGACATAGAATTGCTTCTAGGATGAATCTGGATAACCAGACTGAAAAAATAAAATATAAGGAACTTAGAATTTGGGAAATATGGGAAATTGTACTTAGAATTTTTATCTTGCATAGGAGAGAGATATAAAGTTTTCAGAACTACACAAATTGAATAGTGTTTTGTACTCTCCACTGATTGCTTTGATGACAGATGGGAGGAAGGCTCTGGAAATAACAGAGGTAACCAAAAGGATAGGAAGTAGCATAACACATGCTTACTTTTGAAAAATGGTTTAAAGTAGTGTTTTAACCTATAACCCTAATATGCTAATTGGAGTGCAGTTTTAGGGAATTTACTTTATTTCTCAAATATCAAGCAATATGTGCTTATTCTGGTCATCAGTGTGGCCACCTACCTCTGAGATGGCTTCCACTGTCCCTCTGCTTTCTGGTATTTATATACTGTGTATTCGATTCCCAGTTTATACTGGGTTGATCTATGTAACAGACTGTCACAGATTGATGGCATGTGACTTTTGAAAATAGTTTATGATAGACTTTGTGCTTTCCGTTTTTTGGTATCTCTCTCTCTTTTACATCCCTCACTTGGGAAGAAGCCGGCTGCCATGTAGCACAGTTCAGTGGTGGAACCCATGTGATACACTGTTGAGACCATGGGCGCAGTCCCTGTCACACTCTAACGTAACTGGAGTCCTGGCTGACAGCTTGACTAAAACTTTGTAAAAGACCCTAAAACAGGATCAGCTACTTAAACCATTTTTAGATTCCTGAGCTCAAAAACACACGAGGTCATAAAAGTTCTTTGTTTTAAACTGCTGGATTTGGGGACAGTTTTACTGAACAATAGCATATTAATTAAATCTGTTTGGTAGACTGTCTTGAAAACTTCATAGAGCTGTTTTGATAACCACTGCTAGGAGCTCATATTTATGCTTATGATTTCTGACTATTGTCTTAGAATCCTTGTGATATCATGCTTAATGAAGATGACTATTTATTAGCAATAAGAGTTCGAAAGAAAGAAAGTGGGATAAATCCTTTGACATTAAATTTCAGTATGTCACAGCAAGAAAAAATTGACATACTTAATAGTGTAAATAGAGGATTTAGAAAATATGCAGTAAAATCAACTGTTTCATATAGAAATCATTGGTTAAAAGTTGAACTTCTGATTGTCACCATGAGGATTTAGGTACTTAATCAGGGCCTTATTGTCCTTACCTAAGTACTGAACTATATCTAAGAAGACAGTTTAACTCATGGATTATTTAATACTAATATGATTTAAAAAAAAAATTCTCTGTGAGGTGAATTTTCTCTCAAAGTAAAGTTTAACACCTGTAGTCAAAACATTATACAGAGATATGATTTTCTGTGTTTTTTCCTTTTAGTAATGAGAACACAGATAGGTACTCCTACTGTGGATTCATAAGAATGTGCGTGAGGCAGTATTTATCTGTGATATTTACCATCTGATGAAGTTCTACAAATTATACCAATTTAGTTCAGTACTGTAATTAGGCCCATTGTAAAACCTACTGAATGGAATTTCATTGTAAAACTAACCTTTGATTGATATAGTATTGCTAGTATTTTAACAGTTACCATCAACTCCCTTAAATTCCTTTAGGGAAAATATGTTTTCCCAAAGACTGTGTAAAAGAAAATCACCCAAAAGGCAGAACGAATTCTAAAATGGCAACTCCTACAATTTCTAAAGACGTCTTAATAGTTATAAAGAACCACTTAGAAAAGATATAAATACATCTATCTCTTCCTCTAGCTCTACTGAGCAATGCAACTCTAAAAGTACCTGAAAATGCCTCTTTGATTATGATGAGCTGCTCAGTCCTTTACAGATGTGTGCTATGTGTACGTGTGTGCATATGTCTGCTGTAAAAGCTCATACTGAAAAGTCTGTTTTTGGAATTTTTTTCTTGCACATTTTAATGTGTTTTGAAAATGACATGTAGCTATGAGAAATTTTCTGTGAGTAGCAGAGAAACTAAAAATCCTGACAACTTGGAAATACGTGGGGAGAAAAATATTTCATATGACATGGATATCTTGTCATAGATGAAGATATCATAAATGGCTTAGATTCTTGGAAACAATGGAGAGTGAAAAAAAAAAGCCCCAGAAAATTTTGGTAAATGGTAAAAGAAAGCACACTAGAATCCAGGTGTTTGCTCTTCTAACCTAGTCTTTGGCTAAACACAAAGATTTGACTGTAGTGGGATGATTAATAAGCTTGTTAATGATTAATAAGCTTAATAAACTTGAATGCATGCCTGGCAATGAGGGCAATACCAATAAAACAGGCACCTATTATATTGTTGTGATTCTATTTTCTGTGCACGATAATACAGGGAAAGTTTAGAAAATGTTTATTACAAGGATATAATCATAGTAGTGACTAACACCTGGCATTCAGAAGCAATGGCTTCATGCACCTAAACATATGAAAAGCAAATTTTGCATTCTCATAAATGAAAAATATATAGCTTAAGAGAAAATGCTAGGTACAGTAATCAGTAGCATTATTCTATACTCCAAAAGCACATGATCATTTCAGTTTCTATTTACTCATGTCAAAGTTTTGCAAGTTGACTTTTTTTTTAACCATAACACCTGCATCTAGAATCTTACAAAATGTTTGTTGTACTAAATATACTTAAGCTTTTCAGGTTTCTGCATATATACTCAAGTTATGTGTTCTATGTTAAATAGCAGTAGGGACAGGTGTCCCAAATTAGCCTAAGTTTGTCAAGCTTAAAGCAAAATACTGCCATGTGTTTTTTGCATTTTAAAAATCCAACAAATACTATGCTGCAAAGTATTTAATCTGAAAATCTATTTTTAATCTTCCACTTCTTTCATTTGCTTTCCATTTTGAGGGAAATCCTTCCTGTTCCCATTTCCATCAGTACTGCCCCTTGCAGGCCCATGAATGATAATATTTTCTATCTAAAACACATTTTTTTAAAAGGCATTTTGGTTTGAGCTTTCCATAACTCTTGCTGGAATGATTGATAGTAGTTACAAGGCTGGAGTTATATTGAGAAATTTAATGTATCAATCCACAATTAAATTTCTTCTTGTGTTTCTTTTTATACTTTATATGGACATTTAAGTGCCTTGTTCCCTCAGTTCGGAAAGTTCGCCTAAGGCAACACAAGGAGACCTTCTGTTGTTGTTGTTCAGTCACTCAGTCATGTCCAGCTGTTTGTGACCCCACGGACTGCAGCACTTCCCTGTTCTTCACCATCTTCTGGAACTTGCTCAAACTCATGTCCGTTGAGTCGGTGATGCCATCCAAGCATCCCATTCCCTGTCGCTCCCTTCTCTTCCTGCCTTCAATTTTCCCAGCATCAGTGTCTTTTCAAGTGAGTTGGTTCTTCGCATCAGGAGGCCAAAGTATTGGAGGTTCAGCTTCAGCATCAGTACTTCCAATGACTGACTGGTTTGATCTCCGTGTAGTCCAAAGGACTCTCAAGAGTCTTCTCCAGCACCACAGCTTGAAGGTATCAGTTCTTCAGCGTTCAGCCTTCTTTATGGTTCAATTCTCACATTCATACATGACTACTGTAAAAAACATAGCTTTAACTATATGGAAAGTGAAAGTGAAAGTCACTCAGTCGTGTCCAACTGTTTGTGACCCCATGGACTGTAGTCCATGGAATTCTCCAGGCCAGTATACTGGAGTGGGTAGCTGTTTCCTTCTCCAGGGGATCCTCCCCACCCGGGGATCCAACCCAGGTCTCCCGCATTGCAGGCAGAGTCTTTACCAGCTGAGCCACAAGGGAAGCCACAAAGAGACCTTTGTGGCAAAGGTCTCTGCTTTTTAATATGCTGTCTAGGTTTGTCATAACTTTTCTTCCAAGGAGCAAATGCCTTTTAATTTCATGGCTGAAGTCACCATATGCAGTGATTTTGGAGCCCTAGAAAAGAAAGTTTGACACTGTTTCCATTGCTTCCCCATCTATTTGCCAAGAAGTGATAGGACTGGATGCTAAGATATTAGGTTTTGAATGTTGAATTTTAAGCCAGCTTTTTCACTCTCTTCTTTCACCTTCATCAAGAGGTTCTTTAGTTCCTCTTTGCTTTCTGTTATAAGTGTCGTATCACCTGCACATCTGAGGTTGTTGATATTTCTCCTTGCAATCTTGATTCCAGCTTGTGCTTCATCCCGTCTGGCATTTCACATGATGAACTCTGCATGTAAGTTAAATAAGCAGGGTGACAATATACAGTTTTGATGTACTCCTTTTCCAATTTTGAACCAGACGATTGTTTCATGATCGGTTCTGTTTTTTGACCTGCATTCAGGTTTCTCAGGAGGCAGATAAGGTAGTCTGGTATTCCCATCTCTTTAATAATGTTCCAGTTTGTTGTGATCCACAAAGTCAAAGACTTTAGCATAGTCAATGAAGAAGATATATATATATATATACATATATATATATATATATATATATATTTTTTAATTCTCTTGCTGGCAATTGGAACTCTGGTTCCTCTGCCTTTTCTGAATCCAGTTTGTACATCTGGAAGTTCTTGATTCACATACTTTTGAAGCCTAGCTTGGAGGATTTTGAGCATTACTTTGCATGTGAAATGAGTGCAATCATGTGGTTGTCTGAACATTCTTTGGCCTTGCCTTTCTTTAGGATTGGAATGAAAACTGACCTTTTCTAGTCCTGTGGCCACTGTCATTTTCTAAATTTGCTGGCATGTTGAGTGTAGCTCTTTAACAGCATCATCTTTTAGGACTTGAAATAATTCAGCTGGAATTTCATCACCTCCACTAACTGTTCATAATGACGCTTCCTAAGGCCCATTTGACTTCAAAATCCAGGATGTCTGACTCTAGGTGAGTGATCACACCATTGTGGCCATCTATGTCATTAAGTTTTCTTTGGTAGTTCTTCTGTGTATTCTTCCCATCTTTTCTTAATATCTTCTGCTTCTGTTAGGTCCATACTGTTTCTGTCCTTTATTCTGGCCTTCTTTGCATGAAATGTTCCTTTGGTAACTCTAATTTTAAGGATACCATTAGCATGAATTTTTGTACCCACCTAGAGTCTGCATTCTGTGTACCTGATATATTTGAATTTTATTCTTTATGGCAAAAAAAGTTTTCTGTACTTCTTAATTGTAGTACTGCATTAATGTAAAGATTATATATTATATGCTGCCGCGTCACTTCAGTCGTGTCCGACTCTGTGCAACCCCATAGACAGCAGCCCACAAGGCTCCCCCGTCCCTGGGATTCTCCAGGCAAGAACACTGGAGTGGGTTGCCATTTCTTTCTCCGATGCATGAAGGTGAAAAGTGAAAGTGAAGTCTCTCAGTCATGTCTGACCCTCAGCGACCCATGGACTGCAGCCTTCCAGGCTCCTCCGTCCATGGGATTTTCCAGGCAAGAGTACTGGAGTGGGGTGCCATTGCCTTCTCCGTATATATTATATACAAACATATAAATATGTATAAATATGTATTATATGTATAATGAGAAATAGAGAAGATCTGTAACATATTTATAATCCAAATTATAAAATTCTGTCTTGTTACTTTTCCTTCAGCTTTCTTTCTTTCATAATTTTCAAAAGCATTCTGTATATTTCATTTTCACTTTCAGGCATCATTTATACGTATGTTTGACCTGCATGTTTCTGAAGCCAGTATTAGATTCTGGCCATATTTAAACTACATTTTCTACAAGAATCCAAATATTGAACAAGACTTTTTTGACTCTCAGTAATATTTGAAGTAGCAACAACAAGGAAGGTTTCAACTAGAAATTGGTTGTTTCTCCTCAGTTGGCCTTTTACCCATTTAAATGATGTCAACTGAATTGAGTTGGCAAAAGTTTTTTTCCTCAGTGGAATGACTGTAGAGTGAATAAGAACAGAAAAGAGAAATCAGAAATGTTGAACGTGTGACTTTCTGTATTTGCTTCCATTCAGTGGATGTTACTCTACACTATGGAAGTATTTCTAAATAACATTTCTATTCAATTGTTTCTTAGATGGGAAATGCTAATTCAATTAGCTGTGCTTAGAGACAAATTTCAGCTCTTGTAGAATTTCAAACAGCACAGAATACAAGGTATGCTGCTGCTGCTGCTGCTGCTAAGTCGCTTCAGTTGTGTCCGACTCTGTGAGACCACAGAGATGGCAGCCCACCAGGCTCCCTCGTCCCTGGGATTCTCCAGGCAAGAACACTGGAGTGGGTTGCCATTTCCTTCTCCAATGCATGAAAGTGGAAAGTGAAAGTGAAGTCGCTCAGTCGTGTCCGACTCTTAGCGACCCCATGGACGGCAGCCTACCAGGCTCCTCCATTGGTAGAGTTAAATTTAATGGTGAATAAATTTGAAAGTTGAGCAAAACAGGAAGGAAAATGATCTTTAAGGATCAGAATAGAAAGGAGCCTATATACTTCAGTTCTCAGACTCTGTATATCTGAAAAGGAAGCACTAAGAAAGCAGGTGCTGGATTAGACAAAGAAGAGCAAAGAAAAATCTGGAAGCATGAGATTTTCACTGATTTCAGCCATATATGAATGCCTGGAAAAATTGGGACTGTAGCCAAATAGAACGGAACAAGGCAACACAACTGAATCATGCTGTGCATCACTAAGGATGTTAGCGGTTTGATAATTGTGCCTGAAGTGCTTTCCTTTGTTTCTGTCTAATTGCCATTAAACTCATCATTTCACACAGAAGTTAAGGCCAAAACTGAAGGAACACTTAGAGTCCCGTTAGTTCATTTTAGGACTTGTTTGGTTTGCTTGAAATCAAGCTGATTTTCTACCTTACCAGTCACCCATCTGAAGGAAATGATTAGAAATGACCTGAAAAATTACACAGATGGGTGCTAGTAGATGGTACTGCTGCTTATTTTTCTATTATCCTTTTATTCCTGATGTGAATTTTGAGAAACATATTTTTCCATTTTAAAGATGGGAATTTAGGTGGGAGAACAATAATATTTTTAATGCATAGCTACTTAAACGGCCACTGAACACAACATGTCTGATTCTAAATGAGGTATTGTTTCACCTCTTCAGTGCTATTAAACGCATAAATTGTTCACTCACAGACATTTTTGAAACTTTAAATTTACAAGTCAAATAAGAAATTCAAGTGTATATCCAAGGCTTAGAGAGAAAAGGCAGTGTTCTCCTATCTGGGGTGTTGACATTTGATAAAGAAGGCTTCTATACTCAGTAAGTGTGCATAGTAAAATATTCCCTGGAAGTTATACTCTTGGAGAAAGGATAGTGATGACAATTACAGAAAAAAGAAAACTGATATTTTTAGCGTCAGATCCATCCACATTTCCCTATGTTCAATAGAAGGAAATATAATTTTGGCCTTAGTAAGAGCAGTGAGTTTCTGGTAGTTGCTTCTCTGTGACATCAATGTAGAATAATGTCTTTTCTTTGCTAAGCAACAGCTGGCCAAGTAAGTCTCTACATCTCTTCTTTAGCTTTTCTCTAGTGGAAAAAGTGACTTTAATCAAAGATTAAAGGCTCGTATAAAGAAATACAAAATTTCAGTTGTGATAAGTGCTATGAAGGATACATTCTCACAGCATTATTTGAGTTTGTGATAAAAGATTTCCCTAAGAAAATGATACTTGAATTGTGGTCTTAGAAAAAGCATAATTTAACTAGTTGAAGAAGAATGCATGGGAAGTTTCTTTCAGTAGAACAGACATTGTTGAGAAGAAGAGACAATTAAAGATGCTAGAAACCAAAGAAGATTAAGAAGAATCAAGATTCAAAAATGCATCATATTATATACTAGTAGTAAGTAGTACTGGGCTTCCCTGATGGTTCAGACGGTAAAGAATTTGCCTGCAATGCAGGAGAACTGGGTTTGATCCCTGGGTTGGGAAGATCTTCTGAAGAAGAGGATGGCTAAACACTCCAGTATTCTTGCCTGGAGAATTACAGAGGAGCTTGGTGGGCTATAGTCCCTGGGTTTGCAAAGAGTCAGACACAATTGAGCAACTAACATTTTCACTCACTTTCAGTAAGTGCTGCTGCTGTTGCTAAGTCGCTTCAGTCGTGTCCGACTCTGTGTGACCCCATGGACTCCACTAGGTTCCCCCATCCCTGGGATTCTCCAGGCAAGACACTGGAGTGGGTTGCCATTTCCTTATCCAATACGTGAAAGTGAAGTCGCTCAGTCATGTCTGACTCTTAGCGAACCCATGGACTGCAGCCTACCAGGCTCCTCTGTCCATGGGATTTTCCAGGCAAGAGTACTGGAGTGGAGTGCCAGTGCCTTCTCCTCTTTCAGTAAGTAACCTATGCCAAAAGATGTAGTGGAAAAACAAGAAGACAAACCCAATCCCAAGAAACCAAGATATGCCTGGCACATGGAATGGGTAGACAAGATCAGTTATCAAAGCTAGATTAATTTTTTTTGTTATTTTTATTTTTCATTGGAATTATGTGAGTAATATTTTGATACTAAAGATTATTAGCAAATTTTCTAAAATATATATCCTACCAATCAATTCACTAATTACCTCTGTAAAAATATTACTAAATGAAGTATATAACCAATATGAACAATCTCTAATAGAACAGTGAGCCAGAATTTTTATGAATATATAATTAAAATGCATTAGATAATGTATAACACAAGTTAGCCAAATTTTAAGAACAGCACATATTTCCTACTGTTTTTCTGCATGTTTTTCACCTCACTGAACACAGTGGACATTGATGACTTCTGCTACATTCACAGTCATATTCAAGTGTTCAGAAAGGTGAAAATTTCTCACAAATTCATTAGTAACACCTGGGACTCCTTGGGTGCCAAGAAAGCACATTAATCAGAAAGATGGACTGAATCAGGTTAGCTAATAAGGAACAGAGCCGCTTCTTAACAACTTGTTTCAAATCAACTATGAAAAAGTGCTCACTTGTGAACTGATGGCTCTTACCAGATGGAGGGTCTAGAACAGTAGTCTCACATAGGCGGTGGTGATGAATAAACTTTTTATAAAACTGCATTCGACTATGAATGGGACATTTATTTATGAGTACAACAACTACAAATAAAATACAAATTCTGATTTCATCCTTATCTTTCTTTCTTTCTTTTTTTTTTTTTTGTTTCTTAAACTTTTCAAAACTGGAGATGTTAAGGTGTGATAGTCTTATGTGAAATTTTGACTGTGGATTTCAAGTATCCAGATAATTTTGTGACAACTATAGTGAACTTACTGCACTGAGTGACAGAGCAAATTTCTCAAGGTTCACAACTAACTAAAGAACACATGGATTCTAAGCTACTTTACTTTTAGAGAAATTAGTCAAAATCCGAAGAAGACATGACTAAAATTAACGGAAAGCTATTTTAGTATGAATATGATAATGAGAATATAGCTGTAAGCAAAACCCTCCAGTTGAAAGTGAAAATATTTTAAATTTCAAGGGCAGCTTTATTGTTTTTCTACCGATTTCCATACATCTACTAAGCAATATAGTATATTTCTAATTTAATAAACTTTGACATCATACATCATCCAAAGCTTTTTGGAAACCTAACAGAGTCAGTCTTAATTCTTTTTATCTTCAGCTTATCAAATCATTAATACTTGCCAAAATCATTTAAAAATATCTCTAATTGTCTTCTCTTCGTCACCACCATAACTACCATTTTCCAAGTAACCATTATCTTTCACTTAGTACATCCAATTGTCTACGTTTTTCTGTCTGCATCCTCTATAATTTTACCCAGTTAACTTTATAAAACACAAAAAATTTACATAATTTATATCCCTTCTATACTAAATGCTTCAATAACTTTCCACTGGGATTCCCAGGTGGCCTATTGATAAGAAACCTGCCTGCCAAGGCAGGAGAGGCAGGTTCCATCTCTGGTTTGGGAAGATCCCTTGGAGTAGGAAAGGATAACCTACTCCAGTATTCTTGTCTGGAAAATTCCATGAACAGAGAAGCCTGGCAGGCTATAGTCCATGAGGCTGCAAAAAGTTGGACAAGACTGAGGGAATGAACATACACACAACAAACATACTTTCCACTACATATAAAATAAGATCTTCACTACTTATCATCTCACCATGTTGCTTTGTCTGAAACTTATTATGCCCCTTGACTGGTATGATCAAACCACATTAGTCTTGTTGCCATCCCTCCAGTACACCTGTTTCTTCATAATTTTCCAAGTGAATTCCTATAGGTATTATTGTGTGTAGATGCATAGAGTGACTGGAATACATCATTTTATTAAAATAAATATTCCAGTATTCATATAAGTAAAGCCATGTGAGAAATATTCTTTACAGAATCCAGTACTGAATATTTTCCTAGTCAAATGATCACACAAAATTGAAGCAGAAAATATGGCAGTTTCACATTATTTAAGCTTAAAAAGAAAAAACTATGTTCATTACAGCTGTGTTTTGTTAGATTTTTAATGTTCATGAATGTTTGTTTGTGTTGGTGTGTCTGTCTGAGGTTGGTTCATGTTTTGCCCAAGGACTATTCTCTACCTCTTTCAAATTCTAAAAATTTTTGAAAAGAAGTCTTATTTATTTGAAAAGTTCTAAAAATATCTCTGATGTTCCAATTCTTGAGGATAAAATGTGAATTAAAAATGATGAAGTTGCTTCTCTTAAGAAACATACAGTCTACTGAGGGAGTCAGAGGGAAAAATACACAAAAACATAAATAAAATAAAATGAAATATCTAGTATGAAGGAAAGTAAAAAGAGTGCTGGATTAGACCTTCCTTGAGTTGAAACTTGAGCTGGTATCTGAAGGTGCAGGCACTGAGAATAATGAGGGAGGGGGCAGTTTAAGAGAATTCTAGCCACGAACACTTATAACAAAGATAGGTGAGAGTGTGATGTACTGCGGGCACATCTGCACACACAATAATACCTATCTGAATTAACTTGGAAAATTATGAAGAAACAGGCTTGTAATAAGGAATGGATCCCTATTCAGAACAACAACTATGCATGCATAATACATGTATATATACATAAGTCCTTCTAAGCAACTTCACAAAAATTTTAGCTCCTTTTTCCTAAGGAGTTAGTATTAACCCTATCTATGGAAATTATCTTTGTTTGTTTTGTTTGATTTTGCTTTTCTGTCTATGATTCATGTTTCTTTTGACTGATGATATACATTTATATTTTACATTCTATGTCTGGACTGAGTCTTTTATATATATAAGTCTGTATAATATGGCATTTTCAACTTTCTAACCTAAGCATAAATATCTCTGAAAACAGTTTTCTCTTACTTTTCAAATGATGGAACAATTTGGAAAGCCTCATTAGCAAATTGGCTTTCAAATTTGTTTTTAACTCAACTCTAAGGTACCTGATACCCAATCATGAAAAACAATGTAGTTTTATTTTTTAAAAATATCCTGTAAATAACATGTAGCTTTCCAATCTCCTAGTTAATGTTTCATCTTCATTCTAAAGCAAGTCCATACAACAATTCTGTGGGGGGATATTTCTTTCTTTATCCTCCCGTCCACAGTAAATCATTATGTCTTCAATGCTATCTGTATTTATAATATTTTTGTCTGTATTATTTATGTGTTGCTGTGTCAAAAATAGCCCCAAACTTAAAGGCTTGAAAATACAAACATTTAGCATTTCATAGTTTGTGTGGATCAGGAATGTGGAGGTGGTTTAGCTGGACAGTTTTGGCTCAGATTCTTTCATAGGTTGCAGTCAAGATGTTCAAGATGTCAGTTGGGCTGCAGTCACCTGAAGTCCTGAATGGCACCAGAGAATCCATCTCTTTGGATTGTTTCTCACAAGAATGTTAGGAAGATGCTTTGGCTGTTCTCCATGTAGACCTCTCTATAAGGCTGCTTAATTGTCTTCATAAAAATGGCAGATGGTATCTGTCAGAGTGAGAGATACAAAAGAGAAGACTGAACTTTGGGGCCACATACAGTGTGGGTCCCAAAGCCTCCCCCAATTCCAACTCATTATGTTTTACGGAACTATGAGAACCACATTCCTCTTCTCCTTGTCATAGTTACAGTCACCTCGGATGTGACAAGTGGGTAAGAATGGAGGACATTTACTTTTCTGATATGGGTAAGATTTTACTACTGTTTAGACACAGAATAATCTTTTGGAGACTAAGTAAATTGTAGATTGAATTGTCTCTACATTTAACATCTTCATCATAGTTTGATTTTTATTTTAAACTCCTGTGGAATGGAGTGAGAAAATTTAAGCCTCAGTAAACTTCCACGTCAAAACCCTTTATTATGTATCAACACACAGGCAATGTAGGTTCAGTACATTTTTGTCAACACAACAGCAGGTCTTTCATTTTACCTTAGTGATGGATGTCAATTGATTTTAGCAACAGTTATACTAAGGTTCCTATCCATTAGAGATGCATCATCACAGATGATTTCCTAAGATGTTTTCCTGGGGAACAAATATTTTTTGAATAGAAAAAAAGTGATATCCAGCTGCTTTTTTTCATCATATGTTTTCTCATTTGTTCAGGCTTTAATTTTTTTCTGTTTTCTTTTCTCTGAAGTCATGCAATTTACATGAGGTAAAAGGCTAAAGCCTTGGCTCTGCTAATGCAAACCAGGATTCCTGTATGGCCAGCAAACTGCAGCTTTCAACTTGCCATTATGGTCCTCTATTAAATATCGGTAGCTGCTTCTCACTTATTCCTTTCTGATATTGTCTCTCAGTGGGATTTTGAATAGCAATGGGCTATATTATTAACCTTAATCATGAAAATATGTCCACTGCATCTAAAGGTAAATGCTTTATTTTGTGATGATACATATGAATCATCAACTTGGCAAAGAATTTCTCTTTAACTTACCAAGCAGTTCTTTGGTTGGGGATCCTAAAGATTTAAATTGCTCATATTTTTAAGAATTATTATTTTAGAAGCAATAATTAAGTCAATCAATTTTTGCTATAACATGATCCCTAATATTGGTGCACCAATCTAAATTTCTGGGAAAGGGTGTGAAAGGATTCTTGGCTTTTATAAAGCATGCACTTATTTTCTTTCAAAATGAGAAACTGCATTTATTTTTAAAGGATAAATCAACCTGTGTATAGAAACAAAAATGTAATCTCAAGTTCCTCATAAGATGCTAGACATACCAAAGAATGAAATAAAAATAAAAATATCCTGGCTATGTCACTCTTTGAATCTAAATATCAGTCATTAAACTTCAGTGGTTAATGTCCAGAGAGGAATTTATGATTGTGTAGAAGAATAATCCAATATATTAACTTCATAATATCTTATAATAAGGTAATCAAACCCAATTATATCAACTATGTACTTCACTAATCAATTGTATCTTGTTCTAACAATTGACTATATATTTAGTTATAATTCTGAGTTTCTAAGTTTCTACATCACTTTTTTCCCCCTAATTCTACCTCTGTCTATGTCCATATAACCAAACTTGAAAAATTTTATTTAATTCACATGTATGTTAAGCAAGAAGATTTAAAAATTATGGTTATATAAAGTTATTCTGAGTGGACTTGTTTTCTTCATTAATAATTTTACAGTTTAAAAATAGTTAATATTTTAAAAATATTATCAGTCATTTAGCATGTCTTTAGATAGTACAGGGAAGTTTTTGTAGCTAATCATAGTTGATTAGTATATAGACATTTCAAAATAAATAGTTTCCAAAAGACAATAATTGTAGAAGAAATGGCAGATATTTCCAAAACCTGAGCTATCTTCCAAGATCATACCCATACTTAGACAATTTCAGACATATCACCACTGCCTAAATTGGTCATTTATTGTGCGTGACCTTTCATGACTTGGTACTCCCTCCTAGACAATGATAGACTATTGCCTAGCAAGACATGGATAAACTTCCTTCTTACCTGGTGGTTCAGAGGTTAAAGCATCTGCCTGCAATGCAGGAGACCTGGTTTCAATCCCTGGGTCGGGAAGATCCCCTGGAGAAGGAAATGGTAACCCACTCCAGTATTCTTGCCTGGAGAATCCCATGGACAGCGGAGCCTCATGGACAGCAGAGCCTGGTGGGTTATAGTCCACGGGGTCGCAAAGAATCGGACACAACTGAGCGACCTCTCTTTCACAAGTCAACTAAGCATATATGGAAGTGAACAAAAGCTATGGAAATATATGTTGGAGATGGACAAGATACAAATTTTAAATAAAGAGCCAACTTATAAATTGTCAACTAAAAAAGTTATTATTAGTCAATGGCTTAAACTTAAGACATTATAGGAACAAGTTTTCCAGAAAATGTAGCAATGACATGAATTGAACAAAAGTTCAACAAGACAGAAGATAGGTTGAATGAATGTAGTAGGTAAGTCATTTAAAAGATACACATTTCTAATGGTATTAGTGGCCCATAGGAAGACGGTCTATCATACTTTGGTGTGCTGTTTTACGATCTCTTGGACATTTTGGCCCCCTTGACCCAAATATTTTTTCACTAAAGACCATCTTCCTTCCTTAATTTTATTGACATTCCTGGTCTTGCATCTTCAGTAATGCAAGGAACCATCTACTGATGCCACAATCCTTAAGGCT
Source organism: Budorcas taxicolor (assembly GCF_023091745.1). Lineage (NCBI taxonomy): Eukaryota > Metazoa > Chordata > Mammalia > Artiodactyla > Bovidae > Budorcas > Budorcas taxicolor. The sequence goes on along the minus strand of NC_068923.1, from coordinate 67,137,368 downwards.
GACCTTCAAACATTCAATCATTTTCTAACCTTCTTTGCTTTCAAGAACTTTGTGAACTCACCGTGCACCCTGCCGTAGTTGCTAAAATATTAGTCAGCACTGATTCATTGCATAAATCCAGTGCTGAGTACTTGATATTTTTAAAAAATTGATTCAGTCTCAAGTAGAAGTTGGACAAATGCCTAGAGCATGGAAGAATGTTCCATACAGAGGGAGCAGTGTGATCAACATACAGAGGCATATATGACATAGCTGATTGTTTAAGTATGAGTGGGCCTATCAGCAATGGAGTAAATCAGGAATGTATACAGGACTCAATCAGAGTCCATTTTTCTTTGTCCCAAAGCATGCTTTTTTCCTTCACATAGAATTAAAATATGCAAACATTATCTTCTTATAATTCTTTTTATAACTATATACTGCAATTAAAATTATCCAGTTATTATAAATCAACTACATGCCAATAAAAATTAAAAAAATATTCTGTAACCCTCCAAAAAATCTGTAACCAAAGCTGTAATTGATAGATGTGTTTAAAAAAAAATCCAGTTAAAAGCTCTATATATTATATATTTTATGATTCTGAGGAAAATATAGCAAATAGTTTTACTATTATGTAATCTAAAGCATATATTAAATATTATAAATAGGCTCTTAATAATTTAACTATATCTTTAAATATAATACATTTGACAATAGTGTACTTCTTTGAAAATATCCCCATAGGTAAATGAGAGATCGCAGATATAAAATTATTTTATATTTAAGCATATATGGAGGAAGCTTTATAAGATCACTTAAAACTGGGTGATTTTATTTTAATCTATATTTCACTGTACTACTTACTTTATCCAGAAAAAAATTATTTTATTGTCTGCAGATTAGTCATAGCAGTGATATCTTTTCCATTTATTCTATATTCTACTATAAAAAAGCTGTATATCTTTGCAAATCATTTAACACTTGAGACTTGAATATTTTTGACATAAAAACAGCAGTGATGTTTTGAGAAGAAAATGATTGCTTAGCAATATTTATGATCTAGGCTTTAGGTATCATTTAAAGACTTAAAGTATGCATTTGCTTAGAAGTACTCCACAACCTTCAAATAATGCCTAGTCCTCTCATGAAGCTGTATTTTTTAGAAAACACTATTCACCTGTTTGGTGGTATTGTGTTTTTCTCTAGATTGCATAATATCTAGAAAATAAGTGGTATGTAGAAAAGAAGGCAGTTTTGTTGTTGTTTTTTGTTACTGCAGCTATTGCTTCCACTGCTGTATATCCTAGCAGTAATGACATTAAAACAGAACAAACAGAACAGGATATGTATGTATGTGTGTAACTGACACTTGTAACCATACAATTGGCTCTTTTAGGGTATAACATGCAATGCATCTTAGCACACTCACCGAGTTGTGAAAGTGTCACTCTAATTAATTTTTGAACATTTTCATCATCCCCCAAAGAAAACCTGTACACATTAACAGTCCTTCCCCAGGGTCACTCCTTTTTACCTTAAACATTCTCAATTTGGAATTAAATTTTCAAAGATACATAATCAGTTCTCCTCTCTGATACAGTTTGCTTTATTTTCTCAGTTTGGTAGATAATACAAATGATTAGTGGCATTTTTAATCCCTTGTTCTCTGGCACAATATACTTAAATTGCTTTTAGCTTTTGAACTGTGGTGTTGGAGAAGACTCTTGAGAGTCCCTTGGACAGCAAGGAGATCCAATCAGTCTATCCTAAGAAATCAGTTCTGAATATTCATTGGAAGGACTGATGCTAAAGCTGAAACTCCAATATTTGGCCACTTGATGTGAAGAACTGACTCATTCGAAAAGACCCTGATGCCGGGAAAGATTGAAGACAGGAGGAGAAGGGGAGGACAGAGGATGAGATGGTTGGATGGCATCACCGACTCAATGGACATGAGTTTGAGTAAACTCTAGGAGCTGGTGATGGACAGGGAGGCCTTGCATGCTGCAGTCCATGGGGTCACAAAAAGCCGGACATGACTGAGTGACTGAACTGAATAACCAAAATAGTTTATAAGTAAACTGAATCTTTTGATAGCACTAAAAATGACATAAAAATACAATAAATTTCCTTTAAATCATCTGCTAGCATTTCTGGAGGGATAATATGGATAATTAAGTGTGGCAATGAGTTTATTTAATGAAAAGTTAGCACTTACAATAATGTTAGTCACTCCTGAGTGTGATTTATCAGTACAATTAGCAAAATACTTAATAACAATTTCTTATAAGAACACAAAAAGAAGGACCAAAATTTACCTAATATCAGTAAAAGAAAACAAAGAAGTTCATGTTGTTTATCAGGTCAATAGGAAAAAAAAATGGAGAAGACTTGTTTCCTAAGCAAAAAATAACACACGCTATCCTGTATACTATTCATATATCTAAATCTCAGATTTCTTTATCACAGTGATATAAAACCACCTTCAGGGCAGCATTCATTGTGAGGAATGGATACAAGACTATCTTTCAAATAAGGTTTTTGTGTTAAAGAAGTTAAGTTCTTTTCTCTTGCCTTCTTCCTGAGAAAGCTGTTTTCAGGGCAGAATTCCTAACATTACACTGAACAGTTATGCCTCCCAAGGAGTAAGTGGCTTCTTAATGGTATCTTCATTCTTGAGGAAATATGGAGAAAGTTTCCAGAGGAGAATTGATATATTAAATAAACACAGATGTTTTCTGCTAGACTAATATATCTATGGTGGAGGTGGGTAGTGGTCAATCTTCTGAATCACAATGAATTTGCATAGTTGTGTTTGCAGGGCAGAATTTGAGGCCCTACAGTTAGAGCTCTGCAAAACACAGTACATTTGAGCTGTGGGTGAGTCATTACACCTTGTGTTAATGGCCTAACTCAGTTATTACCTGGGTGGTTTTAGAGACTAAATCACTCATCTAAAATGTATTGGGGACTGGAAATCACATCTTAAAAAAACAAATGTCCATAGAAGCATTGCTGCAATATGGATTATTTTTCAGATTGTTGTGTTAGTCGCTCAGTCATGTCCAACTCTTTGTGATCCCATGCACTGTAGCCCGCCAGGCTCCTCTGTCCATGGAATTCTCCAGGCAAGAATACTGGAGTGGGTTGCCATTCCCTTCTCCGGGGGATCTTCCGGACCTAGAGATCGAAACCAGGTCTCCCACATTGCAGACAGATTCTTTACTGTCTGAGCTACCAGGGAAGACTTTATTTACCACAAAACTTTACGATGAGATTATAAACACTAATTTAGTGTTTCTAAACACTGAACAATAGGACTCCCACAACTACTTGGATTTCCTACTATATCTAAGATTCAACTTGAGACTTTGCACCAGGCCTCAGAAAAAGATGCTGACCCCAGGGTATAATTCTTGTCAAGGCAGCCAAGCAGTGTCACCTCTAGGATGAGACACTGCTATCACTGTGGATTATAGACTGCCAGTATGCACAAACTAGCTTGGAAATGGAGTTTTTAGTTTTTTCTTAATTGTGAGCTTTCAGTTGGTAAAAACAACAACAACAAAACAGTGTGGCATTCTGTTTACATTATATTATGTACAATTATCCATAGACAACAGTCTATGTTTTCATATTTTAGAGTAAATTAATAATAGTGAAAGTGTTAGTCACTCAGTCATGTCCAACACTTTGTGACCCCATGGACTGTAGCCCATCAGGCTCCTCTGTCCATGGAATTCTCAAGGCAAGAATATGGAGTAGGTAGCCATTCTCTTCTCTAGGGCATCTTCCCAAACCAAAGACCAAACTCTGATCTCATAAATAAATGTTATTCAAGTAAACATTCACAAGCTTGGAAGAAAAATAATTTTGGGAAAAGACATTTTTTTCAAAGCTATAGAATTCTCTATTTGAAAGTGCTCAGTTTTAAAGGGGCATCAAATTGTTTTGTTAAGTGAGTTGTCACACTATTTGATGAAAATATTTAATTTCATTATTAAAAAATCTGTATTAAACCATAAAGATGAGTGATAGACACACACAAGAATTTCACAGAAGGAAAAATACAAATGGCAAAATATTGAAGATATTCTTCACTTCATTAATAATCAGGAAAATGAAAACTATAGTGAAACAATATTCACAAGTGCTAAGTAGACCCAAGCCAAAGTATAGGCAAAAAAATGGGAAAACATAAACTTTAAGCTTAGATGGTAGAGTGCAACTGGCATAACCATCTTGGGAAATAATTTGAGCTTGTCTGATAAAATTAAATACTTGTATAACCTATGACACTGTTACATTCACAGTTACATAATGTAGAAAGATATATTTTTATAGTCATAGTTACATTCATAGTCAAATAAAGTAGAAATATATTTTTACATTCATCAACTAATAGGTTAAAGGTTGTTCATGGTATCATTATTTGTCGTACAAAAAAGAAAACATTCACAGCATTAACAGGAAAATTGAGAAAATATGGAATTTAACACAAAAACGGATGGGACAAAACTCCTCTAATCAAAAAAAATCTTTAAGAAAGTGTAGAAGGGACAAAAAATGTCCCTTCTACATAATTTTTATAAAGTTCAAGACCAAATATAAACTATATTTTTCCTGAATACATATATATATATATGGCAATACTCTAAAAAAGAGTGATGAAAAGACAGATGAAAACATTAAAATCAGAACAGAAGTTATTTCTAGGGACAGCTAGAATGATGGGTTGGTAAGATTGAATTGGTGTATATTTACTTTTGGCTTCTGGGATCATGTTTATACTTTTGAACATATTAATTATTATATAAATCAAGAAATTCTGTAAAAATACAATCTAGTCTTGATTTTCTATCAAATATGTCCTCAAAAAATTATAAAGCTATTATTTTATGAAGCCCAACTCAAATTCTTATGTCTAATCATATCAGTGATACAAAAATAAAGAAAAAAAACTGGGTCCTCTCATCGTATTCAAGAATATTTGAAAAATGAAATTTCTTAATTATTTTTTTAAAAAGAAATTCCTTGTGCTCTTGATATTGTGATTACCATTTCACTGCCCGCCAATAAATTTTGGCAAATGCTGTAGATCATACACTGAAAATGCTGAAAATTTGAGAATCTTTGCAACATTAACAGCCACTGTTAAAGATGTGGGTACTTTCTTATGACCTAGCACTTTTCCAGAAAATGTATAATGGCATCTGATTTGCATTTTGGAACTAATTCTGTTTTCTTATTTTTGCTTTTGTACCATAAGTACAGATGTTACTATATAGTTTTGCCAGCTTATCTAATGGTGTGTTAAAAATGAATCCAAACTCTTAAAAAGTCCCTTTGTCAAAAGTTTTACAAAGTAATAAATTTTCCTTGTATTTGCCTATCAAAAATGTTATATCAAATAAGCAAATGGAGAGCTTTGCAACATTCATAGTTTGTTAGTTTAATTGAAAACATTTCACATATTTTTAGCATTTGTTAAATCAACTGCATTAGATACACAATTCTGCATTATACACAATTCTGATTCTAGTCTCACAGCAGTTTTTACCTTAAGAAGTGTTACTGTGTTATTGATAAGAAAACATGGAGCTTTTTTGATCTTACTATGTCCTTCTCTTTCACATGTTATTCAGTAAAATAAACACATGAAGTGTATATACAGAACATGAAAGGTCTAGAGAGCACAGTTTTGAAAACTGCTATATAACCTTAGGGCTTTCTTGGTGGCTCAGATGGTAAAGAATCTGCCTGCAATGCAGGAGACCTGTGTTTGATCCCTGGGCTGGGAAGATTCCCTGGAAGAGAGAATGGCTACCCACTCCAGTATTTTTGCCTGGAGAATTACATGGATAGAGGAGCCTGGCATGCTATAGTCCATGGGGTCACAAAGAGTCACACATGACTGAGTGACTCTCAGTTTCACTTCACTTAACTTCTTACAACCTTAAGTCATGGAAAATACTGATAATTTTCCAGGAAAAAGAAAAGAGTTAACTTCTAAAGCAATATTTCATATTCATCATAATTCCTGTCTTTTACAGTTTAATTACAGATTTAGTGTTTTAAGCATAATGAAGATATAATGGAAGATATTATTCTGCCTAAAAGAAAGTAATGACCAAGACAAAGCTAACCCACATCCCAAAGCTGTAAGTAGGACACTTGGGTAGTTAGTTCCATTATAGTATGTGGAGAGAGAAAAGGTAAGTGACTATGTCATCTATTGCTGCATAAGAAACCACATCAAAACTAGTGATGTAAAACATTATCTCACCATTCTATAGCTCAGGAATCTATGGCTTATCTGGGTATTTTGCTTCAGAGTTTCTTGGGTACAGAAATCAAAGTGTCAACCATGCTGTAGTCATCTTGAGGGTCAATGAGGAAAGAATCACTCACACACACTCACACTCACACACACTCTGATTTGTAAGATTCTGTTCTTCATGGGCGGTTGCATAAGGAATTGCAGTTCCTTGCTAGCCACTGGTTGAAGTTAAGCCTCAGTCCCCTGCTGTGTATATATCCCTGTGGAGAAGTTCACAACCTGGCAGCGTGTTTCACCAGAGCTAGCAAGTGAGAAGGCAAGAGACAGTGTAAGCAAGATAGAAGGCAGTCTTTATAACCTGACTTTGGAACTGACAGCCATCATTTTTGCCATATTCTACTTAGTGGAATCAAGTAAGTACTTTTAGCCCACATACAAGGGGAGTGAAATTTTATAGTGAATACCAGGAAGTGGGATTGTGGGAAACCTCAAAATTTTAATGGCCTCAGAATGACACACTTATTTCTGAATTTTCATCCACATCTCAGGTTTCAAAACATGAATACTAATTTCAGAATCTTAACCATAGTAGAAAGATGGATAAATTTTTACAACAGTTTAAGGAAGTTGTAAAAGATATTGAAATATGTGTTTGGTTTAAGGAAGTTGTAAAAGATATTGAAATATGTGTTTGGTTAATTAACATTTTAAAAGCTAAAGACAAAAGTTAAGAGGAGATTTAGGCTGAATATTAAGAAGTGTCATGTATGTCAAGTTGTTTTGTTGTTACTGCCATTATATCATAATTTAAAGGTATCCATGTCATATTCCTGATTTTAGGTGAAATATTGGCCAGTAAACATGACATCTGATTTAGTTTTTGGTAGAGAGCATTGACGTAACAAAGAAAATTTCAATCTATTTTTTATATTTTTAAAGTTCTTATATTACATTTGTATTTTGAACTGTCCCACATGCATTTTGTTTATATGCAAAAATAATAACATTTCTATAGCTTATGAATGTGATAAATTATATCAAGGGATGTTTTTGATGTTGCACCATCCTTGAATTCCTGGATATACACATCCAAGAGGAATGGTGGAAAATATTTCAGGTGCATAATTAAAACATATGCAGTATATATCTCATGTTCTATTGATCGGAACATTTATTCCTTCACCAATACAACCCTGTCTTCATTACTGTAGATTAAAATTCTCTTGAAAATACTTAAGTGTAAGTCCCTCTACTTTGTTCTTTTTCAAAATTGTTTTGGATAATGTAGGTCATATGAATTTATGCATACATTTTAAACCATGCTTCTTTAATTCTAGGAAAATAAACAAACCTTTGATAGTTTTGTTTGGAATGCATTACATCTTCACATCAGTTTAGGAATAGATTTCATCTTAATAATTTTTGTGTCTTTTGGTCAATGAACACAATAAATTTCTCTGGTTATTTAATTTCTCTCAGAAATATGTTAAATTTTTCAGTGTATAGGTCTGACACATATCTTCTTCATTTTTTCTAAGTATTTTGCAGATGCATGATTTAATTTTGGATATCTTGTAAATTATATTGTTTATAATGTCAAATTCTTATGTTTGTTGATAATACGAGAAAAACTTAATGTTAAATTGGTTCTTAATTCCCAAATTTGCTATCTCCATGAATTAGTAGTAGTTGCTTTAAGTTGATCCTTTATTATATTTCTCCCTGGCTTATTATGTCTTCTATTAACACAGATAGTTTTATTTCTTTTTCAAGTCTCTTAAACAAGTTTTATTATAACCTGTTTCTTGGTAATAGAATAACAGGAGAAAAAATGCACAGCTCTCTTTTAGCTTTAATTATATGGAGATACTTGACCTACCAATAAGAATCTCTGAGTTATGCATGACCAGATTGACTTAGGATAATCTTTGTATGTCTTATATTTCCTTTTTCCTCCTAAAATATATACATATATATATATATGTATATGTATATGTATATATAATTTTGAGAGAGAAAGAGCATTTTCTTCCAGTTTTCCTTTAGGATTAAAAAATCCCTTATACTCTAATCCAATCATCTATTTTTAACACTGCTGTTGCTGCTGCTGCTGCTGAGTTGCTTCAGTTGTGTCCGATTCTGTGTGACCTCATAGACGGCAGCCCACCAGGCTCCCCTGTTCCTGGGGTTCTCCAGGCAATAACACTGGAGTGGGTTGCCATTTCTTTCTCCATGCATAAAAGTGAAAAGTGAAAGTGAAGTTGCTCAGTCATGTCCGACTCCCAGCGACCCCATGGAGTGCAGCCCACCAGGCTCCTCCATCCACTAGCTTTTATTAATTAACTGCATACTGGTCTGTGTGCTTGCATGATGTATGCAATCATGTGGTTAAAACATAAAAGTGTCTAAGTAACATCCAAAGTCAGATGACTTTTCTTAGCACTGGCCTCCTTCTACAAAGAATTTTTGTGCTAGTAGAGATTCTTGTATTATCCTGTATAGTCCCTAAAATGATTTCTCCCCCAAACTGGTTCTTGCTATTGTGGCAATATTCAAAATGTCCCCTTGGTTTAACCAAATTCTCCAGAAATGGAAATAAGGAGGACTTGCATAACAGTCTAAAAATTTTGAGCTCACATATCTTATCACCAGCACTGGAACTGATTGGGAGATCAACCTTTCATCTTTAAGATTCAATTTGTTTGCTTGTATAAGCAAAGATGTAGTAAGCATACAACAATCTATCTCTCCTACTTACTACATCTAAAAACTGTACAGAACACAGAAAGTAACTATGGAAGATATCTAAAAGGTAAAGAAAAGAGATGGATTTGAGAGGGTAGTTAAGCCTGGAGATGCAACATGTAAGGGAGATAAATTTCCTAAATTTTCTCTCTTCACTCTTGAAGATTGGATCCAAAACTTGATAACCTCAGTCAAAAACTTTTGCCACAAGGGTGGTGGCATAGTCAGCTAAAGCTTAAAAAGATAAATTAGAACCAGTATTAGGGCCAAAGGATCAGGGAAAGATCTTCAACCAGAGATTATGGAAATCTTAGAGAGATGAGAGCTGGAAGATATCTCCTATTGCTATAAATGAGCATGGAAACCTGTGCATGTTCTGGGCTTATCTCTGTGCTGAAGTAAAAAAAGGACAGACCCAGAGAAGCATAGCTACAGAACTAACCTTCTGTTTACATTTCTACCAAACTGTCGAACTTTTGTACAGTTTGGGAAAACTCAAAAAGTACAGCAAAGACTTTGAGAAATGGACTAAGATTTAAGCAAGTGATCCAAATTCAGACTTATTCCTGAATATCACATGTGAAGAAAAGACTCAAAACAGCTGAACAAAGGTTTTGACAGCTGAAAAAACACTGGGACTACAGACTACAGAAGGCAAGACATAATTTGTCATCTGAAACTAACTGGAGCGAAGGCCTGTTAAAACAAATATATCTATCAAGAGAAGACTCTTGACAAGCTAAATCTCATGGGCCAAGTCCAACTCTCTGCCAGTCTGGTTAAAAAAAGAGAGAGGGGAAAAAAAAAGCTTTACTGCACCATATTCACACATGTGTGAATATCATCTATCATGTCACTTGAGTCTCAGAAGGAGAGGAGAAAAAGAAGGTGGAGACAAATATACCTAAAGAAATAATGGTTTAGTATTTCTCAAATTTGGTGAACTATCTGAACATTTATAGATTTAAGAAGTTAATTTAACCCAAAACAGATTGAGTTTAAATAAAAACATGTCCAAATACATGATAATCAAACTGATTAACACAAAGATAATTAAAAACCTAGAAAGAGGCTAGAGAAAAATTACACGTTACATACAAGGAATAAAATTACATACAAGGATGAACCTTTTGAATACTGTGGACTTTTCATCAGAAATCATGGAAGCCAGAAAGCAGGGCAATATCATCTCTAAAGCAGCAAAAGAAAAACAAACAAACAAAAAAACCAAAAAAAAAAACCCCTGCCAGCTCAGAAAAATTAATTATCAGATGAAAGGAAATTCAAAGAATGTGTCACCATCAGACCTGCTCTAAAAGAAACATTTTTGATATGAAGGAAATGATACCACAGGGAAAGTCTAAAATTCAAGTAAGAGGAAGAGCAAGAGAAATGTGAAATCTGAGTAAATGTAGAAGAATATCTTTCTCCTCTTAAGTTTAAAAATCTGACTTTTGAAAGCAAATTGGTTTTTAGAGTTTGTAGATACACTACATGTGTCAAATATGGAAAGTGGGAGTAAAAGAATATGGTTATGAGACTTCAACATTTTAGTTGAAGTGGGAAAAATAATTTTAAATGATGAAAATGAAAAACACTATCATCTAATGAGTTTTCAAGTAAGTAGATATAGTACATTGGGTGATATTAGCAAATGGAGTGTGGCAAAGTACCTAATTCTGTAGAATTTATACACTTTTCTAGAAATTGTAATATATTAATACTAGTAGACTACACAATTTTGAAATATAATCTCCCTGAAGCAAAATAAACTAATAGATGATAGAGAAATAAAAATGCAATACTAAAATATATACAACTGATAAAGAGAAATACGGAAACAAACCAAAATAGAAGGTCAAAACAAAAATAATAAAATGATAGAAGTAAATCAAATTACCTCAGTAATGATATCGTATGTACTCATACGTACCTGAATGGGGAAAAAAAAAAAAAAGACCTAAGTGTATGCTATCTGTAAGAAATCTCTTAAGTATAAGAAGACTTAGGTTAGAAGTGAGAGGTTGGAAAGAGGTGAACCATGAAACACTAATCAATTGGATGCTGGGAAGATTAATGCTTCTACCAAGATGCAGTAACAGGGCCCACATTTAATCTCCTTCTTGGAAAAATAAATACAGAAAAAAATGCCTGAAACAATGGTTTTCAAGACACTGGATATCAGGCAACAAAGAATAGCATTCCCTCAGATAAGGGAAAAAAATGAGCTGAGTCATGTGGTTTCCCCAGCTGAGGGACCTGTCTTACTCTACTTAGGCTGCTACAAAAAAAAAAAAAAAAAAATACCACAGACTGGGTGGTTAAAACAACAGAAATTGCTCTTAGTTCTTGAGGCTGTGAAGTCTAAGATCAGGTGCTGGCCAGTTTTACTTTTGATGAGGACTCTCTCCCTGGCTGGCAGACAGCCTCCTTCTACTGTGCCCTTGCACGGTCAGAGTCAGAGAGCTACGGTATCTGTTTCCTCTCTTAAAAGGGCACCAGCTATTTCAGATCAGAGCTGGGAGAAATTTCAATAACCTCAGATATGCAGATGTTACTACTCTTATGGCAAAAGTGAAGAGGAACTAAAGAGCCTCTTGAAGAAGGTGAAAGAGGAGTTAAAAAGCTGGCTTAAAACTCAGTATTCAAAAAATGACTGTCATGGCATCTGGTCCCAATATGTCATGGCATCTGGTCCCAATACTTCATGGCATATAGATGGGGAAAAAATGGAAACAGTGACAGACTTGATTTGGAAGGGTTCAAAAATCACTGTGGATGGTGACTGCAGCCATGAAATTAAAAGACGCTTGCTCCTTGAAAAAACCCTATGACAAATCTAGACAGAGTATTAAAAATCAGAGACATCTCTTTGCCGACAAAGGTCCATATAATCAAAGCCATTGTTTTCCCAGTAGTCATGTATGGATGTGATAGTTGGACCATAAAGAAAGCTGAGCAGCTAAGAACTGATGCTTTTGAACTGTGGTTTTGGAGAAGATGCTTGTGAATCCCTTGGACTGCAAGGAGATCAAACCAGTACCCTAAAGGAAATCAGTCCTGAATATTCATTGAAAGGACTGATGCTGAAGTTGAAGCTCCAATATTTTGGCCACCTGATATGAAGAGCCGACTCTTTGGAAAAGACCCTGATACTGGGAAAGATTGAAGGCAGGAGGAGAAGGGGACAACAGAAGATGAGATGGTTGGATCACACCATAGATTCAATAGATATGAGTTTGAGCAAACTCTGGGAGATAGTGAATGACAAGGAAGCCTGATATGCTGCAGTCCATGAGGTTGCAAAGAGTCAGACATGACTTAGTAACTAAACAACAACTTATGACCTCATTTAATCTTTATCACCTCCTGCTAGCTCCTAGGTCTTATCTCTAAACCAATAATACTATGAGTTAGGGCTTCAATATATGAATTTTGGGGGCACACAAACATTCAGTCCATTACAGGCCTTGAGAGACTCTGCAGACCATTGAACAGGGAGAAGACGCCTACATGAAGTCTGGCAGATAAGCAGATGGAGATGAGAGTTCGGCGTGATCAATGTAACAATTTACAGAATGTAGTACTGGGGAGAAGAGAGCTGAATCCTGGAAATATGCACAGGTCACCCTTAAAAAATTTGGCAGAATACTAATCATAGGATACAAGGAAGTTACCCATGACCAGAGACAGAATCTCCTAAAAAGGAGCAGAGGGAAGAGTGACTGGCACTCACGTAAGGCATGAAAAAGTGCCTGTTCACACCAATCAAGTTAAAGATTCTAATAATTTAAGGTACATTGAATAGAGTATTCAGGAAGGTGAAGAATAATTAGCCTAAGAATAAAAGTTGCTTTGATCCGGCGTAACAAATCTTAAAAGCAATACACAATAGGTTTAAACTGTTTACAAGTAAGATGAAAGCTTAGGTAATTCTTCGAAACTTCTCATCAAGGCACCAAAAGTTCACTTAGAGCTCTGTCTTTAAATAAATGTGCTTTTCCTAACATATCTCTGATTTCACAAAATATGAAAGTAGGGAACTCTTTTTCAAGAAAAAATATTTTTGCAATTTCTACAGAATGTTAAAATATTAATTACTTATAAAATAACATTAATGGCTTATCTTGTTATTTAATGATCACACAGATCATTCACACTTCTGGCTCTTAACAAATCCTTATGATTATCTTAATGGAGCAGAAAAAATTTTCAGAATATACTATTATTTGTGATCAATTATATTTTAAAGTATTGTACTAAATATTTTTCTCAAAAAGGAGATTGGCTAAAACTTATCCAATTACATACTTAAAAATTAAACTATTCTTATAATTTAATAATTTCATCTGAGATTTTAAAAGGGAACCAAATAGAATAGTCTCTCATTCATAAGTTCAAAATACAAACCAACCAGAGATTTCTACAATTAAGATGATGAAAAGTTAAGATTAAAAGGTGACTAACTACTTTCACTGGACATGAACAATAGACTGGTTTCAAGTAGGAAAAGGAGTACATCAAGGCTGTATATTGTCACCCTGCTTATTTAACTTCTATGCAGAGTACATCATGAGAAATGCTGGACTGGAAGAAACACAAGCCAGAATCAAGATTGCCGGGAGAAATATCAATAACTTCAGATATGCAGATGGCACCACCCTTATGGCAGAAAGTGAAGAAGAAGAATTAAAAAGCCTCTTGATCAAAGTGAAAGTGGAGAGTGGAAAAGTTGGCTTAAAGCTCAACATTCAGAAAATGAAGATCATGGCATCCGGTCCCATCACTTCATGGGAAATAGATGGGAAACAGTGGAAACGATGTCAGACTTTATTTTTTTTGGCTCCAGATGGTGATTGCAGCCATGAAATTAAAAGACGCTTACTCCTTGGAAGAAAAGTTATGACCAACGTAGAGAGCATATTCAAAAGCAGAGACATTACTTTGCCGACTAAGGTCCGTCTAGTCAAGGCTGTGGTTTTTCCTGTGGTCATGTATGGATGTGAAAGTTGGACTGTGAAGAAAGCTGAGCACCAAAGAATTGATGCTTTTGAACTGTGGTGTTGGAGAAGACTCTTGAGAGTCCCTTGGACTGCAAGGAGATCCAACCAGTCCATTCTGAAGGAGATCAGCCCTGAGATTTCTTTGGAAGGAATGATGCTATAGCTGAAACTCCAGTACTTTGGCCACCTGATGCGAAGAGTTGACTCATTGGAAAAGACTCTGATGCTGGGAGGGATTGGGGGCAGGAGGAGAAGGGGATGACAGATGGCTGGATGGCATCACTGACTCGATGCACGTGAATCTGAGTGAACTCCGGGAGTTGGTGATGGACAGGGAGGCCTGGCGTGCTGCGATTCATGGGGTTGCAGAGTCGGACACGACTGAGTGACTGAACTGAACTGAACTACTTTCACATAATGTACCTAATGAGCACACTTTCAAAATATATTATCCTCAAATTGACATTTTTCCTCAAAAATAAGTTATTTATGGCAGTAGTTTAAGGCTTACAGTAATAATAACCTTTTGCATCTAGACAGAAAAAAAATTAATTCAGTGATTCTTATATTAATTAATATATGCTTTTATAAGGTCATTCTTTAATTTTACTTTTTAAGAAAACATTAGCAAATGTAATCATAATACAGAATGATTAAATTATAGTGCAAATGCAAAGGTAAAACTAAATATTTCTAAAATGGGCACATTTAACATATTATCAGTTTTTTGGAATATGGCTTCAGTTCTATGAAATCATGTAAACCAGAGTCTTTCTTAAAAGCAATAATAAACAAATGGGACCTAATTAAACTTAAAATCTTTTGCACAATGACGGAAACTATAAGCAAGGTGAAAAGACAGCCTTCAGAATGGGAGAAAATAATAGCAAATGAAGCAACTGACAAAGAATTAATCTCAAAAATATACAAGCCACTCCTGCAGCTCAATTCCAGAAAAATAAGAGACCCAATCAAAGAAGGCCAAAGAACTAAACAGATATTTCTCCAAAGAAGACATACAAATGGCTAACAAACATATGAAACGATGCTCAATATCACTCAGTATCAGAGAAACGCAAATCAAAACCACAGTGAAGTACCATCTCACACAGGTCAGAATGGCTGCTATCAAAAAGTCTACAAACAATAAATGGTGGAAAGGGTGCAGAGAAAAAGGAACCCTCTTACACTGTTGGTGGGAATGCAAACTAGTTTAGCCACTATGGAGAACAGTGTGGAGATTCCTCAAAAAACTGGAAAGAGAACTGCCATACAACTCAGCAATCCCACTGCTGGGCATACACACTGAGGAAACCAGAATTGAAAGAGACACGTGTACCCCAATGTTCATCACAGTACTGTTTATAGTAGCCAGGACATGGAAGCAATCTAGATGTCCATCAGCAGATGAATGGATAAGAAAGCTGTGGTACATATACACAACAGAATATTACTCAGCTATTAAAAAGAATGCATTTGAATCAATTCTATTGAGGTGGATGAAACTGGAGCCTATTATACAGAGCGAAGTAAGTCAGAAAGAAAAACACCAATACAGCATATTAACACGTATATATGGAATTTAGAAAGATGGTAATGATGACCCTATATGTAAGACAGCAAGAGACACAGATGTAAAGAACAGACTGTTGGACTCTGTGGGAGAAGGCGAGGGTGGGATGATTTGAGAGAATAGCATTGAAATATGTATATTATCATATGTGAAATAGATCGCCAGTCCAGGTTTGATGCATGAGGTAGGGTGTTCAGGGCTGGTGCACTGGGATGACCCTGAGGGATGGGATGAGGAGGGAAGTGGGAGGGAGGGTTAGGATGGGGAACACATGTTACACCCCTGGCTGATTCATGTGAATGTATGGCAACATCCACCACAATATTGTAATTAGATTCTAATTTTTTTTAAAAAAACAGTTCAAATTAAAAAAAAGTGTAAAGTACAATTACAGAGTAAAATTAAGATTTCTTTTTATCATGATTTCCCTTTTTACTTTACTTTAAAAAGGAGAGGTATTCTCATTTTATATAGATTATGGTTTCAGCTTGTTAGAACTCACAGAATTGGTGAAGAAACATATTTAATGTGTATATCTAGGTTTATTCTTATGGAATATATATTTTTTCTTTTGATTTCTGGGAATAAATCTCTTTAAGACTGGCTTATTTTTCAGATCAAATAGAACCTGTTGAATCTGTTGCAGTCTGGAAAATAACATGGCCATTTTGGGAAATGTCATGAAATTCCTGCTAACCAAGAATCCAATCTTCTTCCCACGTGTATTAGTGAAGAAATTTGGTTACAAATAATACAAATCACTGACGATGGGGACTGCAGCCACAAAATTAAAAGACATTTACTTCTTGGAAGAAAAGCTTTGACAAACCTAGACAGCATATTAAAAATCAGAGACATTACTTTGTCAACAAAGGTTCGTCTAGTCAAAGCTACGATTTTTCCAGTAGTCAGGTATGGATGTGAGAGTTGGACTGTAAAGAAGGCTGAGCACCAAAGAATTGATGCTTTTTTTTTTTTTTTTTACTTTACTTTACTTTGCAATACTGTATTGGTTTTGTCATACATTGACATGAATCCACCACGGGTGTACATGCGTTCCCAAACATGAACCCCCCTCCCACCTCCCTCCCCATAACATCTCTCTGGGTCATCCCCGTGCACCAGCCCCAAGCATGCTGTGTCTTGCATCGGACATAGACTGGTGATTCGATTCTTACATGATAGTATACATGTTTCAATGCCATTCTCCCAAATCATCCCACCCTCTCCCTCTCCCTCTCCCTCTGAGTCCAAAAGTCCGCTATACACATCTGTGTCTTTTTTGCTGTCTTGCATAGAGGGTCATGACCCTGTATGCAAGACAGAATTGATGCTTTTGAACTGTGGTGTTGGAGAAGACTCTTGAGAGTCCCTCGGACTGCAAGGAGATCCAACCAGTGATCCTAAAGGAAATCAGTACTGAACATTCATTGGAAGGATTGATGCTGAAGCTGAAGCTCCAATACTTTGGCCACCTGATGTGAAGGCCCGACTCATTAGAAAAGACCCTGATACTGGGAAAGATTGAAGGCAGGAGATGAAGGGGACAACGGAGGATGAGATGGTTGGATGGCATCACTGACTAAATGGATATGAGTCTGAGCAAGCTCTGGGAGATGGTGAAGGACAGGGAAGCCTAGCATGCAAAGAGTCCATGGAGTCACAAAAAGTCAGACACAACTAAGCAACTGAACAACAATAGAAGTCAAATCAATATAACTAATAAAGAGGATTTAGCTTAAAAAAAGAAAATAAAAGTCCTAGACCAGGTCCCAAAGTCTCCTGGATTGAGTGATTGAAACAGAATCTGAATTTGCTGGCTCTGAATCTCCATTTCCTTTCTCTGTTTGTGAGTTGCCTTATCACCTCTAGTTCTTTCGTATCAGTTGTAACCAGCTGTACTCATCTGTGTAGAATAATTCTCATAACTTAAGGGAAAAGAGCGTGTGCTTTCTGTCAGTTTGAAAAGTATTAGCAGAAGACTGATTTATCTGTATTAATTTGGCTTGTGTCAAATTCCTAATCATTTGCCGCAATTACTGTACCTAGAGGGATAGCTCTGTGGTTGGCTTTTTTTGTATCATGTCCTTTCTTCTGGGTCAAAGGAGGACAGTAAATTATTCTATGTAAATTTGAGATTCTTTTGGTTACTCAAGGCTGGCAAAGAGTTCCCTGATGGTCCAAGGATTAGGACTCTGTACTAGGGCCTGGGTTCAATCTCTGCCAAGACCATGGGTTCAATCCTTGATCAAGAACTAAGATCTTGCAAGTTGCATGGTGCAGTCAAAAATAGAATTAAAAAAAAAGACTAGTAAGAGGGGCACAAAGAAGATAATTTGATATTACTTACAAAATGAATGTTTAATTAATCAGTGATTTAACATAGACAAACCTTAAAATGTGTTACAAAGACCTCTGAGGGGACCTGAGATATTTCAGGTGAAACATAAGGTTAAAACTATTTGCAGAATTATACTAAGATGTTATTATGTTTGCCTTTTTTCACTATAGTGATATTTGCACTGATTGTTTGAAAGCATTAATGGACAGTGGTAATAGAAGGTGCCTTAGCACAAAGCAAACCAGAGCAAAACTATACTAGTAGCTACTGTATTCTTGATTCCATATACTAGCAGTAAAAAAATCAAATCAAATTAAATTTTAAAAGATCAGTTCATGTTGAGGTTTGACAGCAAATAGCAAAATTCTATAAAGCAATTATCCTTCAATAAAAGATAAATAAACTTTAAAAAAGGTAAAAAAAGAGATCAGTTTAAGACTTTTTTAGATGAAACAATAAAAAATATTCATTGCATTAAATCTCAACAAGAATATACATTTTTCAAACATTCTGTGTGACAAGATGGGAAATGTGCACAAAGCACCTCTGCTTCATACTGAATTGTATCAAGGAAAATCATGTCTGCGATTGTTTCAACTGGTTTGTTTTTTTTTTTTCATGGAACACCATTTTTGCTTGAAAGAATGATTAATCCACCAACTGTAGCTATTTGAATATTAGTATTTGGCAGATGTTTTCTAAAAAATTAATGAAGTGAACTTATAACTCCAAGAATAACCATGGTATTACTTGTCAATAATGAAATTTCAGCTTTCAAGTGAAAATCAGAATTTTGGAAAACTTACATCTATTACTATGAACTTTAGAGCATCCCCATATTTAGTTTTCTGATGAAATTAGTGATGATATTAAGGAGTAGAGGGGATATTGTATAATGTAGCATGTTAACATTTGGAAGAGTACATAGTCAAAGAATCAATATTTTCTAAATGATCTATGCATGACACTACAAACTATGTGTGGATAAAAGATTCACTCAAAGAATGTAACATAAAATAGATTTTCATGCAACATAACAGCAAAGTTCACTTATGTGGTTTCTTCATTGATGCGACTATCATTTAAGAAATTATCAATTATTTTTGATTTTTTGGCATCATGTCAAAGAAGACTATCTACAGTTATACAAAGAGACTATCAAAATACTCCTCTATTTTGAAACTGTATATGTTTGACACTAACTTGTCTTGATTTATGTTGGAGGAGGGCATAAAAAAATGTGCCCACACACTGACCTGTGAGCTAGACTGTGGGCAATGGGAAGATCTCCACCCCTTCCCCTGTACTTGGCATGTATGTTCTGCTTGCCTTTTCCTTGCCCAGAAGCTGCTTCCAGGATAGAGCATTGAAATAGAAATTTGTTGTTTAGGTTATCAGATTGGGTATCTGACTAAACCCAGTCAAGTCTTCTATATAAACTATTAAGATTCTGGTGAATAAGGGCAAAATTCTATTCATCATGGAGATGATGGAATTCCAGGTAAGCTATTTCAAATTCTGAAAGATGATGCTGTGAAAGTGCTGCACTCAATATGTCAGCAAATTTGGAAAACTCAGCAGTGGCCACAGGACTGGAAAAGTTGTTTTCACTCCAATACTAAAGAAAGGTAATACCAAAAAATGCTCAAACTACTGCACAATTGCACTCATGTCACATGCTAGTAAAGTAATGCTCAAAATTCTCCAAGCCAGACTTCAGCAATACGTGAACCGTGAACTCCCTGATGTTCAAGCTGGTTTTAGAAAAGGCAGAGGAACCAGAGATCAAATTGCCAACATCCGCTGGATCATGGAAAAAGCAAGAGAGTTCCAGAAAAACATCTATTTCTGCTTTATTGACTATGCCAAAGCCTTTGACTGTGTGGATCACAATAAACTGTGGAAAATTCTGAAAGAGATGGGAATACCAGACCACCTGACCTGCCTCTTGAGAAATCTGTATGCAGGTCAGGAAGCAACAGTTAGAACTGGACATGGAACAACAGACTGGTTCCAAATAGGAAAAGGAGTACATCAAGGCTGTATATTGCCACCCTGCTTATTTAACTTACATGCAGAGTACATGAGAGTACTTCTCAGAGTACATCATGAGAAACGCTGGACTGGAAGAATCACATGCTGGAATCAAGAATGCTGGGAGAAGTATCAATCACCTCAGATATGCAGGTGACACCACCCTTATGGCAGAAAGTGAAGAAGAACTAAATAGCCTCTTGGTGAAAGTGAAAGAGGAGAGTGAAAAAGTTGGCTTAAAGCTCAACATTCAGAAAACGAAGATGATGGCATCCGGTCCCATCACTTCATGGGAAATAGATGGGGAAACAGTGGAAACAGTGTCAGACTTTATTTTGGGGGGCTTCAAAATCACTGCAGATGGTGGTTGCAGCCACGAAATTAAAAGACACTTACTCCTTGGAAGAAAAGTTATGACCAACCTAGATAGCATGTTCAAAAGCAGAGACATTACTTTGACAACAAAGGTCTGTCTAGTTAAGGCTATGGTTTTTCCAGTGGTCATGTATGGATGTGAGAATCGGACTGTGAAGAAAGCTGAGTGCCGAAGAATTGATGCTTTTGAACTGTGGTGTTGGAGAAGACTCTTGAGAGTCCCTTGGACTGCAAGGAGATCCAACCAGTCCATTCTAAAGGAGATCAGTCCTGGGTGTTCTTTGGAAGGAATGATGCTAAAGCTGAAACTCCACTACTTGGCCAAATGATGTGAAGAGCTGACTCATTTGAAAAGACCCTGATGCTGGGAAAGATTGAGGGCAGGAGAAGGGGACGACAGAGCATGAGATGGTTGGATGGCATCGCTGACTCAATGGACATGGGTTTGGGTGAACTCTGGGAGTTGGTGATGGACAGGGAGGCCTGGCGTGCTACAGTTCATGGGATCTCAAAGAGTTGGACACTATTGAGCGACTGAACTGAACTGAACTGCCGCTGCCCAAGATAAGCTTTGTAAATTCCTTTCCTTACTAAATTGCCACCTACCAGTCTGTAGGGGTGTACTTCTTTCTTCTACCTCTCCATGACTCTGAATATTGGGGTGGTTTCAGGTTACCACTGGGAACCTCTCTAGGAGATTTGTGAACTCAATATACTTCCACCAAAATATTACAAGTATATAATGCAGAGGCAGACAGAAGATTACAGCTGCCATCTACTCATCCAAATACCACAGGAATATGTGAAAATGCAAAATAATATTACTTTTCTCTTCTAAACATTTTATTTTGTAAAGCATGTCATTTTTTATGAAGTATCTAAATTTCTGTAGATACATAAGAGATTATTGTTATTGTGATATTGAGATTATTTAATAAATCTTTTTAAATGTATCACTTTAAATTTGTAATTCGGTCAATGTCAATAGCTATAACACACATTAACAAAAGTTTTTGAGTCCTTAGTAATCTTTGGGAGTGTGATGTGATCTCAAGATGAAAAACATTTATAATCACACACCAAAAATAAAACCAAGTGAATATCAATAAATTGCATGTGTATTACTATGCCTGCATAATTACATTTTACAATGTTGGGGCAGGCAGAACACAATAACAGTTCTTTATCTTTCCAGTGCTAGTACTGATAGCATTCAATAAATAATTCCTCAGATCAAATCGGAACACTTTTAAAAATTATATTCTGAAATGGCACAGAAAATGATGCATATATTCTCCTTCATAGGAGGATATGGTTTACCATCTATATTTTTAATATTCTTTTTTAGTTTACAGATGTATAAAGAAATGCCTCCTTCACTTGCTAGTATTTCACAGTTTACTACTCATTATGTCTGATGTTTGGGGTTCATTACAATCTACATTTTCTCAAAACCATCTTCCTGCTCTAATTTAGACTAGTGTCTTCATATTTTTAATAAAGTTTGATTTTACATGAGTTTCTAATAGTCTCTGTTTCTTGCATTTTAGAACATTATTATAATATTTAGTTTTTCCATGTCTCAAACATACCACCTTTTCTTGTAGCCTATTTCATCCCTCCTTGTTCTGTTCACCAAAATGTCATCCTGCTGCTCCTTGAAATGGTTGCTCTCTATCTCTCTTGCTCAGGTGCCATCCTTCTTCCTGAACTGAAATGAAATAATCAGTTCTTTACCTTTTTTCATGCTCTGTATTATACCAGATTTTTATCTTTTGTCTTTAGTTCTATGAATTTTGACTATGATGGTTCTTGATGTTGATGTCTTTAAGTTTTTCCTTGAGTTTGCTCAACTTCCTTGAATCTTAATGTTTAAATGTTTTGCCCAATTTGGAATATTGCCATTCATTAATCTTTCTGAATAATTTGTATAGCCAGACCCTCTTTCTGCTCTCCTTCTGGGACTTCCAGTGACACAAATCTTAAGACTTTTGTTATAGTTCCACTGGTATTTGTGGCTCAACTCATGTTGGTTTTGGTCTTTTTCCTTTTGTTTGTTTATATTGGGTAATTTCTGTTGTCTTATTTTCAGATTTGCTGAGTTTCCCCTCTATTTCTGCCATTCTTATATTGGGCTAATACACTGAGTTTCTAATTTTTATCAGTTATTGTATATTGTTAAGACACTCTATCTCTGCTGAGACTATATTTTTCATTCATTTCAGGAATTTTTTGTAATTCCTCATTCAGCATTTTTATCATGGTATTTTAAAATTTTTGTCAGATAATTCTGATGTCTTTATCATCCTGGTGGTGGCCTGTATTGACTGTAATTTTTAACTCAGTTTGAGATCTTTCAGATTCTTTGTATGACAATATTTTGCTGAAGCCTGGACATATGGGAGTATTATATGATGAGACTCTGGTACTTATTTAAAGCTTCAGTTTCAGCTAATCTTCTCTGGGAGCATTCCTGCTGGGGGAAGGGAGAATGCTGCCTCATTTTCCAGGAGGATCGGAAGTCCAGAGTTCCCTGCTCAGTCTTTGTAGACACACCAAAAAATACTCTTTGCTATGGCCAGGTGGAATTGGGAGTTCTGGCTTTCATTTGGCCTTCAATGGTACCCCTTTGACGGGAAGGTTAGGAGTTTGTTATTAATGTAACCTACTGATATCTTGAAGGGAAATAGTCTCATAACTGAGTAGAGGTAAAATGCTGACTTCTTCCTTTGCCTTTTATGGTATTTTCAGAATTTCATGCTTGTTTTACATTTAATGTCTAGGGTTTTTAGTTGTGTTTGGTGGGAGAAAGATGGAAAGGGCTTTACACCATTTTTATCAAAAGCAAAGCTCCTCAAATTGTAATAATTTTAGACTTTCTTCTTCAAATTGCAAGTATTTCTTATTGCATGGGTTTCTTGATTTTGTGTGGCTGAAATGTGTACAGTGCTGTCTGATGAATAGGCAAGGTGTTGGCCTTTATAATGTATCACTCTTACATGCCAGAACCAGCTTTCTTGCTGTCTTCTGTGGTGCGCAGACTCACTTGTACTGAGGTTTCCATACCTAGTATGATCAGCTGAGGAAAGGGGTTGAGTCTCATAATATTAATGCATACATTGTCACTGAAGTTCCAATCTTAATACATCAATATTAGTCAGGTTTCTGATGTATTAAAGGTAAATAGCAAATAATACTCAAACCTTGTGGTTTATAACAACAAATGTTTATTTTTCTTGTTCTCTGTTCAGTGGGTAGGTCCAAACTGGTTCTCAGCTGTGAGTCTGGTTAAGGTTCTTCTCTACATATCTCATTCTGGACCTAGCAGCAAGACTATGCTCTTCTCATGGAAATAACAGAAATGTAAGATGGCAGAAGTAGAGGAAGCCAAGTTCAATTGCCCGTGCACACCTAAAGCTTCTATTTGCCTCACACTGTTTAACATTATACTGGCCAAAACTAATCATATAGCCAAGGGCAACATGAATGAGACTTGGAAATACATTCTGTGTTATATAGAGTCAGAGACACTCTGATGTCAAATTGTAAACAGCCTGAGTATGTGATTCTATAACAGTGAGAAAGAAAAGGTTGGGGACGATTAAACATTCTATCACAATTAACATTATGCCTAGAAGTGAATAAGCAATTTTGAGCTAGAATCATTACCATTAGTGTCTGCTCCACCAAATACTTCAAAGAAAAATGACAGAAATATATCAGTTACTGCACATGAAACTACTTGCAAACCCCAAGGCATAGTTCAGATGTAAAGCCATGTACATCTTCAGATCAAAACAAAATAAGTAAATGCTCTTACTAAAAACCATTGGTTATTACATCTTCCAGTATATTTTCATTAACAGGAGTCTCAAGAAGTAACCAAGAGGAAAAAAAAAATGTTTGAAAGAAAGCCTGATGTATGATACTCAAATTTCTAAAGCCACTTCCATTGAATTATAATTAAATACAATGGAAATTTGTCAGTTACCCAGCTTGGCTAAATATATTTTTAAGACTTACTTACATTAACTGCCTAATTCTTAAAGCTTCACTTCACTTACTACTGTGGAAAGCCAAATGTGGCACATTCAAGTTTAAAAGGCAGACAAAAGTCACACTATGTCAAACAGCCCCTTAAAGAAATAGCTCAAGGTTATATTGACATGTGCAAAATGAAGTGGAAAATTGAGATAATTATTTAGATAAATTAAGCGAAAAAATAATACAAACCTTTGCCCCAACTGCTTGAAATTTCTGGACAATTAAAATGAATTATAAAATGTCAGGGTAGTTGTTTCAAATCTCCTAGCCAATTTCTGAATAAATTTAAGTATATTATTATTTATAAAAAGAAATATTGTACTCCTCCTACTTTGTGTTCAGTTAGGTTCAGTTGCTCAGCCGTGTCCGACTCTGCGACCCCATGAATCACAGCACACCAAGTTTCCTGTCCATCACCAACTGCCGGAGTTCACTCAGACTCACGTCCATCGAGTCAGTGATGCCATCCAGACATCTCATCCTCTGTCGTCCCCTTCTCCTCCTCCACCCAATCCCTCCCACCATCAGAGTCTTTTCCAATGAGTCAACTCTTCGCATGAGGTGGCCAAAGTACTGGAGTTTCAGCTTTAGCATCATTCCTTCCAAAGAAATCCCAGGGCTGATCTCCTTCAGAATGGACTGGTTGGATCTCCTTGCAGTCCAAGGGACTCTCAAGAGTCTTCTCCAACACCACAGTTCAAAAGCATCCATTTTTGGCACTCAGCCTTCTTCACAGTCCAACTCTCACATCCATACACGATCACAGGAAAAACCATAGCCTTGACTAGACGGACCTTAGTCGGCAAAGTAATGTCTCTGCTTTTGAATATGCTATCTACGTTGGTCATAACTTTTCTTCCAAGGAGTGTGTGTCTTTTAATTTCATGGCTGAAGTCACCATCTGCAGTGATTTGGGAGCCCCAAAAAATAAAGTCTGACATTGTTTCCACTGTTTCCCCATCTATTTCCCATGAAGTGATGGGACCGGATGCCATGATCTTCATTTTCTGAATGTTGAACTTTAGGCCAAATTTTTCACTCTCCTCTTTTACTTTCATCAAGAGGCTTTTTAGTTCTTCTTCACTTTCTGCCATAAGGGTGGTGTCATCTGCATATCTGAAGTTATTGAAATTTCTCCCGGCAATCTTGATTCCAGCATGTGATTCTTCCAGTCCAGTGTTTCTCATGATGTACTCTGCATAAAAGTTAAATAAGCAGGGTGGCAATATACAGCCTTGACGTACTCCTTTTCCTATTTGGAACCAGTCTGTTGTTCCATGTCCAGTTCTAACTGTTGCTTCCTGACCTGCATACAGGTTTCTCCAGAGGCAGGTCAGGTGGTCTGGTATTCCCATCTCTTTCAGAATTTTCCACAGTTTATTGTGATCCACACAGTCAAAGGCTTTGGCATAGTCAAGAAAGCAGAAATAGATGTTTTTCTGGAACTCTCTTGCTTTTTCCATGATCCAGCAGATATTGGCAATTTGATCTCTGGTTCCTCTGCCTTTTCTAAAACCAGCTTGAACATCAGGAAGTTCACGGTTCACATATTGCTGAAGCCTGGCTTGGAGAATTTTGAGCATTACTTTACTAACATGTGAGATGAGTGCAATTGTGCGGTACTTTGAGCATTCTTTGGCATTGCCTTTCTTTGGGATTGGAATGAAAACTGACCTTTTCCAGTCCTGTGGCCACTGCTGAGTTTTCCAAATGTGCTAGCATATTGAGTGCAGCACTTTCACAGCATCATCTTTCAGGATTTGAAACAGCTCCACTGGAATTCCATCACCTCCACTAGCTTTGTTCATAGTGATGCTTTCTAAGGCCCACTTGACTTCACATCCAGGATGTCTGGCTCTAGATGAGTGATCACACCATCGTGATTATCTGGGTCATGAAGATATTTTTTGTACAGTTCTTCTGTGTATTCTTGCCACCTCTTCTTAATATCTTCTGCTTCTGTTAGGTCCATACCATTTCTGTCCTTTATCAAGCCCATCTTTGCATGAAATGTTCCCTTGGTATCTTTAAGTTTCTTGAAGAGATCTCTAGTCTTTCCCATTCTGTTGTTTTCCTCTATTTCTTTGCATTGATCGCTGAAGAAGGCTTTCTTATCTCTTCTTGCTATTCTTTGGAATCTGCATTCAGATGCTTGTATCTTTCCATTTCTCCTTGGCTTTTCACCTCTTTCATTTCACAGCTATCTGTAAGGCCTCCCCAGACAGTCATTTTGCTTTTTTGCATTTCTTTTCCATGGGGATGGTCTTGATCCCTGTCTCCTGTACAATGTCATGAACCTCATTCCATAGTTCATCAGGCACTCTATCTATCCGATCTAGGCCCTTAAATCTATTTTTCACTTCCAGTGTAGAATCATAAGGGATTTGATTGAGGTCATACATGAATGGTCTAGCGGTTTTCCCTACTTTTTTCAATTTGAGTCTGAATTTGGTAATAAGGAGTTCATGATCTGAGCCACAGTCAGCTCCTGGTCTAGTTTTTGTTGACTGTATAGAGCTTCTCCATCTTTGGCTGCAAAGAATATAACCAATCTGATTTCGATGTTGACCATCTGGTGATGTCCATGTGTAGAGTCGTCTCTTGTGTTGTTGGAAGAAGGTATTTGCTATGACCAGTGCATTTTCTTGGCAAAACTCTATTAGTCTTTGCCCTGCTTCATTCCACATTCCAAGGCCAAATTTGCCTGTTACTCCTGGTGTTTCTTGACTTCCTACTTTTACATTCCAGTCCCCTATAATGAAAAGGACATCTTTTTGGGGTGTTATTTCTAAAAGGTCTTATAAGTCTTCATAGCCCCATTCAACTTTAGCTTCTTCAGCGTTACTGTTTGGGGCATAGACTTGGATTACTGTGATATTGAATGGTTTGCTTTGGAAACGGACAGAGATCATTCTGTAGTTTTTGAGATTGCATCCAAGTACTGCATTTCAGACTCTTGTTGACCATGATGGCTACTCCATTTCTTCTGAGGGATTCTTGCCCACAGTAGTAGATACAATGGTCATCTGAGTTAAATTCACCCATTCCAGTCCATTTTAGTTTTCTGATTCCTAGAATGTCGACATTCACTCTTGTCATCTCGTTTGACCACTTCCAATTTGCCTTGATTCATGGACCTGACATTCCAGGTTCCTATGCAATATTGCTCTTTATAGTATCGGATCTTGCTTCTATTACCAGTCACATCCACAGCTGGGTATTGTTTTTGCTTTGGCTCCATCCCTTCATTCTTTTTGGAGTTATTTCTCCACTGATCTCCAGTAGTGTGTTGGGCACCTACTGACCTGGGGAGTTCCTCTTTCAGTATCCTATCATTTTGCCTTTTCATATTGTTCATGGGTTTCTCAAGGCAAGAATACTGGTAATACTTTGTGTTACCACAGTTCTTATACACTAAATCTGTCTTTCACTTTACTTTTCTTCTTTCTTTTTATTCAATATGTGCCCCAGTCAAAGTCTTCATAATTTTGTCTGTTGGTAATTATTTTCCACTCAGAATATCCATTTTGAAAGGACAGGAATAGCATTGCTGTTATTAGATCAGATTCATGGTCTACATTATTGTTTTATACTTTTCACTGTGATTATATGTGATATGTTAGAGAATTCTTTCTCAGCCTGAATCAATGAAATGATTCATTGAAACAAAAATGCCACTACCTTATAAGCAGCCCTACCAAATGGACTTCCTTGGTGGCTCAGATGGTAAAGAATAACCCTGCATTGTGGGAGACCTGGGTTCAACCCCTGGGTTGGGAAGATTTCCTATAGCAGGATATGGGAACCCACTCCAGTATTCTTGCCTGGAGAATCCCCTTGGACAGAGGAGCCTGCAGGCTACAGTCCATGGGTCACAGTCGGACATGACTGAGCGACTAAGCACACACACACATCAAATTAGAAAGTGGCCAGAAAATATGTTGAATGCATCATGTGCAGTTCATATAATGGTAAATTGTACAAATGGAAACTAAAAGACTGCTTCTAAGTCATGTTCACTTAACAATAAGAGCTAATGTACATTGAGTAATTAATATAGCAGCTGCTATACTAGCTGCTTTACTATTTTCCTCTCCTCCAACAATCTGATAAGATAAATTCAGTCACTGCCAGCTTATAAATAAGAAAATAAGACTTAGATTGATAACTATTAAAAGAAAAAAAAACTATTTCTTTACTCACAACACTCTGACACCAAATGGGTGGATTTCCCACAAGAATTTCTTCAGTTCTTTGTGGACACCAACTGGGTGTCCTACATTTTAATTCGATTCTGAAACTACCTGAAATTACTCCAGACTTCACAATTGAAAAGCTCAATCACACAGGACTGCCTCCCCCAACACCACCTCAGAGGTCAATCACAAGCAGCAGATTTCTAGGTTTCCTTCACCCTGTCTAATTTGGTACAAAATCAGTGGTTGCCATGATCCCCTCCTCAGGTTCAATAATTTGCTGTAAGAGCTCACAGAATTCAGCAAAACACTGCGTTTGCAGTGTGTGCATGCTCAGCTGCTCAGTCATGCCTGACTCTTTGCAATCCCATGTAACCTGTCAGGCTCCTCTTCCATAGAATTTTCCAGGCAAGAATACTAGAGTGGGTTGCATTTCCTACTCCATCGGATCTTCCTGACCTAGGGATTGAACATATGTCTCTTGTGTCTCCTATATCAGCAGGTGTATTCCTTATCACTGCACCACCCGGGAAGCCCAACTGTATTTGCTACTCCCTGTTTATAAAAACACAACTCAAATACAAAAAACCTCGAATTGCCAAAGCAATCTCGAGAAAGAAGAATGGAACTGGAGGAATCAACTTGCCTGACTTCAGGCTCTACTACAAAGCCACAGTCATCAAAACAGTATGGTACTGGCACAAAGACAGACATATAGATCAATGGAACAAAATAGAAAGCCCAGAGATAAATCCACACACCTATGGACACCTTATCTTTGATAAAGGAGGCAAGAATATACAATGGAGTAAAGACAATCTCTTTAACAAGTGGTGCTGGGAAAACTGGTCAACCACTTGTAAAAGAATGAAACTAGATCACTTTCTAACACCCCACACAAAAATAAACTCAAAATGGATTAAAGATCTAAATGTAAGACCAGAAACTATAAAACTCCTAGAGGAGAACATAGGCAAAACACTCTCAGACATAAATCACAGCAGGATCCTCTATGATCCACCTCCCAGAATTCTGGAAATAAAAGCAAAAATAAACAAATGGGATCTAATTAAAATTAAAAGCTTCTGCACAACAAAGGAAAATATCAGCAAGGTGAAAAGACAGCCTTCTGAATGGGAGAAAATAATAGGAAATGAAGCAACTGACAAACAACTAATCTCAAAAATATACAAGCAACTTATGCAGCTCAATTCCAGAAAAATAAACGACCCAATCAAAAAATGGGCCAAAGAACTAAATAGACATTTCTCCAAAGAAGACATACGGATGGCTAACAAACACATGAAAAGATGCTCAACATCACTCATTATCAGAGAAATGCAAATCAAAACCACAGTGAGGTACCACTTCACACCAGTCAGAATGGCTGCGATCCAAAAATCTGCAAGCAATAAATGCTGGAGAGGGTGTGGAGAAAAGGGAACCCTCCTACACTGTTGGTGGGAATGCAAACTAGTACAGCCACTATGGAGAACAGTGTGGAGATTCCTTAAAAAATTGCAAATAGAACTCCCTTATGACCCAGCAATCCCACTGCTGGGCATACACACCGAGGAAACCAGAATTGAAAGAGACACATGTACCCCAATGTTCATCGCAGCACTGTTTATAATAGCCAGGACATGGAAACAACCTAGATGTCCATCAGCAGATGAATGGATAAGAAAGCTGTGGTACATATACACAATGGAGTATTACTCAGCCATTAAAAAGAATTCATTTGAATCAGTTCTGATGAGATGGATGAAACTGGAGCCGATTATACAGAGTGAAGTAAGCCAGAAAGAAAAACACCAATACAGTATACTAACACATATATATGGAATTTAGAAAGATGGCAGTGACGACCCTGTATGCAAGACAGGAAAAAAGACGCAGCTGTGTATAACGGACTTTTGGACTCAGAGGGAGAGGGAGAGGGTGGGATGATATGGGAGAATGGCATTCTATCATGTATACTATCATGTAAGAATTGAATCGCTAGTCTATGTCTGACGCAGGATACAGCATGCTTGGGGCTGGTGCATGGGGATGACTCAGAGAGATGTTATGGGGAGGGAGGTGGGAGGGGGGTTCATGTTTGGGAACACATGTAAGAATTAAAGATTTTAAAATTAAAAAATAAATAAATTAAAAAGAAAAAAGAAAACACAACTCAGGAACAGTCAAATGAAAGAGATGCATAGGGCAAGATATGGGTAAGGGGTGCAGAGCTCCCATGTTCTCTCCAGACAGGCCACTCTCTGGGCACCTTAATCCTTCTGTGTTCACCACCCTGAAAGTTTTCCAAACCCCTTAAGTGTTTCTAGGGAGGTTCCATTAAGTAGGTACAATTAATTAGATCATTCATCACTGGTGATTAACTCAACCCTCAGTCTTTCTTCCTTCTCTGGGGGTTGGGAGTAGGCTGAAATTTCCAACTCTCTAATCACTAGATCATTTCTTCTGGCAACCAGACTCCATCCTGAAGCTATCTAAGCATCTACCAAGAGTCACCTGATGAACATAAACTCGTGTGATTTTAAAGTAAATTTTATGAATAACAAAAGACACTCTTTTCACCCTCATCACTCAGCATTTCTGAGTGATGTTCCATCTGAGCAACTGGGAGTGATCAAATATATATTTCTTACTATATCATAGTATCACACTTATTAAGATCCATTGAATATATAAAAGGAAGAACCCAAACAGTGATAATCTGGCACTTAAAACACATACGATTTATTATATGTGCAGAGGAATTTGGAAGGAGCTACATGACAACACCAGAATGAAGTCCTTTTGCTTCATGTCTACAAGATTTAGAACATTTAGAGACTTTCCTGAGATTAAAAACTTGTGTGCTAGTGGTAGCTTACTTGGAAGTTTATCTCAGGAAGCACAGTTGAGGCAGTGGAGTGATGAGACAGGAAGAGAAGAAAAATTTTAATTGTTTTATTAAATTAACTTTTGTAATGGACAACTAAGACTCCAGTCCTTAGGAACTCTGTGAATCCCCCCCAGGAACTCTGTGAAATATGCCTCAGACTTACATCACCCAAGAATAGGAAGTCCAGGGTTTTTACCGAACCTGGTTGAGGTTTACTATCATGGGTATCAATTTCCCTTAATTTCTAGGTTGTAGTTATCTGTGGTCTAAGTGGCATTCAATGGCTTAGGAAGAAATCCTCAGGTACAAACGCAAACTAACATTAAGGCACAAAGCTTGAGATATGACATTGGTAACACCCATGGAAATGACAGTCTCAGTTAGGCTGAATCAGGTAGACTGAGGACATTACGCTGCTGCTAATGTCGTGTCTGACTCTGTGTGACCCCATAGACAGCAGCCCACCAGGCTCCCCTGTCCCTGGGATTCTCCAGGCAAGAACACTGGAGTTGGTTGCCATTTCCTTCTCCAATGCATGAAAGTGAAAAGTGAAAGTGAAGTCGCTCAGTTGTGTCTGATTCTTCGTGATGCCATGGACTGCAGCCCACCAGGCTTCTCTGCCCATGGGATTTTCCAGGCAAGAGTACTGGAGTGGGGGGCCATTGCCTTCTCCAGAGGACATCATATGAATCTACTATTGTCATATTTTTCACATTTCCCAGGATGCCCCAGGGAACTCGAAGAGGCACTCTCAGATATTTTAGATTTTTCAAGGGAAACCCAATAATACCTCTTGGACACTGTTTCACGAACTACTTTCATTTATATGTATTTTTTTCCAAATAGTTACTAAGTTGTCATGATATAAATATTTACACTTATTAAGGTGTTTGTTCACTATTTAATAAATAGCACTGTTAGAATCTTTTGTAGGGAACTAGTAATGGCATGAAAAGTATTGCTGAAGCATTAAGAGCATCCTGAACCAAGAATATTTGGGAACTCCTCTGCTACCGTACTATTACCTGTTGTAAACCACCCTGAAAAGGCAGGGTGGACCCTCATCAAAAGTTTGGTTTGTATATTAAAATTGATAGTGCCATGCAAGTAGCAAGAGAGAATGAAAAGTTTTGTTAACTCATATAATAAGGCTTTTTTTTTTTTCTTTTTTGGCAGGGGAGTGGAGGGAAGTCCAAAAATGGCTTGAGAGAGCAAGGAGAGAAGTCTAGTTTGAAGTTATTATGTTGGTTCAGAACTGGAAGTAGGATGAGTATTTACACACGTGGCTTGAATCTCTCACTAGCTGCAAAGGTCAGAGTGGAGCACCTGGGTTTTTCTTTTTTTTTTTAATCAGCTTGCCCAGATGTGGGACAAAGAGGTGAAAGGGAGGGTGAACCTTAAAAGCTGTCAGCAAATAACAAAATGGAGACATATACGATTATTTATTTCCACACTTTAATAAGTTATTACACTTGGATTTAATCCAAACATACAGTGAATTAATGCCATATATATCATATATATATATATGTGCCCATGCTCAGTCATTTCAGCTGTGTTTGACTCTTTGTGAACCTATGGACTGTAGCCTGCCAGGCTCCTCTGTCCGTGGAATTCTCCAGCCAAGAATACTGCAGTGGGTTCCCATCCCTCCTCTAGGGGATCTTCCCCACCGAAGGTTCAAACTCATGTCTCCTACATCTCCTTCCTAAATTGCAGGTGCATTCACTTAGACATTTGACTTATAGCTACAAGTGTCCCTCAAAGGTTAGGCATCAAGCTAGATAACCCTGGTATGATATCCCATGATATTTATAAGCTAAATGAAGAGAGCTATAAAGGCAAACTAGAAATTGAATTAAAACTGTGGTAAATGACCTGCCTCTTGAGAAACCTTATGCAGGTCAGGAAGCAACAGTTAGAACTGGACATGAACAACAGACTGGTTCCAAATAGGAAAAGGAGTACGTCAAGGCTGTATATTGTCACCCTGCTTATTTAAAATATATGCAGAGTATATCATGAGAAATGCTGGGCTGGAAGAAACACAAGCTGGAATCCAGATTGCCGGGAGAAATATCAATAACCTTAGATATGCAGATAACACCACCCTTAAGACAGAAAGTGAAGAAAAACTAAAGAGCCTCTTGATGAAACTGAAAGAGGAGAGTGAAAAAGTTGGTTTAAAACTCAGCATTCAGAAAACTAATATCATGGCATCCGGTCCCATCACTTCATGGTAAATAGATGGGGAAACAGTGGAAACAGTGTCAGACTTTATTTTGGGGGGCTCCAAAATCACTGTAAATGGTGATTTCAGCCACGAAATTAAGACACTTACTCCTTGGAAGGAAAGTTATGACCAACCTAGATAGTATATTCAAAAGCAGAGACATTACTTTGCCCACAAAGGTCCGTCTAGTCAAGGTTATGGTTTTCCCAGTCATGTATGGATGTGAAAGTTGTACTATAAAGAAAACTGAACACCGAAGAATTGATGCTTTTAACTGTGGTGTTGGAGAAGACTCTTGAGAGTCCCTTGGACTGCAAGGAGATCCAACCAGTCCATTTTAAAGGAGATCAGTCCCGGGTGTTCATTGGAAGGACTGATGTTGAAGCTGAAATGCCAATACTTTGGCCACCTCATGCGAAGAGGTGACTTATCTGAAAAGACCCTGATGCTAGGAAAGATTGAGGGCGGGAGGAGAAGGGGACAACAGAGGATGAGATGGTTGGATGGCATCACTGACTCAATGGACATGAATTTGGGTAAACTCCGGGAGTTGGTAATGGACGAGGGGGCCTGGCATGCTGTGGTTCATGTGGTTGCAAAGAGGTGGACAAGACTGAGCGACTGAACTGAACTGAAATGTTATGAAGGCACAAGGAGGATGCTATGTTACAAAGCAACACAGATCTATGTTACAAAGATCTATTTCATAATATGTTGTCTTTTTAAGGCCTCACTAGGGAAAAAAGAAGACTTCTACGCTCAATCCTAAATGATGAGAAGGAGCTGGTCGTACAGTGGAATAAGGGAAAATTGTTCAAGGCAAACTGAATATGGATAGAAGGCAGAGTTTGGAATGAGCAAAGTGACTTCTGGAACTGAAGGAAATTTGGGATAATTAAAAATTAGTGTTTGAGGAGTAGGAACAGCATGCTGTGAGATGTGAGAAACTGGAGAGGAGTTTGGCATTTATTTTGAGTGCCCTGGGAACCATTGAATGCTTTTTAAGCAAAGGAATAGACTGCTGTGTTTTTAAAAGACCAAATAGGGCTATAGAAGTCTCTAATTAGTATTACTGAAGAAAAAAATATGTTGTTGAAGGAAGAAAAAGGCCATCATGAGAATGCAGAGAAAAAGTAATAGAAATATAATGCATTTTTCAAAAAGAGGTATTAATGCTGATGGTATTTTTAAAGACTATTTTTTTTTATTGCATTACTCATGGCCATCAAATACATGCTTTACGAAGATATAGATGGATTGGTAAAGAAGGGGAGATAATTATTTTTGTCAAAAAGATAAAAGGATTCCACACTAAAGATTAATGGACGAATGTCTGTTATATATGTGTACTCTGCCTATCTATATAGAAAAAAGTTTGAGTGCAAATTAACTGTAGATATTATAGTTTGTCTTTGATACTCTATGTTTAAAAACACTGATCTTAATTATAAAAATTTCTTATCAGAAATTAAGAGATTATTCATTGATTTCAGTGTTATCTAATAATAAAATCTCAATACAGTATGCTAATCACCTTTCAAAGATTGAGTTAGAATAGCTTCTATTTTTAATTTGTTGGGGATAATGAAAGGAAAGACAATGAAATTAAGTGTTAACTTGAAATGTTTAATATACACCTGGAGTCATGGTGCAAAAAGATAATTGATAAAAGGCACAACTTTGTTAGATACCTTGATACATTGATTACTTCTCACTTTTAAAATTAAATTAAATTAAAATTTAAAATTAAAGTATAGGAACATATAAAAGTATGAAATTTTAAAAGTATATTTATAAAACTAAAAGAATTTATAAAAGGCCAATTAAAAAACAGAATTACATAGACATTATAATTCAGTAAATTATCTGAATAATTTACAGATTTTATTTTTTAAGTAAGGGAATACATTCAGAGCATTCTTACCTCATCATTGCAAAGAGTATATATATTCAAAGCATTTATTAAGCTTAAATGTTTAATGATTTGATGACATCTATCATATATTTTCCATAATGCTTTCCAAATTTACTTACATAAGAATATGAATATATTTATTTCAAATACTTTGTCTCAAAAAACAGACATGCAACAAAACCACTTTTTAATATTTATATGTGCAAATGCATTTCATTTGGCATACTAATTTACATCTTAAAGCATCATATACTTACATCATGTTTATTTTTATAAAACATAAGAAGTTGAAGTATAGCTATTAATCTCATCTTTCAAATGAAGGCATTAAGACTTACACAGATCTGAGGTCTCAAAACAAATTACTGAGAGAGAATCTCAGTCTTGGGCTTTCTAACTTTTTATGGCAACCAGTTAATGTGATGGATAACTTAGTTCCTCAGCTCTACACGTTTCCTTGTATTAAAGGTCCAATTGTTTTTTAAAGAATTTTTCTCCTTGAATGCATATTTCCAAATTCTCAGTTTTAACAATCAATCATATAGCAAATGGGCCTTCCCTTATAGCTCAGTCAGTAAAGAATCTGCCTGCAATGCAGGAGACCTGGGTTTGATTCCTGGGTTGGGAAGATCCCCTGGAGAAGGAAATGGCAACCCACTCCAGTATTCTTGCCTGGAGAATTCCATGGAAAGACCATGGGGTCCCAAAGAGTGAGACACGACTGAGTGACTAACACTTTCACTTTCATATAACAAATAGAAACAAAAACAGAAATTCAAGTTACATTTTCATGGAAACCTTTCAGAAAGTTTGGTGAAGGCATCAGTGAGTAGTAACAGGCTCAGGAGATGAAGAAAATACCAATGTATAAAATGAATATGAGGATAAAAAGTAACCTAATTTTTAAGGGAGAATCCTCAAAAAACTAAAGAAAATGCCAGTACCAGCCATGAGAGAATGGTGCTAAATAAGGATTGGTTGGAACCTGTTTAAGAATTAGTTTGATCCTTAGATTTGATTTCAGATCCGTTACATGGATTGATTGCTCTACATACCCACAGAAAGCTAGGGATTTATTCTTTGTAAAGGTAAAAGGACAGGCTACACATTAGGTACTGTTAGGTAGTTAGAATAAGAAATAGGAGCCCAAAATGTCAGTGGCTAAAAGACAAGGAAGGGAAAAGCTCACAGAAATAGAACAAAGGAAGGTCAAAGGAAGGTCTGAGGACCAGAGTGAGGAACTCAGGTAGAAAAAACAGCACTCCTGGCTAGCCCAATTTACACAGGGCAGGCCCAGGGGAAGGAAAAAACATAAAGAGAGGAGCCAAAGGGCCAGGGGTCTTTCTCTCCTGCGCACGCATGCATTCTCTCTCTCTTTCCCTCTCCCACTTCTCTTCGCATCTTTGGGTTGGCATGCCTTCACACCTTGAGGATGTATTTTCTAAATAAAACTGATCTGTCCAAGAACTATAACACGGACTGTCTGAGAGCTGTGATGCACTGAGGGCTTTATCGTCCGTTGCTTCAAATCTTTGTTGTGACAAGACAGAATTGAGGAGATTACACTAGCCTGACAGTACCATAGCCTGAGCTGAGGACATGATTACAGTGCCCAAACAAGGAAATTCAATCAGTGTAAGAATGTCATATGCTAAATCCTAAGAGGGTCTAATCTCTGTGTGGTTGTAAGAACACTGGAAGCTAGTCCTTTACCATTTGGGCAGCACCATTGAGAGGATCTTTGCTAAGAAATAGGAAAAGATCACAAGAAAGTACCAAAAATTATTAATATAAAGAATTTTAAAACAAATACTACAACTAAAGCATCCTCAGTGATGCTCAAATTCAACAGAGACCAGCAACTCATTCAGAGATTTAGATTTGGTTCTTTGGAAAGATTTTGATGAAAGATTGCATTTAGAACATTAATGGGGGTAGGCTTGGTAGTTACATAACAATAAACAAAGGAAGAAGACAGAACTGGGCAGGAGAAGTTGATTTCAATGTAGTCGTAATTGATCTCTCAGGAGTTCTTGTAGGTGGGATGACTGAATTGTCTCCAACAAAGACGTAACAGCCATCCTCCCTAACACATCAATCAATCAGTTCTGCTACTGAGGATAACGGATCCCCAAGTGTCTCTGAATATCTGTGATCATATCCTTCAAGATGATATGACAGTTAATCTGCTGCAGTGAGTTAACTGGAGAGTTCGGAAAACAACCTGAGAGTAAAACTTGCCTTACTGTCACCTCTACCCCAAAATGGAATACTCTTTTCCAAGCAGATGAAAAGCTATGAGTGAGTGCAAGAGGCA
Organism: Budorcas taxicolor; assembly: GCF_023091745.1. NCBI lineage: Eukaryota > Metazoa > Chordata > Mammalia > Artiodactyla > Bovidae > Budorcas > Budorcas taxicolor. Next base: position 67,099,437 of record NC_068923.1, on the reverse strand, counting down.
TTAGTCTGGCTTTATGATGATGGTGATTTAATGACATTGACATTGATGATTACAGATGTGATGGGAGAGGGGGCATGCACAATATAATCTTGGTTCAGTTCAGTCACTCAATCGTGTCCGACTCTTTGCGACCCCATGAATCGCAGCACGCCAGGCCTTTTATTTTTGGAAGAACAGAGTATATTCAGAGAGAGTTATTTGCTGATTCAGTTAGAATGTGTAGGACTGCATGAGAGCCAAAAGAGCAATATCTTATCAAATAAAGAGTGCATTGAAGAAAAATGAAAAGATAAAAAAATGGGAAATAAGGTAGAGCTCTTTAGATGACTTTTGAGAAATGGTTGGGGGAAAAAAAGAAAATGGAGGTGTTTATCCTAGGAGTTATGTAACACATAATCAATGCCTGTTGGGTAGGAATGCTTCTCCTACTACAGCCCCAATGATTAGAGCAAAATGGCAAATTTGACAAATTTGGAAAAATCTATCCTTTTCTATCTTTGATTAGAGGATTTTAGATTCCACTATGATGACTGTGATTTAGATAAAAGATACTTGAACAGTGAATTGAAATCATCATCCCCTTACATAAGACCATCACATCTGAGAAAGGATGTTTGAAAGGATGTGATTTGCTCATTCTGGGCTTTCCGGATGGCTCAGTGGTAAAGAATCTGCCTGTCAATGTAGGAGACATGGGTTTGATCCCTGGGTTGGGAAGACACCCTGGAGAAGCAAATGGCAACCCACTTTACTGTTCTTTTTCCTGCAAAATCCCATGGACAAAGGAGCCTGGTGGCTATCATCCATGGGGTCACAAAAGAGTTGAACATGACTTGGCAACTAAAAATAACAACAACAATAATCTTCTTATTCAACCCCCAGGGTCTTGGCTTATTGTAACGATTTGAGTGAATGACCTAGGAGTGGTATACCAAAATTCTTAGGATTGTGAGATACAGGTACTCAAAGTACAGTAATACTTAAAGAACATAGGAAATGTTGATTTGAAAAGTCTATATTTGAAACCATGAGGGTTGGATACACTATGGATCAGAGGAACAATGTAGGGGTAAACATATGAATTGGAATGTGTGTCTGGAGATTTTATTTGGTGGTTATGTTACCTAGAAGAAAAGTTATGACAAACCCAGACAGCATATTAAAAAGCAGAGACATTACTTTGCCAATAAAGGTCCATATAGTCAAAGCTATGGTTTTTCCAGTAGTCTTGTATGGATGTGAGAGTTGGACCATAACAGAGGCTGAGTGCCAAAGAGTTAATGTTTCCAAACTGCAGTGTTGGAGAAGACTCTTAAGAATCCCTTGTACAGCAAGGGGATCAAACCAGTCAATCCTAAAGGAAATCAACCCTGAATATTCAATGGAAGGACTGATGCTAAAGCTGAATCTCCAATACTTTGGCTGTCTGATGTGAAGTGCCCACTCTTTGGAAAATACCTTGATCCTGGAAAAGATTGAGGGTGGGAAGAGAAGTGGGTACAGAGGATGAGATGGTTGGATGGCATCACTGAGTCAAGAGAGTTGAGTTTGAGCAAACTCTGGGAGGTAGTGAAAGACAGTGAAGCATGGAGTGCTGCAGTCCATGGGGTCGCAGAGTGGGACATGACTGAGCGACTGAACAGCAACATCAAATGATACCTACATCAGTTGTGGTGCATAATTGAGTTGGGTGTAATTTGTGAATGGTGCATAAAGTTTTTTCCCTTTTCTCATAGATATCACCCAAGTTAACCTTCACACAGTTTGGATTGATCAAGCTGAATGGGAGCCACTGGAACTGTCCTAGCTTCCCTCACTAGTAAACATTTGGCTATGTAGAATTTCTGGAGGTCACTAAGAGATCACTGATCTTGTCAAGGAAATTGTGGTGGGAATATTGATTCATAATAATGTCCCGTTGAATGATACCGTCTGGCTAGTGCATAACACAGATGGTTCCTAGAAGTTAAAACTAGACTATGTAGTTTTAAGCAAGGTGGTTCTTCTATTTGTGTCAGCTCTTTCTGAAGTGATACAAACAAGCTATGTGATAAGTACATAGTTTGGCCAAAAGACCAAACGGGTTGGTGCAAATTGTAACCTCATGTAAAGGAACTTAGGGGATATTTGCCATAGTAAAATTTGAATTTGCTGACTTATGTTCATAGTCTACTACAGTGCTACTAATAGAACTTTTTGATAATGATGGAAACGTTCTTGAAATTCACTGGCAATAGATTAGGCACTAACTACAAGTGACTATTATGTATTTGAAGTGTAATTAATAGACTATCTGACTTTTTTTTAATTAAATTTTATTCATTTAAATTTAAAAAGCCACTTGCGGCAGGTGACTTTCATATTGGACAATGCAAATTTGAAGGCACTAAAAACTATCAAAAGCCTGTGCTTAGTTGTTCAGTCATGTCCGACTCTTCGAAACTCTTTGAACTGTAGCCCACTAGGCTGCTCTGTCCAGGGGATTTTCCAGGCAAGAATACTGGTGTGGGTTGCCATTTCCTTCTCCAGAGGATGTTTGTAGGAGAAAGGAAGAATAAAAGAAAAGCAGGCCCCAGCAAGGGCCACAAAAGAAATTTATAATTATTGATAAACTGGATGCTATAAGGCACGAGACTCTTGGAACAAATCCAGAGGGAATAGTTCATAATCTTGAAAACAAGATATGATCCTGGGGTTAGAAAACCGACCCAGACTGTTTCTCAACTGGTATCTTACATATCTGGTAGAAAATCTATAGATAAGAATATTAGTCTTAGTTACTGATTTGTTATTGATTACCATTTCCTAATTACTCAGTGATTAATGATCATTTTGTTCTTTGGCCCTGAAGGCCACACGAGTTATAGTTTCACTCCCCGCATATTCTTTCATTCATGGCTGAAAGTATAATAAAGCTGGCTTGGATTCACTTTCGTCACCTTCACCTTGGAGTGGTGTTGGACCCCTGATCCTCGCTTTTCTCTAAATTCTTGTGTCTCATTTCTCATTCTCTCGCTGTGTATTGTGCTTTTGGAAACCCTGCTTGTTGAGCTGGTCTCGACAGATGTTTCCAACCCAGGGATCGAACCCATGTCTCTGTGTCTACTGCACTGCAGGCAGACTCTTTACCTGCTGAGCCATCCAGGTTTAGCATCAAGAACATATTTGCACACTCTATTGACTATATTATGATAATTGCATCGTCAGAGGAAGAAACTCAGGAAGAAGAAAAAACTATAGGGACATATGTGACAAATAGAGCCTGGTTCATCAATCTAGCTAACATAACAAAGCCCAGACCAATTTGTGCATTCCTGGGAATGATATAGAATAGAACAGAGACAGTAATCAAATCATTAAAAATAAATTACCTCTAACATCTTTGCAATAAGCAAGAATTCCGGAAAATTGCAGAGTATTTGAATTTGGCAAAATTCCTTCTCTAGGAATTCTTTTTTACCACAATGTTGAGTCACAATGCCACCAAAGATATATCTAATTTGAAGAAATTTTGAGAGGAAATTGATGATTTAAAATAAAAACAAAAACTAGAGTGATAGTACAAACTGACTTGGAACCTATGAATCAACTGTTCAGATGAAATTTGCCATCTACACAATAAGAATAAATATATAGTAGCCTTTGGCAGAAATTTAATAGGATTCCTTAGGGGAACCTATTTGCTTCTCTCTCTTCCTGAGATAGACTTCCCTGGTGGCTCAGATGGTAAAGCGTCTCCCTACAATGCGGAAGACCCAGGTTTGATCCCTGGGTTGGGAAGATCCTCTGGAGAAGGAAATGGCAACCCTCTCCAGTACTCTTGCCTAGAAAATCCCATGGATGGAGGAGCATGGTAAGCTACAGTCCATGGGGTTGCAAAGAGTTGGACACTTCTTGAGATACCTTCTCATATAACCCATTTGAAATACAATTGATAACTTATAAACCACTCCCACCATTGAAGGACATCAGATAACCTTCAAAATGTCTTGGGTAAATCAGAAAGGTTTTTGAGGGGAGTGACACAACAAAGCACATTGATAAAATAGAAATGGTGTTGTCAAACAAATACTAAAGGGAAAATTCATCATCTACAGTATATATGACCACTGGTGTTGGAGAAGACTCTTGAGAGTCCCATGGACTGCAAGGAAATCCAACCAGTCCATTCTAAAGGAGATCAGTCTTGGATATTCTTTGGAAGGAATGACGCTAAAGCTGAAACTCCAATACTTTGGCTACCTCATGTGAAGAGTTGACTCATTAGAAAAGACTCTGATGCTGGGAGGGATTGGGGGCAGGAGGAGAAGGGGATGAGAGAGGATGAGATGGGCGGATGGCATCAATGACTTGATGGACATGAGTTTGAGTAAACTCCGGGAGTTGGTGATGGACAGGGAGGCCTGGCGTGCTGCAATTCATGGGGTTGCAAAGAGTCGGACATGACTGAGCGACTGAACTGAACTGAACTGACAGTGTATATGAGCAAGTTGTTACTCTGCTCATCAGGCAAGTACTAGATCTCTTTGAGAACTCTCTGTTCCCATTACTCTGTGGTCTGAGTCCCATGACATCTCAAAAGAGATTAAGCAAACTGCTCTGAATTGAAGGTTTCAAAGCTATTTGGAAAATAGCAGTAATAACTGTCTGTGTGTATGTGCACACATGTGCTCAGTTGCTCAGTCATGTCCAACTCTTTGCCACCCCACAGACTGTAGCCTGCCAGGCTCCCTAACAGGGGGGATATTTTTGGCAAGAATACTGAAGTGGGTTACCATTTCCTCCTCAAGGGATCTTCCTGACCTAGGGTTCAAGCCCATATCTCCTGCATCTCCTGCATTGGCAGGCAGATTCTTTACCACTGAGTCACCTGGAAAGCTCAGCAGTATTAATAAGCAAATGGCAAAATCTCAATAAGAGCAAGTTGAAAAATGGACAGAGTTGAGAGATATCTATTTAACTGTGAATGAAGGTAGGACCCTACTTTTTGGGTACTATTTATATATTCACCAGATCTTGGTGTGTATGCAGTAGCTTTGTTATGTGGCTAAATGTGAGGTTGTAGATGATGACTAGTAAAAACAAAAAAAACACACACACACAAACAAAAACTCTTACAGGCCACCTAAGTAACAGAACTTAAAGAGTTAAAATAGGTCATGTGGATGTCCACCGAAAGAATCTCAATGGTGACCCAAAAGAGGACTGAAATGCTAAGGCAGATATTTAGTAAGATAGCTGGGTTCATGATATAGGTGTTTATGTAGACATTCAGGCCTTGTACCAGGAGGCTGAAAGAACACTGGGCATCTGAGAAAGAATCTAAACCCAATGACAATAAAAAAGGAAATTGCTTGAAAATGGAAGTGGGTGAATTTCCCTGAGGGGAAAAGATGGCGTGCTCACAAATAGATTATACTGAAACTTTCTGAGATCACCACAAGCCACAGTTAGATGTTACTGAGTTTGACTGTGCTGTGCTTAATCACTCAGTTGTGTCCAACTCTTTGCGACCCCATGGACTATAGCCTGCCAGGCGTCTCTGTCCTCGGGGTTTAGCAGGCAAGAATACTGGAGTGGGTTGCCATGCCCTTCTCCAGATTTTCCCAATGCAGGGATTTCAGGGATTGGATTCATTACCATCTGAGCCAACAGGGAAGCTCACTGATTTTGACACCTATGCCATATTAGGCTCTACTTACTTAGACCCAAAGCACTCTGGAATATACAATTAATGTTTGGGACTATAGTTCTTTACAGATTTTCTTCGTTTGATAATTTTTTTTTTCCTCTCAAAGTACACATTTTACTGACACTAAATGGTGAGGAAAACATAATATGAGCTGGACATACCATATTCCTTATCACTCTCTGACTGTTGACCTTGTAGGAAATTGGAATAGATGATTGAAACACTATTTATTCAAAAGAGGTGGTGAAAAGGTTTAGTGCTGAATTAGTAAGTCAGATTAGTGTGTTGAATTGGAGAATTGAATGGGAGAAGAAATTAAGTAAGGACTTGACTAGAAGGCAGAAAGTGAGTGGAACTAAAGATCCTCTTGATGAACGTGAAGGAGGAGAGTGAAAAAGTTGGCTTAAATTTCAACATCCAGAAAACTAAGATCATGGTATCTGGTCCCATCATGTAATGGCAAATAGATGGGGAAACAATGGAAACAGTGACAGACTTTATTTTCTTAGGCTCCAAAATCACTGCAGATGGTGACCGCAGCCATAAAATCAAAAGTCACTTACTCCTTGGAAGAAAACTATGACAAACCCAGACAGCATATTAAAAAGCAGAGACAATTACTTTGCTGAAAAAGGTCTATGTAGTCAAAGATCTGGGTTTTCCAGTAGTGATGTATGGATGTGAGAGTTGGACTATAAAGAAAACTGAGTGCTGAAGAACTGATGCTTTTGAACTGTAGTGTTGGAAAAGACTCTTGAGAGTCCCTTGGACTGCAAGGAGATCAAACCAGTTAATCCTAAAGGAAATCAATCCTGAATATTCATTGGAAGTACTGATGCCGAAGCTGAAGCTCCAATGATTTAGTCACCTGGTACAATGATCTGACTCCTTAGAAAAACACTTATGCTGGGAAAGATTGAAGACAGGAGGAGAAGGGGACAACAGAGGACAAGATGATTGGATGGCATCACAGACTCAATGGACATGAGTCAGACATGAGTCACAAAAAGTCAGACACAACTGAGCAATTGAAATGAACTACTAGAAGGATTTGCAGGGTCAGAAAATAGCAATGAGAGGATGGAAGTGGATTTAGTTTTGCAAGTATGTATATTTTCCACTTCACAACATTTTAGTTTTGTTTGACCTGAGAATCTTGAGCATAAAGTTACCTAAAGAGAATAGCAATGTCCAAAACAGAACACATTATTAAATTCAACAGATCACATTTCTAAAGACATGACCCATAAATTCACCCCATGTAAACAAATATGCAGATGACACCACCCTTATGGCAGAAAGTGAAGAGGAACTAAAAAGCCTCTTGATGAAAATGAAAGAGGAGAGTGAAAAAATTGGCTTAAAGCTCAACATTCAGAAAACTAAGATCATGGCATCTGGTCCCATCACTTCATGGTAAATAGATGGGGAAACAGTGTCAGACTTTCTTTTTGGGGCTCCAAAATCACTGTAGATGGTGATTGCAGCCATGAAATTACAAGACGCTTACTCCTTGGAAGGAAAGTTATGACCAACCTAGATAGCATATTCAAAAGCAGAGACATTACTTTGCCAACAAAGTTCTGTCTAGTTAAGGCTATGGTTTTTCCAGTGGTCATGTATGGATGTGAGAGTTGGACTGTGAAGAAAGCTGAGCGCCGAAGAATTGATGCTTTTGAACTGTGGTGTTGGAGAAGACTCTTGAGAGTCCCTGCAAGGACTGCAAGGAGATCCAACCAGTCCATTCTAAAGGAGATCGGTCCTGGGTGTTCTTTGGAAGGAATGATGCTAAAGCTGAAACTCCAGTACTTTGGCCACCTGATATGAAGAGCTGACTCATTTGAAAAGACTCTGATGCTGGGAGGGATTGGGGGCAGGAGGAGAAGGGGACGACAGAGGATGAGATGGCTGGATGACATCAATGACTCGATGGACATGAGTTTGAGTGAACTCCAGGAGTTGGTGATGGACAGGGAGGCCTGGCGTGCTGTGATTCATGGGGTTGCAAAGAGTCGGACACAACTGAGCGACTGAACTGAACTGAAACAAATTAAAGGTAACTGTAAATTTAATTCTATTACCCAGGCATAAGGGTCAGGTCTGTGAGTCTTTACCTTTATAATACCTTGACATCTATCAGGGTGTGAAACCAAAGAATGTATCAGTAAATCTGCTGTTGGATATGGGCTCTGAGGGTAAATTGTATGCCTCTTGATTTAGAAAGGGTTTTCTCAGTGACTGAGCAGTAAAGAATCCTGCAACACAGGAGACACAGGGACATGGGTTCAATCTCTGGGTTGGGAAGATCCCTTGAAGGAGGAAATGGCAACCCACTCCAGTGTTCTTGCCTGACAAAATGTCAAGGACAGAGGAATCTGGCAGGCAACTGTTTATAGGGTTCAAAAAGTCGGACATGACTGAATGACTGAGCATGTAATTTAGAAAGCCCAACTGTGGGATGATAGTGAAGATGTAAACAGGTAATAAATGGAAAGCAAAGATGGGCAAGAGTATTGCAGAGAGAAAAAGTGCTTTTAAACTGGATTTCTATCTAGTAAAGAATGCAATCATTGTTTCTGCATGGAAACATCAAAGCAAGAGAAAAAAAAAAAGAACTTAGCTATATTTTTTGGATCTAGTGTTGACTACTGGCTGATGTATGGAGAAGTCCTTAAACCTATTTATCCAGAAAATAATATTGAAATCATGTTTACATGTTTATTTTCAAATATTCCCTAAAGTCTCTACTTGAATAATCTGTAGGAAAAAAAATGATACAATACCCCCTGATGACTCAATGTGTGTGAAGTCACCTGCAACTATCTCTGATTCACGTTTTGTATGTTACGATTATCATTCTAGTTACTCATTACCACCATTTATCACCATTTGCTCAACATTGGGTTTTTTTGATAAATATGCATAACTTTTATTTAGAATGTTATTTCTATTTGCACCACAATGTTTTCCTTAGTTTGTTCTTTCTTTACTTTTTTTTTTTAAGTAGGAAAAACATTCTAAATGACTGTAGTAGATTTATAAAGTATGACCACTATGTCACATCCAGAAAAAAGGAACTTTGAAATGACTGTCCTCCAAGTTTCTACTTTAAATGTCTTTTTATAACCATCTGTCTTCCTACTATTTATTACCAGAATGTACCAGAGTGATTCAGTCTCTTGATGATATACTTACTGACTTTCAAATCAGAGAAAGGGAAACTTTACACTAGATTATTCAGTTTCAAGTTCTTACATATAGATTTACAAGCAGCTAAATGTTTCATGAAAAGGCCCATCTAGAGCTTCAGGGTACCTGTAACCCCCAGGAATGCATTTCAAAATATATGTCTGTGGAGTATTCTGCTGAGAAGTAGGGTACCAATCTAGCACCAATAAAGTGCCAAGTTTGACGAGCTCAGTTCTTCCTCTTTCAGCTTCTGAAAGTCCCAGGTATTCCTTGGCTTGTGGCAGCATAACTACAATGTATGCCTACCTCTGTCTTCGCACAGTATTCTTTTTCTTTTTTTACTCATATAGGAAATTGGCCTTTGGGACTATAGGATTGGTCACAGGGTAGAAACAGAGTCAATGATTATAATGACTTGCTGAATAGAAGGAAGTAGGTGGATTCTGGAGTCAGATATGCCAGAATTTGGGAGCCTCCACTATATGCTAAGGGCTATATAATTTCTCACAGTTACTTATCTACAGATTCAGAGCTTCAGTTCCCTCTTGTTTAAAAGAGCAATAATAATACTTCCTTCTTATAGTGGCTTCCTTAGTGGCTCAGATGGTAAAGAATCTGCCTACAATGAAGGAAACCCAGGTTTGAGCTCTGGGTCCAGAAGATCCTCTGGAGAAGGGAATGGCAACCCACTCCAGTATTCTTGCCTGGAGAATTCCATGGACAGAGGATCCTGGTGGGGTATAGTCCATGGGGTCACAAACAGTCAGACACTGCAGAGTGACAAACGCTTAGGTATTATTCAGTAAGCTATTATGTGGGAAAGCTCCAGGCTGCTTTACTGACACCTAATAAGTAGTCAAGCAACAACTATTTTCCTCTTTCCATTCTCTCTCTTTAATAAACATATACATCTTAACAATATCTGACAAGAAAGGCAATGCCAAAGAATGCTCAAATTACTGCACAATTGCACTCATCTCACACGCTAGTAATGCTCAAAATTCTCCAAGCCAGGCTTCAGCAATACGTGAACCATGAACTTCCAGATGTTCAAGCTGGTTTTAGAAAAGGCAGAGGAACCAGAGATCAAATTGCCAACATCCGCTGGATCATCGAAAAAGCAAGAGATTTCCAGAAAAACATCTATTATGTTACTATGTGAAGTAATTAAGCCACTGAAACACATTTTTTCTCATCTCTAAGTATTAATAGTCTCTTAATCAATAAGATTTACATCTGAACTACCACTGCCCTTGCAAGTAAAGAAAACTGACTAATTGAAGAGGAACTGAACACAAATTCTTAATTTTGGTAGAGACAAAAAAATACAACAGTTACACTTTGATCAAGTATACCACACACAATGAGTGCCAAGAGTTATAAATATTAAACACTTTAATAATTTACTGGGTGTTCTATTCAAACTTTCTGGTTTCAATTTTTTTTAAAAAAAGAATATTACTTCTTTCAATATAAACATTTGTTACAAAGTTTAGAAAAATCAATAGAGTCAGTTACAAATAATTGCTTGATTTATTGCTGAGTGGCTGATTTTCATTGAAAGTAAGATAAAATTCAAACAACACAGTTAATTTAGAAAGGACATAATTCCCCACTCTTTATAGTTTAGATTTTTTATTATGCATAAATCTAAACTCTTTAAATATACCCAAGTTAAGGCTTCTTTATTCTAAAAAAACATTTAAAGGTAGCTCTGAATTCTGAACATTAGATTGATTAAAGAACTGTATGAAGGGAAATTTATAAGAATACATCCCAGCTTTATTTCAGCTTTATGAGTGTAACATTTTGTTTGTGGGCATAAATTATAAAGCAGTCCATTAGCTAATTAGATAATTTTTAAAGACAAATCTTCTCTCCCTGAGCAAATTTCAAATCATTATACTACACAATTTTAATGTTCAAAATCCTTTGTGAACCAACCTATTGGATACTATGAGAATTCTAGAATATATATAGTCTTCCTTCTTGAATCAACTAAACATAATTTAGTTATAACTCTATTAATTCAGAAACCAGTAAGAGTCCCCATTTTAACACACATGTTAAACCAGAAGTAAGTAAAAATTATTTTCTTACAAGAGATTGTGTACCTTTGTATGGAACTTTATAATATTAGTTCAAGCTCTTTTTTACTACATGATCTCATCCAATCCTCAGAGAGACATTATTACACTTGCTTTCATTCTTTTCAATTAAATTATATCTCATAGGACTCTTTTGAATTGTAGAATTGTGAGTACACAGGTCCCATATATCTAGAACCCAGTTTTCCCTGTTATTAACGTTTTACATTCGTAAGAAATCTTTGTGACAGTTCATGACCAAGATTAGCACATTATTATGAACGAAAAGAGTGAAAAAGTTGGCTTAAAGCTCAACATTCAGAAAACGAAGATCATGGCATCCGGTCCCATCACTTCATGGGAAATAGATGGGGAAACAGTGGAAACAGTGTCAGACTTTATTTTGGGGGGCTCAAAATCACTGCAGATGGTGACTGCAGCCATGAAATTAAAAGACGCTTACTCCTTGGAAGAAAAGTTAAGGCCAACTTAGACAGCATATTCAAAAGCAGAGACATTACTTTGCCAACTAAGGTCCATCTAGTCAAGGCTATGGTTTTTCCAGTGGTCATGTATGGATGTGAGAGTTGGACTGTGAAGAAGGCTGAGTGCCGGGGAATTGATGCGTTTGAACTGTGGTGTTGGAGAAGACTCTTGAGAGTCCCTTGGACTGCAAGGAGATCCAACCAGTCCATTCTGAAGGAGATCAGCCCTGGGATTTCTTTGGAAGGAATGATGCTAAAGCTGAAACTCCAGTACTTTGGCCACCTCATGTGAAGAGTTGACTCATTGGAAAAGACTTTGATGCTGGGAGGTATTGGGGGCAGGAGGAGAAGGGGACGACAGAGGATGAGATGGCTGGATGGCATCACTGACTTGATGGATGTGAGTCTGAGTGAACTCTGGGAGTTGGTGATGGACAGGGAGGCCTGGTGTGCTGCGATTCATGGGGTCGCAAAGAGTTGGACACAACTGAGCGACTGAACTGAACTGAATGGTTTCTTTAGATTTCATTAATTTGTACTTACTGTCCTTCACAGTTTCAGGATCCTACGTAGGATAACATATTATGTTTAGTTGTCAGGTCTCTTATGTTCCTTTCTCTGTGGCAGTTCTGGCATTTTCCTTGTTTCAAATGACCTTGAAAGTTTTTAAGGGTACTAGTCAGAATGTCCTACGATTGGCATATTTTCCTTATGCTAAAGCTAGGTTTACAAGTTATTGTGAGGGAGATCAAAGATTCTATGTCTAGATTCATTTGTTTCCATATGGATAATCCAATTTTCCAGGACCATTTGTCAAAAGACTGTCATTTCTTCTCTTTGCTCCTTTCTCAAAGATCAGTTGATTATATCTGTGTGTCTATGTCTCAGCTTTCTACTGTGCTGCATTGATTTATATGCTTGTTCTTTCATCAATCTGTATTGTCTTAATTACCATAGTTTCAGATGTCTTGAAGTTCAACTTTGTTCCTTTTATAATGTGCTGGCTATTCTGTCTTTCCTTATAAACTTTAAAATCAGTTTACTGATAACTCATAAAATAGCTTGTTGGTTTTGCCATATATATAACTTTAAATTAAAAAAATGAAAAAAATTTAAATAAAATAAAAAAAGCTTGTTGGGATTTGTATTGAGATTGACTTGGGAAGAATCAACACGTTAACAACATTGTCTTCTGATTAATGCATGTAATATCTCTTAATTTATTAAGTTCTTTTGACCTTTCAGCTTTAGATTTTTTTTCTTATATTAAATTGGCACATTTTATTATATTTACATGCATTTCAGATAACGGGACATATTATATATGTGTTATTTTTAATTTCAAATTCCAATTGTTCATTCAGCTCAATTCAGTCACTCAGTTGTGTCTGACTCTTTGTTATCCCATGGACAGCAGCACCCCAGGCTTCCCTGTCCATAACTAACTCCCAGAGCCTACTCAAACTCATGTCCATCAAGTCAGTGATGGCCATTCAACCAAATCATCCTCTGTTGTCCCCTTCTTCTCCTGACTTCAATCTTTCCCACCATCAGGGTCCTTCCCAATGAGTCAGTTCTTCCCCTCAGATATGTCCATTGCAGGTATTTTTAAAAAGTGGTGCAATTAAAAGACACTTGCTCATTGGAAGAAAAGCTTTGACAAACCTAGACAGCATATTTAAAAGGAGAGATATTACTTTGCTGACAAATGTCTGTCTAGTCAAAGCTACAGTTTTTCCAGTAGTCACATATGGATGTGACAGTTGGACTATAAAGAAAGCTGAGTGCAGAAGAATAGATGCTTTTGAACTGTAGTGTTGAAAAAGACACTTGAGAGTCCCTTGGACTGCAAGGAGATAAAACCAGTCAGTCCTAAAGGAACTAAGTCTAGACCTAGTTAGCTCTAGGTCTTGTTTTTGCTGACTGTATAGAGCTAAAAAATGCTAATAATCATCTGAAACTTCAGTGAGTTGTAATCTTTCTCTAAAAGTAACATTAAATATCTCCAAACACATATCACCATAACAAAAATAATAAGGAAAAATTTTGAGATATTGTGAAAATTACCAAAATGTGATACAGAGACATGAAGTGAGCAAATACTGTTGGAGAAAATGGGGAAGATAGATTTGCTTGATGCCAATTTGCCACAGTCCTTCATTTTGTGGGGGAAAAAAGTACAGCAATGTCTGCAAAGTTCAGTACAACAAAGCACAATAAAACAAGGTATATCTATATTCTGTCTGTAATGGAGTACCTGAAATTCTATATAATAAAAATGTTTATAATATTCTTTTACATTTTCACAATCATTTTCTTTTTGTGTGTGTGCAAACAATACTGATTTAATGTGGCCAATTTTTCCCATTACATGTATTGTGATGTAGACTTCCTGAGATGAAGGTGGCTCTGCCATTAACTGTGTCACTTAAGTAATTTATTTAATCTTTATACACATTAATCTCTTCATCTATAAGGTAAAGATGATAGTAATACCTGCTTTGTAGGGTTTGTATTGGGATAAAATGCATTAATATATTATACAAAGGCTGTAGCTTCTACTCCATAGAAAATAATATTGACATGTTAACTATTATTGTCTCTAATTGCATGCTAAGAATAAAAAATTCTTTCTCTTCCAAAAGATTTATAGTCTATTATGCCTGTTGTTTGTTCAGAACTTTATTCTTCATGTGGAAATATTTAATTAGTCCATGCTTCTACATATTTTAATGTATAGAATGATCTCTGAGTTTTCATTCATTGTTTCTCTAAATAGCCAATCCATTTTTTACATGATTTCAGAAAATATTTTTTCATTTATAACTTTCATTTTTGCTTGATTTTACATTAATTTTTAAAAGGTCTTTGTGGAGGTTCAATATTTCTCTAGGTTATGATAGCTGCAAAATGTGATATAGCAGGGGTCCCCAACTTCTGCACCATGAACCTTACTGTTGGGATCTAGGCCACACAGCCAGAGGTGAGCAGTGAGCAAGTGACCAAGCTTCATCTGTATTTACAACCATTCTCTACGGCTTGCATTACTGCCTGAGCTCTACCTCTTGTCAGATCAGTGGTGGCATTAGACTCTCATAGAAGTGTGAACCCTAATCTTAAATTCAATAAAAAATTCTGAGATTGCCACAAAATAAAAATAAAGTGCACGATAAATGTAATGTGCTTATATCATCCTGAAATCACCCCTACCACCCCACCCTGGTCCTTGGAAAATTGTCTTCCTCGAAATCGGTCCCTGGTGCCAAGAAGGTTGGGGATTGCTGTGATAAAGGATTCCACCCATTTTCTGACTTGAAATTGAAGTGGAAACTTTAAACACAACTAACAGAATAAAAGAAGTTAAAGCATTAGTCTCTCAATCCTGTCCTACTCTTTGCAATCTCATGGAGTATAGCCTGCCAGGCTCCTCTGTTCATGGGGTTCTCCAGGCAAGAATTCTGGAGTGGGTAGCCATTCCCTTCTCCAGGGAATCTTCTGCACCCAGGAACTGAACCCAGGTCTCCCACATTGCAGGTAGATTCTTTACATAATTATTTGAAAAGTTGTAGTGTAAAATACAATGTCCCAGGTCTGTGTAGTGATCAGTTTGAGACATAATTCTTTACACTCTTTTATTTACAGAATAAAAGCCTTTTCTGTCGGCTCAGTAGGCTTCACTGGTGACTCAGACAGTAAGGAATCCGCCTGCAAATGTGAGAGAACTGGGTTAGATCCCTGGGATGGGAAGATCTCTTAAAGGAAGGCATGGCAACCCATTCCAGTATTCTTGCCTGGAGAAACCCATGGACAGAGGAGCCTGGTGAGCTACAGTCAATAAGGTTGCAAAGAGTTCGAATGACTGAGAGAATAAGCACAGCTGTTGGCTCAGCAGTAAAGAACCTGCCTTTGCAGGAGAGGAGGGTTTGATCCTTGGGTCAGGAAGATCCCTTGGAGAAGGGAATGGCAACCCAATCCAGTATTCTTGCCTGGAGCATCCCATGGACAGAGGAGCCTGGTTGGCTACAGTCCCTGGAGTCACAAAAGAGTCAGATATGACTTAGAGACTAAACAACAACAACAACAACAAAATAAAATATAAGACCTGATTTGAGGTCTTATTTGAAAAGTTGTAGTGTAAAATACAATGTCCCAGGTCTGTGTAGTGGTCAGTTTGAGACATAATGAGTTTATTTTTATCATGTGTACTTTTTTTTAGCTCTGATAGAAGAGCAGTCTCTTCTTAACTCATGGTAGATATCCTAGATTAATAGCAAAGATTCATTCTAGATCTGAATTATACATCTTTTCCAGTTCTGACTTTTCTCTGTTAACCTCTGAGAATTATGACAAGAAGTTATATAACTTAGTTATGAAGGCATTCCTTTATTCCTGAAAGAGGAGTTGAGGATATTTGACTTGCAAAATCACTCACAGGATTCTTTGTCATGCCATATTTATAAGGCTTGGAAAGATATTCTCAATTTCTAAGTCCTGAGTATATTTTTTTTCATCTAATCTGTACCATAAATAAATAATATTTATTTCTTATGGAAGTAGAGAGAATATTTCCCAAGAAAAATACTCATAGTTTGATGGCAGTAGGGATTTTAGATATGGCAATTGTCAAAAAAACAATACCATATAATTACATTACTGCAGTAACCATATATGGGGATAAAAGATGAAGTGACAGAAACAATCACTTTACATCCTAGGTTTTTGCTGAGTCATTTTAACAATGTACAAAAATAAAGAATAAACATGACTCATAAAAGCATCCAAACTACAGGCTCTTTATTTTTCTTCTATAATTTTTCAGTTCAGTTCAGTCGCTCAGTCATGTCTGACTCTTTGCGACCCCATGAATCGCAGCACGCCAGGCCTCCCTGTCCATCACCAACTGCTGGAGTTCACTCAGACTCACGTCCATCGACTCCGTGTTGCCATCCAGCCATCTCATTCTCTGTCATCTCCTTCTCCTCCTGCCCCCAATCCCTCCCAGCATCAGAGTCTTTTCCAATGAGTCAACTCTTCACATGAGGTGGCCAAAGTACTGGAGTTTCAGCTTTAGCATCATTCCTTCCAAAGAAATCCCAGGGCCGATCTCCTTCAGAATGGACTGGTTGGATCTCCTTGCAGTCCAAGGGACTCTCAAGAGTCTTCTCCAACACCACAGTTCAAAAGCATCAGTTCTTTGGCGCTCAGCTTTCTCCACAGTCCAACTCTCACATCCTTACATGACCACTGGAAAAACCACACCTTGATTAGACAGACCTTTGTTGGCAAAGTAATGTCTCTGTTTTTCAATATGCTATCTAGGTTGGTCATAATCTTTCTTCCAAGGAGTAAGCGTCTTTTAATTTCATGGCTGCAATCACCATCTGCAGTGATTTTGGAGCCCCACAAAATAAAGTCTGACACTGTTCCCACTGTTTCCCCATCTATTTTAATTGAAGAATTCTCATTAGAATACAAAAACAATGACCATGTTCCCTAGAAGTCAAATACTTTAACTAAATGTTGATATCATTTTGATGTAAATTCTAATTTTCTTGAATTCCCTGACCTCTCCGAAATAGGGTCAACTTTATACCTGGGTTCAAATGGCTGGGGAGCCTGTGTTGTCACAAGCCAGCAATAGTGGCACTGAGATCAGGGATGTTCCCCAGAGGCCCCAAGGTCTTGTCTTACACCATGGAGACACAGGAAGAAGATTGCTGAGCTGAGCATCAGGATCAGTTCAGTTCAGTTCAGTTCAGTTCAGTCGCTCAGTCGTATCTATAATTTTTAGGGTCCTTAATTAGCCTTGTGTGCTAAGTTGCTTCAGTAGTGTCTGACTCTTTGAACCCCATGGGCTAGAGTCTTCCAGGCTCCTCCATCCATGAGACTCTCCAGGCAAGAATGAGTGGGTTGACCATTTCTTTCTCCAGGGGATCTTCCTGACCCAGGGATTGAACCAGGGTCTCCTGGATTGCAAGCAGGAGCTACAGGGAAGTTCCCTAAGTAGCCTTAGAACAATTCAATAGGCATTTAGGAATTTGAACCCTTTCGTATTTCTTTAGAATAAATGTTAAAGACAGAATCTGGCGTATAAAGTGGGAATATAAAAAGAAGAAGATATTCTTAAAATAATAAAAGCATACATGTAAATATTTATAAAATTATTCAATGTTATATTTAGAAGGGTTCATAACTCCTTTTATGATTAAAATTATTTACAGTCATAAAACCATTTAAAAGTGCCTAGATATTTCAAGTGTCATAAGTACAGGCTCACTATTCTTAAAAAAAACTTCATGTGCACAATATTGCATTTATGTATTAGCATTTGACTATGCACTTAAGTTCCCAAATGATACATTTTCTTTTCACAAAGTCATTTTACTGCATGAAAATCTCAGTACTATCCTAGAATACAAAAATGCATTAGTTTAAAAATAAAGATGAATCACTTGTGTTTAAAAATCAATTTGAATGTTCTGGGGTAAATTGTATCATTGCTACAATTCACACCTGTCAAAAATCACTGATTTCTCTGAAACAAAAAACAAAACTGACAGATTTGAAGACAATTTCTGTATCTGAATATTCAACTGCATTTTTCTTCCCACTCTGGTTAATCATATCTTAATTTGTCATTTAAAATATTTTAATACACCAGTTTGTTATCTTTAGGCACAAATATATTAAATATAATAATTCAAGAAACATTATATTCATGATTCTTTTTTATTCTTGAAAATAATCTGAGAGATGAGTCAATTTGTTACACACTGCATTTTTATATTTGTGAAAAACACTAGTGTTCTGTTAAATATTTTTTAATACAATGAAAAGTCTAGATTTTAAGAAATCTATACATTAGATGCAGTAAGGTAGAACATTAAGAACTTCATATCAGACAGAAATAAATTTGGAAATTTTCAATAAAACATTCTCAGTATATTCCAGCTTTGGTCAAGCACATTGTAAATCCATGATCATTTTTGAATATAAAAGATAATTAAAACTCAAAACAAAGGAAAACACATGATTTTTAGATAATGGATGTGTTCTTTAAGAGTTACTAAGAGTATATACATCCTTGATTTTGATTTTGAAATTAAAAATCATAGAACAAATTCCATGAGGACTGTGTAAAGCTACAGCAGTTCTTGGAAATATATTTATTCCCATCAGTATCTCTTGTTGAAATTGTAACTTTTTTATGCTAATACCTGATCTCAAAATGCTTGGAAAATAAAAGGAATCTGTTTATCAGCCTACAATTGACAGAGGCTAGGTGTTACACTCTCAGTGAGAGGCAGAGCGGGGAATGATCTGGTGTCCATACCTTAAGGGGTCTTAGATTTCAAACTAGGCTGTTTATATCCAAAGACTTGGAGAATGGTAACTAAGTTTTCATAGCTAACAACTCGGCAATCTCAGAGCCTGAGATGACTGCTTTTACACAAAAGAAAAGAAAGATTTCTCCCTGCTGCTGGGAAGAGTACAGAGATCACACAATATACAGAAGGGTAACACTGAGGTTTAAGTTTCTTATTATGATATTGATTCATAGTTGATGGGGAAGAACCTTTTTGAAGAGCTAGGTAGGAGAGTGTTGCTCACGTGGTTTCAAATTTACCCTGTGGGATTCATCCCCATCAAGATGCAGGGCTCTGGAAACCAACCCAATTACTTTCTTAGAAGTTCAATATAGTGAGCTCTCTAATGTTCTCAGGGAGAAACACTACCTGGGGCTTTCAGGTTTTCATGATGGAGGGGAAAAAAAAAATCAGCAAAAGTAACAGGAGGTAAGCCACAGTGGCTGCAGCCATATTTCTAAATACAGCCCCATCAAGTGCACAGCAGTAAGTCAGGCCAACTCCGGACAGACTTCCTGACATACAGATTTAGCCAGTAAAATACAGCAGGACATTTTTAGATTCAGACACTTTATTATTTACATAGCCAACAAAAGAAAAAGTAGCTAAAGCAGACAATTCATCAAGCTCTTTGTCCCACCAAAATGGGTGAAACTGAAATAAAAGGAGCGAGATGACAAAGCAATGCAAGTTCTGGACACCCTGCTTCTGAGAAGCCAATCCTGGAAGGCATTTATAGACCGCTGTTATAACCCAAGGCACACAGGGCAGAATGCCTCATACCTCATTAGAACCTGGGAGATAATGAAAAATTGAGGGATTACAACTCTCTATGCAATATAACGATGTGAATAGAAACTGGCCTTGGAGCAGCTTCTCCTAAGCTTTCCATTCTCTTGTGTTCCAGGGATGAATGACAAGGTGTTGCTCCACCAGGGCTCAGGAAAGCTGGCGTTCGAACCACGCTGTCTACATGACCTATGTGAACACATTTGAGGCTACTAGGCTGTCGCAGGGCAACGTATCCCCTACACCTATGAAATAAAAGTTTTCAACTGTACACATAGTGCCTAGGGCATAATTTTCCCTTTTGTGACATTTCATTTTCTCCTCTACCACCACCAACACTCATACACACAGAGAAAAATATGAGAATAAAGATATTAAAATTGGTTATGAAACAATTGCTGAAACAGCCATGCTACCAACAACAGTTTCTCCCATGTAAATTAATACATATGATTTTAAATTCCTCAAGTGTATGAATGTAGGTGATTATATTAACACAGATCAATGTTAAAGCCAAATCACACTGTAACAATTTCCCATCTTAGGTATAGCCCTTGGGTATACTGCAAAAAAAAAGGTCACAATTTTCTCCTTTCTATATCCAAACCATATAAAAATAGAACTACCATCTGAACCAGCAATCCCAATTCTGGGTGCATATCCAAAAGAATTGAAGTCAGAATCTCAAAGACATCTTGCCTTCATTGCACCAATATTCACAATAACCAAGATGTTAAAGTAGTTCAGCATCAACAGAGGGATAAAGAAAATATGTACACACATACAATGGAATATGATTTAGCCTTAAAAAAAGGAAACTACCATTTGCAATAACATGAATGGACCTGGAAGGCCTTAAGTGAAATAAGTCATCACAGAAGGACAAATACTGCATAATTCTGCTTATATGAGGAATCTAAAATAGTCAAACTTATAGAAGCAGAAAATAGAATGGTGGTTGCAGGGGATGGAGAGGGGGGAAGTAGAAGTTATTTATCAGTTGATATAAAGTTTATTATACAAGATGAGTAAATTCTAGATGTCTGCTGTAAAACATACATATACATGCTACACACTTGTAGTTAACAATATGATATTATTGTACACTAAAAAATGTGTTAAGTTTAGATCTCTTGTTAAATGTTCCCAGAACAATAATAACAAAAAAGCAAAGGGCACAAAGGAGCTTTTGGAGGTGATGGCTATGTTTATAATCTTGATTGTGGTAGTGGTATAATCAATATATGTATATGCCCAAATTAATCAAACTGTATATATGAATATTAAATATGTACACTGTTCTGTATATAATTTACACATCAATGAAGCTACAATAAAGTGGGAGGGAGATTTTTAGCTCCTTCCTTAAATATGTAAAGTCTATTTCTTAAACCTTTTAGAAAGGGTTAGTGGTTTGACTTACTTTTGCTAATAGAAAAGCAGGAAGAGATAGGTCCCAGTTCTGAGGACAAGAGTCCTTGAATGCTTTTCTCTCTCTTCTTTGGAACTGTATCTAATGTCAACATGTGTGGTCAGATGCCACTGTCACCAAAGACTCCATATGACATCACCCAACAGGCAACCAAATGACATACAGTTGCAGGGGTGAAGAACTGTCCAGCTGAGTCCAGCCACAGATAAAGAGCTAGCTGCATTCGTTGTTCTAAGTCAATAAATTTTGCTTTGGTTTGTTTTGTGGCAAAAAGTAACTGACTTAATTATCTGAGAGACTGTGTACATTTTTGTGTTCTGAATTTTATTACTCAACAGTTACAGATAAAATGTTAAGCAAAACATATAGTATATACTTTATCAGGGATTTAATTAAAAAAACTTTTTCTTGACATTTAATTACTTTGAAACATTTATTATACATAATTAAAGGCAGGGATAGATTCCTTGAGCTAAGAGCACTTCTGCTTGCAATATATATATATATAACTCATGTATCACTGAGAAAAGATATACATTTGAAACTGAAAGCATACAATATCTTTTGCATGAAACCTGATCTACATTATATACAATATGAAGATGAAATGGAAAGTGACTAAATGCCTAGTATTTTCAGTTTAAAATGCACTTAATTTAATTATGTATTTAATTGTGAGGGCTTCCCCAATAGCTCAGTCAGTAAATCATCTGCCTGCAATGCAGGAGACCTAGGTTCGATTCCTGGAGAAGGAAATGGCAGCCCTCTCAAGTATTCTTGCCTGGAAAATCCCATGGACAGAGGAGCCTGGCAGGCTACAGTCCACGGTGTCACAAGAGTCAGACATGACTTGGTGACTAGACCACTACCACCACCAAAACCTAATTGTGCAAGACTGGAACATTTTTTGGATCTGTTTAAAAAAGTTTAAGTGAATACTTTTCAAACTAAGAAAGAACATCTTGCTTTAGGCAAGACTAAGCATTACAATAATAAAATGTACCTAAAATTAAGCACACTAAATTATTTTCCTTTAAAATACTATGATTTTTCTGTGAAAGCATTTCATACCCAATATAAAGAATTCAAATAATACAGACAGATACAAAGATAAAGTGAAAACAAAATTCTATCACTGAGAAATAAAGTGAATATTATCCCAGATATACCTCTATATAGACACACAAATAGATTTATCATTTGTCTATTTCTATCACCTCTTACTTCTCTATCTAAATACGTGTGTGTGTGTGTGTGTGTGTGTGTGTATGTTTGAGGGGATAGCAGAAATATTATATATGTGCTGAGAGAGTCAAATCCTTCCCTCTTTTCACCTATTTCCAGAACTGTTTCTCCCATCCTCTAATTCCTTCTTACTTCAGACCACAAGCAATACATACTTGCTCAGTTTGTTTGCCTCCACATTGTGATAAAAGATTTTACTGCAGATTTTCAGAATTATTTTTATTTTTGCTACTCATGGATGTAGCTCATAGGGAATTATGTCAGAAATTTAACTGGCAATAATTTTCAACAAATATGATATTAGGTCAATCTCTTTCCATTATTTGACTGTTTACTGGTGACTTTTTTTTTTTCTTTTTGGCTGTGGGGATCATTTAATTAAGTATTATGATCAGGTTATTTTTAGTAGAGTTTTAAAACAGTAGACTTTTCAAAACAGAGACTTAAGAGATGCCAGTTCAATGCCTGGGTCAGGAAGATGCCCTGGAGAAGGGCATGGCAATCACTTCAGTATTCTTGCCTAAAGAATCCCATGGACCTGGGTGAGCTACAGTGGGGCCTGGTGAGCTACGGTCCATACAGTTGCAGAGTCAGACACGACTACAGCAATTTAGCAGGCAAGCAGTTCGATATGTTTGATAATTGGCTAAGATGCAATCAATATATATTGAATATAGAAAATTTACTAGGTACAGTGTGGATAAGCTGGGAGATTTGGATTGACATCTACTCACTACTATATATAAAATAGATAACTAATAAGGCTCTACTGTATAGCACAGTGAACTCTACTCAATAATCTGTAATGATCTAGATGGAAGAAGAATATAAAAAGAGTGGATATGTGTGTGTGTATGTGTGTGTGTGTGTGTGTGTTTATACCTAAAGCTAACACCTGAAACTAACAAAACATTGTAAATCAACTAACTACACTCCAATACAAATTTAAAAATTTTAAAAAATTATTAAAACGGTGTTACTCTAGATAGAAGCATAATCTAGGCTTGCAGTTTTCCAGAATAAAAAAAATAAAGGTCATACAGTAGAGTATTTGTAGTATGTTCTAATAGGGCTTCCCTGATAGCTCAGTTGGTAAAGAATCCACCTGCAATGCAGGGGATCCCAGTTTGATTCCTGGGTTGGGAATATCCTCTGGAGAGGGGATGGCTACTCACTCCAGTATTCTTGGGCTTCCCTTGTGGCTCAACTGGTAAAGAATCCGCCTGCAATGTGGGAGACCTGGACTGGATCCCTGGGTTGGGAAGAACCCCTGGAGAAGGGAAAGGCTACCCACTCCAGTATTCTGGCCTGGAGAATTCCATAAACTGTACAGTCCGTGGGGATGCAAAGAGTCGGACACAACTGAGTGACTTTCACATTCTTTCTTCTAAATATTTAGAAGGCCACTGTCCTTTAATTTTGTGGGAAATTACTGCAAAAATCTATCCATTTATTGTTGTATACTTTTCATTCTCTTTATTTTTCATGGCTGTAGATTGCATTTAGGGGAAATTGAGTTGAGAAATTGCTATCCACCACAGCTAGTTTCACCAAAAAATACTCTTCAGCAACTGAAGGGATAATTAAGTAATTGCTCCTCAAGCAAAAAGAAATATGAGAAATACAGTGTGGTAACTGAAACTGAATACTCTACATCCTTGTATGTAAGGAGCTCATTCTGCTAGAAATTATGACAGTTCATCAGGCAAGGCAAATAAGATAAGCTAATCCTTAACCTTTGAGATACTTAACTGCATTTTTTAAAAATAATTTTTTCCTCCTTTTGAAGTAATTTAGATTTTACGCCTTGAACTTTAATTCATTAGAGAATAAGATGCTAATTATGAGCTATTTGTGTTATCTCAGAAATGAATGACTTTCTTTCAATTAGTATTCTAATTTAGTAAGAAAGTTATTCAGTTGAGGACTTGATTATGAATGCAATCACAGAACTTTCAAGAACTATGAGACTATATCACAGAACTTTCAAAAATCGGTATGGGTCTAAGGCTTTGCCTTGCATGTAAGCTAATAATTCATGGATCTTGCCAAAGACTTATGGATGTTGAAAGAAGGCAAGGGGATTGTAAGTTAGAGACAAAAGACCTTATTGCTCACTTCACACAATCATCGTGAACTTCATTTTCATGATATTTTCTCTTATCCTCGAAGTCCCTGGGGGTGATGCGGAGTGACTCATTGGATGTACATACAGTGGAAATGTGTCACAGATAAAGATCTCCAATTCCTAATAATGGGTGTGGGCAAAATGCCTCAGAGGGTGGCATTATTTTTATTTTATTTTATATGTTACATTATTTTAATTTACAAACCTGTCTTCTGATTTACATGAACACTATCTTTACCTTCTAAAATGTCCCACTATATAAGCAACTTTGAAAAGATAGTCCAGAACAAAAGTTGTCAGTGCCTCTGCTGGTAAGAGATGCACAAACACTGGAGATCTATAGAGAATTATCTCTCAAAAAAATGTGGCATTTGAGCAGGAAAGATGATACATTTTTATTTAATATATAAGGATAATTTCAATTCTAGCTACTCCCACAGGAACAAGTGTTGAGAACTTTAAATCTTTTGAGATATTACCTCATTTACAAGTACAAAATTTAGACTGACCCATTTCCTTGGATGCTGCTTAAAAACATGAGGCCAGAGAGAAAGGGCCGTTTATTACTCACAGGAAAGCAGAAGACAGTATCAAAATTTTTGAGCTAATTCCCTAAGCTCTAATGTTTATAGGGAGATATAAAAAGACCAAATGACACACATAGCAACATAAGAGAGGGACCCTGAGCTTAGGAACTCTGTATTTTATAATGGGCTCTAAGTATGCCATCTATTGCTCCAGAAGGTGATTTTATCTGTCTTTTGACTGTCCAATATATAAATACTTGAAAAGCATCCAGAACAAAGGATTGTTAGTTCCTCACTCGAAAGACATGTAGAAAAATGAAAGACCCATGAAAAATTGTTTCCCAAAAGTGAGTTGCAATGAATCATGAAAAAAAGGAAGACTCTAAACCTTAAAGATTCTTGGCATAATTGAGAAAACATTCCTAGAGCAGAAGGTGCTATATTTCCACAGAAATACAAATACTCAGTGACTTGGAGACTTAAACAGTTTTTACCAATTTATTAGAAGGCAGGGAGATGGTAGATGTATTGCAAAACACTGTTTATTTTAGTTAGTTTTTTTTTTTTTTTTTTGGTTGTTTTGCTTGTAATTTTGGAGGTCTGGAGGTAAATCTCTAAACCCTCTTTCTGTTGAACATTTATGAAATGAGAATTTACTTGTCTGCTATAAGCCAGTAACTTGGTGCTGTGTTGTGCTAAGTCACTTCAGTCATGTCCTACTCTTTGCGACCCTATGGAATATAGCCCACCAGGCTCCTCTGTCCATGGGATTCTCCAGGCAAGAATACTGGAGTGGGTAGCCATGCACTCCTCCAGGGGATCACAAAGAGTTGGACATGACTGGGCAACTTTCACTTTCACTTGGGGAATGTAGGGTCTCTTATCTTCATTTTGGGCCACACAACACAATTCTAGCTCTTTTCATATAAAGTACACCAGTTTTGCACATTTTCAAATATTTGCTACATTTATATACCTTTTTTCACTTTGGGTGGGACTTTCCTGGTAGCTCCGACAGTAAAGTGTCTGCCTACAATGTGGGAGAACTGGGTTCAATCCCTGGGTTGGGAAGATCTCCTGGAGAAGGAAATGGCAACCCAGTTCAGTATTCTTGCCTGGGAAATCCTATGGACAGAGGAGCCTGCCAGGCTACAGTCCATGGGTCACGAAGAGTCGGACATGACTAAGCTACTTTACTTTGACTTTGGGATAGCATTATGTAATATCTATTAGATATGGCTGGAGAAGGGCATGGCAACCCACTCCAGTATTCTTGCCTGGAGAATCTCATGGACAGAAGAGCCTTCTGGGCTACTGTCTATGGGTTCACAAAGAGTCAGACATGACTGAGCAACTTGGTGCACACATTAGATACGGCAACTTCTCATTCTGTTCAGTCGCATCCGATTCTTTGCAACCCCATGGACTGCCACACACCAGGATTCCCTGTCCTTTACCATCTCCCAGAGCTTGCTCAAACTCATGGCAACTTGACTCTCCCAGAATTAAAAATAAATTCATTTCCTTGTTGTTTTCTCCCCATCTTCATTTTGCTCTGAAATTACCAAACTACTGAGCTACAGCTACCAGAGGACCCTGATAATTTTTGACTGAAAGGAAAATTTATAGTTGTAAGTTTAGTTTATTCAGGGTTTTACAGAGGGTTATAGCCCAGGAGACTGTCTCTCAGTAGCTCTGAGAAACTGCTCAGGAGAAGCATGATTTTCAGTCCAGTTTTATACTTTGTCAGAACAAAGAACATATACCAAACACAATAGGGGTTTATTCCTTCGAGGTTTTAACAGAGGTTAGCATGTACACAGTCAGGAAGACCTTGGTGTCTGGGAAGGGAAACTTACTTTTGAAGGAGCGTTAGCACTGGTGTCACAGGAAAGGAGGCATTTATCCCTATCTTCAAGTGGACATTCTAAACAATCTGAATAATGCACTATTCTCTTTAATGGTTAAAGCAGGCATACAATGTAAGCTTGACAGGGCATAAGACAGGCTGTTGTAATGCACATAAAGTTCAGGCCAAATCATGTAAACTGGAATGGCTTGCCTGCACCTCAGTATTAGAAAATTTCTTCCAGCATAGTTTAGATTATATTTTTCTGTCACGCATTATACTGTCCCTCTCTTTTTCATCATCTTATCACTTGATATGATGAAAATTTCTTGACTGTCTGTTCAACACCATTTAAGTGTATGGGATAAGTGATTTTTTGTATGTTTTCTACTTTATTCACCCCACATAGCACAGGCAATTGAGAGAAACCATTCTGAATGGACTAATGAATCTTGATGATCCTCATAAAATCCTCCATTTGTTGGATTGCCCTTTACAGATTCACTCCGGGACTCTATAGATGGCACTGTATTCTTTACTAGCTTCTTTTACTACAGTCTTTCAGTCTCCTTATAGCCCATAGAAAAACTTTTTTTGATATTCAAATGTTCCTTAAGTTAGCCCAAGAGGAAAACTTCTCAAAATCTCAAATACTGCTGCACTCTGCCACTTATGTTCTCTCTTTTTTTATCCCCCTTAGGTTTAAAGCAGAGCCAGCCACCTTTATCTGCCTCCAAGATTTTCTAGGTCCAAAGAAGAGACACACATAGGCTATAATCAACCTTAGACCTGTAGCAATATGTGAATTACATGAAAGTAAACTATTCAAATTCAACACCTTCCAAAGGGGTGATTATAACAAGCTATACAATTGCAAGAATGTTCATCCTTCTTGTTTATTATACTTAAAACTCTGACCAATGCTTTAAAGCAAAATTAAAATACAAAAAGAAACAGTAATGCCATGAAGGTCTTAAAAGAGTAACATCTGAGATCTGAAGGATGAATAGGAATTAACCATGATAGATGATAAAAGGACACTAGGCAGAGGTAACAGACATCTACATGTAATTAGTGGTTAAAATAAAAAAAGACTGGATCCTGAATAAACAGAGATAAATTCAATAAGAATGGAGCAGAATGGGCAAGAAAAAGCGTGAAAGGAGACAAGGATGAGAGGGCTAAAAACTAATTTAAGTTCAGTTTCCTTGTACTATTTCTTTTGTAATTAGTTTCTATTTTCTTGGTAATCTTTTTTTTTCTAGTCCACTTAGAATAATATATTTTATTATGTATTAATAATATATATTATTATATAATAATAATAAATTGAGACATCATCTCAATTGAGTCTCTGTGTTGTTTCTTTTTATGATTGGTTTGTTTGAAAATATGCGTTATGTGTTTCTTTGTATGCATGCATGCATGCTAAGTCACTTCAGTTGTGTCCAGCTCTTGGCAACCCTATGGACTATAGCCCATCAGGCTCCTCTGTCCATGGGGATTCTCCAGGCAAGAATACTGGAGGCGGTTGGCATGCCCTCCTCCAGGGGATCTTCCTGACCTAGCTTTCTATGTATATTATAAATTAAAGCTGGGGAAAATTAAAGCACATCATGTGTGGGGTTCCCAATTCTGGCAAGTTCTCACAGAGAGCTTAGCATACCCATATACTTTTTCTCCTCCCTTAGCATGTGTTAATTTTTAAAGTAAAATTTTAATGAAATATGATGTATAAGGTATACTTAGAGAAAGGTATACACATTTTCAGAATCATACATTTGGAACAATTTTAGGATTGTTAATATATCTGTTTAATCAACATCCTGATCAAAAAACAGAATCAAGAAATTAGCTTCCTGTGGATCAGAGATTTGCTTTTTAAAAACTAAAGCAATAATGAACTAATACAAAAACTCTTTATAATCTGAGAAGAAGAATGTCTTTCCAACTGTGTTTAAGAATCCAGAAGCCATTGCAAATTTGACAAATTTTACTACAGAGGACATTAAATATGAATATCCATGAAAAATTTGATGAAGTCAAATGTGAAAATATATTTATAGCCAATATCATATGTTAAAAACTAATATCCTGAAGTATAAAGAGATCCATAAATAAATATGGAAAATACCAGTAAATCTATAGAAAAGTAGGCAAATGACATGAGGAGACAATTCAGAAAAATTATAATATTAGTATTAATAGTATATTGGGCAATAATTCTCACCTATAATATGATGAAAATAAAAAATTTTGATCACACACTTTTTTGCCAAAGCTGCACGGAAAGTGGCATTTTCATCTGAATTTGTGGCAGTACACATTGTTAATCCCCAATGAATGTAGTATGCTGCTGCTGCTGCTGCTAAGTCACTTCAGTCATGTCCGATTCTGTGTGACCCCAAAGATGGCAGCCCACCAGGCTCCCCCATCCCTGGGATTCTCCAGGCAAGAACAGTGGAGTGGGTTGCCATTTCCTTCTCCAATGCATGAAAGGGAGAAGTAAAAGTGAAGTTGCTCAGTCGTGTCCAACTCTTAGCAACCCTCTGGACTGCAGCCCACCAGGCTCCTAGTCCATGGGATTTTCCAGGCAAGAGTACTGGAGTGGGGTGCCATTGCCTCCTCTGATGTAGTATATTTACCCACAATTGCTTTTCCCAAAAATGCTACAATTCTATTTTCAGGAATTATCCTATTGATGGACTGCACACATGTAAAATGACCCATAGGGTTACTTAGTGTAAAAAAAAACTAACTGAAGATAGAAAACAAACTATTTCAAAAAGATCTGGAAAGATATAAAAGAGACTTTTGTCAGAGTGACATTATTCAGGGGTTGGTGGGAAAGCAAAGTGTGGAGGAAAAGGAATTGGAAAATAACTTCTATCCTTTTAGTGTGAAATATACATGATATTCACACCAAAAAATAACATAGGATAAACTGTATGATTTTTTCAAAAATTAACATACCAACATATCAATAGAGAGACAAACACACATAAAATTACCAGTGACCCTGAAATGCTCCTGTGTTCCCTTGCAGTTCAAAGCCTCACCTGAACTTCTACTACTAATTTGATTTCTGATAATATATTTTAGTTTTCCCTATTTTAAAAAGATTTATAAATGATAGCCTTACAGTGTGTAATGTTTGTACTTGGTTCCTTTGACCCAACGTTATGTTTGTGAAAATCTTCTACAAATGTTGTCTTTTGTTGTAGTTGGTCATTCCTTTGCATGTTTATTAATTCCCTTGAATGAATGTATTTATCTGTTATAATTTGATAAACACCTGGATAAGTTCGATGGGAATATCTTGATGGCTTCCAGTTTGAGGTTATTGAAAATAAAAACACTAGTGATAAAAAATTCATATTGTTGTTATAACCATTCCAGTAAATGTCTTTTTGTGAAAATATGTATGCCTATCTGCCACATATACACCCACGATAATTTCTGGATCTCTACATATACATACATCTGAGCCAAAGGAATGTGTTACTTCCTCAAAACTTAAAATTCAAAGTACACAAATGGAAATAAACAACAGCATGGAAAATGAATAGTGAGATCATATGAGTTCTTGATTTCTACTTTTTCAGGACTTCAGTTTTCAGAAGTCATAGAAAAATTATTTACTTTTAGGAAAAAGATCTCTACAAATTAGTCTTTTTGAAATGTATCATAATTTTCCCAGTGATTCAACATGTTGATTTTCTTTGTACAGGCCACTGGAGAAACTGATTCATGTTATTCAAATCCCCACGTAATATTTTTCTTGGTATGTGGTGACATAATAAATACAAATTATATTGATAAGTGAACTTATATTCATTTATATAATTTTGGATTTTTAGCGCTGAACTCATTATTTTACTTTAGGGTTTTCCAATGTATTTATTTATATGTTATGTGAGGTCATGGAATTTTCTTTTCTTGTCCTTCAGTTTCTTATCTTCCAAGGGGCTATGAGAATTATTCCTTGGAAAACATATATATGACTGATTATTCAGGCAGAAGCAACAGTCTATAAAGTATGATGAACATACAGTTTTAGCAACTGTCATCTTTATTGCTTTCCTAAGCAAGATGATAACGTTCAAATCATCCAAAACTTTTCTCTTAAACCTGCCCCTGGAATATGGATTGCTCAGATTCAATTTCTGGAAAATATATGGTAATTTGTTTATCTCTCAGTTCCATCTTGACTTTCAAGTTGTATGTTATAGAAAGTTCTTAATATAAACAAACAAGTCTAACTGTTGAAATAACATAAACTTGAAAATGTAAAGGTGTCAGATGATTATTCTACCTATACATTTGGATCCATGTATATTAGCTGAAATTTTTTAATATGAAATTAATCCCAGCTCTATAAAAAAATTAGGAACATATTGTGGCTTGTGACTTTATTGACTGGTTTTCCTGAAACACTGAATGAAATGTAAACCTTTAACTAACATTCATCCAGTCATCCCTTTGCATTTGAAAGAGCCCCATGATAAGAAAAAATGAAAAGATATTATAATTACTAAGTCCCCCTCAAATAGTGCTTCAGAACATTTATAGTCTAAATAGAAACAAGCAACTGTAGAATTGTTTAAACATATGTACTGTATTTTTTGGAACCATTCCATCACCATTGCTTCTCTCTTATCAGACCAGTATTCATCTGCCTCTCACTTCCCTTTAATGACTCTTGACACACCACATGGAAGCCAGTGATCACAAGTAATTTAAAAGTGTGTTACTCACTCAGGCATAAGCAAGGCAGAAGGTTCCTGGATGAGGGGTCCCACCAGGTCATGTAGACTCCTGGACTCTCTGATGTCCTGATGGAGAGACAAATGGGACAGGGCGGCAGAGGAGGAAGAGGTTTTGGGAGAAAGGGAGGGGGAGGGAAAATGGGGAGATAGAAGACATTTAAAGGGGTGTTTGTATTTATACATATGACAGGAGACAGTAGGCAGGATTTCTGAATATTGCTAAATGGACTAATTTTAAGTAGCCAGTCAAACTGAGGGGGAAAGAGGAGCCTGAAGAACAGGCAGGCAGGGCTGGATACTTCATATATAACTTGCCCCTTGTTCAGCACAACATAATTTGCATAGGGCTGGGGAGATTGATGGGGCCCACTCACACAGGTGTTAATGGTTTAACCAGACTTCATTTTACCTTGTATGGATGACTTATGGCTTTCAATTTTATTTCTCTACAAATATGTGTGCATGTATGTATACATACACACATACAAACACAATATTTCCTTTCTCCCCTTCAATTTTATTAGCTAATTTTTAGAAATCAAAGGTGAAATATGGGAGACTTGTGCTAGCTTATTTTCTTTCATCACAGAAGCAATTTTGAACGAATGTTTCAAATCTAGTGTTTTTCCATAGGGTATGGGTCAACAAAGTATTAAAGCATTTAGATGCATTGTATCTGTTAGGCTTTATAAGTATCATTAACCAATTTCGAATTGTACTTTGTGTGTTAACAGTTGTAATTTCTTTTAACTAAAATTCAGACATATTATATATAATTCCAGAACATAGCACTGCTTTGAGCATCAAAATACTTGTATATTTATTCATATTTTCACCTTTAAGACAGAGTTATTTTCATTTGGAAACCAGTATATGAAGATGAGATAAGGGGTACTGTTCATAAATTATGAACTCCGGTGACTGCTATTCCATTAAGATGAAAAATGTCATAAATATTATTTATCCTCCTTAATTAGGATGTGCTTGGCTTCTAAATGTAGAAATAATTCAACATTTTCTTTAATGTCCATCTTACATGATGACTTTTGTGCTGTTTGTGATGACTGACTACTCTCTCTTCAAACTCTCCACTCCATTGGCATCTCTCCCTCATGGCTCTCAGAACCCTTTTAATGTAGATCGTCTTTCTCTGTCCCTTTAAATATTGAGCACACGCATCTATTTTCAACTAACCACTAAATATAGGATATATATGCAAATTCTTTAGGCACCAAATTTGAAATACTTAAGATAATAGTAATTATCTTTCGTCTAAAATAGCTTCTTTTATATTATCTCCTGCCTCTCCTATCAGCAGTATGGCTGGGTCAGAAATACCCCCTGGAGAAGGGAATGGCTACTCACTCTAGCATTCTTCCAGGAGAATCCTATGGGCATAGGAGCCCAGCGGGCTACAGTCCATGGGGTAGTAAAGAGCCAGATAGGACTGAGTGACTAAGCACGCAAGTTTAAACGCCAAGTCTTCCTCAACTCTTCCACTCCAATCTCTCTATGCCCACCCACCCCCCAGCCAAAAAAAATAGCACAAGCCACAGAGGGCAAATTTTTGTTTTCTATAGATTTATATACTACAATTCAAAGCCTGTCTGATCTACGCAGAATGTCTTCCTTTTCCCCCTCACCTTCCATTGCCTAGTTAATTCTTTCTCACTGAACATTCAAAATACTCCTTTGTGTTAGAACTGTTGTTATCCTGATGTTATAGGTGATGGATCTTTGAGGGATTAAGTAATTGTGACATTCTCATTTTGCAGGCTGATCCTTGACATTGTAAACTTAATCATTATGTAACACTGCCTAGCCTACAAACTCCTCAAGAGAAGTGGCCATGAAAATTATACTGCATCCTTGTTTGAATTCCTAGCACCAAGTTTAGAGCCTCACACCTAGAAGTCGCTCAGTAAACTTTGGATTATCCAGCTTAAACTACATGCTGCTTCTAGAGTGAGAGAGACCTTTTTTAACAGTGATGCCTCTCACCTGATGTCACTAAACATAGTTTACTCGTATATAAATTTACAATAACATTGATAACTAATAAATTATGTTACTGAAATACATATTTTCTTATGAAAAGAAGATACAGGCTTTGAGGGATCTTAATAGGAGGAACACTGTTGATTCCACTAATATCAGTTGAGGATTTTGCCCATAAGGAGGGTGGCAGCTGATCCAATAGGGGAAAATGATTGCTATTTTTCTATTTTAACATCAACCCTGGTGGCTCAGTGGTAAAGAATCTGCCTGTCAAGGTAGGAGATGTAAATGACATGGGTTCAATCCTTGTTTTGGGAAGATTCCCTGGAGAAGGAAATGACAACCCATTCCAGTATTCTCGCTGGGGAAACCCTATGGACAGAGGAGCTTGGAGGGCTACAGTCCATGCGGTTGCCAAAGAGTTGGACACAATTTACAGACTAAACAGCAACAGCACACTTCCTGTGTCCCTACTTTTGTACAGAATCCTTAACTGGTACTGGTAGAATAAACAGTGTACCTCCTAGTAAGCTTCAAATAGATCGCTCAAAGCCTGTCCCCAGAACCAATCAATACTCTGCAAATGAAAAGACCCTCCAGGGCATTCAGCTGATAACAGAAAACTAGAAGACCCAGGCCCTCATTGCAGTCCTTGCTACACCCCTATTTATCTGTAAAGAAACACTGGGGCTAATGATGGAGATTTGTCCAAGACCTCTGAGCTATACACTATATTATTATCCCTCATCACCTTGTTGTTTCCAATCCCCAGACTTTATTAGTTTCCATCCTTACTGAAAGCAAATGATTAACTGTGACTGATGTATATAGTGCCTTCTTTAGTGTTCCTATGAATAAAACTAGTCAACATTTCTGTCTTTATTTGAGAAGGACAATGAAACACCTAGACAGTAATGCCCCAGCATTAAGCAGAAGTCTTTCCTAGTTTTTCACAAAACTTAGAAGTTGATTTAGATGACATAAAATTTCCTGGAGGCTCTAACTGATTGAAATTATAATATGGATGACTTACTTCTCTGCTGCCATCTTTTAGGTCTCCAATGAGAAGATAGCATCCACCTTTTAAAGCTTTTGGCCTCAGAGGGACATAAATTTTTAAGGAAAAAACTTCATCTTTGCTAAACCTAAGTTTGTTATTTAGGACACATAATCTCAGAATAAGGGCTGCATCAAGATTCAGATAGGCTTCATGGTATCACAAACTTCCCCAAACCCCAGATCAAGTACCAACCACAAGGTTTTCTTGGGTTGGCTGGATATTGTTGAAATTGGCATTCCAACTTTTCTCTCATCATCAGGCCTTTAAACGCCTTACTAAATACATCAAAACAAATCCTGAAGATGTTACTCCTTATGAATGTTTGATTCTGACAAATTATCTTTTGATCTCTGGAGATGATTTCTAGGAAATTTCCCTAATAATGAGCTTTCACGGTTCTTATTTAAAGGATGAAGATAGTAAATATTGTGCTAGAAAAGCAATTACAATTCTTTTGAAGAAGGCAACTCAGCCAATGAGAAGCTGTCACAGTTTCATACTCTGCCTCTTTTCCAGGGATCTCTTACTCAATGGCCCTTCTTCCTTCCACTGTAAAGGAACTCTCCTGTCCTTTGTTCTCTGGATTCACCTATGGTTTGCATAGATTCAGTTCAGTTCAGTTCAGTTCAGTTTAGTCGCTCAGTTGTGTCCGACTCTTTGCGACCCCATGAATTGCAGCACGCCAGGCCTCCCTGTCCATCACCAACTCCTGGAGTTTACCCAAATTCATGTCCATTGAGTCAGTGATGCCATCCAGTCATCTCATCCTCTGTCGTCCCCTTCTCCTCCTGCCCCCAATCCCTTCCAGCATCAGACTCTTTTCCAATGAGTCAACTCTTTCCATGAGGTGGCCAAAGTACTGGAGTTTCAGCTTTAGCATCAGTCCTTCCAATGAACACCCAGGACTGGTCTCCTTTAGAATGGACTGGTTGGATCTCCTTGCAGTCCAAGGGACTCTCAAGAGTCTTCTCCAACACCACAGTTCAAAAGCATCAGTTTTTCGGTGCTCAGCTTTCTTCACAGTCCAACTTTCACATCCATACATGACCACTGGAAAAACCATAGCTTTGACTAGATGGACATTTGTTGGCAAAGTAATGTCTCTGCTTTTCAATATGCTATCTAGGATCTAATTAAAATTAAAAGCTTCTGCACAACAAAGGAAAATATAAGCAAGGTGAAAAGACAGCCTTCTGAATGGGAGAAAATAATAGCAAGTGAAGCAACTGACAAACAACTAATCTCAAAAATATATAAGCAACTTATGCAGCTCAATTCCAGAAAAATAAACGACCCAATCAAAAAATGGGCCAAAGAACTAAACAGACATTTCTCCAAAGAAGACATACGGATGGCTAACAAACACATGAAAAGATGCTCAACATCACTCATCATTAGAGAAATGCAAATCAAAACCACAATGAGGTACCACTTCACACCAGTCAGAATGTCTGCGATCCAAAAGTCTGCAAGCAATAAATGCTGGAGAGGGTGTGGAGAAAAGGGAACCCTCCTACACTGTTGGTGGGAATGCAAACTAGTACAGCCACTATGGAGAACGGTGTGGAGATTCCTTAAAAAATTGCAAATAGAACTGTCTTATGACCCAGCAATCCCACTGCTGGGCATACACACCGAGGAAACCAGAATTGCAAGAGACACATGCACCCCAATGTTCATCGCAGCACTGTTTATAATAGCCAGGACATGGAAGCAACCTAGATGTCCATCAGCAGATGAATGGATAAGAAAGCTGTGGTACATATACACAACAGAGTATTACTCAGCCATTAAAAAGAATACATTTGAAACAGTTCTGATGAGATGGATGAAAATGGAGCCTATTATACAGAGTGAAGTAAGCCAGAAAGAAAAACACCAATACAGTATACTAACACATATATATGGAATTTAGAAAGATGGCAATGATGACCCTGTATGCAAGACAGCAAAAAAGACACAGATGTGTATAGCGGACTTTTGGACTCAGAGGGAGAGGGAGAGGGTGGGATGATTTGGGAGAATGGCATTGAAACATGTATACTATCATGTAAGATCAAATCGCCAGTCTATGTCCGATGCAGGATACAGCATGCTTGGGGCTGGTGCACGGTGATGACCCAGAGAGATGTTAGGGGGAGGGAGGTGGGAGGGGGGTTCATGTTTGGGATCGCATGTACACCCGTGGTGGATTCATGTCACTGTATGGCAAAACCAATACAGTATTGTAAAATAAGGTAAAAATAAAAAAATAAAATATGCTATCTAGGTTGGTCATAACTTTCCTTCCAAGGAGTAAGCATCTTTTATTGCATAGATTACATGTCACTAACTGCAAGTCCTTTGTTATTTCCAAATAACTTTGATCTAGCTGGATAAACCACTTATTTTTTTTCATAAAGGCTGACACATCTCTTATGTGTATGCATATGTGTGCGTGCATGTACCTAACCTCTCTTCTGAATAAGGTTTATTTTATAAGTTGTGCATCAAAATAGTTTCTGTGAGGGACTTCCCTGCTGGTCCAGTGGTTAAAACTATGCACTTTAACTGCAGGGGGAATAGGTTCAATCTCTGGTGGAGGAACTAAGATCCCACATGCCACACTGCATGGCCAATAAATAGATAAATAAATAAATGTTTCCTGGATTTAATCTTCAACAACATCCCATAATACTGTAAATCATTTTCTCCATCACAATCCAGCCCATACCAGCCTTTCCATCCTTGTATCTCATAACTCCATGAAACATCAAACTGTCTATGGTTACTAAAAAACATAATAGTTCCATAATACTTAGACAATTATTTTAGTGCAGCTTCTTTCAGAAGGAGAGCCTGAGAGCAGTTTTCAGTGCATAGTTTATTTGGGTATTGATATCAGGAAACACACTTTGGAAAATAGGAAAGAGAGACAAAAGAAAGTACCAATAAAATGTGTGCTATCAATCAAATCATCACTGTGGATGAAGGTCAATCCCATATGGTGACCAGAGTAACTAAAGAAAAGAGAGTGCGGGCTTTTTACATCGACTCCAGTCATCTCCGTGACTTAATACCTGAAATTTTAGGTACACTGATAATTTATCAGTGACCAAGAAAGACCTAAGGCAAAAAGTTTCAAAAACTGAACCTCTCTGAAGTGGTCAGGTCCAAGGATATATAGGTGAGTTTCGACAGTATCTGTCTGTGTGTGTATCTACCGCACTAGAAGGGAAATACTAGAAGATACAAACATTTTTCTTTTTCTCTGGATCCACTCATTTCCTGTATGTTCTCAAGCTCAACAAATATGTTATTATGTTCCCTATTATTTTTCTAGCATTGTAGAAGAGCCCACGAGCTAAGACATTACCCCCCACCCCCGGCTCAGGATAAACATATAAAATGAGAGCTGTAATAGAGGACATTTAATTGTAGTTCCTTTTCAGTAATTGGAAGGAATAAAGGATTTATGGTAAATTTATAGTCTAGTTTTGACCTGTGCTAAAACTACAGACTGTGCTAATTTTCAGTTCTGCACCAACTAGATAATATCAGGCAGAGACTGAACTATCTGGCCACAAGATCAATAGACACGTTAGCTCAATTACTTAAACTGATAGTGACCACTGCCTGCTTTTACCGGAAGAAAATCACTAGCTATAAAGGAATCCGTGACCCAGGATATGTTGCACTGAAGTTTTCATTTATAGAAAAGAATAACTTTAGGCTGAAGGGAAAATAATACCAAAGGAAGGGAACTTTAAAAAACAAATTATGCTAGTTTCTTCTATAAAAGTAGATGTTTAACTTTTAACAACTTTCAACCAATCAGGTCCATACATAGTTTGAATGTTATAAATAAAAAAATGCACCTTTTTACAAATTACTTCTTCTACATGTACATAATGGCTATGGAAAAAACTAGGTGTAGAAATAGTGAATAATTTACGGAGTTTTAATAGAGAGCATATCACGTGAGAAAGGAGACACGATTTCCACTCATTTCTGAAATCAATTCTGCTCTCCCTTTTTTCTCTTTCATATATTAATATTCCCTCAGATTATACTTCTCTCTGTCACTAGAGACTATTTCAGTAAATTAAAAACATACAAAGGAGGTAGGGAGATGAATACACAAAACAATTTGGGGCAAAGAAAAATAAAATTTTAAAGTGACTTTAAGTGCCAATAGAATCCTACAATCTTGGCATATGAATAATTTAAATTACGTGGATATAAACTGCTGATAGGCATTTGAAAAACTTCAGAATTTATTCAGCTCAGAAAAAGTGAATAAATAAGCAAGGAAGGATCCTAAATTAGATTGCTTTAACAAAATATATACAATGATTTATTTCCACTAGCACTACCTGGGAAGCCCATTTTTATGTCCGGAAATATTTCAATGTGATTTGGTAATTTTCCTTTTTTGAAAAAAATTAACAGACTAAATAAGTTGTTTTTTTTAAAAAATGTTCCTGGCAGAAAAGTTTTTTGAGAAATAAATTAGTAATAGCTTAAGATTTATGTTTAAGAAAGCATTATATAGTTACATGATTTTTGTATTAAATCATAAGCATTTCGGTTTTGCATAAGATTCACTGAAACCTACAATTTTTATTTACCTTTTAGCAATTTCAGATCTAATAATATCACCCCCTTTCCCACAACTGCATCCAGTGGAAAGGTAGTGGAATCAGGCAGGTAAAGATTGAAACGTTTGTTTTATTATGATGGTAGGATTCAGATATACTGCAGTTTTGGCTTGCCAAAACCACACCCTGAATGAGATATACAGGGTGATATATTAGATACACCCAGTATATTGTATGACTGGATACCATGGGCCTTTGCAATCTGAAGGCTCACTATAAGAAGAAGAAAAGAATAATTGTGTTCTATGTCCAAGGTGCTCCAAAGTCAGCCCAATATTCAAACTGAACAAATCATTTTTCTAAATTTGCTAAATAGTACTTGGGTCTTCCCAAGGACTTGGACCAGAAGTATTACTCTAGCTAACATTTCAAAAAAGGGGTGCTATTTAGAACATAGGAGGAATAATCCCAATGCTGTTCAAGAGTTGTTTGAACACTGCTGGTGATTTAGCATTTTGGACTCAGCCACATAAATGACAATGGCACCCCCAACCAAGCATTGTGACATTACTACACATAATGACAGAAATATGCTCCTTCATATTCCAGTACCACCTATATATTGATAGCATCTATCCGAGTTCATGAACATTTACTTTTTATTTGTCTTCCTCCTATTGTCTCCAAATTCCTTGAGAACAATGACTATACAATTTGTTCCCATTTCACATTGTAGGGGTTCAAGTATATGTTTAAATAAGTTGATAAATTAGTAACCATGTCTCCCCAGTTTCCAAAATCAACTAATTCTTTTCCCTTATGGTTACTTATAGTTATATTGATGTCAGTTACATTTCAAAAACATATCAAAGAATCTCAAAGACTGTCTTTGCCTTAGCTTTTAAAGTTCTATAAAGCAAATATTTTATTTAAAACATTTACAACTCCAGTGTACATATAAATATCTGCCCAACATTATTTACATTTAAAAAGATATTACTTGTTTGGAGTCCCACAGGGGTGGCTCAGATGGTAAAGAATCTGTCTGCCATGCAAAATACCCAGGTTTGACTCCTGGGTCAGGAAGATCCCTGGAGGAGAAAACGGCAACCCACTCCACTATTCTTGCCTGGAGCATTCCGTGGATGGGCCATGGGTTACAGTCCATGGGGGTGCAAACAGTTGCACATGACTGAGTGACTC
Organism: Budorcas taxicolor; assembly: GCF_023091745.1. Classification (NCBI taxonomy): domain Eukaryota; kingdom Metazoa; phylum Chordata; class Mammalia; order Artiodactyla; family Bovidae; genus Budorcas; species Budorcas taxicolor. The sequence continues at coordinate 67,059,037 of NC_068923.1, read as the reverse complement.
ACACACACACAGGGACAGTAATGGGTATGGCATGGTGCTCTCTTGAAAATTCATTGTAATTCTGAACATTTGCCTAAGTGGGAATTGGATTCCTTAGCAGCAAAAGGAAAATTACAAGTTACATTTTAAAAAAGCACATATGTACCTTAAAGGGATTACGAATTAATGGGCTTTATAGAAAGAGAATGCAATTAGAAGTTCAAAAGTTTATTTTTCCTTTTTCAACTATGAAATTCCACATTATTAGAAAAATCATTAAGAGTTTTACAACCTAGTATTTTTAAAAATCTCTGTAAAATGAGTATTAATATATTATTTCTTTATAGTTTTCTAGGTTTAAATTTCTGTGATATAAATAACAAAGCTCCTTGCAACACAAACTACACCAAACCAATACAAATAATTTTTGTTGTATTTTATAATGTAAAAGTACATGGGTTAGTTTCTACAGGAGAGAAAAATACATAAATAATTTTTGCCCTCTAATTATTGTCTTATTCCAAATATTAGTTTAGAAGATTATAATCACCACCTAGTATAATTTGAGAGTAGTTGTCATACATGAGGTCTTCCCTGGTGGTTCAGATGGTAAAGAATCCACCTGCAATGTGGGAGACCTGGGTTCAGTTCCTGGGCTGGGAAGATCTCCTGGAGAAGGGAATGGATACCCACTCCAGTGTTCTTGCTAGTTACATAAAAAGTACTAAAAAACAAAGCATTTTGAATGGAAAGAAAGTTCTAATATATAATACAAAATAATTAGGATAAGAAGCCTAAGTTCTTTAAATGTTACTCATTTAATCACTGTAACTTTTTAGTTGTAAACAATATTTCTTTATATAAAAAAAAACAGTGATGATTTTTGTCAGAAATAACAATTCCAATTCACTGAAGTCAACTTTAACCTGATGCATTTGAATGTATTTTGAGCCAATCATAGGCTGCAGGATTTCCAGGTTAAAAAAAAATCAAAACATACAATTAATCCCACAAGTCAAGTTAGTTTGACTTTAAACACAAATGCTTACCACCAATTAAGACACTCCTCTGACTTACAGATGTAAATGCCTGAAAGCCGGATAGACATATTTACTTGATGGTTCTAAAGTTCACTTCTAAAAAATGAAACTACAAAGAAGTCATAATTCTCAGACACAACTAAACTATTTCAGTTGTGTCTGTCTCAACTGAAATAAAGAATATTAAATGAACACTGTGCTGTTTATTCCAGGCCTTAAATTGGAAGAAAAGAGGAATATCGCCTTTTGTGTTCCTATCTCAGTCTTCGCCTTGATTTTTTTCTTGCAACACAAGACTACATTCCTGACCTCATTTCTGGCCTAAAGTTTGAAATGGCACAAGTGGAATGAACCTTTTACTCTAGGAATTATCCAACAAAAAAGGGAGAAAGAGGCAATCCTGTCCCAGGCAAACTCCAATCTTTCATTTCCTTATGTTAAAACTTTCAACACCACCATCCACCTGTCTGAATCTTACTATAGAAATCCAGGGAGCATTTGCTGCTAGGAAGAAAATACAGAATTCAGATTAGCTGCGCTGCTAAGTACTTGAATTCCAAGAAACTGAAAAAACACATGTAATATTAATGGAAAAACTGTAACCAGAATTCAATAAAAAATGATACAATTGAGGGAAAAAAATTAAAGAATAAAAAATAGGGAGAATATGAGTCCTAACTCAAAGATGCATTTACCATGGAAAACTTAAAATTCTAAGGAAAAAGGCTTTATTCACTTTCCAAAAGGAAACACACACACACACACCAAGGTTGCTAAAGAATTATTCAAATCTTTATCAAAATATGTCCATACTGCTGAAAGCTGTACTTATGAAATTATTTTCAAATTAGCAGAATATACCTCTGTCCTTCAGTTCAGTTCAGTTCAGTTCAGTTGCTCAGTCGTGTCCGACTTTGCGACCCCATGAATCGCAGCACGCCAGGCCTCCCTGTCCATCACCAACTCCCAGAGTTCACTCAGACTTGCGTCCATCGAGTCAGTGATGCCATTCAGCCATCTCATCCTCTGTCGTCTCCTTCTCCTCCTGCCCCCAATCCCTCCCAGCATCAGAGTCTTTTCCAATGAGTCAACTCTGCATGAGGTGGCCAAAGTACTGGAGCCTCAGCTTTAGCATCATTCCTTCCAAAGAAATCCCAGGGCCGATCTCCTTCAGAATGGACTGGTTGGATCTCCTTGCAGTCCAAGGGACTCTCAAGAGTCTTCTCCAACACCACAGTTCAAAAGCATCAATTCTTCGGTGCTCAGCCTTCTTCACAGTCCAACTCTCACATCTATACATGACCACAGGAAAAACCATAGCCTTGACTAGACGGACCTTAGTCGGCAAAGTAATGTCTCTGCTTTTGAATATGCTATCTAGGTTGCTCATAACTTTTCTTCCAAGGAGTAAGTGTCTTTTAATTTCATGGCTGCAGTCACCATCTGCAGTGATTTTGGAGCCCAAAAAAATAGTCTGACACTGTTTCCACTGTTTCCCCATCTATTTCCCATGAAGGGATGGGACCAGATGCCATGATCTTCGTTTTCTGAATGTTGAGCTTTAAGCCAACTTTTTCATTCTCCTCTTTCACTTTCATCAAGAGGCTTTTTAGTTCCTCTTCACTTTCTGCCATAAGGGTAGTGTCATCTGCATATCTGAGGTTATTGATATTTCTCCCGGCAATCTTGATTGCAGCTTGTGATTCTTCCCGTCCAGGGTTTCTCATGACGTACTCTGCATATAAGTTAAATAAGCAGGGTGACAATATACAGCCTTGACGTACTCCTTTTCCTATTTGGAACCAGTCTGTTGGTCCATGTCCAGTTCTAACTGCTGCTTCCTGACCTGCATACAGATTTCTCAAGAGGCAGGTCAGGTGGTCTGGTATTCCCATCTCTTTCAGAATTTTCCACAGTTTATTGTGATCCACACAGTCAAAGGCTTTGGCATAGTCAATAAAGCAGAAATAGATGTTTTTCTGGAATTCTCTTGCCTTTTCCATGATCCAGCAGATATTGGCAATTTGATCTCTGGTTTCTCTGCCTTTTCTAAAACCAGCTTGAACATCAGGGAGTTCACAGTTCACGTATTGCTGAAGCCTGGCTTGGAGAATTTTGAGCATTACTTTACTAGCATGTGAGATGAGTGCAATTGTGTGGTAGTTTGAGTATTCTTTAGCATTTCCTTTCTTTGGGATTGGAATGAAAACTGACCTTTTCCAGTCCTGTGGCCACTGCTGAGTTTTCCAAATTTGCTGACATATTGAATGCAGCACTTTCACAGCATCATCTTTCAGTATTTGAAATAGCTCAACTGGAATTCCATCACCTCCACTAGCTTTGTTCATAGTGATGCTTTCTAAGGCCCACTTGACTTCAGATTTCAGGATGTCTGGCTCTAGATGAGTGATCACACCTCATGATTATCCGGGTCATGAAGTATCCCCTTTCCTAAATAGTTCATGAATATTGGTGCTTACCCACTTCAAAATGATGAATTCTGCACCTAAATCTCTGATAGAGAGAAGATTATAGTATCTCTTCCAGCCACTGGTAGATTTCATCCTAGTTGTAGCCACTAACCCCAGCATTGATAAAATATTTTCACCCACAAAGCCCATTAACTATTCATGGGAAATAAAAAAGACTCTGAGCATTAAAATAAAGTCTTTTTTTTCTTTTGTGCTTAGTGTCACATGGGCATAGGAAGCCGCTTGAACAGGCCTCAGAGCTGGTCCTTCCAGACTGGCGTTCCTAGTGGGAAATGGCTGCACAGGCGCCTCAGCTCAGGGCCCATTTGCAGAGGCACCGCGCCTGGCACCTCAATTCAAGATGGTGATGGGAGGACGTGTGTAGAGACACTCCACTTGGGCACTGTGATTCCAATCCGTGAGCATCACAGCTGCACCCACCCTCCAGAACTCTGCCCCCTCCCCAACTGTTGTTGTTGTTGTTTAGTTGTGTCTGACTCTTTTGTGACCCCATGGACTGTAGCCCGTCAGGCTCCTCTGTCCATTGGATTTCCTAGGCAAGAATACTAGAGTGGGTTGCCATTTCTTTCTCCATACCACGGTGATAAGATATCTGATAAAGCAGCCCATCCTCTGGCCTTTCCAGGAGATCATCTCTTCTAGAGCATGAGCTTGCAGCTCTCTATTCTTACATCAGAGCATAAAACTAGCCTTTGCTTCTGACCCAAACCTGGTCTTGTTCTACTGACTCAAAGGACACTAGGCAAGAGGACCCTAGTTGAGGCTCACTTGAGTGGGTCAGTAATGTGATCTCCCAAGGATATTTATGTTGTCTGCTTGAAATATCTCCTACTTGAGTCTTCAGTGATTCACAGCTAGCTTACACATATCTAAAATTTTTCCAGAAGTACATCACTTTTGGATGGGCAGGTGGGCATGAGGAAGAGGGTAGGAGTTGGTGGCTTTAGGTTCAGCCACTTGCTAAAGCAGAATCAAATATTACTCTCAGTCATATGGGTCCTAGAGTTGAAACTGAATTATCAGTCCAAATTTCAATTCTGCTTTAATGGATAAGAACTCAGACCCTGGGGCAGGTTGCTCAAGCTGTTGAGTCCCTTCCTAGCTTTGCAACCTTGGACAGTTTACTTAATCTTTACTCCTAAGTTTCTTTAGCTCTCAAACGAGGACAAGGAGAATCCCAGGGATGGGGGATCCTGGTGGGCTGCCATCTATGGGGTCACACAGAGTCGGACATGACTGAAGCGACTTAGCAGCAGCAGCAGCAGCAGCATAGTACTGCCATGAGGATTAAATGAGTTTATAAAATTAAAGAATTTAGAACTGTACCTTATACACAGGAAGAGCATGTGAATATTAAATTTTAACCACTGAGTTTTCCTTAAGGAATCCTTGGTGAATTTCTTAATCTAGTAAAAAGTTCAGCATTTAAATCCCTCTCCTTTCAGGAAGATCCTCATCCCTGTAAAGTTTTTCCCAATTTTCCTGAGGCCTCTGCATTCCCAGGTATTTTTGAAATGGTAACTTCTGTCTAGACACTAAAATCCAGTTCCTTGTTTAGGCCAGTTGGGAAAATTCTGAGAGATTCCTTTAGATGAATATTCTGAAAATAAAACTCACTGACTCCAAGTTGACAATTTTAAAGAGCAGCTTTTCTAGCAAATGTTCATCCTAACAAAGTACACAGCTATGAGAAAATTTACAATATGGACATATTTCAATACATGTTTCAATACATTGCAACTATTCATAAAGTTGAAGGTATGATGTTAATGAAAACACAGAGCTTTGGACAGGGCCCAACCATCTTCGTTTTAGTGGTAGATTAAAAAGATGCTAAAATTTCTATATAAACATCTCAACCCTGCTCAAGAACTTGGATAATTTCTCTGTTGAGAAGAATAAGACAATATATTTATAGCTACTATTCACTTGAGCTATTAAAGAGCTTCCCAACAACTCTTTAAAATGTCCAATATTGAGTTTATGGACACACCACCCTGAAAATACCCAATCTTGTGTAAAATATCCAATGTTAAGGCCCTGGAAGTTAAGAGTAAACACTGCACATTTACCTTTTGGATGTAATTATTTAGTACTATTAATATTAGAGCCTATGGACCAGATTTAGCTCATTTGACTATTTTTTATTATATTCAATGGCCAATTTAGTGATTTCTTACAACAAAAGCTATTATTAAAAGTATATCTTTATGATGATGCTTGCTTTCATTTTTGTTAGGTATTCAATTACTTTAAGGATTATAATTAAATTTACTTCAAGAAAGTTCAGTTCAGTTCAGTTCAGTTCAGTCGCTCAGTCCTGTATGACTCTGTGTGACCCCATGAACTGCAACACGTGAGGCTTCCTTGTCCATCACCAGCTACCGGAGCTTGTTCAAACTCATGTTCATCGAGTTGGTGATGCCATCCAACCATCTCATCCTCTGTCATCCCCTTCTCCTTCTGCCTTCAATCTTTCCCCCAGCATCAGGGTTTTTTTTTTTTCCCCAGTGAGTCAGTTCTTTGCATCAGGTGGCCAAAGGAGTTTCACCATCAGCAGCAGTCCTTCCAATGAATATTCAGGACTGATTTCTTTTAGGATGTACTGGTTGGACTCTCCTTGAGAGTCTCTAAGGGACTCTCAAGAGTCTTCTACAACATCACAGTTCAAAAGCATCAATTCTTTGGCACTCAGTTTTCTTTACAGTCCAACTCTCACACCCATACTTGACTACTGGAAAAACCATAGTTTGACTAGATGGACCTTTGTTGGGCAAAGTAATGTCTCTGCTTTTTAATATGCTGTCTAGGATGGTCATAGCTTTTCTTCTAAGGAGCAAGAGTCTTTTAATTTCATAGCTGCAGTCACCATCTGCAGTGATTTTGGAGCCCCCAAAAATAAAGTCTGTCACTCTTTCCACTGTTTCCCCATCTATGTGCCATGAAGTCATGGGACCAGATGCCAAGATCTTAGTTTTCTGAATGCTGAGTTTTAAGCCAACTTTTTCAACTCTCCTCTTCCACTTTCATCAAGAGGCTCTTTAGTTCTTCTTCACTTTCTGCCATAAGGGTGGTGTCATCTGAATATCTGAGGTTATTGATATTTCTCCTGGAAATCTGGATTCCAGCTTGTTCTTCATCCAGCCTAGGATTTCCCATGATATACTCTGCATATAAGTTAAATAAGCATGGTGACAACATACAGTCTTGGCATACTCCTTTCCCAATTTGGAACCAGTTTGTTGTTCCATGTTGGTTCTAACTGTTGCTTCTTGACTCGCTTCTTGATTTCAAGAATACTAACTTTATATCCTATTATTATCAAAATGTATATCATTTCTACCTCTTCCCATACACAAACTCCCCTACCCAGATCATTTCACAGTGCTAAATTCATTTAAACGTAATCAGTCATCCTTTTCCTGTCACCAGTATTCCTGCACAGTCCTACAATATTCAGAGCTATAAAATTATTATGTAAAAATTGGAACAAAACTATGCATTTGACCATTGTTCATCATCATTTACATGGATTTTTATATTCCTTAATTTGCCTTTTCTTTTAAAAATCACAATTTATTTTCTAAAAAAAAAAAAAAACTAACATTCATGAACTAATAGTAGTTTAGCTCCTTTATTTCATAAGCTTCTAAAACAAACAAGCAACTGAAAGCTGAAACTTATAAGGAATTAAGGGTGCAAGCATACTAAGGAGCATGCATCTACTGCCATAATTGGAGTCAGAATTAGGATTCATCTCTATGTTTGTCTGATGTAAATATGTGGGTAACTTTCTCAGCACAGCACAGTTCCCTTAAATACATTTAAAATATCAGATGTCTATAAATGCCAGAATAGATGAAGGGATCTTTCACTTTATATTTGGATAATTAGTTTTAAGTAGACTCAGTCTGCTTTCTAAATTTTCTATTCACAATACAAGGAAGATAAATACATTTTCAGTGTAGATAACATAAGAATTATTTTAAAATGTCATATCAACTCCCAGTATGAAAAGCTATTAAGTATCTGTGCCCACAATGTCTTTGCTATCATCATCAACTATGAGTTACTGAGCACTCAACAGCATATTTTAAATGCTTATTAAGCTTCAGTTAATCTATCCAGATTTACTCCAATGACATACATACTAAGACATTTCTTTGAAAAAATGCAGTGTACCATCTCAGTGCTTATTCCAACAAAGAAAATGCATTTTTTTTCAAATCAGTTGATTTGGAAACACTGAAGGAAAAAACAAAACCTAGAAACACAATTGCATTTAATAGCTCCTCTTTAATGCTTCTGTCTCTTTCTAAATGAATTTTGGAAGAACAAAATTAATAGCTGAGAAATACTGGAGGAGAAAATTCAATGAAGGGAAAAAAATAAATGGATTCTAATACTTACATTCCATGATGACACCACAGTGTTCATTGCTTTTATTACTGCATTAAAAAAGCATCATCAAATGACAAAAACATTTTTATTTCTTAGTAAGTTAAGAATGAAATATGCTTACTTTTCTAAAGAATACATGAATATGTAGAATTCAGATAAGTGAAGTCTCAGATCATTCTTTACTTATATCAAACTGTTTTTCCTTAGCATGATTTTTAATAAGTTCATTTTGTAATACCAAGCCATTTAACAAAAGATTTGAGAAAATAAATACACTTTTTAAGGTCCTCTGTTTGAACTCCATTGCCATCACCTTGAAAAAAATAATCAGTTGGACTGAATATTTAGAGAATTATTACAAATCCCTAAGTCCTAATAAAAGAACTATAAAATAAATATCTGAAGGATATCGAGTTAGGTATATCTACCAGTCAATACTACCTCTTCTCTGCTTCTGAGAACACAGGAGACTTGTATTTCCTCACCCTTTTGAAGTTATTCATGGCCATTGACCTTTTGGGTAACGATAGATAATCAAAAGTGCATTTCATTTCCAGGTGGAAGCATTTAATTGCCGGTGCTCAGGGCTTCCCCGCTTCTCCCTGCAAATTCCTTTATTAATAGTGGAAGCACCTGCTGCTAGCGAAACACAACACTCAATTGCCCTTGGGAAGTTGTTTACACCTGCAGTGGACTTTTGAGGGAAAAACAGATTTCAGTTGTTTTAAGCCACTGAGATTTTGGAGTTTGTTTCTATGGTGTAATTAAGCCATTCTGGTGAATACAAGTACATGCAATAATTACAGGCAAAAACTACACTTTTAAAATTTTATTTTATTTTTCAATTTGGCCGTGCTGCGAGGCTTGTGGGATCCTAATTCCCTACCAGGGATCCAACACTGCCTGATGGTGAAAGTGCTGAGTACTAACCACTGAGCCACCAGAGGATTCCTCAAAACCACACATTCTTAACATGAAACATACATAGTTTATAGTTTGTTAATGACCTGACAATGATGACCAGTATATGCAGGACATCAGAACTGATCACTTTAATTATAATGGTAATTCCATGTTTATTTTCTTTTGTCAATAAAATTATTAACAAAATTAGGCAATTGGCACTTTTTATTTGGTTTATTAGCACAGAATGATACTTCCTGCTATCTATCGATTTATCCATCTATAGCTTTTGTCTTATTTGCCAGTCAACATTGCTCTATCCTTTCTTTAAGACCTAATGCAAACTTCTCCACCAGAATTCTGCTACTTCACAAATAATATTATTTTGTCCTTTACACATCATTATATTTAAATTTTTCAATTAGTTTGCTAAAGATATTTGAATTTCTTTGGCTATATCGATACCTCAAAATGTGCCAACAGGTATTCTACATGAAGGAAACAACTAGTCCTTCATGGTCTTACTTTGTGAATCTCTTCTATTCCATCTTGTGAATCTATGTTTTGTCCTGACTGACCTTTTTAAATGCCCTCATAATTCTTAATTTTTCTTCTCTCCTAACTGGAACTTGATGTTAGAGTCTATTTTTTACTGCCTAAGGACTTTTTTCCCTGAAACTTAAAATTGAAAGTCCGTTTTGCCTAGCGTGTTCTACAATATGTTATCATTTCCATCATCATCACTTTTAATTACTCCCTCCATAATTCTCAATTCCTTTGCTCTTGATTTTGGTTTGTTTTACCCACTTGTCTAGTGGCTCAGCAGTAAAGAATCCACATGCAATGCAGGAGAAAGTGGCAGGAGACCTGGGTTCAATCCCTGAGTCAGGAAGATACGGTGGAAAAGGAAATGGCAACCTACTCCTAACCTGCCAGGCTCCTCTGTCCATGGGGATTCTCCAGGCAAGAATACTCGAGTGGGTTGTCATGACCTCCTCCAGGGGACCTTTCCAATCCAGGGGACCTTCCCAATCCAGGGACTGAGCCCAGGCCTCCTGTATTGCAGATGATTCTTTACCATCTGAGCCACCAAGGAAGCCCAAGAATTCTGGAGTGAGTAGCCTATCCCTTCTCCAGGGGATCTTCCAGACCCAGGAATCCAGTCGAGGTCTCCTGCATTGCGGGTGGATTCTTTACCAGCTGAGCTACCAGGGAAGTGCTGAGCCACTGGGGAAGCCCCAAAAAGCCCTTATTAAGATCTTTATCTTGCTTGATGTATGGGCAGCATCTGAAGTATTTGTTTTCTCCCTTCTGTAAAACAAGTTCTTCACTTAGTTTCCAGGATACCATTTCCTCCTGGCTTCCCTCCTACATTTCTGTCCATTTCATAGAATTTTGGATTATTTTTCTTCATCTTTCCAACCTGGAAATGTTGGCAAGCCCAAGACTCTGTCCTTTAACTTATTTAGATTTTTAATTTCCACCTTGTCCGTAGTGCTTATCAAGATTCATGGCTTTAAATACCATCTTCATTTTGATATTTAATTACACCAAATATTTAGTTCAGTCCTCTTCTCTGGGTACTCAGGTAGGCAACTGGTTTCTTGTCATTTTCTCTTGAATGTCTGATAGGAATTCTATGTCAAAAATGCATTGAACTAACATTTTGATATTTCTCTAAACTACCAAACCCAAAGCGTTCTTTCAGAAGTATTCCTATTCAAAATCAAAGATGATTCCATTCCTATGGTTTCCTGGGGGTAAAAATAGTGTCAAACTTTTTACTCCTATTACTCCACAAACTGAGGCTGACAACAAATCTCTTCTGCTTGACCACTCATCACCACCCTAACTGGCACTACCTTCTTCTACACCATCCTCTGCCATCATGAATTTTTCAATAACTTCTGCCAAATTCAGAATTTTAATATGACCATCCAATGGCCCAAGGCCTTGCAGATTCTTTTTCCTTATTTGTGGAAGAACTTGTAACTTGATGCTAAAAATAGAATATATCGCAAATAATAGAATATCTCAGCTCGCTGTTTAACACTGTAAATTGACATATGACTATGTTACATCTATGGCAAATGTAAAGGGGTTTTGCAGATATAATTAAGATCTCTAATCAATTGAGTTAATTAAAAAGAGCATCCTGGTGGGCCTGGCTTAATCGAGTGAAGGCTTTAAAATAGACCTAAAAGTCAGAGACAGAAGTCTAGAGTGTGGTTTCTCTGCTATCCTTGAAGAAGTAAGATGTTGTGTTGTAAGAGGACGATGTGAGGAGTCTCTAGGAGCTGAAAGCAGAACCCAGTTGACAGACAAAAAACAGGCACCTCAGTTCTATTAATCATACTTTCCTATGAAAAAATTGTATGAGAAATAAATTATAAAAATTTCTTAACAATCCTGTAACCTAATTAACACCTAAAATAATATTCACACTTACTTATTGATATTAGGAAAGTGACTGATAACATTAATAAAAGTTCTTTGGAACAAGAGTTGCTGGTTAGACCAAGAAAAGAGGGCTTCTTAGGTGGCACAGTGGTAAAACAAAAAATCCACCTGCCAGTGCAGGAGGTGTAGGTCCAATCCCTGGTCGGGAAGATCCCCTGGAGAAGGAAACAGCAAACCTCTCCAGTATTCTTGCTTGGAAAATTCCATGGACAGAGGATCCTGACAGGCTATGATACATGAGGGTGAAAAGAGATGGGACATGACTGAGTCATTGAGCACACACATGCACGCAAAGAAAAGAATAATGTAAGACAAAAGGATTTTTGACAGAAAACACCAGTTCTGGCAGATTGTAAGCAAGGAGTATAAAGAGAAGAGGACAAACAAGGTTAAGTGGAACCTTAGAACAAAGGAAAAAACTGGTCTAGTTCTACTGAAATTTGGGGCCAGATGACACTTTGTTTTCTGAGGTATAGTCTTCTGTTTTGCAGTAAGTTTAGCAGCACCCTTGACCTCTATCCACTGGATGCCAGTCTCATTTCCTTTCCAGTTAGAACAACTGAAATGTCTGCTGACACGGCCAAATGTTTCAAAGAACAGACTTTCTCCCTTTTTCTTCCGAATTGAAAATTATTAATATATAAGAATAAAAATAAAGATATTAAAGTTCTAGATCCAGATTATCTGAGGTCATAAAATTCTAAATATATGATCAGCAAAAACCATCAAATTTCTTTGTGTACTCAAAGTGATTTTTTCATTCTTATGAAATTTCCCTCTCCCTGAGATGTGTTGATAAATAAGAACTCAGTGTTTGCGCTTGCTTCAGAGAAAGTGATATACCATCACCTTCTCCACAATGGAGCATTTGTTATAGACTTTGAAGTATATCTTTTATCTGGAATACACAATGAGGGTGATGATAAAAATGTGAAAATAAGAACTGCCTCCAGCCTTAATTATTGTCAGAGTGTTCATCATACATACAGTTCTAACATTTGGGAGCGTATGAAGAGAATGGGTGTCTATTGGCTTAAGATAAGAACACTTGAGAAGGAAAAATAAATTTTCAAATTAAATTATTTTTAATTAAAAATTTTAATTAAATAAATAAAAAGAAATTTATTTCCCCTGGAAAGGAAATGTCAATCCACTCCAGCACTCTTGCCTGGGAAATCCCATAGACAGAGGGTTGCACTGAAGTGACTTAGCAAGCACAAAATAAATTAATTAATTTAAAAACAAAGAAAAGCTCTGAAATAAAAAAGCAATGAATTGTCACTAGCCCTGTCAGGTACTGAATATATTATACCAGCCAACTAAGCAGTAAATGGGGCATTACAGTAGTAGTTCAGGACTAGATAGATCTATTTAAGAACAGCAGTCTGGAAATATAGCTAAGAAATTATATACATTTAATACACAATATTGAAGATCCCCTAGGGGAGAAAATGGCAACCCACTCCAGTATTCTTGCCTGGATTATTTCATGGACAGAAGAGCTTGTTGGGCTATAGCTCATGAGGTCACAGAGTTGGACACAACCAAGCAACTGAAAAATGCACACATGCATTGGGAAAATTTACAAGAATTTTTAAAAGAAAACTCATTAAAATAGTCTTGGGACAATGAATTAATAGTTTAATCAGTTACAACATACATTATTACTGCTTTGAAACATATGAAGGAAAGAGAAAAAGACGATTACTGTTTCATTCTTTGATAGACTCCTTGTTCTGTACGCTACCCTGAAATGTCTCTTTTTAAAAGCAGCCCATGTGATAATTTTAAAATGTTAGATCACGTCAACACCTTTTCAAGTCTTTTTCTCGTCTTTCCATCCCACTCAGCATGAAAACCAAGTCTGTAAATGGTCCATATCAGTTCAGTCGCTCAGTCGTGTATGACTCTTTGTGACCTCATGGACTGCACCACACCAGGCTTCCCTATCCATCACCAACTCCAGGTATTTGCTCAGATTTATGTCCAATGAGTCAGTGATGCCATCCAACCATCTCATCCTCTGTTGTCCCCTTCTGCTCCTGCCTTCAATCTTTCCCATTATCAGGGTCTTTTCCAATGAGTCAGTTCTTCACATCTGGTGGCCAAAATATTGGAACTTCAGCTTCAGCATCAGTTCTTCCAATGAATATCAGGACTGATCCCTTTAGGATGGACTGGTTGGATCTCTTTGCAGTCCAAGGGACTCTCAAGAGTCTTCTCCAACACCACAGTTCAAAAGCATCAATTCTTCAGTGCTCAGCTTTCTTCATAGCCCAGCTCTCACATCCATACACAACTACTGGAAAAACCATAGCTTTGACTCAATGGACCTTTGTCAACAAAGTAATGTCTCTGCCTTTTCATATACTGTCTAGGTTTGTCCACAAGGCCCTGAATAATTCAGTTTTTCTTCTACCTGTCTGATTTTTTTTCTACCACTCCTCCCCACTGCTTTCTTTGGTCCAGCCACTCTGGGCTTGTTTCTGTCTGACAAGCCTGGCTTGTGTTCTCTTGTCTCAGGGCTTTTTCTGTTTCCTTTACTTGCAATTCTCTCTTCTCAGAGTTCCGTGACTTCTTTTCTCCTTCAGTAATATGTGTAATGCCACCTTCTCAGTGGAAGCATTCCCTTTCCACTCTGACTAGAGTATCCTGTCCTATAAGCCAGGACCATTTTATTCAATGCTATATTCCTAATGCTAATATTAGTGCCCAGAACAGAACAGAGATTCATTTGTTAAATAATATCGGGATAAATAGCTACACGAATGAATAAATAACTTCATAATTTAAATCTTTCAGCTTTTATATTTCTAAAAACCAGAGTCACTCAGCTTGTTTAAATTTATACAACAATTTTATTTTTGCTGTAATGTTATAAATTCAAGCAAACAATGTAAAATAAAAAAAGCTGACTGGTGACTCTTTTTTTTTTTTTACTGGTTACATTTCTACTAGAAAAACCTTAAATCTAAAGGACTAGAATATTCTGACCCAGTGAAGATTATGAAAAGTGAAAGTATTATTTGCTCAGTCAAGTCTGACTCTTTGTGACCCCACAGACTGTATCCCACCAGGCTCCTCTATCCTTGGACTTCTCCAGGCAAGAATACTGGAGTGGGTAGCCATTCTCTTCTTCAGGGGATCTTCCTGATCCAGGGATTGAACCCAGGTCTCCTTCATTGCATGCAGAGTCTTTATCATCTGAGCCATCAGGGAAGACCAGTGAAGAGTATAAAGTGATTGTGGATGAGAAATTACCAAAAAAAAGAAGTGAGTGAAAAAACTATCCTGCCCCAAAACTCTTGTTCCTAGTAATATTTTGTATCCCAAAAGAGATATTATTCCCTCCTTGAGACAGTTACCAGTTTGCCTTGGTCCAGAATTTGCTTTCCCAGAGTAGAAATCCCACATAGAAAGCTGCCCTAGACTTGCATAGACTCCAGGTTCAACCAGTGTCCAGTAAGTAAACTTGGACATTTTCAGATAACTTGCCAACCTGGTCTAAGGTATTAGAAATATATTTCTCAGGTTCTTGTCTGTAATGGTGGTCCATTTTCCCATTATTGGAAGATAAAACTTAGTTTTAATTGATTTAATTCTGGATAATTTCTATCTCAAGGATTTAAAACAGAGATTGATATTCTGAGCCAAGAGTAAGTATTGCCTTCTTCATTTTCATTTCCTAGCTCTGCTTCATGGCTCAATATCTGCTTTCTCATGCCCTAGTGAGTTAAAAGTAAATGCTTTCACTGCCTGAATGGCTTACTACTGTTACACTTTGTTCAAACTCCCCTTGATAGCACTAGTTTTCCACCTATGTTGCCCTAACAATAGTTTATTTCTGGAAATTGCTTTACCTGTCTAATGGTTTTCCACTCAGTACCCTGTAGACACCTGCACCTCTTCTCCATAAGACAGAGAACTGGGTACTTCAACCCTTTGCCAGAAAATTTTCCCCATTTTGCAGTTTTTGAAACTTTAGTCCAGTAGAGTGACTCTTCTTCCCTGTGTTCTGCCAAGATTTCTATAAATTGAGCTAAGGTTAATTGCATCCTGAGGAAGGCTCTTCAATGCTGTGCCCTTCTTGTCCACCGCAAAACAGAAATAGCTAGTTATCTCAGGTCTTTTTCATGTTTAAAAGAAATAAGTTAATAGCCAGTGGCAAAATTCCTGTTTCAAGGGTGGCAAAAACGTTTTGTTTGTTCAATTAAAGTGTCTCTGATACCTTTAGTTCTTTGACTATGGACCAGTTTGCCTTTCTCGATCTCTGCACTTCAGTTTGCTGAAATGCATCCTGGAGCAGAGAGCTCTAGAACTGCCACTCCTGATATGAGATAATTAGAGGACCATACACAGAACATTGGCAAGAACTTTGCTGATTTTCCCCCACCCCCACTACTTTAGGTGGGATAAGCTTTCACACAAAAAGTGCAGTGATCAATCCAGACACATCTCATTATCATTTCCAAGGGCAGGAAGGAAGTCTCTACTCAGAAACATCAGTGATTTGTTTCCCGGATAAGCTTCCTGAGTGACATGGAATTCAGATATAGATAGAGCACGCATATCTTACATGGACTTGCTTCTTCTGCCAATTAGAAAACAAAAGAAAATGAAAGTGCTTTTTATTTGATAACTGTTGTCTACAAACATCTAGAGAAAACATAATTACTGGTGATTTCTTAGAATTAAGACCACTTTAAAGTCAAGAGCCTAAAAACATCAGTATTATTCAACATCATGCCCGAGGAACTTTATAGCACACTAAAGAGCTTTATAAAAAAATCTTTTGTAAATTCAGACTTTATTGTAATATCCACTAAAGGATTACAAATACAAATATACATCAAAAATGGAGGCTTAATTCCCCCTATTGCAAATAAAGAAGATTTTCCTTCTCTCATTTTCCTCAGCTTATTCACTTTGGAAAATCTGTAAGTTTTAAATACTAGCTCCTCCCCTTGAAATGACTGTTTATTATTTTGAAGATGAGGCCGACATTTAATTAGCTTTATGATCCAGAATTGTCTTCCTCAAAGATCTGAGAGCCACTTCTTTGAAATGTAAACATCAGAGGTGATATTGCCCCAGTCTCCCAGTGTCTGTGGGAGTGAAGGATCTAGGATCTAACTTCTTCTGTGTTGTGGTCCTTGGCTTCCCTGGTGGCTCAGAGGTTAAAGCGTCTGCCTGCAAGGTGGGAGACCCAGGTTCAATCCTCGGGTCAGGAAGATCTCCTGGAGAAGGAAATGGCAACCCACTCCAGTATTCTTGCCTGGAGAATCCCATGGACAGAGGAGCCTGGTAGGTTACAGTCCATGGGGTCGCAAAGAGTTGGACACGACTGAGCAACTTCACTATCATTAATGGACCGGAATCTGGTGGTCCGGAGTCGACCGAAAAGAAAGTAGAGAGAAAGAGGTTGATATTCCATGGTTTATGCAGAAAGCCAATAAAGCCCCTGGCACGGGGCTTGCTCTGTTCACAGAGGCCTCAGGCGCCCTCTCGATGAGGTGAAGGCACAGAGCGCCTTCTTGAGAGAGTCTTAGAAACCCGGGCAAGAAAGTGAACTCAGAGAGCCTTTGCGCTCCAAAGAAATAGCCTGAGAGAGAGAGAGAGAGAAAGAAAGACATGGGGACAAAAGCTCTGATGGAGCAAAGGTGTTTTAATCAACATGGTGTGGGCATATATACTGTAGTTATTCTCAGCAAAGATAAAGAATAAAATTCCAGACTTACAAAACATAGGCAATCCATATTTAAGAGAGAGAGAGTTGTAAATAGTCACTTTTACCTTATGTTCACAAGAAGGAAGAGGGTACTTATTACTGTATTGAAAAACTAACAAAAGAAATGCCTGGATCCTTCAGCCCCAGGAGAGGTTGCCTCTCTTCTTAATTCCTGAATATTGAGGAATTCATAAGGAACAGAGGATTCCTGACAGATCCAAAACAGCACACATAAAGCCTCCTGTTAAATGCTTCCTGACACTTCTGGACACCTTGCTCCCACTTGCAAACTCCTTTTCTTATAAAGATATGAGAAGTTTGTTTTTCCTCTGGATAAAACCTATTAGCAAACACAGATAGTCACCTCAGTTATCAGGGAGATTTAGTTTGTGTGAACATGGGTGACAAATTGTGCCCTCAAGTACTTGTACTTAGGACTTGTTTTCCAGTCGCTAAGTTGTGTCTGACTCTTTGTGACCCCATGGACTGCAGTACACCAGGCTTCCCTGTTCTTCACCATCTCTCTGAATTTGTTTAAATTCACGTCCATTGAGTCAGTGATGCCATCCAACCATCTCATCCTCTGTCGCCCCTTCTCCTCCTGCCTTCAATCTTTCCCAGTATGGGGTCTTTTCCAATGAGTCAGTTATTAGAATCAGGTAGCCAAAGTATTGGACCTTCAGCTTCATCATCAGTCCTTCCAATGAATATTCAGGTTTATTTCCTTTAGGATTGAATGGTTTGATCTGCTTGCAGTCCAAGGGACTCTCAAGAATCTTTCCAGCACCACAATTAGAAAGCATTAATTCTTCAGTGTTCAGCCTTCTGTATGGTAGAGATTGTTTATCTTGGATAAGGTGTATGACGGGTTGTATCAGCTTGGCTACTGTTATGGACTGAATATTTATGGCCTCTTAAAATTCCTACGTTGAAATCATACTCCCACAATGTGATGTTATTAGGAACTGGGAGTCTTTAACTGATAATTGGAATTTTATGAGGTTATAATGGTGGAGATTTCATGAATGGAGTTAGTGTCCTTGTAAGAGTCATGAGAGGGCTTACTTGCCCTCTCTGCTTTCTGCCATGGGAGGATACAATGAGAAGTCAGCAGTCTGCAAACCAGAAGAGGGTTCTCTCCAGACCCTGACCAAGCTATGACTCTGATCTCAGACTTCCAGTCTCTGAAACTATGAGAAATAAATTTCTGTTTCTTAAAAGTAACCTAACCTATGGCCTACTGATTTCAGTAGCCCACACAGATTAAGACAGCTTTATAAGAGGATGAGATTCCATCCTGTCTTTGCAGTCTCTTAGCTGACAGCATGTGTTGCCACATCACATCTGGTTTAATCCTTATTCAATAATCAAACTGTTTTCTTTTGCTATTACCTTTGTGGAGAAGCTTTCCAGGTGGGAAGACCACTTAAAATTCTGTTTCCCCAACAGGATGCAATGTCAGCAAACATTACCAGATAAATTAGCTGGTAAATATTCCATGACACAGCCTCTTGAAAGTCAGTTCTCCAAGAAGTCATGGTTGGGTTGGTGGTGATGGAATTTTTCCTGAGCAGGAAGCAGTTCTGCCAAGTTCTGCAAAGCTCCATACCTTAAACCTTACAAAGTATAACTACTTCACCTAAAACCCTAACACCTTTGCTTCATATGGACCCCAAACAAACAAAAGAACCAACAAACCCTCAAAAACCTTTAGAAGTCTATGGGGATTAAGGGAACAGTTTTCTATTATACTATGAGTACATTTGCTATTTTTTTCTACACAGTTCTTATATGAAAACTAGACATCACCTATGCAAAACTGCAGTGTAATCTTGCAATGATGACCAAAATGTGGTTATGCACAATCAGTTTAAAACCTTGAAAGAGGAGAGATGGAGATCTGCCAAGGGGTAAATATATAAAGAAATACAAAAAATGAAATGGCATGGTTAATTAAAATTTGAAATATGTATCCATTCAGATTTGATCTAGCTGCAAAAAAAAAAATAACACTAAAAAAAATCAGTGGTCTAAATAAATAACAACATCCTTTCTGTCTCACAGAGCATAGGGAAGGTTACTATTCTTAAACCAGACAGGCTCAACACTGCTACTTTTTTTCAGAATTCTGCACACTAAAGGAAGAAAAAAAAAATTGCTACATCTTAGGAAATCCAAAAAGATCTTTTTATACTAATTCTTCAGGGCAAGAATTGCTTCTACTTCCACACTTACATAACTAAAGAAGGTTTTTTTTTTTTTTTTTTTTTTTTCCCTCAGAATAGAAAACATCCTCAAAATGACTTGGCATTTCCACCTCTAGGCTGAAAACAAACTGGCACAATTGTTTCAAAATTCCAAAGCACCAGAGGCTCAAAACTTTTAATAAGTTGCTCATATTTACTGTAATGTCTAACTCTTATCTTGTAAAATGATCCTTCAGTTCATATTTGTTTTGTTCCCTTAATCCTGCAAGGATTGAACTCATTTGTTCATTCATAATTTAAGATTGTGTCTGTTTGTCTCAGTTTTGGTGATGACCCTGACATCATACCGCAGACGGGATAATTTTGATAAGGATAATGTACAACTCAATGTCAAAGTGTTCTAAACAATTGTAGTAGACATCAGATACTTTCATCAGTCCAGAATATTTTCTCCTTTATTTTCAGCAAAGTAGAATCTATCGTTTCTTCAGGGAAACAAATTATCCCTGGAACTGAGCAGAATTCTGCATCCCTCCCTGCCCACCCAAGTACAAAGACCCCCTCCATGTCCCCGACCCTTATTTGTAGAAAAGCTGAAGTCTCCTAGGCATCTCTGATGCACAAAAGAGAATGTTCAGGCAGTTAATGATTAGGACAATAGACTCATAGACTCAAGGTCTGATGCACATTCTTGAAATGTTCTACAGATACCATAACATCCATCAGAGGGGAAAAGCTAACTGAATGATGACCAGATTGTAACGATGACATAAGCTGCTCCGTTTTGAGCAGTCCTGAATCTATGGTTAGTACAAATCCAGTAACTGGCCTTAAGAGAGTGGGATTAACACTATTGCTCACAATAATCTATATTTTTGTGAACATCAAAATAACTGTAGCTTTCCCTGCCTATAAATTAAGCAAGCAACTAAAATTGTCAGCAAAGAGAACTACAGACCTATGTCAACATCTTCCATTGTAAGACTATGGCATGCTATGTCAACATGAAGAAGTTACAGATGACAGAATTTGCCCCTAATCCCACAGAAATGGAATATGTCTGACAATTGGAGATTTGTAGCCAGCTTTTGGCAGGAAAGTGCTATTTGCAGGAGACCTCTTTTGTCTTGTCACTTTAGCAAAGCTGTGTTTTACATAATCTTAAACCAAGTATCCCCATGCTCTATTTCTCTCTGGCTCAAAAATACCGTTCAAACCTTTCGAGCACAGGATACCCTTGCCCTAACCTGATGGTTCTTTCCATAGATCAAAGAAGTAGATGACCAGATCTTTCTTCTAACTTCCCCTACAATAATCTCTCCAATAAACTGTGTGAAGAATTAGCATCTAAAGAAAGATCACAATGAGTCAACAAGCCTTCATGTAGTAGGAGATGGGAATGCGTCTGATTTCCTAACTCAATGATTAACTGAGATTACTTCCCCTTTTCCCTTTAAAAACTTTCGTGACCAAGCAGAATCTTTGGAGTTGGATTTGAGACAAGGGTCTGCCTTCTCCCCAGAATGCTGGTTTTCTGATTAACAGCATTTTCTGCTTAAACAGCACTTGCTCTCAAGTATTGGTTTTCAAGCAACAAGCAGCTGAACCTGAGTTGAGTAACATCCCCACACTTGTGGCTTTAGGATGATCATTGATTGCCAAGCTAAGAGCACCTCCACCCTTCACTCCTGGGAGTAGGAGTGGGCACATGTGACCCAGAGAAGCTAAACAGAATTTCTCTCTCAGTTTCTTTACTTCTTGTTAGAATAAGGCATTTACAGATGTCAGTAAGAGCTCAGCTAGGTTGTGGGCAGGATGCTACCTAAATGAGATTCTTTATATGAATTTTAGATTGAGATTTTTCTTACTGTTCTTCCAATTTTTCTAGAACCTGGTATATATAATTTTTGTAATTTTGAAAGCTTACAAGAAGGGTTGATTGAATTGTTAGCCTGGATTCTTCAACTCTTCCATCACCTATGCTCTTGCCACGGCCTTACCTTGGGTTACACATTTCCCTTTATCCTGTGTTCCTCCACACCTCAACCTTGGTTTGGGCCATATGAACTGCTTTCACCAAATAAGAATCCTCCTGAGCCTTGAGCTTAAGAAGTTCCCTGCCCCCATGATTGTGCTTACCATTTAGCACCTCTGTCATCACCAAGATAATACTGGACTTAAGGAAATCTGCTGCTCCCAGTAGAATGAAGCAGAACCACCATCAAAAATGAAGATAGCTAAGTGCAACCTAGATCAGCCAACTGTGAGCCATGCTGCAGTAAGTGAATAATAATAAGTGAATGCTGTTTTAATATACTATATGTTTGGGTGGTTTGTTTCATGAGGATATCAGATTGATATACTTGGATCCCTTTGGACAAATTCTCTTTTATCCCTTAAAATATCCAGGTCTCCTTTCAGCTATTTTCACCCACAGAGCACTGATACTGATTTAATCATCAATAAAATTATTATGCTAGTTTCCATCCTATAAAGATCTAGGAGGTCCTAGGAAATTCGGAGCAAGAGTGAAAATACCTTTATGATGATATCCTGATTTCAGAAGTAGACTTTCATTCTAAGGGATTTTCCCTACCCTTTGGAAAACCTGGTCTTGGTTCTTGAATTTTCAATATTTTCCACAAATGCTCCTGGAGTTCACCCTGTTATGTGAAACAATAATGATATATATTAACCTGGAAATTAACTGATTATTACATATACCAAGTTTGGGAATAAGAATTCCACTCTTTTTGAAGCAAAACTTATGATCACTGAATGTATTATAAAAGGAACAGTTGCTTGGTGAGCTAAACTTCACCAAAACTCATGGAATATGTAAACTCTATTGTGGATAATAGGTACTGATGTGAGTTGTCCAGAAATGTCCAGAATTCTGTACAGAATGGGTCTTGTTTGTTCAGAACCACAAGTTTAACCATCCTTCTGTATCTTTTTCTAAGTATCATATCCCTGTTAAAATATCATTTATTCTAAGGATAGACAAATCCTTAGAATATAGTAAAACTTCAGTGTTACCTGCCCAGAGAAATGATTGGAGGCAATGAAGGGGATATTCATTCATTGCAAATTATGACCATCAGTAGCACATACTGGGACTTTAGCTTGTAAAGAGAATGTGAGGGTCCCAGCAATTTTCCTCAACCTGCTTGTATAGGCTACTGCTAAGGGAAATTTTCCAATCAGAGCAACCAAGTTAAATACTATTATATTGGCAGGAGAAAAAGAAACAAGTTAAGGCCACTTTAGTGATACACCAGCACGGTTAAGACCACAGACTCCAGAATCACATTATCTGAGTATAAATTTCAATTTGCCACAGACGAGTTTTGTGAATTGGGGTCATTTACTTAGTTTTGTTAACTTCCTGATCTGTAAGTGGCATAAAAGTATTATCTACTACATTGGATTTTAGCTACCTGATGCAAAGAACTGACTCATCGGAAAAGACCCTGATGCTGGGAAAGACAAGTCAGGAGGAGAAGGGGATGACAGAGGATGAGATGGTTGGATGGCATCACTGACTCAATGGACATGAGTTTGAGCAAGCTCCAGGAATTGGTAATGGACAGGGAGGCTTGGCAAGCTGCAGTCCATGGGGTTGCAAAGAGCTGGACACGACTAAGTGACTGAACAACATGAGAAAGACAGTAAATATATAGAAATTAAAACAAAACATTTTTTCTCTTGATTTACTGTCTTGCAAATTGTTCTTGATGCTCAAGTCAGAAACCTGGGTTTAAATTTGTCTCCTCATTCCTTAACCCTCATATTCAATCATTCAATCATACAAGTACATGTACACACACACGATTTATGCTGCATCTTTCCAGTTGCCACTGCCATTTCTATAGTAGGTGGCTCTATTACCTATAACATGGATTAAGATCACAGCTTTTTAGTGGGTCTATCTATTATCTTATTCCCTTCATTTTCTACAGTCCCCTACTTACACACAATATTTTTCCAGGTCACTACTTTCTTCTCTGTTTTCATCTCTAGCCATTCCCTATATTGAACTTCAATAATCCTGAACTTGTCTCAGTTTCTCTCTATATCAAACTCCTCATCTTATCCTTAGGATATTTCTAGCAATTCTCATTTCCATTTCTCTTTTAGATTGTTCATTTTATATTGATACATAGAGGTGTTTTTCTTAAAATATATTCTAAATGTGACCTATTTATTGATTACGTGTCAGGCAAATATTCTCTTCCACTCTGACTCATCTTTTTTTTTTTTTAAACTAGAGGTGACTTTTGATGAACATAAGTTACACATTTTAATGTGATCCAATTTATCATTTTTCTAGTTGGGAATATTTGTTTCCAATTTAACAAATATTTTTCTACCCTAATGGCATAAAGTATATGTATATTATCCGTAGATATACAACTCCTCTTTGGAGGCTTATAATTCTAATCTTTATTCCATCAGTACTATGACCCTATCAAAAGCATTTTAATGTGTTCTAATAATTACTTTTAAATCATTAAATCCATCATGGATAGCGATTCTGAAACTTTAGTGTACATCAGAATCACCTGGAGTGTTTGTTAAAATGCAGACTTCTGGACTCCACTCTCATATTTTTCCATTCATTGGATCTAGAGTATTGCTTGAGGATTTGCATTACTCAGAAGTCTGCAGGTGATGCTGATGCTGCTTACCTGGGGCCACACTTTGAGGTCCAATGCTTTTAGAAAAGAAAGCACCAATTTCAGGCTCACATCCATGAAGTTTTCTTCCCTCCCATATTGAATCCTTCAGTTTTTCATTGACATTTTAACTTTCTTAAACTTACAAACAGTTGTGTGCATATGTGTGTGTGCGTGTGTGTGTGTTATGTTACCCAGAGGTCCTAGTTCTCAATAAAGGGTGGATTGTTTGCTCCAAAGAACCTAGTCTTCCACGGTCAGCAGAAAGTTTTCTCTTTAGTTTTATATAACAGCAAAGAAAGGAGAAGGAATGAACAATGATAAATAAACTGGTTGGTGGCCCACTAGTTATTCTCTTGTGGAATTTTGTGAGAGGATGGCTTTTCCTTACCCATATCCCTCTAACACTGATATTGTATACTTGTTTCTGATTAGAGACTTTGCTGTGACCCTTGTTTTTGAATCAGTTTGACTCATTACATGTAAACTCAGACAGTGCTATTTCGGAGACATACTTATTTATCATTAATATTTTCTTTTTATTTTTTATGATTTTAATTTAGCAATTCTATCCTCAGAGACCGTGTTCTGCAGGTTTTCTTGGGTGATCACATAGCTGAATATCTGATATTTTCTTTATGGCCTTCCCCTACTTGTTTGTCACATTTGGAGATCAGTCAATTTCCTACTGATTACTCTTTTCCCCTTAGTCTTTATTTGCATTCTGGACAAGGATAAATAAAAACTTCCTGTCTTTCCCCTCCTTTTGGACTGATATGGTTATAAATCTCTTCTCTGAAAGCATTTGAATATCAGATCCTAATTCCCTCCACTTTTAGGTAACTAATAATTCTTTACTCTTCTCTGACTGCAAGCCAGGTTAGAGCCTCTTTTGACCTTTCAGAAGGGCAGAAACAGAACATGTTTTATAATGAAGAATATTTACTTTTGATTACTGATATTATATATATATACATATATATATATATCTCCTTTAAGCCTATAATCAAGATTCAAAAATGACCCAGGCATTCTGTTGTTCTTAAAATTCTAAAATCTTTCTGTGAAGTAATTAGTACTTACACAGACTTGAAATGTCCCTGTTGTGAACCTGCTGACACTGTAAATCCTCTACCATCTTAACTGGAATGGGATCTCATTATTAGTACTTTCACACACAATTACATAGATTAAAAAAAATATATACCAACAGTGCTATGAGTTATATTTATGGCTAATATTCTCAATTTCTCATCATAATAGTTGGAAAATACAAGAAAGACTGAGAAAACAAAATGTATATAATGCAGATTTACATACCTCAGTGATTTAAAGGGAAATGAATGATATTCTTTCTGGATGAACTATTTCTAGAATTAAAAAATAATCTATGAATGGTGAATATATAGGATTTTAAGAGTATGAACGTCCAGGTTATTACTCTTAGAAATGGGAACTTTATAAACTAAAGAATAATTAAGCAAGAGCTGACTCATTAGAAAAGATCCTGATGCTGGGAAAGACTGAGGCAGGAGGAGAAGGGGACGACAGAGGGCAAGATGGTTGCATAGCATCACCGATTCAATGGACATGAGTTTGAGCAAGCTCTGGGAGATGGTGAAGGATAGGGAGGCCTGGCATGCTGCAGTCCGTGGGGTCACAAAGAGTTGACTGAGCGACAGAACAACAGCAACAAATTAAGCAATAAATCTGTAATCAAATCCTCTGATCTTAGGTGTCAGGGAACATTTAACAGGAGGATTCCGGCATGCTGTTTTCTATTTCTCAAGGATTCTCTGTTCCTTATCAGTTCTTATTCCAACAACGAGTAAAGCTGCATGCAGTTCTCAGGACTGAGGTCATAGGCTGAGACATGCAGTGATTTTTTTCAGGGTCAGTGACCTTGTATGTATTAGACTATCCATATTGTGGCTATTAATAAAATTTCATCCAGTGTAATAGCTGAGTAATCAACCTACTAAAGATTTATAAGCCTGCATTTCTGCTAATAAAGCACCCTTGCTCCATCAGAGCTGGGGTCCCCATGTCTTTCTTTCTATCTCTCTTTCTTTCTTTCTTTCTTTATTTCTTTCCTCTCTCTCCCTCTCTCTCTTTCACTTTATTATTGTCGACTATGGACTGCCAGGTTCTGGTCCATTCAGTTCAGTTCAGTCGCTCCGTGGTGTCTGACTCTTTGTGACCCCATGAATCGCAGAAAGCCAGGCCTCCCTGTCCATCACCAACTCCCGGAGTTCACTCAAACTCATCTCCATCGAGTCGGTGATGCCATCCAGCCATCTCATCATCTGTCATCCCCTTTTCCTCCTGCCCCCAATCCCTCCCAGCATCAAAGTTTTTTCCAATGAGTTAACTCTTCACATGAGGTGGCCAAAGTATTGGAGTTTCAGCCTCAGCATCAGTCCTTCCAATGAACATCCAGGACTGGTCTCCTTTAGGATGGACTGGTTGGATATCCTTGCAGTCCAAGGGACTCTCAAGAGTCCATTCCAACACCACAGTTCAAAAGCATCAATTCTTTGGTGCTCAGCTTTCTTCACAGTCCAACTCTCACATCCATACATGACCACTGGAAAAACCATAGCCTTGACTAGACGGACCTTAGTCAGCAAAGTAATATCTCTGCTTTTAGATATGCTATCTAGGTTGATCATAACTTTCCTTCCAAGGAGTAAGCGTCTTTTAATTCCATGGCTTCAATCACCATCTGCAGTGATTTTGGAGCCCAAAAAAATAAAGTCTGACACTGTTTCCATTGTTTCCCCATCTATTTCCCATGAAGTGATGGGACCAGGTGTCATGATCTTTGTTTTCTGAATGTTGAGCTTGAAGCCAACTTTTTCACTCTCCTCTTTCATCAAGAGGGTCTTTAGTTCCTCTTCACTTTCTGCCATAAGGGTGGTGTCATCTGCATATCTGAGGTTACTGATATTTCTCTCAGCACTCCTGATTACAGCTTGTGCTTCTTCCAGCCCAGGGTTTCTCATGATGTATTCTGCATAGAAGTTAAATAAGCAGGGTGACAATATACAGCCTTGAAGTACCCTTTTTTCTATTTGGAACCAGTCTGTTGTTCCATGTCCAGTTCTCACTGTTGCTTTCTGACCTGCATACAGATTTCTCAAGAGGCAGGTCAGGTGATCTGGTATTCCCATCTCTCTCAGAATTTTCCACAGTTGATTGTGATCCACACAGTCAAAGGCTTTGGCATAGTCAATTAAGCAGAAATAGATGGTTTTCTGGAACTCTCTTGCTTTTTCCATGATCCACTGGATGTTGACAATTTGATCTCTGGTTCCTCTGCCTTTTCTAAAACCAGCTTGAACATCTGGAATTTCACAGTTCATGCACTGCTGAAGCCTGGCTTGAAGAATTTTGAGCATTACTTTATTAGCCTGTGAGATGAGTGCAACTGTGTGGTAGTTTGAGCATTCTTTGGCATTGCCTTTCTTTGGAATTGTAATGA
Source organism: Budorcas taxicolor (assembly GCF_023091745.1). NCBI lineage: Eukaryota > Metazoa > Chordata > Mammalia > Artiodactyla > Bovidae > Budorcas > Budorcas taxicolor. The sequence goes on along the minus strand of NC_068923.1, from coordinate 67,031,664 downwards.
AAGTACCCCAACACTTAGGATTCTGATATATGTCACTTTCAATGATTTATTCTAAATAACGGTGTTCAAGCTCCCAGTTTAACAAGATACTGTACTAGATGCTATGGAGGATCAAAATATGAACAACTTTCCTTTTGTTCTCTAGTTTTAGATTCTAAAACCCTGAGATTAGCCACATAGGAAAAGAGATATCAACATATTCTTATCACAGATATAAAACATATGTCCTCAAAATGCAAATATGTAAAAATGCAAAAGCCTAATGAGGGGTGATGGACAGGGAGGCCTGGCATGCTGCAATTCATGAGGTCGCAAAGAGTCAGACACGACTGAGTGACTGAACTGAACTGAACTAAACTGAATGAGGTTTAAACTCCAAATGAGTGATTGACTGATCTCCAAGTGTAGCATAAGTAGGAGAATATCATGAAGAATATCATGACAGAAGTTAGATAGAGTTTAGAATTTAAGGAAACTGAGAATTGGGCTTCAAAAACATTTTATGGCTGGTATACAATTTTCTAAAAGGCATTGACAATGTGTAGATTTTTCAAATAGAGAGATGAATGGGGAGAAACATGAAAATAAAGACATACTGAAATTAGCAAGTTCTTCAGTTTAGATAAAGATGAGTTACATGAAATAGTAATAGTTTAAGATTTGAAAGATACATTGAAGTTATATTGAAAAATGACATTATATATTCAATTTTATTTAGGAAACACATCATGATGGAAAGTTATGAGTCAAGGAAGACATGATATTCATTATTTGACATACTACCAACACTTGAAGATTTGGAAATACAGAGATGGATTTCAGAATGTAGCTGAAGCTCAATGAATGACATTGGGTGACTATTCAAAATCAATACAATTAGTAAAAATGAAATATTGAGAGGGAAAAGACTTTCAGGAATGTCCACATTAAGAGATGCTGGGAGGATGATAAAGATGACTACAGTCAGATAATGAGAAAGAGGCAAGAAAAGTTGGAAATGAAATAATGAAATATTGTGGAATATAGTAAATGATAATATTTCAAGGGGAAATATAAAATTAAACTATGAAATGCTGCACATAATTTTATAATTTATAGAGAATAAATTATTCTATAAATAAGAGATTACTGAATACTTTTGAGAAAACTTACAGAATAAGATCTGTATCAGTTAATCTATCTTTTAACATTTACACAGCTTAGATGAATATTATACAGATTAAAAATATATAATCAAATACCTCTTTTAATTCTAAATACAAGCATAACTCTCTTAACTGCCTTCTGCTTTACCTATACCAAAATGCCCAGAGTTTTATTTTTCTCTGACTTTTCTATACGGACTGCCCATGACACATTAATGCTTCCCACTTGTATGCTGATGCTCTTTCTCTTTCATTCACAACTGCTTACCAAAATTCAATGCTTCTTCACAAAATTGTATGTCACTAGACCATTTTATAACTAACCGACATCTTACTAAACATTGTGTAAATTGATAAAATAACAATATAAAAGGAAAAAGGATGCTTTCCAGATTAAAGCAAAATTACATAAGAAAAATTGCCAGGGTTCAGCCCCGGTGGATCCAGGGTAATTCGAAGTGGGGACGGTGTGGTGAGAAAGATATATAGATTTAGAGAGAGATAAGGAAAGAGTTTGCAGTTAAGAGAATAGAGGAGAGAAAGAGGCTATATTCCTTGGTTTACATAGAAAGCCAATAACGCCTCAGACAAGAGACTTACACCATCTACGTAAGGCCACAGTCACCCACTTGAATAGCGGAGGGTGCCTCGCCTTGGGCTCCCTCTCGCATGGGTCTTAGAAGCCCAGGCAAATAAGTAGACACGATGAGCCTCTATGCTCCAGACGGGAATTCAGCCAGAAAAGGAGAAAAAGATGACACAGGGGAAACCAGTCTTTCCAGGAACTGGTCCGTTTCTTTACTTTCCAGGTCCACTTTTATACTTTTTGTTATACATAGAGATAAATGGAAAATACAAAGTCACGCAGAGTCAGCAGCCCTGACCCTTATTGAGACCAGGCTTTCTCTCTGCATTCTTAGCTGTATACACAGGTCTTAGGTGGTTTACATCATCTTCTGGCCAGGAGGCCTATTAGCATTTTATGGCCCTTTCCTGATAAGGGTCCGTTAACCAAAAAACTTATTTGCCTTAAAAGTGTTGTTCTTACTAAAGTCTGGTGCCACTCTCAGAAAGCACTAATTAGGGTTACATTCTTACATAGCAAGGACACAACAATTTATAACAAGGAAAGAAGAGTACAGTGATTTATAACAAAGAGAAAATTCATTAATTCAAAAGTCTAGTATTGCTAACATCAAAACTACTATATTCTTTTTCTACATCACAGTTGCATTGATTAATATCCTCCAGGTGCCTAAAAGATAAAGGATATGGAGGCCTGGTGGCAGTCATTAACTCAACAATGAAAACCCTCTACCAATATAATTCTTAGCTCTTTAAAAAAGGCTCTGTATCTTTAAGATGTTTTAAGCTTCGTGCCTCTTGCAGTTGGGGGGCTGTAAACAATCACATGCATAGTTGTAAAAGTCCAGGTAAGGCAAGTTAGAGAGCCATCAGAGGGGTTTGAGCTGAAACACTCCTTTTATATGCAGGAGACTGTTAACTGGAGCTCTAAGTTAACTTTTTCCAGAGAAAGGTGGTTGGGGATAGCCCCTGTTAATGTCAGAAACGTTGGTGAAAGTCATAAAATATAAGACAGACAGATTCTGCTTTTGGGGTAGATGCTCGTGAAGGCCCAGGGGGGTTTCCTCAAGGCCTGATCTTGCCTTTGCCTATCAGGCCTCTTCCTCATGACCTTTGCCACAGGCAGGATTCCCCATGGTGGCTCCCAGCAAAAAACAATGAAATTAAGTCACTAAAATCCTATTAATTGGTACTTGGTAAGAGACTGCTTTAGTAGTTAAATAATAAATTTCAATAGTTATATTGCTTCACATAGTCTTTAAGTTCCTTTTACTTTAAATATTTAGTGGAAATCCTGAAAGTTCCATTAGATTTGTTGCTCAGTTCAGTTCAGTTCAGTGCAGTCCCTCAGTCGTGTCCGACTCTGCGATCCCATGAATCGAAGCACGCCAGGCCTCCCCGTCCATCACCAACTCCCGGAGTTCACTCAGACTCACGTCCATCGAGTCCGTGATGCCATCCAGCCATCTGATCCTGGGTCATCCCCTTCTCTTCCTGCCCCAAATCCCTCCCAGCATCAGAGTCTTTTCCAATGAGTCAACTCTTCGCATTAGGTGGCCAAAGTACTGGAGCTTCAGTACTTTAGCATCATTCCTTCCAAAGAAATCCCAGGGCTGATCTCCTTCAGAATGGACTGGTTGGATCTCCCTGCAGTCCAAGGGACTCTCAAGAGTCTTCTCCAATACCACAGTTCAAATGCATCAATTCCTCGGTGCTCAGCTTTCTTCACAGTCCAACTCTCACATCCATACATGACCACAGGAAAAACCATAGCCTTGACTAGACGGACCTTAGTCTGCAAAGTAATGTCTCTGCTTTTCAATATACCATCTAGGTTGGTCATAACTTTTCTTCCAAGCAGTAAGCGTCTTTTAATTTCATGGCTGCAGTCACCATCTGCAGTGATTTTGGAGCCCTAAAAAATAAAGTCTGACACTGTTTCTACTGTTGCCCCATCTATTTCCCATGAAGTGATGGGACCAGATGCCATGGTCTTCATTTTCTGAATGTTGAGCTTTAAGCCAACTTTTTCACTCTCCTCTTTCACTTTCATCAAGAGGCTTTTTAGTTCCTCTTCACTTTCTACCATAAGGGTGGTGTCATCTGCATATCTGAAGTTATTGATATTTCTCCTGGCAATCTTGATTCCAGCTTGTGTTTCTTCCAGTCCAGCGTTTCTCATGATGTACTCTGCATATAAGTTAAATAAGCAGGGTGACAATATACAGCCTTGACGTACTCCTTTTCCTATTTGGAACCAGTGTGTTGTTCCATGTCCAGTTCTAACTGTTGCTAGTACGAGGAAAAACAGAAAAGAAAAAATCAGTGGTCACTGGACTCAAAAGAAGTTCAACAAATGAATATGCATTTATATATTTTAATGTTTGAGGTAGATACAATGTTTAAGGTAAAATTACATTGGACGTTAACTTTTTTTTCTTTCAGTTTTGTGCCAAAAGACTCATTTTCGGCTGCCACTGGATATGTAGGAATCATGGGTAAATCCTGTAATGTCACATGTCATGGAATAAGAAATGAATTTTATTGGGAAAATGGAAAACTCAGATCAACATCAGACGATAGATATGAATATAGTCCTCTAGTCTCCCAGTCTTCCCAAGAAGAAACATGACAGGGCCAGGATCATGAAAATGGAAAATGGAAATGAATTCCCTTTCTAGGGGAATATCTTTTCCCATTGTGGATTTGTCTTTTGGGGCAAGCAAGCAGGAGACAAAATCTGTCGTTGGTATGATAAACAGATTTTTCTTTTAATCTCCATGGCATACATCTATTTATTAGAGATATCTGAGGAAACTTGAGGAGGTCTATGGAGAATTACACAATTAATAAAAGTTTCTGCAGAAATTTAGCTAGAACACTACCCTTTCTAGCTGGGAGTAAGGGGATCCCCAGGATTTCAGACTTCAACTAGGCCAGGCAACTAAGTATCAGACAAGAGTAATTTTCAAACTATCCTAAAAATTACAAACTACTGACCCTAATATTGTCAGATATGTTAAGTACTGAATCTAATATATTATTTTGGGGCTTCCATGGTGGCTCAGTGGTAAAGAATCTTCCTAACAATGCAGGAGACAGGGTTCAATCCCTGGATTGGGAAGATCCCCTGGAGAAGGAAATGGCAACCCACTCCAGTATTCTTGCCTGGGAAACCCCATGGACAGAGGAGCCTGGCAGTATACACTCCAGTGAGTCGCAACAGAGTCAGTCATGACTTAGTGACTAAACAACAACAGCTAATACATTATTTTACCTGTAGATATTAATTCTTTATCCACTTCCTAAAGAGCTTCTAGTCAAGGCTATGGTTTTTCCAGTGGTCATGTATGGATGTGAGAGTTGGACTGTGAAGAAGGCTGAGCGCCAAAGAATTGATGGTTTTGAACTGTGGTGTTGGAGAAGACTCTTGAGAGTCCCTTGGACTGCAAGGAGATCCAACCAGTCCATTCTGAAGGAGATCAGCCCTGGCATTTCTTTGGAAGGAATGATGCTGAAGCTGAAACTCCAGTACTTTGGCCACCTCATGTGAAGAGTTGACTCACTGGAAAAGTTTGCTGGGAGGGATTGGGGGCAGGAGGAGAAGGGGACAACAGAGGATGAGATGGCTGGATGGCATCACGGACTCGATGCATGTGAGTCTGAGTGAACTCTGGGAGTTGGTGATGGACAGGGAGGCCTGGCGTGCTGCAATTCATGGGGTCGCATGAGTCGGACACGACTGAGTGACTGAACTGAACTGAACTGAAAGAGCTTCCACTTTTTATCATTTACTTCTCTGAATGTAATATGGTATAATTTGTTAAAAATAGATCTGTATTTGTTTGAGACAAGACAAATAATCTAGAAGCAACCACTTCATATGATTAGATTGTATGTAAAGCTGTCTTTAAAATGATCCCTGAATTTCTCCATTGGGTTGCTCCATTGGTATGTTCAACTGGTACTCTAATCATATTCAATTCCTCGCTCTACCAAACCAGTCATATATTACTTACAGTGATCATTCCACAAATATACTTTAACTGAATTACCTCATCACCTACTTCTTGTCAACTGTACAAGGGACTCTTAAAATGGAACGATTTGTAATTTTCAAACCTTTCTGACTGAGTAAATATAATAAACAATGAACTGTCTAAATAGGTTTATGGTAGTTTGATTTCCAGCTAGAAATTTATCTGATGACTTGACTAATAAAGTTTTTGTTTTAAATTCCATTTCCTTAACATTTTCATCAAAGACAAACAAGCCCCTGTTACATGATTTAATGAATAAACTTACATTCTATCAACTGAGAGCAAAGAGCTCAAAAATCCATTAGTGTAAAACTTCCTAATCATGGTAGAATATTGTGAAATAAATTACAAAGTGTATCCCCCAGAAAAAGCTGAATTTAACAAATCTTCAGTCCTTGGAGATATTCAAGAGATCTCAGTTAGGGAAGGGATATTGTTTCAAGGCAAGAGTTGATAGATATTATCATTTCCAGTGAGAACAGAAGTGACTCTATTGAAACTAAACATAATTCTTTTAAAATCACTTTAACAGTACACTGTCAATATAATTTTAAATTTTATTTTGACAGTATCCTAGGTTATCTCAGCAAGTGAAATTTCTTTGTCCCTCATTAGTTGTATGTAACTTGTCTTTGAATGCTGGTCAACACATATCACAATCACTTGTTATGAAATATGGTACAGTGAGCACAGAGCACCCAGCATACTGATCATTCTTCCCATATCCAACCTGCTGTCTTTCTTCTTCATGTAAGTTTCTCCTTCACTTTGAAATGTTGTTCTCTCTGTCAGCATTGCTATAAGCTGAAGAAATCATCTTTAACAAGTCAAGTCACTCTGACTGTCTACACTTTTTTGAGAATTATAGACTTCTTGGTGAAAACACTTCCTTCATACCATTATTTCAAAAAAAATTCATAAAATAATATTTAATGTATGATACTTATGCAGTTGTAATGATTACATTTTATAAATATGTCAAAGTAAAAAAAGAGTACCTACTGAATAAAACTGAAATAACAGAAAGTAGAAAGTATTCTAATCTACTTGCTCCTCCTCTAAACCTAAAATTTTATTACTTCTATGCAAATTTTTAGTTTCTCTGCCATCAAGTATTTAGAAAATCCAGATTAGGATATTTATATCTTTTACTGAGATTTGTAATCCATGTGTATCCAATACTATAATTATGATTCACTAGTATGTCTGGTTGGAGAAAGCAATGGCAACCCACTCCAGTACTCTTGCCTGGAAAATCCCATGGATGGAGTAGCCTGGTAGGCTGCAGTCTATGGGGTCGCTAAGAGTGGGACACGACTAAGTGACTGACTTCACTTTCTCTTTTCACTTCATGCATTGGAGAAGGAAATGGCAACCCACTCCAGTGCTCTTGCCTGGAGAATCCCAGGGAAGGGGAGCCTGGTGGGTTGCTGTCTATGGGGTCGCACAAAGTCAGACATGACTGAAGCGACTTAGCAGCAGCAGCAGCAGGATGTCTGGTATGTTAAATATGCTTATATTGTATAGCTGTTTAACATACAGGATTCTAGTGTTGTTGTTGTTGTTTTTTTTAATTTGTTTTCCATGTGAAAGTACACTTATTACAGCTTGTAAAGCATACACTCTGGCCCAACAATTTCAATTACAAGTGTCACACAGAGAAATACACCCAGTTTTATTGGTGGATACAAGGACATTTGTGGTAGAATTATTTTGGGTAGCATGAATTTTGGAAACAAAATGGATGCCCCTAAATAGAAGAATGTTTGAATAAAGTAGATACATTTGTATATCTAAAAAGTTATAATGCCACTAAATGAATTCATTACAACTTTCTAATTAAAGTACATAGATTTTCATAAGTTATAGTCAAATAAAAAAAAAGAAAGTTGCAGATACATAAAAATAATGACAAAGATCTACTTATGTTAGAATTTAAAACATGGTATGTTGTAGAATTATATTAGCATGGAGAAAAATATGGATGCAAACACAGGGGGTTATTAAAGGGTTATTTTGAGGTTGGCTAAACTGAGAGAGGCATTTGTGGTAAAGAATCCACCTGCCAATGCAGGAGATACAAATTCCACCCCTGGGTCAGGAAGATTTCCTGGAGAAGGAAATGGCAACCCACTCCAATATTCTTGCCTGGAAAATCCCTTGGACAGAGGAGCTTGGTGTGCTACAGTCCCTGGGGCCACAGAGAGTTGGACATGACTGAGTAACTATTATTATTATTAAATTGAGGGAGAGTGGAAGAAAAGGAGAAATAAGCCAAATAAGGTGAAACAATATGAAAAAAAGATCACCCTGTTAATAAACATGAACAACAACAATAGGATAGAAAAGATCCACATAATTAGCCCATTGAGGTAGTAGCTCAGAGAAGAAAAAAATGTGGTAGCTTGAGCTCCAAGGGTGGAAATCTGAAGTCTCCATTTTGTTTTTCTTTCTCTATTCCCAAGGAAGAGGATTAACTGACCCCAGTGAGCTTAGTGTTTATTTCTGAATATTCTATTGGCTAGTGCTTACCAGAACTGCTTCCGCTAAGCCAGATTTAAAAATTCAGCACCTGGGATATGGTGCTTTTGGATGTGCTTAGTTCCAAGAGCCTGGTGTGATAAGGAACTGTTCCCTGTGGGCAAAGCACTTGCCCACTCTTTCCTCTATTCCTTCTGTTCTTTCCTGTTGGTGACAAGGCTTCTATTAATACTATTAACATCCATTGTCATTCAATTCACTAAAAATCCTTCTCAAAAAAGTAGTATTAGTGTTCCCATTTTGTACCTGAGAATGAGCTTAGTTATCAAATAAGTTGTTCAAGGTTTTTGTTGTTTATAAATGTTAGAATGGTTGGAACTGTTAGGTAGTTAGGAGAAAGGAGTCCAAAATGACAGTGGTTAAAAGACAAAGAAGGGAAAAGCCTGTGAAAATAGAACAAAGGAATGTCCAAGGGCCAGAGTGAGGACCTCAGGTGAAACAAAGGGCTAGCCCAATTTACATAGGGAAGGCTCAAGGGGAGGAAAAAAAACATAAAAAGAGGAGCCAAAATTGAGCCCGGGGCTTCTCTTCTCTTCCCTTCTTTTGGGTTGACCCACCCTCACACCTTGAGGATGTATTTTCCTTTGCATTCTAAATAAAACTAAGCTGTAACACTGATCTGTCCATCACTTCAAATTTTTGCTGCGGCAAGACAGAATCGAGGAAATTACACACTCCCCTGACAGAACCATGTCTGTTTATCTGAGAAAATCTGGCTCTTAAGAACAAATGAAACAGAATTTTTTTCTCTTTCTGCCTGCTTTTTTCTTTTTTCTCTGAAACTGTCAGATATGCTTTGGATCAAGATTCAAGACTTGATTTGGGGCTTGTGAACAATAGACTAAATGTTTCTTTCAGCTTGCCCTGGGTTCAGCATTCATAGCTTACCTACAGAGTTATGTGACAATAGCACCCTATCCAGCCAACCACTGAAGTGCCCTATTGAGGTTTAAGGGCAAAACCTCAGATACAAACACTTTTACACTTTGTTTTTCTCTCCTATACCCCCTGCAGGAATTTCACAGAGTATGGTTACTTTGGAGGCATTATTTGAGTATTTTGGGGTCTTCTGGGCAAAATAATATAACCCAATAAAACACTTTAAATTTATTGATGAAAAATTTTTTCTGTGAAATTCACAAAGCATAAAATTAATCATATTAAACAATTCAAAAACATTTCCCATATTCACAACATTGTACAACCAACCACTTTTATGTAGTTCCGAAACACTTTTATCACCCCAAGAAGTTAACACTGTAGCCATTAAGCAGTTACTCCCCATTACTCTCTCCTTCCAGATTATAACAAACACTAGTGTTTAACTTTTTTCCCCTGCACTAACAAAGTGAATGAACAAAGAATATTAAAATCTCTGGGCCTATTTTTTTTTACCTATATAATTGGGATAGTATACTCATGTCACCATTTAGTGAAGAATAAACAGGGCATGTGGCACAAGACGGTAGACCCTGAGTGAAGATATTGTTTCTCTCATCATATACCTCTACATACATTTATTATTGTGTAGTGAACAAAAGGACCTATCCTTGGCAATACACTGATTTGTCAGTCTTTAACTAGGAACATTTCCCTGCTTATACAAAGTTTTTTTTTTGTACAGTATGCAATTCATTCTTTAAAGCTCTTTGAAGGATAAAGAAGAAGAACAAAGAGTATAAGAATGAGAAATAGGGTAAGGGAGGAAAGCAAGGAAATATTCTTTTTCTATCACAGGGAATTCAGGGCCACATAGTGACTGAGTATGCAGAACAAGAGCCAGGACAGAAACCTCATTTCACTGACTTTCAGCTCAACCCTTTTCCACTTGGCTACACTACTCTAAATGAGCTCCTAGACAAAGGGATCTCTAAAATATGAAAGAATGCTAAGGAGGGTGATTCATGGATGGAAAAATTGAAATTTCCTAAAGGACAGTCTCTCAGTCATTAGAAAGTCACTTTCTAAAGTTAGTGTTGCACAGCAGGGAGGCTTTTCAGGCCTTCCATTTACTTATGAATGAAAGTCAGAAAAGCAGAAGAGTAGAAAAGAGCTGGGAAGTTTGAATGCACTGTAAACAATGAGAGGTGTAAACCAGGTTTTTCTGAGAAAAGGAAATCATTGGAAGGATGCCAGGGAACTGAATAATATCAAAGTGGAAACTATGAAAAACGCTGTAACTCCAACTGAAAATCGATTAGAAATACAAGGATGTGTGTGCACGTCTGTGTGTGATCTCTGTCATGAAAGAAGTCATCGTATTTTTACTTTCATGGGAAAAATGCTGCTTTTATCTCCTCTTTCTTTTTCTTTATGTATTTTTTTCTTTATCTCACAATTCAAACAATTAGATAATAAATATTAATAAGAGTAAAGTGAAGCATAGAGGGAAAACCTCTTTGAATGATTTATATTAATATGTTTTCTTTAAAAGTCAAAAATAAGGTAAACTGCCACTAAAGTATTAATACAAATGTGTAAAATTAATGTGTAATATAGTAATGGCACTTAAGTAATCAAAATTAAGGTACATAAATTTACTGCTTTGAGTCTTTTTGAAAATAAGATGGTGATACAAATGAATGTATATCTTTAAAAGTGTATTTCACTTTTTTTTAATGTATTAGACTATTCTCAGATATCACCTAAAATATCACTCACTGTTCCTAAAAATAATGATTTTTGGTATATATTAAATAATGAAGTATCAGAGCATTAAACTGATCAGTGTATATTTTCCTTAAAAAAACAGAAAACAAATTTTGCATTTTAAAGCAAAATTTTTTTCTGAAAACATTATTACATTAATTTTATCATTCCTTCACTTTTATTCTAGGAAATATTTTTCACTACTCTTGGAAAAGTGATAATGTTGAATACCTAAGCCCCATGTACCCACCAAGTACCTCTCTTCAAAACTTTTGTTAAGAGATTTGGCTCAGACTTAGCATAATGTTTATAAGTAGAATCTATATTGAATTATGTTAGGTAGAGTAATAGCCTTCTGTCTAATCTAAACAATACTACCAAGTAATGATCAGAACTCCCTCCATCTGGAATCTATGCACAATCGATGGAATTAGAAGTAGTTCTTTAATTACGTGACATTAGACTTTGAGAATGGACCAAAAAGATAAGACTATAAATACTTTATTGAGATTAGACAGACCTGGTTTGGGACCATTTTTAAATTATTGTTTAATGTCTCCAAAAAGTAGTTAAGATTTTATTAGTGAGAAGAGGACAATTGATTTTCTTTATATCAATTTCACTATGAAATAACAGTAGACTAACTCATGTCATATTACTGATGACTACATTAAAAATGATATTTCTGATAGACTAGGCTTTCTTTCTTTTCTCCCCACCCCCTTTAAACTTACCCCATTATTAATTACCCTGAAAATGAAGGAAGAACTCTAGGTCCAATTATGGAGAGAAGATTGGGTTACCATCGGTACTTGGTTCCTTCAGGATGAAAGTCTTGTTTAGAAGGTAGTTTTAAATTACAACTAAAATTATCCGAGAAGAATTGGGGTTTTGGATGCATCTAAAATCTTCAAAAAGCATTTAAAAAAACTATAAGACATTCAAATCCTTAAAAAAATATAAGAATCAAGGGATAGAATTATTATGTATTATATATATATATAGGTAGTTTTGAGTGCAGCATTTGCAAAAGCACTGGTCTTTTACAATGCTAAATTATTTTGGGGGTAGGGAAGTGGGGTGAGAGGAAGACATTCATTTTATCATCACAATATCTGAAAATTAGTTTGTTTGTTTTTTTTTTTCACTGAGAAATGAGTAGGAATCTTCCTGGTTTTTTTTTTTTTTTTTTTGGATTAGACTATTCCCTGGAGTTACAAAGCAAGATAACATTTGATGCTAGTTGTAAAATACATAATGAAGGAATAAGAAAACAGTTATGCTATGACATATATATGAACTTTTAGATATTCTTAAAATAACTTTTGCTTTGCTTTGATAGGGAAGATTCAACCAAATCAGTTAAAGGTAGATTTATTTCGATGTCATGATTTATAGTATAGATTAGATTTAACTTTATCTTCAGTATAATTTTTTGTTTCAGCATGAAGAGAAATATAGGCTTTTCCTGGCTTTGCACAAAATACCATGAAGAATTAAGGGCACTTTGTATAAATTGAACTAAAAAGGCTCATTTGCTTCAGATAGCCAGGTAACTCAAGAAAATTACTTTTTAAGCTTAAATTGTCATGATAACTGGCTCAATTTTTCATTTTTTATCAGAGGTTGCACATACTTCAGTGGGTCTTATTCTAACTTATTGCACTCATATTTATTTCTAAATTTCAGAAATGGTAAGAAAATGAATGATTATTTATCTTTCTGAGATTGTTGTGTAGGGACATTTTTAGTAGGATAAAATTATACTACTGAGTTTCTCAGTAGAGACTACTTTGGTTATTTTTATATTCTACACAAGTTTTTCTGTAACTAGTATATATATAGTTATTGAGTTAAACAGAATCATGAAATCATTGGGGAAATCTATGAATGTTTTTTAGGTGATCCTTTATGTCCCTAAAATAATATATATTATCTACATTATATTTTGTTAATTATAAATGACTGATATATATTATATAAGAAAAATATTCTTTCTTAAAAATGTAAAGCTGGAAAATATTAAAACAATACATTTGGTATTCACTTATTAAGTAGAAGAGATAGTTGGTGATTGATATTTGAAGATCACTGATGGGGTATACAGGTGGCATTAAAATTTTGAATTATCTAATTTGAATTATCTAATTCAGCATGCTTGCTGAATGACTTGAGATAAACTCTACTAACCCTACTATTGCTTTTTACAAATTTTCTATGCTTAAGATAATGGTTATAGGCATATCTGTATACTTTATCTTGTTTGCTCATTACAATTGAGCTGTGAAGAAGGTAAAACTACTCTACTTGGTAAATTAATCTCTAGAAGTTTTATCTAACTTAATCTGAAAAGCAAATTAAAGCAATAATTAATTATGATTATTTAGTCAAAAACTGATAAAATACTTGAAAACCCACAATATCTACCAAGTAGTGGGTCAAAATTAATATAAAATATTATACATGGGCTTCCCTGGTGGTTCAGATGGTAAAGAATCCACCTGCAATGCAGGTGACCCAGGTTCAATCCCTGGGTCTGGAAGATCCCCTGGAAAAGAGAATGGCAACTTACTCCAGTATTTTGCATGTAAAATCCCATGGCAGAGGAGCCTGGCGTGCTACAGTCCATGGGGTCACAAAGAATTGGACATGACTGAGCTACTAACCTATTATACAGCTGTGGAAGGGAGTGTGATTGGTATTATCCATTGATATAGAGGGAAGAACATAGTACATTACTAGAAAAGAACAATATAGGTATGGTAAAATAAGTACAAAAGCAAAACAACCTTGTGATATGCGCAATATTGCTCTTTACAAGGAGGAAACTGTGGAAGATACAATTTTGTCAACACTGATTTCTTCAGGCAGTCAGTGGTGGGGAGGAGGAGGATATTAGTAATGATTATTTTTTCTTTATTTATTTTATATTATTTCATTTGCTATGATGATTGTGTGTGTTAGCTTTGTAATTTTACATTAGAATTTAATAAAGACAAAATAAATGATCAAGAAAGAAAAAAATGTTCAAAATAAAAGACTTTTTAATTGGGAAAATTTAGGAATACTAGATTGTTATGGGCAAGAACAGATCTGAAATTATAATCTAATTTTATATGCTTATTTGTTAAATTTTGAAAATTTGTTTAAAATTTAAATTGCTAACAGATGAAAAGAAAAATCCAGTGACTCATTAGTGCATCATTTAAATACTTGGGCTTTTCATTTGAAAGTTGAAGTGTATGTTTTGTAAGATGCTAAAGACTAGCCTTTGAACCAGTGAGTAAAAGTAACAAAAATTCCATTTGTTTTTGAGCTACTTTAAAGCTTCTTTTCAATTTAAGGGAAAACTCTCACTATGAGACATGAGGTTTTCAAGCTGAGTTTTGTTAAACACTTATCAGAGGTGTTGTATAGAACCATCAAGCACTGAAGAGTCACCTGAACAAAACAGATGTTCATATGCCTTCCAAATCTAAGGTGATGTATTTTCTTGGTACCAGGTTTTAAGTAGTTACTGGGGAACCATACTTAGAATAGTAATAAAAAAGATAACATGGGAGTGGAAGTAATACCCTAAAAAGTTAATTGTAAACACATTTCAAAAAAAAAAAAAAAAAGAAACAAGGTATATTGTGTATGTGTGTATGTATGCTTTATGCTTCACCATACAAGGAGAAGGATTGAGTTTAACAATACAGATGGCAAAATAAAACAGGAGAAACAAGAGAAGGGAAAAGGGACTTAAATTTTCTCTGCAGCTTATATTCTGCTGAAAACTGAACATTTCATAAAATTTTGACTTGAATGTTTGACAGTTTCATCTCTCAATAGGATGAGGGATCAAGATGATCTGGACTTTTCTCTATCAACAAGGAAGAGTTAAATGATAAATTGGAAGTAGGGAGAAAGTTGTATAAAAAAACTACTGAACCACTTTCCTAGTCTAAAAAGGAAAACAAACAAACACAAATTTCCATAATATGGGAATGAAGACAAATCAGAAATTCTAAAGGAAAAGACAGTTCTAAAACTCAGAATCTCATTTAGAAATCCCAAGGAAAAGAAAACTGATAGCACTTCAAAACAAATAAATAATAAATACAACAAATTTAATTTTATAGTCAAAATTACTGTATATAATAATAGTGAATTTAAAAATGCTCTGAAATTATTTTCTTTACTGAATTATACTTAAGAAAATTGTCTGTGACAAGAATTTGAGTTATAAAAATGTTATGACAATTCCCGCCAATAAAGATATCATAGTATTGAGATAGATACTTATAACAAAAGTTAAAATTCTTTTAGTAATAGAATGTATTTTTTGCAACAAAAAAACCTCAAATATTTTAGACTGGCTTTGCAGGGTTAGCAAATGCTCAACAGATGAGGTGCAAGGAATTTCTTGCAGAGAGCAAAATAGAGATAATATATTTATTTGAGAAAGCTATACATAGTTTGATCAGATTGGACAGAAGACTGGTATAGGGACACGTTAGGATGTACAGGTAGATATTTCGACTGATCATGGAAAATATATCACACTAAGGAAGCAGCACTTTTTATCTTAGAAGCTTTGGAAACAGTGCCCTCAGTCCCTATAAGAAATGTGGAGGCTGGAGTAGTAAAGACTGAAGACACAGAGAACAATTAACAATAGTCAGACTTGAAATAACGTAATGCCAGTGGCTTTTGAGAAGAGAGACAGGAGAACTACTTTGGATCGATGTGTTATTATAGGCTTTCAGTAGTTACTGCCAGAGACAATAGCTTATTTAAGGCACAAATTTCTTGAGTTTTTTTTTTCCCCTTAAAATTTATGAAAGTACTTGTTAATACAGGGCTTCTCCTGTGGCTCAGTGGTAAAGAACCCATCTACCAATGCAGGAGACATAAGAGGCACAAGTTCAATTCTTGGGTTGGGAATATCCCCTGGAGGAGGGCATGGCAACGCACTCCAGTATTTTTGCCTGGAGAATCCCATGGAAAGAGGAGCCTGGTGGGCTATGGCCCATAGGGTTGCAAAGAGTTGGACACAACTGAAGCAACTGAGCATGCATGCACTTGTTAATACATACAGATTACTAAATTTTCTTTCTTTAGTTCATTGAAGAAACAGGATCAATTCTTGACTTAATAAAATGATATAAAATGGAATAATCTGTATTTCCCATTTGTAGATGAAAAACAGGACAATTGCTGGTAATATCCACAATCATCTGAAATCAAACATCTTATGTCCAGGTTTCATATATTACTCATTTTTCCTTTGCTATTGAGTCAAAGTGCATAATGATATAAATTTAATTCTGTACATCTCATGAAGATATTCCAATATTTAGAAGGAAATATGAAAATCAAATTTAACAATATGATTTCAGGATATTTGTAGCTATTTTATTCCTTTGCTGATTTTTTTAAAATTATCTATTATTTAAATAGATACTTGGTGAGCTACAGTTATGGTGGGACATGACTATTTGTCCATCCTTCTATCATTATCTAAATGGCACTGCTTTAGATGCTGGAAACATACATGTGAACAAAACTGACAAAATTCTAGCCCCCATGGAACTGTTTTCTATAATGAGAGGAGAAAGAAAATATATAGTTAAAATATTTATTAATACTATATCAGATGGCTATAGAGACAACTAAAAAACATGGAAGAATGTGCTGGACTGGAATTTGAGATTCTAAAGATACCAAACATGGAAAACCTTACTGAGAAGGTTGAATTTGAGTACAAGCCAAACAGAATTAAGAAAGTAAGCTATACTAACATTTGGGGCTGGAATATTCTGGTTATAAGAATCAATAAGTGCAACACACCAGAGATAAAATCATGCCCAGTGAGTCAGGAATAAAAAGAAGATAGTCTGGTTGAAGCAAAATGAGCAAGAGGAAGGTTGGTAGGAAGGAAACTAAATAAAAGAGATCTTGGGGGGATCTGTTCACGTAAGGCCTACAGGCAATTGTAAGGACTATCACTTTAAAGTAAAGTGTGAAGTGTATGTAAAGTTTTCATGATTTACATGATCAGATTTACAGAAAGTGAGAAAGATCTTGGAAGCATAGTGACAGGTTAGAAAGGCACAGCGATTATGCAGGCAAATTGTACTTGGATAGAAACAGTGGAGGTGCTGGAAAAATTACATTTCCTAAACCAATTTCTTTAAAAAGAACAGGGTTGATTCTTTGGGTAATAACAAATATGGAATCATTTGAACATCTCTCCTTCCAGTTGACCTATAATGATACCAAGATAAAATATTTGCATGGTTCTGTTTTTCAGCCATGGAGTGGATATGATTTGTAGATGGACATTAGTTCACAGAAAATGATGTAGCTGCACTGGGTACCTCATAAACATCTTAGACTTGATTACACACCAGAGAACATCTTTGCTGGAAAGAAGTGTAACAAGATAGGTCCATCTCCTGTGCATGGCTGAGTCTTTTTATGTGGTTAGTATCTGACATGGAACAACAGACTGGTTCCAAATAGGAAAAGGAGTACGTCAAGGCTATATATTGTCATCCTGCTTATTTAAATTATATGCAGAGTACATCATGAGAAACGCTGGACTGGAAGAAACACAAGCTGGAATCAAGATTGCCAGGAGAAATATCAATAACCTCAGATAAGCAGATGACACCACCCTTATGGCAGAAAGTGAAGAGGGACTAAAAAGCCTCTTGATGAAAGTGAAAGTAGAGAGTGAAAAAGTTGGCTTAAAGCTCAACATTCAGAAAACCAAGATCATGGCATCTGGTCCCATCACTTCATGGGAAATAGATGGGGAAACAGTGGAAACAGTGTCAGATTTTATTTTTTTTGGGCTCCAAAATCACTGCAGATAGTGATTGCAGCCATGAAATTAAAAGATGCTTACTCCTTGGAAGAAAAGTTATGAGCAACCTAGATAGCATATTCAAAAGCAGAGACATTACTTTGCCGACTAAGGTCTGTCTAGTCAAGGCTATGGTTTTACCTGTGGTCATGTATGGATGTGAGAGTTGGACTGTGAAGAAGGCTGAGCGCCGAAGAATTGATGCTTTTGAACTGTGGTGTTGGAGAAGACTCTTGAGAGTCCCTTGGAGTGCAAGGAGATCCAACCAGTCCATTCTGAAGGAGATCAGCCCTGGGATTTCTTTGGAAGGAATGATGCTGAAGCTGAAACTCCAGTACTTCAGACACCGCATGCGAAGAGTTGACTCATTGGAAAAGACTCTGATGCTGGGAGGGATTGGGGGCAGGAGGAGAAGGGTACGACAGAGGATGAGATGGCTGGATAGCATCACTGACTCGATGGACATGAGTCTGAGTGAACTCCAGGAGATGGTGATGAACAGGGAGGCCTGGCGTGCTGTGATTCATGGGATTGCAAAGAGTTGGACATGACTGAGTGACTGAACTGAGCTGATAACCATTAAAACTTGGGTTTGTTCCTTATGGTCCATTTCCACAAGGTTGTTAATCAGGCTTAGGGAGTTATTTCCTATAGGCTTGTTTTCTCCTAAGTGTCTGCTCATTAGATAAGCCTGGCCTAATTATTATTAACTCAATTATTCTATCTTGAGAATAATTTATTTTACTAGGAAATGAAACATTTGTGTCACCAGGTGAACAATAATGAGGACACTTGCAGTTCATAAACAAGTTAGAAATTTACTCTTTACTCTTCATCTCACAAATTGTGATAATCACCATGAGAGCCTTTTAGAAAATTTCACTGAACTGCTCCACTTGAGTATGCTTAGAGTTTAATGTTAATCTATTTTTTCCTGATCATCATATACACAAGATTATTTTATAGGTTCTCTTTGTTCCAGATGGCTGTATTTATTCCTATTCTTACTCATGTTATTATCATTTTGCCAAATTTGGGGGTTTATATCCCACTCACTTCCTGGGCATCACCTGTCTCAACACCAATCTTCAGAAATCTTTGAAAGCATCCTTATGTCCCCATATCATTATGTTCAAGGACCATTTTATCAGTATTTACCCTGGCTAATTTCCCAGAAGCTCTGAACACTGGTGCTACATTTTTATCAGTCAACATTAATACCATCAGTAGGTATGGTAAAACTGGATAAAGTTTATTTTATTTCAGGATTCATGCATGTATAAAAATTTAGACCTAGTAATCATAAGCTATTTTCTTTCTTACCCTAATACCACAGATTCTCAATCGATTTGCATTCACGTTTTTATAAGAAATGTTGGTGATGTTTTTCTTTTTTGATTTGTTTCCTGTGTAGTTTATCAGTGTATATTCTGTATGCCAGCTAACTATTGTCAAAACAAACTCTGCTTTGAATTGCAGGGGTGCCCAAAATTGTAGAACTATCAACACTGAATTAACATATTATGGCTGCTTATCCCACATATCAATGCAATTCATTCCACATCTGTTTATTTATTTACATGATTAACAAATACTTCCAAAGCTTCTAAACTTTTTTTTTCATTTTGTAAATGTGTTTCAATGAAAGCATATTCCTAAATAAAGTGAAAAGTATAATGAGTTATTATGTACTCATTACTTAGGTCTAATCAGCATCAACATTTAGCCAATTTGGTTTCATCTATAAACCTATTTCCTCCCCACTTTCCTCTGCATAATTTTGAATATATACTCCATCTCATTATTTTATAATACATATTTCAGCATGTATATAACTCTTATAAATAAAAGGACCTTTAAAAAAGCCCAAAGGTAACAATCTTAACTAAAAAAATCCCGAATTCCTTAATACAATCAAATATTCATCAGTGTTCAAGTTCCTCTAATTGTCTTCTTTATTTTTGTAAGAGTTTACTTATCAAAATAGATTCACAACAATCATGGATTTTAATCAATGCCAAATTTCACTAACAATTCAAGTGACACAAGTAAAAAAGAGGCATAGACATAGCATTTCTTTTTTCTTGAGGTGAGTGGCATTCAAATGTAACTTAATTGCCCCATCCCTCTACATACATTTTGATTCAGGACCACACAATTATAGATTGTTCAAATGTGTATATGTAGTCAATGTAAGCAGAGAAAGAGGTGCTAAAATCTGTAGTTTCTTGGATATTGTATTTGGCGAATTACCTTGGGTAAACAGATTATATGACTAGCTTAACCTCTTTAGTCATATATTTTCCATAAATTATACACACACACACACACACACACACACAGAGGCAGTCTAGTTAAATCTTGTTAAACTGTTAAAAACAAGGAGTTCTGGTGAAGACCAGCATTCCCCTAGGAGAGAAAGTAGGAGTTAGTTACAGGGCCATTGTTAATTATTTTTCTTCCAGTCATACATGACTTTTGGAGAAGGAAAGGGCAACCTACTCCAATATTCTTACCTGGGAAATCTCATGGATAGAAGAGCCTCGCGGGCTACAGTCCATGGGGTCTTAAAAGAGTTGGATAACTTAGCAACTAAACAACAACATTACACACACACACACACACACACACACACACACATACATATATATAGTGAAGAAGGAAATGGCAATTCACTCCAGTATTCTTTATTGGAAAATCCCACGGACAGAGGAGCCTGGCAGGCTACCATCCATAAGGTCACAAAGAATTTGACATGACTGAAGTGACTTAACATAGCGTATATAACTTTACAGATCACTTTCCAAATAAATGTCTGGTATTGCAAGTAGTGGGTTAAGTCTTATAAAATATACTGCTATCTCTTCCCTTTTCTCTTATTTTTCTCTCTTTGCAATTTATTTGTTGAAGAAAACAAGTTACACATCTTGTATGATTTTGTAGTCTTGATGGTTCTGTTGCCTTTCTGTGGTGTCATTTAATATGTTGTTTTATTTTTTATTGCTGTTGTTTAATTTTTGCATTTCTTATAAATGAGCTTTATCAAAGACACTGATTAATTTTAATTTAGTGTTTTTGTTTTTTTTTTTTAATAAGCAGGGGCTTCCCAGGTGGTGCAATTGGTAAAGAATCTGTCTGTCAACACAGGAGATGCAAGAAATGTGGGTTCAATCCCTGAGTCAGAAAGATTCCCTGGAATAGGAAATGGCAACCCACTATAGTGTTCTTGCTGGGATAATCCCATGGACAGAGGATCCTGGTGGGCTAGAGTCCATGGGGTTGCAGAGTCAGACAGGACTGAGTGACTGAGCATGCATACACACTTCATATAGTTTTGCATAGGTACTCTTTAATTCCATCAGAAGCATATAACATCTGTGCTATTGATAGTCACTAATGATCATTGCCTAGATACATTTCCTTATAAGGGGATGCAAAATAGTGATTACATAATACTATTATCATTTCTTTATTTATTAACTCTAAACAATTGTATAAGAAAGTCATCCTTATCTAATTCAGTTACTGTGACTGAGATACAGTCCATATAGGAAAGCCAAGATGGAATTAGGTTATTTTTGCTTCAATTACCTGTTTTCAAAATAATGAGTTAGTATATTAAGCACTTTCCAAATGTAGCCCTTGAGAGTTTTATTTTTGTTGGGTCTACTTTATATATTATTACAAACGCATGGATTTAAACATCTTTGATGTTTACATATGCTGTGTCCAGTGGCCAGGAGCCAGCGTGGAGGCATCTGTGTGCCCTGGGCACATGGGGCGGATCCAGCCACACTGCCATGCAGCAGGCCTCATTTCTTTCTGCTCCACTCACAGTAACATCACCGTGGCTGCACAAGGAGAACTCCAAGTTCAGTTCAAACTTGCATTTGTTGGTGATGGCAGTATTGGAAAAACTGCATTCCTGAAATGTCATCTGACTGGTGAATTTGAGAAGATGTATGTAGCTACCTTGGGCTTTCCTGGTGACTCAGTGGCTAAGAACCACCTGCAATGCAGGATCCATAGGAGATGCGGATCAATCTCTGTTCTGTGTTTATACTAACTGGACATATTGTAAACATGCTATTCATTTCATTGATAAGTTTTTAATTTGACTAGATCAAGAAAATTCAACTTCTCAATTGTTTAGTTGAAATAAAAAAAAAATGACTTCCCCCTTGGGTATTCTTTTACTCACTATTAGAAAATTCTGTGATGCTAACATAGACATATTACTTTTTTAACAATGACTCATTCACATATAATTTTTATCTATTATTCTTAAGATTCAATGATATTACTTAGCATTGTATAGACTTGAATTATTTACAAAGCAAGCTTTAGTGCATGTTCTATTTAGAATATATCCTCATTTTGCAGTTCTGGAATATTTATTAGTATATTCAATTTTCAACCATTGTTAATTCTATAAATATTTGGATAACCTATGGTGATGTGATGAAGCAGAAGATTTTTTTCTCATTTTTAAAATACTTTTGAAGGTGAAACACATACCCAGGACATGTACACATCATATGTTGATAGTTTAATTATTGCAAAATGAATAAACACATGTAAATATTACCCAGGTCAAGAAATAATGGTATTCTCATGTTCTCCTTTCTTTCCTTCTTAAATTTCACCTCAAATTTACCATTATATTAAAATTTTTTCTACTTCTAAACATTTATAAATTGAATCATAAATATGAATTTTGATTTTTGTTGTTCAAAATGTTTCTGAAAATCTTTTGTGTAGTCCTTTGCAATTTGTTAAATTTTCCCTACATTTTCTTTTTCTATTTCATGAATTGCATTTTAAAAAACTTTTTTCTTACTCTTGATGGACAGATTATTTCCAGAAAGACCAATTATGAGTAGTGAAATTGTAAATATAGTCACTTATTTCTTGGTAAATATGTACATAATTTTTTGATAAACACATTCCTAGGAGTAGAATTGCTGGATATGTTCATGTTTAATAGATAATGCAAAAAAAAAACCCCATATTTTGAAATAAACTGTAACAGTTTCACTCTCATTAATAATACATGAGAATTCCATGTTTCTTTCCCATCATACCAATGCTTTCTGTTGTCTTTTTTCTTTTTCTTTTTTTCATTTATATTTAGCCACTCCAGAGGATGTAGAGTGGTAGCTACTTGGAAGAGGATTAAAGGTTCTAAGTGTCCAGGCTCAGGAAACAATCAAAATTGGGCAGATAGGAGGAGGAGCAGATGTGGTGGGGCTGTGGCTGGGCATCAAGGGCTCAATTTTAGACAGGTGATGTTTGAAGATTTCATGAAATGTCCAGCTGGAAGTGTTGGATGGATAGTTGCATACAGCAGTCTCCATTCTTGGAACTTATTTAGGCAAGAAATTAAAATTTGAGGGTAGTCATATTTACAGCCATATATATACAGAATACATCATGAGAAATGCTGGGCTGGATGAAGCACAACCTAGAATCAAGATTGCCTGGAGAAATATCAATAAACTCAGATATGCAGATGACATAACACACCCTTATGGCAGAAAGTGAAGAAGACCTAAAGAGCCTCTTGATGAAAGTGAAAGAGGAGAGTGAAAAAGCTGGCTTAAATCTCAACATTCAGAAAACTAAGATCATGGCATCTGGTCTCATCACTTCATGACAAATAGATGGGGAGACAATGGAAAGAGTGACATACTGTATTTTGGGGGCTCCAAAATCACTGCAGATGGTGACTGCAGCCAGGAAATTAAAAGATGCTTGCTCCTTGGGAAAAAAGTTATGAACATAGACAGCATATTAAAAAGTAGAGACATTACTTTGCCAACAAAGGTCCATCTAGCCAAAGCTATGGTTTTTCCAGCAGTCATGTATGGATGTGAGAGCTGGACCATAATGAAAGCTGAGCACTGAAGAACTGATGCTTTTGAACTGTGGTGTTGGAAAAGACTCTTGAGAGTCCCTTGAACTGCAAGGAGATTCAAAAAGTCCATTCTAAAGGAAATCAGTCCTGAATATTCATTAGAAGGACTGATGCTAAAGCTGAAACTCCAATACTTAAGCCATCTGATCTGAAGAACTGACTCATTTGAAAAGGCCCTGATGGCTGGGAAAGATGGAAGGCAGGAGGAGAGGGGATGGCAGAGGATGAAATGGTTAGATGGCATCACCGACTTGATGGACATGAGTTTGAGCAAGCTCCGGGAGTTGGTGATGGACAGGGAAGCCTGGTGTTTTGCAGTTCACGGGGTCTCAAAGAGTCAGCGACTGAACTGAACTGAGTCAGATAATATTGCCAAGGGAGAGAGGGTTGACTGAAGAGAGATGTACAAGAAACAAGTACTGAACATTCCATGAAGAGAATGGGTAGATGATAAATAATTTAGGAAAGGAGATTTAAAAGGAGTAGCTGATGAGGTAAGAGGAAAATCAGATGTGCATGGTGTCTCAAAAATAAAAAATACATATTTTAAGAATGAGTTGTTGAGTTTTCTCAAATGCTATCGAAACCAAAATGGATTAAAACCAAAGAACTAATCATTAGCTAAAAAAAATGATAACTACAAGAGACCTTGATATGAAAAGCCATGGTAGGATAGTAGGAAAGGGAGCTCAGTTTTGTGAGCTCCAAAAATCAATGGAAGAATAACTGAAAATAGGAGTCTAGGCAACTATTTCTGAGGTATTTTGTCTTCTCTTTTGTATACACCTGTTTCCTGTGGTCTGTCAGTAGTAAGATTCAATATTTTTTTAAGTTCCATTCTCATTCTCTTTGGGAAGGTAAATAACCATAAATTATACGCCAAAGCCTTTGACTGTGGATCACAATAAACTGTGGAAAATTCTGAAAGAGATGGGAATACCAGACCACCTGACCTGCCTCTTGAGAAATCTGTATGCAGGTCAGGAAGCAACAGTTAGAACTGGACATGGAACAACACACTGGTTCCAAATAGGAAAAGGAGTACGTCAAGGCTGTATATTGTCACCCTGCTTATTTAAATTATATGCAGAGTATATCATGAGAAATGCTGGACTGGAAGAACACAAGCTGGAATCAAGATTGCCAGGAGAAATATCAATAACCTCAGACATCCAGGTGACACCACCTTTATGGCAGAAAGTGAAGAGGAACTAAAAAGCCTCTTGATGAAAGTGAAAGTAGAGAGTGAAAAAGTTGGCTTAAAGCTCAACATTCAGAAAACCAAGATCATGGCATCCGGTCCCATCACTTCATGGGAAATAGATGGGGAAACAGTGGAAACAGTGTCAGACTTTATTTTTTTGGGCTCCAAAATCACGGCAGATGGTGACTGCAGCCATGAAATTAAAAGACGCTTAGTTCTTGGAAGAAAATTTATGACCAACCTAGATAGCATATTCTAAAGCAGAGACATTACTTTGCCGACTAAGGTCCGTCTAGTCAAGGCTATGGTTTTATCTGTGATCATTTATCTGGATCATGTGAGAGTTGGACTGTGAAGAAAGCTGAGCACCGAAGAATTGATGCTTTTGAACTGTGGTGTTGGAGAAGACTCTTGAGAGTCCCTTGGACTGCAAGGAGATCCAACCAGTCCATTCTGAAGGAGATCAGCCCTGGGATTTCTTTGGAAGGAATGATGCTAAAGCTGAGGCTCCAGTACTTTGGACACCTGATGCGAAGAGCTGACTCATTGGAAAAGACTCTGATGCTGGGAGGGATTTGGGGCAGGAGGAGAAGGGTACGACAGAGGATGAGATGGATGGATCGCATCACTGACTCGATGGACATGAGTCTGAGTGAACTCCGGGAGTTGGTGATGGACAGGGAGGCCTGGCGTGCTGTGATTCATGGGGTCGCAAAGAGTTGGACACAACTGAGCGACTGAACTGAACTGAACTGAACTGAACTGAAACTTTATTTTAAAAGGAACAAAAACTAGAAAACATGGAAGATAATTTAAGTGATTTTTCCTTATTTCTTTGTCTTTAGTTTAAAAATTTGTCATTGGAGAGTAACTTGGAAGGTCAAAATTTGCACACGTTGTGGTTCCCAGGTGATACAGAATGAAAAGGTTTTAAATCATTCACTGTGAATGTACTCAAGTATTTCTGGAAAAAGACCAAGAGATGCCATTAGAAACTGATATATAGCTATGGCTAAAATCCAAGTCAATAGTGTCTTACATCACAGGAAAAGTTGTAAGTCAATAGTGCAGTAATGCAAAATGTGCTGTCATGTCTTGAGACAAATAGGTTTTATATAGATTTAATATGATAATGAATCATATAATAGTTGATGGTTTTAAAACTCTCACATTTATGCATTGTGTCAAAAAAGAAGAAGAATTAAATACGTTGTAAAATACGAGATAGTGGACAGGTCCTGTGTTAAATATCGTGTTGGGTTTTCAACTTATTGAAATTATTCAGTGACCTCTACCAATAGATAATTAATTGTGGAAACAGAAATGTGTAATTATATTTTGATTTATATTTTCGATTATATACATTTGAGAAATATGATTTTATGTCAACTTATTTGGCACTCGAAAATTACAGTGAATTGCTGTAATTAGAAAATTTAAACATGTTTGAAGCATATGAAAGCATAAGGAGAAAATGTCACTTGGCCAGTAATAATCCATTATCCTACTACCTATTGTGGTATATGGTGTAATCACTGTATCACCCCAATGTGAAAATGGTTTGGTGCTATTCTCATAATGTTACAATGTAAGTTTAAAAGGTCACTGTGCTTTAAATCTTCAATATTTGGAATAGAAGAGTTGACAAAACATATCCTCTTGTGAAATCTACTAACAGAATTGACTAAGAGACAAATGAGGTTTTGTAAGTAGTGATCTGGCTGGTGATTTAGAAATGCTTTTTCAGGGTATGCTTTTATGTCTTGTTTATTGTAAATAAATCTGCAATTTAAGGGCTGATGCTTGTGTCTGACAAATTCAAGGCTTCTTAAATACTCTAGCCACACATGCTTTGTATATTTACTACTTATTAGTAAAGCCAACTGGTCTTTGTGATGATACAACTAAAATGAAAGAAAATATAATAATATCTCTGATTCTTGCTCTTTGTGCACTACCCACTCTCTTGGTCATTTTCCCGCCTTTTTATACTGCACTATACTTCAGGACTTGAGTCCGTTTTCTCCCACTTTTCAAGATGCCAATACTCTGCACATTGTTTGGAAACTATTCATTAATCTATTAATTAATTTACCCAATTACAGTTCTAACATGGATGATAAATTGACAAATACAGCTTAATCAGCTGGCATCTTACATTGATTGTAACATGACAAATACTTTAGATTTCATCACAAACAAGACGGAGGCAGTTTAAAAAAAAAAACCCTGAGAATATGTTTTAGAACTATTCAGACTAGAACTCTGATTAGACCTCTTTTCTTCTAAATTATATTCAAAAGCAAGATTCTTACTTTTCCTATTCTTATGAACTGAATGTCTTCTAGTCTTCTACAATGACATCATTTTCTAGCCATTTCCATGTTTCAAAGATATTAATTTCAAGGTATCTGACAACAATAGAAGTGCAAATACATAAGAACCAAGAAATCTTCTCTTTTACTTAACAGACTATAGGGAGTCTGTGACACTCCCTTCAATAATATGCAGTAGCAGAGATAAATGTCATTGAAACTTAACATTCCTATTCATATATCAATAGCCAAACACTTTATTTTCTCATTTTAATGTTCTTAGAAGTGTAACAGTTGCTCATTACTCTATTCCTAGTGCTTAAAAAATCTTTGTAGAAAGAAAATTTAATAGACAACAAGTGAATGAATAAATATTGAATATTTTCAGACCTCTTGAAAAGGAGTGAGACACAGTCATTACCTAAATGCCAAAACTGTCATGTTAAATTTCTTGGTTAGGATAGTAATTATGAGTGAGAATATACTGAATGGTACATAAACTTAGAAAGATATTATCTAGGTCATTTATCTCTCATAAATGACATCTGATATCTTGCCTATATTTTTACAAGAGAATAAAGCATTAGCCTAAAATTTTGCTGGATATACTGGGAACTCATGAGATGCCCAGTTTTACATAACTATTGAGGTATGTCTGTACAATTTTCAAAAATTAAAAAATCATACTGCTTTCAACAACCATACCCTCTAGAGGTTTGTAAGAATTCCTTCTCTGCTCACTCATTGTTTATTCTCTCATTTTCACTAATTGCAGCAACTATTTATACAGCTTTTGCTTCCCATTACTACCTCTCACCCACATCTACTTACAGAATAATAGGCCACAGTTGAATTGAAAAAAATTTTCATAAGCAACATCCTACCAAGTTTTCTTACTGGCATATCAACCATGAATATTTCCAATGTGGTCTGAAAAATTCTTTTTTTCACTTCAATTTTATGACTTCGTCTCATTTTGTTGTCGTATAAATGATACACTTTTAAAAAAGCATTATGGTTGAATATGAGAAACTACACAGCAATAAGTTTTAATTCCATATTTTCCCATTTTATTCACTGTTTCCTTTATTAATCTGAATAACACATAAGCATATGAATTAAGAGCTCTCACAGAAGTTACAGTTACATCAGGGCCTACTACTGGCTGAAGCTTTATGGTTTTGTTAACAGCACAGAGGCAAAACAATTTTTATGACAACTAATTGCATATAAGTATGATATATAAATGATTTGAGTCATTTCCAATTTTGCTGGCTCTATTTCCACCAGTTAAAATAACTCCCGAAAGCCTGGGACTTGCTATAGCATCTACTGTATTCCAATAAGGAGAACAATATTACAGATATCCTTTCTGGTTGTTCTTTATAGACAAAATGAATGATTTTTACTTATTAAGCTGTCAACAATATTTTACATATGAATAATTTACTAGAATGATGTTAATTATTTTAATTCTTTTGTCTTATTTATTTTTATTTTAAAAGAAAAATAGTCTTCAAAACAGAAATCTAGCTAGGAGTTATTTAAATTACTACATACTTAAAGAATGACCTACTACTGACTTAACTTTCTACTTATGCAAGATGCTTGTTCAAGAGCCAGGAAATACTGACAATTTACCCAACTGCTAACCCAGATGTAAATTTTATCATCATGTAAATTTTAAATGTGCCAAAGTATTCCTCTGGTGGTTCAAATGGTAAAGAACTTGTCTGCAATGCAGAAGACTGGGGTTTGATACCTGGGTTGGGAAGATCCCCTGGAGAAGGGAATGGCTATCTACTCCATATACTTGCTGAAAAATTCCATGGACAGAGGAGCCTGGTGGGCTATAGTCCATGAGGTTGCAAAGAGTCGAATATGACTAACACTTTCACTTTTTCATGTATTTCCAACTATGAATCACCTCTTTTCTAAAGTCATTTAAACTCACACAATAGAGCTAGTCTTGAACTTGAGGCACATGATTAAAATACATATTCAAGAACTACATATTTCCTCACTGCAACAGAAAGAAACTTGAAAGAAGAATATTTGGAGTGAAGGAGGGGTAAATGTGGGTGTGGAAACTCATGGCTCTTATTACTGTTACTGTTATCATTGCAGTTGTAAACTTTAATGATAAAATCAGTATCAAATAACCAATGTATTCAATTTATCATTTTACTCATATGTACAAATGAAATGTTATTTCTCTTCTTTTCCTTTTAGAATACTAAAAAGTACTTTGGAAATAGTGTTCTATAATTTTCCTATTTCAGTATTATTCACTTCCCTCAAACTGTACAGTTTCTTAAGAAAGAAAATCTAAATAATCATAGAATATCTTTCTTTTTCCCATAAATTTAGGAAATAGATATTCCCTAATATAGGGGAAAGAGTGGAAACAGTGTCAGGCTTTATTTTTTGGGGCTCCAAAATCACTGCAGATGGTGATTGCAGCCCTGAAATTAAAAGACACTTACTCCTTGGAAGGAAAGTTATGACCAACCTAGATAGCATATTCAAAAGCAGAGACATTACTTTGCCAACAAAAGTCCGTCTAATCAAGGCTATGGTTTTTCCAGTAGTCAGGTATGGATGTGAGAGTTGGACTGTGAAGAAGGCTGAGCACCGAAGAATTGATGCTTTTGAACTGTGGTGTTGGAGAAGACTCTTGAGAGTCCCTTGGACTGCAAGGAGATCCAACCAGTCCATTCTAAAGGAGATCAGTCCTGGGTGTCCATTTGAAGGACTGATGCTAAAGCTGAAACTCCAATACTTTGGCCACCTCATGCAGAGTTGACTCATTGGAAAAGACTCTGATGCTGGGAGGGATTGGGGGCAGGAGGAAAATGGGACAACAGAGGATGAGATGGCTGGATGGCATCACTGACTCAATGGAATTGAGTCTGAGTGATCTCCAGGAGTTGGTGTTGGAGAGGGAGGCCTGGCGTGCTGCAATTCATGGGGTTGCAAAGAGTCGGACATGACTGAGTGATTGAACTTAACTGAATATAAAAAGAAGTTCTGGAGACTAACTCTTTTTAAAAGGCATCTCTTTGATTCAGCTTTCAAATTGTGGTAAAAAGTTTGAAACATTTCACTGAAGTGCTTATTACTTTAAGATTTGAGGAAAAACAATTTCAAATTTTTGCTCCAGTGTGAATTTTCATTGTATCTACCACAAAATGAGCCAAATACTACTTTTCATTTTAATCTCATAGTTTTTGAAAACCTAGAGAGTAGGAAATATAGTTGTTTAGTGGGAGGATAGACAATAAAAGTAGATTTATGATGTCAAGAACTCAAGAGCTTAAGACCAAAGCTAAAAGACATAAGAAGTGAAAAAAACAAATGATACCAACATCCCGTCCTAGCTAATAGGACATAGATTGCATAATTGTTTAATCAAGTAGATTAAGAACTGTACACCCTTGAGTCTGCTGTTATGTTTGTTATACCTTTTAGCAAGTAAAATGAACAATAACAGCATCACATAATTTCTTGAGTTACATAACATGTTTGGGTTCCTTAAATTACTTTAAGTTTTTACCACAATTGTTCTCAAATGATAGCTTTAATTGTTTTGTTCTTTCTTCACTGAATTCTCTTAATACTCAGATACACCACGAAAATAAAACCAAAAATCATACCTTTAATTTTTGTAGTATCTTTTTTATTTTAATTTAAAATTTGATATTTAAAAACTTACATGTTCAAATGTAAAAATGGAATACTGAACTAGAAAATAATGGCTGAAGCATAAATTTGGGATTGTTGTTTTCAGCATAGTTTGACACCTCAGAGTATTTTATGGATTCTCAAAAAATAAATAAATAAAAACACTTGCCTAGGGTTACATTCCCACTCTTGCATTTAAGACCTGTGTATCCTTAATCTCTCTGATTCTGTTTCCATATTTATAAATTGCAGATTATTACTGTTTTACTAGCATTGTTTTCCAGTTCCTTACGATGAAAGATGTAGATCACAGCAGTAGCATACATAAATCTAGTGAACTGTTTAAGGAATAGTACTGATTTAGATACTAGTTATTGGATATAATTTGATGTTTATTTAAAATTATGTTTCATTGTGAGGATATACAATCAAGGTGAAATGTGACCTTTTGAATACTGCAAATGAGACAGTCTAATAACTTCATAAGACAATGCAAATGATTGAGATATATTACTCATTTAGTCTTTTATTACATTTACACTATGATATCTAAACTTTTTATTTGCATTGATAAAAAACAATATGTTTCCTATATTTGCATCTATGATAAAAAACATTTTTGAAAGAATGTGTGAGGATTTTAAGCAATGTGATATTTACTACAAAACATTTAAAAATATGAGCATGTATGAAGGTGAAAGCAAACAAAGGGGGATAAAACAAGATATCAAAACCACCATGGAACATCCAAAATTACCTGATTACCTGATTCACTGTGAGATACCTAACTTCAAATATTTGCCACTTAAGTACTGTTACAACCATTTGATGTGGAAAATATGGAATTAGCAGATTGTGTAAAACATGTGAAATCTTATCTCATTACAGAGATACATGCTACAGATAGTTCTAGACAGAATTTTCAAAACTGGATAGTATTCTTATTTTCAATTATAAAAGCAATTTTAATGAGCTAGGAAGAGTTGGATGAAATAAACTCACAGATAAAACAACTCAGAACTTGATTGTATTTTAATAGGATAAAAACTCAAAAACTGGCATAATGTATCACTGACTGTTACAAACAAAGGAAGTGTGAGTAATTCTCGGGGAGAACATGAACACAGTCTAGCTGCCTTGGTCTTTTGGCTTTCTCATCTTCGCTGTTTAACTCTCTTCTCCCCACACTGCAGCCTTGAAACTCTTTCCAGGTGGTAGCTGGGGCAATAGTAAAAGTTACTTTGTTTATCTCAAATGATCACATATATAAAACTGGTAGGCATAAAATTCAGCTCTTACTGATGTCTAATAAAAGTGGAATGTCTTTCTCATTAAGAACATACTCAATAATACATATATACAATTATAAGTGCACCACATGTTCATTTTCCTTTTTGTTAAGAATTGCACATTAATTAATTAGCTTGACATAGAATTTGATAGTTCTAAGAGCTAAGAACTTTTTACTCATGATAAATGATGTTATGTTGCATCAAATAATTTTATATGAATAAACAATATTTGTAGACTCAAAAAAAAAAAAAAAGAATTGCACAAAATAATTTTTATTATACCGTGTCTGTGTGTGTGTGAAATTTGTACCAGTATTAAAAACAAGACTATGCTCTTGGAGTGCTTCAGGCTTGGACTCAGACTTCGGAAGCTCCTCTCTCACTTCAAGCAGAAAGTGAAAGTGAAGTCATTCAGTCAGGCTGGACTCTGCAACACCATAGACTGTAGCCTACCAGGCTCCTCCGTCCGTAGAATACTAGAGTGGGCTGCCATTTCCTTCTCCAGGAGATCTTCCCTACCCAGGGATTGAACCCAGGTCTCTTGCATTGTGGGCAGACGCTTTACTGTCTGAGCCACCAGGGAAATCTTCAAGTGCTTATATATGGAGAAAATTTAGTAGAGGTTTTCTAGAATTTGATAATAATTCTAATTTTACCAATAACAAGTAGTGAAGCTGAAACTTCTAAATTAAAAAAAAAAGAATTCATCAGCATATTAAAAATTTTATAGCATGGGCAAGTTGAATTTATCTGTGGAATGCAAGGATAAGTCAATACATATTGACTGCATTAACAGAATGAAGAAAAATACCACACGCACATGTAATCACTGCAATTGATTCAGAAACAACTGACAAAATTCCAGATCTTTGCATGATGGAAGCACTCAAAATCTAACAATAGAAGAGAGTAACCTGAACATAATAATAATAAAAACAGTAAAAAGTCACAGCAAACTTCATACCCATGGTGAAATATAGAAAGCTTTTCCTCTTAGATCATGAGCAAGAGAAGCATGTCTGGTTTCACCACTTCTATTTAACATGGTAGTGGAAGTTCTACCAGAGAAATTAAGTAAGATAAAGACATAAACAGTATCCAAACTGGGAAAGAAGGAGTAAAAGTATCTCTGACCACAGATGCTTTTATCTTATATACAGAAAACGCTATAGACTCCATCCAGAAGATCTGAATTAATAAGCGAATTTGTCAAAGTAGCAGCCCACAAGGCCAAGCTAGAAAAATAAGTTTCATTTCTGTTACAAAACCAAATAATAGTCTGAAAGCAAATTAAAAAATCAACTCCACTTACAATAGCATCAAAAATAATTAATATTTATGAATTAACTAAGAAGATAATAGACGCTTACTCCTTGGAAGAAAAGTTATGACCAACCGTCTAGTCAAGGCTATGGTTTTTCCTGTGGTCATGTATGGATGTGAGAATTGGACTGCGAAGAAGGCTGAGCGCCGAAGAATTGATGCTTTTGAACTGTGGTGTTGGAGAAGACTCTTGAGAGTCCTTTGGACTGCAAGGAGATCTAACCAGTCCATTCTGAAGGATATCAGCCCTGGGATTTCTTTGGAAGGAATGATGCTGAAGCTGAAACTCCAGTACTTTGGCCACCTGATGCGAAGAGTTGACTCATTGGAAAAGACTCTGATGCTGGGAGGGATTGGGGGCAGGAGGAGAAGGGTACGACAGAGGATGAGATGGCTGGATGGCATCACTGACTCGATGGAGGTGGGTCTGAGTGAACTCCGGGAGTTGGTGATGAATCGCATGCTGCGATTCATGGGGGTGGCAAAGAGTCGGACATGACTGAGTGACTGGACTGAACTGAACTGAAGAAGATAATTATGAACAAAGAAAACTATACAACATTGATAACATAAATAATTTAAACAATTAAATTATATATCATTTAAATAAATTAGATACATGGAAACTCGTTGCCCATAAACAGGAGAATAACTAAATCAATGTTGCTGTATTCAAAGAATAGAAAATTATATAGTGATCAAACAGAACAAATTATAGCTACACATAATAATATGGATACTTCTCACAATCATAATACTAAGTAAAAGATTTAGGACAGATTACTTCTGTATGATTTCATTTTATGTAAATATTTAACTCATACAAATATGGAAAAAAAGCCAAGGAATAACATGCAGTTAGAACCATAATTACTTTGGGGGGAAAGAGGAGTTCCTAATTTGGAATATAGAAATAGTAGTTTTCTGCATGGCAAAGCTTCAGGTCATGCTTGGTGGTTGGTAAAATGAAAACCTACTTTAAAAGAAAAAAATACATTCTAATTTGCTTTTTTCTTTATAGAATTTATCTATGTTATTTTCTCACTCTTTAAGAATTAAATAGGAAATATTTTTTAAGCGGTGTAAGCAAAAAAAAAAAGAACATTATGAGAGATAATCTTAGAGTTATAAATAACAGGTCAAAAATTTTAAATACAATAAGAACTTCAGAAAGAAATAATAGTAGGAGAGGGAGATGAAAGATCATTTACTTAAAGTGAAGGAAGTTACAAGCCTTTCAGTCAAACAGCAGATCACAAAACTACAAGTCAAATCTTAGCTCCTGCCTTGGCACAGGGGCCTCTTAAAGAGAAAACAGAAATAAGTCCAAGAAAGGGTAGGCAATACTGGGTGCTGAGTGACTGAAAAAGAAGTACTGACCATAATTTATAAACATTCTCCCTGCTTATTTATAGAAATAAAAGGTAGAGAAATTCCTGGTCCTGGGGGATGCGGGCGTGTGTGAGGAGGGACCTGCCTGAGATTAGGTGACAATATCAGCCAAATAACAACTTTAATCTCCCCTTATAGAGGAGCCTGGCAGGCTTCTGTCTATGGGATTGCACAAAGTCGGACACGACTGAAGCGGCTTAGCATAGCTTCTCACTTCCCTTACTCCATCTCTGGAGAAACCAAAACCTTGGGATAGGTGTCATGTTAAACAGCATTGTCTCATGAAAATTAGAGTTTTGTAGTAGATTTTTTTGTTTTTTGTTTTTTTTACTGTAAAAGTTTGAGCTTTTGGTGGTTATGGACTTATATAGTTGGTTCTGTGCACTAACATCTGAAATATATTAATAGTAGATTTTTAAAAATATAATTTTGTTAAAATACCTAAGTTACTGATATGGTTGTGAAGGAGATAAAAAATAGGCCAACTCTATATATGTCACTCTGGAGTAAGGACTAATTTGAGCTGAAGACATTTGAGAATCAACAAATGCAGGGAGAGACTTTCACCAAACCCCTTTGTCTGCCTTAAAACAGAATCTACCATACAAAAAAAAGAGAAGAAAAAATTGTCTTAAATCCCTTCACTGAGAATTTCACCTACCAGATAAGGTTAACTTTTATCACAGGAGAGGAAATGTCTTGATATGGAGAGTCACCAGACCAAGACAGATATTGTCACAAACTATCATATCTTCCATCTATTCTCTTAAGAGCCCATTTATCTTTCCTAAAAATCATTTTTTCTTCCGTATGTAACCTTTCTCTCAGTCTGTTTCCCTTACTAAAAAATAATAAATATTTATGCCTTTTCTCCTAGTAATCTGTTTTTGGTTTTACAGGCCTTTTAAATTCTGAACCTAAGAGAATCTATCATTGTTGTTTAGTCACTAAATCATGTTGGTCTCTTTTGTGACCCCATGAACTGCAGTCTGTCAGGTCCTCTGTCCATGGAATTTCCCAGGCAAGAATACTGGAGTGGGTTGCCCCTTTCTTCTCCAGGGGATCCTCCCAACCCAGGGATTGAACCTGCGTCTCCTGCATTGGCAGGTGGATTCTTTACCACTGAGCCACCTGGGAAGCCCCAAGAGAAAAAGTTTTTCATCTGCTACAATTAAAAATTCTAAATAATGATAAAAATAATGAATAAATTATTTATGTCATAACTGATAAACCATTTTGCATACAAGTTTTGCTTATAGTTGTATATTCTTTTCTGAGTTACTCAGCAAAAGTAATTTCAGCCAGCATGTTTTGCATTACTTTTGCTTTATGGAATAATGGTTTCCAAGTGTAATCTAATTATTTCACCTTAATGACTTCAAATTTGTGGATACATTTTACAAAATAGAAATTGTGATTATACTAGAATTTATGAAAATATAATTTTATCAACTCATGCTAAATCATTTCTTTAATTACAGCTGGGTTAACCATATGCTTAACTCCATAAATGACACAATAATTTAATGATGAGCAATAGTGCTTGTTATAGAGACCTATGAGAATGAAACACAAGAGGCAACTTTGAAAGAAGAAAAAGACCATTTGGCTAAACTTTAATTAACACTTAACATAACAAATGCCAATGAGTCCTGGCAGTAATTGAGTATATTTCACTGATAAGTATTAATACCCTGAATACAACTTTACTCTAGTTGAGCTTTTCAAATCTGAATTAGCTACTGTCTGTTCTAAATTCCAAACTGTTTATTGCCTATAGTTCTTTTCCTCCACTCTATATTCAACTATTATTTTAAAATTACAATTAAGGATATGAGAACTCCCTTTTAAGTTCTGTGAACATGATATAAAAAAACTTCTGATATAAGTGTCCAGTTAGGTGACAAGTACTATAACATGTTATTAAAAAAATGGCACTGTCTTTGAAGATAGATATGGGATGCTTCACCATCTACCTCATGTTATCCCAGGCAAAAATTCTAATCATTCTAATGCCACTGTTCTCATCTATAACTGAACTAATCATCAACTAGCAGAGCTCCTTATAAAATGTTGGCATCATGATTACTACCAAAAATAAATGCATTGGAAACAGTAAATTTGGTTCCTCTATGTTTATTCACTCACATGTCTTCATAGATTTACATATTATTACTTCAATTTCATTATCCCTTATTTGAAAAAACACTTGAAATCTAGCTGTGTTTTGGATTTCAGGTTCTAAATTAGATGATGCTGTTAGCAGAGTCTGGAAGAGCACCTAGTGTCCATCATATTGAAACATATAATTATTTATACCAAGAGTAATAAATAGACAATAAATCATCCGATCTCTTTTTAGGTTATTCTTTGTACAAAATTCATTTGCTGCAAAATAAAAAAAGATATCATTTGGGGCTTTATGAATTTCAGAATTGTGAATAAATATGGTAGCTATATGCTTTATTTCAAACTGAGACACTTTTGACAGTAAAAATGGTTATGCCAGGACCACAACTGATTCATAAGTTTGTCCCAGTAAGAAGGGATAGTCATAAATAAAGACTGAGGAACTGATTGATAAAGCATTGTTCTTGGCATTTTGGAAGTACTAATGGTGTATTATGTTTGTTTAGTTACATTATTTATTTTCCTGTCTACTTGTTTATTTATACTACAGCCTGGTTTGTTTAAACAAATAAATGAATGACAAAGTGATTTACTTCTTATAGGTTGGAATCTAAAGACAAATCTGAGTTTGAATTATTGCCTTGCCTATTGCTACATATGTGACACTGGCAAGTTACTATGACTATGTATTGGTTTCCTATAAAATACAGGTTAAAACACTATCAACTTCATAGGATTGTTTTGAAGACCAAATGAGATAATATATACTAAGACCTTACTGAAATATCTCCCAATAAATACACTCAAAATATGAAGACGAAGTAACAGTATCCTACTTTTCTATACCCGACCCTGATGCTGGGAAAGATTGAAGGCAAGAGAAGGGGACAACAGAGGATGAGATGGTTGCACGGCATCACTGACTTGATGGACATGAGTTTGAGCAAGCTCCAGGAGTTGGTAATGGACAGGGAAGCCTGGCATGCTGCAATCAATGGGGTCGCAAAGAGTTGGACATGAGTGAGTGACTGAACTGACTGAAAGCAACACAAAGCAAAATATAAATTTCAAATGTATAGAAGTAAATTTATTGGATCTACTGTGATCTTCCAAAACTAAATTTCACTTTCCAGGCATATGACTAGATCACACTTTAGTGCAGATTTTGTAACTGTCTTTGAAATTTTATGTGGCCATTTGATTTTATGGCCAATGGAAGATAAGTAGAAGAGCACGTGCCACTTCTGAGCAGAAGGCTTTAAGAGACAGTATATGGTTTGTTACCTTCCTATCCCATGACATGATGACTAATGATGCTCCAGACCTAGAAGTTATGTTAGATTAAGTTAATACTAGTTAAGTCCCATGACAGAGTAGCAGATAAACCTTTGTTTTAAGCCTAGAAGATTTGGAAGTTGCTTCCTTCTAGAATATAGACTAGCAGTGCATGATAGATATATATGTGTGTATATATATACACACATATATTTATACACATATGGAGAAGGCAATGGCACCCCACTCCAGTATTCTTGCCTGGAGAATCCCATGGACGGAGGAGCCTGGTAGGCTGCAGTCCATGGGGTCGCTAAGAGTTGGGCATGACTGAGTGACTTCACTTTTGTATTTCACTTTCATGCATTGGAGAAGGAAATGGCAACCCACTCCAGTATTCTTGCCTGGAGAATCCCAGAGACAGAGGAGCCTGGTGGGCTGCCGTCTATGGGGTCGCACAGAGTCAGACACGACTGAAGCGACAGCAGCAGCATCGAGTGAAGACAAAGTCATCCTGGATTAGGCTGAGCCTTAATTCAGTGAGTTAATGCAATAAATTAATCATATTCTCAAAAGAAAAGGGAAGGAAAAGAAAGGAAGGAAGGGAGGAAAAAAAAGGGGAAAATGTGGAGATAAATTATTTTAAAGAGCAGTGTTAGAGAATAGAGAAAATACAGTTAGAACATTTATCCCTAGGAACAGCAGATAAAACAAAATAACCCCTTGTTTTCTCACTTTGATCATCACTATGACAAACAGATTATCAATGAACTGCCTAGTATGATCTATAAAAGTTCACCTCAGATTTTCTAGTACTATCTAGTCTAATCAAATGAGCTAACCACTAGTAGTTCAAATGACATTACTTTTCAAAGTAACTTTGGATTCTACTGATTTAAGAATGTTCTCTTTTATATAATGATTTTCATTGTCTAAGAGACACTGACAAA
Organism: Budorcas taxicolor; assembly: GCF_023091745.1. NCBI lineage: Eukaryota > Metazoa > Chordata > Mammalia > Artiodactyla > Bovidae > Budorcas > Budorcas taxicolor. The sequence continues at coordinate 66,992,366 of NC_068923.1, read as the reverse complement.
TTTCAAAATATGTCTTCTTCTCCTACACCTAATTTTCCCCCCATTGAAAGCCCACTCAATTTGGCCCACTTGACTCATATCTCACTATAAATGTAAGAACATCATCTTAAATTGATTGCTAGGTTTGAATGTTTAAATGTTGAATGTAATATTTTCACGGAAATATTTTATATTCATTCCACAACCTCTGACTTTTGGCTTTTTATTAATCCATGTTAAAATAGTTCAGTTCAGTGAGGATATTTTAATATTTTAAAAAATATCAGATCATTGATTAATATCATTTTAATAGAGGTCAAAATTTCCATTTTTGTCCTTTACCACACACAGAACACCAATTTATCAAAAAAGGTTTGCCAGGGTCAAGGATTTTTTTTAAATCCCTGTGCTGGGATTTTGTGTTTTTTTAACCCCATCCCATTGTCCCTCTGCTCTTTAAACGTTATAAGCCAACAGTGTTTTGAGGAGGAGGTTTTTTACAACTTTGCACAATTTTGCCAAGGCAGTGGAGTTGTATATTCAGTATAGAGTAGGATCCTATAAAAACTGCCTCAGAAGATAGATTTTGTAAGGTTCATTTTCAAGAAGATGGGTCTAACTTGCTGCTTGAAACTGACAATTCTGTGCCTAGTTGAGCATGCAGTTACACTTGAACACACTGCAGCATTTTCATCTAGTATCTTAGACAGCATGAAGCCCCAGGGCACTGAGCAGGTTAGGAGCAGTGTAAGAAACTCTGGCAAAATCTTGACAGTCTGGATTGATTTGCACTCCAGTTACTACTCCAATTCTGCATTTTTTGCCTTTTTTATATCAGCATGCTATTAATCCAAAAGCAATAAAGTCAAGATTAATAAACTAAAATATTATCTTCTAGAAGGCAATGGCACCCCACTCCAGTACTCTTGTCTGGAAAATCCCATGGATGGAGGAGCCTGGTAGGCTACAGTCCATGGGGTCGCTAAGAGTCAGACACGACTGAGAGACTTCACTTTCACTTTTCACTTGCATGCATTTGGAGAAGGAAATGGCAACCCACTCCAGTGTTCTTGCCTGGAGAATCCCAAGGACAGGGGAACCTGGTGGGCTGCCATCTATGGGGTCGCACAGAGTCGGACACGACTGAAGCGACTCAGCAGCAGCATAGAATAAATATTTAAGATTTGTGTATTTCCATATACTTTCTTATTGTTTAAACCTGTAAAATGGACTCAGCAGTATACGTAAAAATTTGGTGAACTTTTCAATTCTTGAAATTTAGGTAGCAGTAACAATGAGTCCACATGAGATTTTGTAATAGAAAAAGAGACTGTATTTCACTTCTGCATCACAACTGACAAAATGATATGTCATTTGACATGTAGGCTCATTTGTTTAGTGGTAGCTGCTAACCCACAATGCATTTGATTGTCCTCTGGAACTTGATAAAGTGTTTTAATTCACTGAATGAAAGTTATAATAGTTATTACAGTGTTTCTTATATATTTAGCTATTTTAAATTTAAAGAAAAGGACTTCTCCTTAAACGTAGAAAAGTAATCACAAAAAATTATATCCAATCTGTCATGAAATTTTGCTAATAGTAATATAAGGAAAGAAATAAAAATGATATCAATCCTCATGGACAAAGAGAAAGGGGGAGGGAATGAGAGTAGAGATGTCAATACATTTTGGAAGATCAGGTGAGCAGATAGAAAATTGGTAACTGGCTTATCAGAGTGAAAAATGCAACTTCAGTGCTCATAGAAGGCAATATCAAGAAGAAAGCTGATTCTTTTTGTGGAATCCCAGAAAAGCTTAGCAATGAGTGACACTAAGAACCTTAGAAGGTGAAGATAAAGTGTGGTTATGAAATGGATCATTGCGTGAGAACTTGTGAAAAAAGGAGCTAAACACTAAATCTCCACCACCTTACCTGCAAATTCATTGAGCTACTCTGTCAATGTGCGTGTGTGCTCAGTAGCCCGCCAGCTCCTCTGTCAATGGAATTTTCCTGGCAAAAATACTGGATAGGTTGCCATTTCCTCCTCCAAGGGATCTTTCTGATGCATGGATAGAATCTGCATCTGCTGTGGCTGCTGCACTGGCAGCTGAATTCTTTAGCACTGAGAAACCCATACAACACTCTTGAAATACCAGGAAATCATTGCTTAAGGATGACTGATAAACAAAACAAAACAAAACTTAGGACTCAGGGAAATCAGGGGCAAAGATACAAGTGTTTCCATGGCAGCTTCATATGAAAGCATCATCATCATCACAATGTATATACATTTTTGTAACACAAGTCTACTAATGAGAAAAATGTAATTTATTGGGGGGTAATATTTCACAAAAGGAGAAGAGTGTGGCAGAAGATGAGATGGTTAGATAGCATCACCAATTCGATGGACATGAGTTTCAGCAAACTCCAGGAGATAGTGAAGGACAGGGAAGCCTGGCATGCTGCAGTCCAGGGGATGCAAAGAGTCAGACACGATTGAGCGACTGAACAACAATATTTCACTTAACTGGAGTTCAAAGTCCTTGTCCCTTATCATCAAAATCCATTGTAAAAGTTCATCAACACTAATCTCTAATGAGATTTTATGTATTTCATTTTTTGAAACATTTTGAAAGTGTTATTTTGCATAGATACTGCCAATTAATGTTACAAATTTACAAGTATATTATCTTTTAAACCTTTATTTTGAAATATATAGAATCACAAACAATTGCAAAAATAGTAGAGTTCCTGTGTAACTTTCTCACATATTACTCCAATAGCAACACTTCATACTGCTCTCTTTGACCTAAAAAGTGGAAGGACTGGGGAAGCGGGGGGCTGGGAAATTAGCTTTTGTGTCGTGCTGTGTGCTGTGCTTCGTCTCTCAGTTGTGTCCAACTCTTTGTGACTCCACGGACTGTAGCTGGCCAGGCTCCTCTGTCCACAGGATTCTCCAGGCAAGAATACGGGAGTGGGTTGCCATGCTCTCCTTCAGGTGATCTTCCCAACCCAGGGATCAAACCCAGGTCTCCCACGTTGCAGGTAGATTCTTTACCATCTGAGCCACCAGGGAAGCCCAATAGACCTTTGTCCTAAAATACTCATGTCTACTCTTAGGAAACTACACATTAACATAGATATTAGAACTTACCAATACGTTTTCAGTTCTCTGGGATAAAGGCCAAGAGTATGATAGCTAGATTGTTAGTAAGCATATAATTAGCATTTTGAGAAATATTTCACTATATTCCAGGGCAGATGTACCTTTTATATGAGAGGTTCTGTTTTTCTGAATTCTCACATAATTTGTTACTGTGACAAATTCAGAAAGTATATGATATCTCATTATGGTTTACATTTCCATTTCCCTAATGTCTAACAATATTGAATCTCTGTGTGCTTTTTTTAAAAAAAATTGAAGTGTAGCTGATTTACAATAGTATATTAGTTTTAGGTGTACAACACAGTGATTGAGTATTTTTATAGACTATACTCGATCATGTGCTTATTTGATATCAGTATGTTCTTTTTGCTGAAGTATACTGATGTCTTTTGTTCATAATCTGATTGCATTGTTTGCTTTTTTACTGTTAATTTTTAGAGTTCTTTATTCATTCTAGATCTGAGTCATTGGACAAATAAGTGGTTTGCAAATAATTTCCCCAGTCTTAGTTTGCCTTTTCATCCTTGTAATGAAGTCTTTTTCAAAGTATAGGTTTTAATTTTGATGAAGTCCAGTATATCAAGTTATTTTATGTATTATGAAAATTGAAAGGGAAAGTCACTCAGTTGTGCTTGACTCTTTGTAACCCCATGGACTGTCACCAGCCAGGCTCTTCCATCCATAGAATTCTCCAGTCAAGAATATTGGAGAGGGTGGCCATTGCTTTCTTCATGGCATTTTCCCAGTCCAGGGACCGAAGCCCGGGTCTCCTGCAGTGCAGGCAAATTCTAAATCATCTGAGCCACGAGGGAAGTCTTTAATGCAATAGAAAAAATTTAATACAGAGAAATTTCAATTAAATAGTTGGGAGAACAGAAGAGGGCATTGTCACATTCTGCAACAGTCAGTTCAGTTCAGTACAGTTCAGTTCAGCAGTTCAGTTGTATCTGACTCTTTCCATGGACTGCAGTACACCAGGCCTTATGTCCATCACCAACTCCCAGAGCCTACTCAAACTCATGTCCATTGAGTCAGTGATGCCATCAGACCATCTTATCCTCTGTCATCCCCTTCTCCTCCGGCCTTCAGTTTTTCCCAGCATCAGGATCTTTTCAACTGAGTCAGTTCTTCAGATCAGGTGGCCAAAGTATTGGAGCTTCAGCTTCAACATCAGTCCTTAAAATGAATATTCAGGGCTGATTTCCCTTAGGATTGACTAGATGAATCGCCTTGCAGTCCAAGGGACTCTCAAGAGTCTTCTCCAACACCACAATTCAAAAGCATCGATTCTTTGGCCCTCAGCTTTCTTTATAGTGCAACTCTTACATCCACATATGAATACTGGAAAAACCATAGCTTTGACTAGACAGACCTTTGTTGGCAAAGTAATAACTCTGCTTTTTATTATGCTGTCTAGGTTGGTCATAGGTTTTCTTCCAAGGAGCAAGCCTCTTTTAATTTCATGGCTGCAGTCACCATCTGCAGTGATTTTGGAGCCCAAAAAAATAAAGTCTGACACTGTTTCCACTGTTTCCATATCTATTGCCATGAAGTGATGGGACTGGATCCCATGATCTTAGTCTTCTGAATGCTGAGTTTTAAGCCAACTTTTTCACTTTCCTCTTTCACTTTCATCAAGAGGCTCTTCAGTTCTTCTTTGCTTTCTGGCATAAGGGTGGTGTCACCTGAATATCTGAGGTTATTGATATTTCTCCTGGCAATCTTGAGTCCAGCTTGCGCTTCATCCAGCCAGCATTTTGCATAATGTACTCTGCATAGAAGTTAAATAAGCATGCTGACAATATACAGCCTTGACATACTCCTTTCACACTTTGGAACCAGTACATTGTTCAATGCCCAGTTCCAACTGTTGCTTCCTGAGCTGCATATAGGTTTCCCAAGAGGTAGGTCAGGTGGTCTGGTATTCCCATGTCTTAAAGAATTTTCCACAGTTTGTTGTGATCCACACAGTTAAAGGATTTTGTGTAGTTAATAAATCAGATGTTTTTCTGGAGCTCTCTTGCTTTTTTGATGATCCAACAGATGTTGACAATTTGATCTCTGGTTCCTTTGTCTTTTGTAAATCTAGCTTGAACATCTGGAAGTTCTCATTTTACATCCTGTTGAAACCTTGCTTGGAGAATTTTGAGCATTACTTCGCTACTGTGTGAGATGAGTGCAATTGTGTGGTAGTTTGAACATTCTTTGGCATTGCCTAATTCAGGGTTAGAATTAAAACAGAACCTTAACAGCCCTGTGGCCACTGCTTAATTTTCCAAATTTGCTGGCATATTGAGTGCAGCACTTTTACATCATCTTTTAGGACATGAAGTAGCTCAGGTGGAATTCCATCACCTCACCTCCACTAGCTTTGTTCGTAGTGATGCTTCCTAAGGCCCACTTAACTTTGGACTTCAGGATGTCTGTTTCTAGGTGAGTGATCACACTATCTTGGTTATCTAGGTCATTAAGATCTTTTCTGTTTAGTTCTTCTGTGTATTTTTGCCACCTCTTCTTAATATCTTCTGCTTCTGTTTGGTCCATACAATTTCTGTCCTTTATTGTGCCCATCTTTGCATGAAGTGTTCCCTTGGTATCTCTAATTTTCTTGAAGAGATCTTTAGTCTTTCCCATTCTATTGTCTTCCTCTATTTCTTTGCATTATTCACTTAAAAATGTTTATTGTCTCTCCTTGCTATTTTCTCGTACTCTGCATTCAGATGCATATATCTTTCCTTTTCTCCTTTGCCTTTAGCTACTCTTCTTTGCTTAGCTATTTGTAAGGCCTCTGCAGACAACCATTTCGCATTTTTGGATTTGTTTTTTGGGGATGGTTTTGTACAATGGTCTGCCTCCTGTACAACATCACAAACTTCCATTCATATTTCTTCAGGCACTCTGTCCATCAGATCTAATCCCTTGAATCTGTCACTTCTACTGTATAATCAGAAGGGATTTGACTTAGGTCACACCTGAATGGTCCAGTGATTTTCCCTACTTTCTTCAATTTAAGTCTGAATTTGCAATAAGGATTTCATGCTCTGTGCCACAGTCAGCTCCAGGTCTTTTTTCTTTTTTTTTTTTGCTGACTGTATAAGATGTGGGTCAACCCTTGGGCCTCAGGCCAAACAACAGAGAGGGAACACAGCCAGCCCATCAAGAGAAAATTGGATTAAAAATTTACCCTGCATGGCCCTGCCCATCAAATCATAACTTAGTTTCTACAGTCAGTATCTCCCATCTGGAAGCTTCCATACAGTCTTTTATCTTTATTCATCAGAGGGCAGAAAGAATGAAAACCACAATCACAGAAAACTAATCAAACTGATCACATGGACCACAGCCTTGTCTAACTCTGTGAAACTGTGAGACATGTGGTGTAGGGCCATCCAAGATGGACAGGTTATTGTGTAGAGTTCTGACAAAATGTGGTCCACTGGAGAAGGGAATGGCAAACCACTTCAGTATTCTTGCCGTGAGAACCCCATGAACAGTGTGAAATGGCAAAAAGATAATGACACTGAAAGATGCACTCCCTAGGTTGGTAGGTGCCCGATACACTACTGGAGAAGAGTGGAGAAGTAACTCCAGAAAGAAATAGGAGATGGAGCCAAAGCAAAAACAACACCCAGTTGTGGATGTGACTGGTGGTGGAAGTACGATACTGAAAAGAATAATATTGCATAGGAACCTGGAACATTAGGTCCATGAATCAAGGTAAATTGAAAGTGGTCAAACAGGAGATGGCAATGGTGAACACTGAGAGTTTAGGAATCAGTGAAGTAAAATGGACTGGAATGGGCAAATTTAACTCAGATAACCATTATATCTACCACTGTGGACAAGAGTCTCTTAGAAGAAATGGAGTAGCTCAAATAGTCAACAAAAGAGTCCAAAATATAGTACTTTGGTGTAATCTCAAAAATGACAGAATGATCTCTGTTCATATCCAAGGCAAACCATTTACTATCACAGTAATCCAAGTCTATGCTTTTATCACTAATGCTGAAGAAGCTGAAGTTGAACAGTAATATGATGACCTACAAGATCTTCTAGAACTAATACCAAAAAAGATGTCTTCTTCATCATAGGGGACTGGAATGCAAAAAATAGGAAGTCAAGACATACCTGGAGTAACAAGCAAGTTTGGCCTTGAAGTATAAAATGAAACAGGGCAAAGGCTAACAGTTTTGCCAAGAGAACAAAACACATAGCAAACACCCTCTTCCAACAGCACAAGATGACTCTACACATGGACATCACCAGGTAGTTAACACTGAAATCAGATTGATTATATTCTTTGCAGCCAAAGATGGAGAAGCTTTATACAGTCTGTGACAATAGACAAGCTGAACAGGAAGAATACAGACTCTTCTTTCCTGGCAAGTTTTCAGCCAATGAAAAGCCATGAATGCTTTGTTTACTATAGCTTTCTTAATTTTCTTTTCCTTTTTATAAGAGTATTCTTTTCTTGCCATGCAGGAACTTACACGTGAACTTTCATGTTTGCAGATCCCAAATTGCAATTCTTTGCTAATCCCAAATAAACCCATTTTTTGCCAGAGAAATATTTGGCAGTCTGTTTATGTCAAGTGAACATTTTTGTTACACATTGGGGATCAGAGAAGATCCTCAAAGCCTTCAGGGCTGGTGAGCAAACAAGTGCTTGCACTCAGCATTTCTCAATCAGCTGCTTCACCTCCTGTGAAGTCCTTGTATTAGCAGCTCCTAACATAAGTCTTGGACATTTTAATAACCTTAACCCAGCTACTCTTATCCCCTTCATCATGGATAAAGTCTCTCAAGACTGCTTAACACTGATGAATGACCTCCTGACTATTCATAGTGATCTGCAGGAAATTCACTTGAGAAATAGTGACTTCTCATGTTTCACCAACAGTTCTTTTTTTAAAAGGAAACAATAGCAAATATTGTTCAGGATATGCTATTGGAACTCCTTTTGATGTTGTTAAGGCAGAATCTTTACTGTGGCTATTTTAGCCCAACAGACTGAATTATATGCAATTACACAGGCCTGTACTTTAGCCAAGGACAGAACTGCCAATATTTATCCTAATAGCAGATATGGTTTTGGAGTAACATGACTTTGGAATGTTGTGAAAGCCGTATGACTACCTTAATTCCAGTAGAAATAAAATTTAAAAAATGGCTCCTATGTCCAAGAATTGCTGGATGCAATATTTTTATCTGCTGCTTTAGCTATTATTAAGCTTCTATGGCATTTTAAACTTGACTCTTGGAAGCTAAGGGTTATTACTTTGCTGACATTTCCACAAGGAATGCTGCCCTTAAAAAGGCCCACAGTGGCCAAAATTCTGTTGTGGTTCAAAGGGATAATTCTCCAAATAATAATTTAGAAAAATCAGCAAGAGAACCCCAATTGGCCTCAGAAAAGGAAAACAAGATTGGAAATTGAACAATTGTAGCTTTGCTAAAAAGAAAAAGCTCTGGTTTGGATCAAATAACAACTACTACTATGAGAGACTCAAAAGTTCCCACTTATCACTGTACATGTATAAAACCAATTTCTCTATATAAAAGCATTCTCCTTGCCTTGCCCTGTGGGGATTTCCATGGTTGCAGACCATAGACTGCAGTTCTCTGCTGGTCCCAAATCAATCTAACTTGCTGGAGAAATTATCTGGCAGTTTATTCATCTCAGGTTAACAATATCATGCTTTTGTTGTTATGCCTAAGAATGCTTCACTTAGTTCTGTGTCATAACGAGTTTATTCCATCTTTATAGCTGAAAGTTTCAGAGTATTTTGTTTTATACTTAAACTTATGTGCATATATATATATATATATATATATATATATATATATATGTTTCCTATAGGAAATCAACCTGTTCAGCCGCCTGATGCAAAGAGCCAACTCATTGGAAAAGACTCTGCTGCTGGAAAGACTGAGGACAGGAAGAGAAGGGGGCGACAGAGGATGAGATGGTTGGATATATTTCCTATAGGAAACCAACCTGAATATTCATTGGAAGGACTGATGCTGAAGCTGAAGCTTCAACATTTTGGCCACCTGATGCAAAGAGCCAACTCATTGGAAAAGACTCTGATGCTGGAAAGACTAAGGACAGGAAGAGAAGGGGGTGACAGAGGATGAGATGGTTGGATAGCATCATTGACTCAATGGACATGAATTTGAATAACCTCTGGGAGATAGTGAAGGACAGGGAAGCCTGGCATGCTTCAGTCCATGGGGGTGCAAAGAGTCAGATACAACTGTGTGACTAAACAACATTAACAAACATATATTCACACACATGCACACACGTCTACCCACCCATACACATATCCCAGAATCCTACTCAGTCCTAAAAAAAGAGGAAATTTTCCAATTTAATCAACATAGATGGACCTTAAGGGCATAAATAAGTTAAACAGAGAAAGAAAAATATAGTTTGATCTCACTTATATGCAGAATCAAGCAAGTTGAACTCGTAGAAATAGAAAACTGAATAATGACTGTCAAGGACTAAGGGAAAGAGAAAACAGGGAGATGCCAATCAAAGGGTACAAACCTCCAATTATAAAAGAAATAATAAGTCCCAGAGATCTAATATACAGCTTGGTGAGTATAGTTAACAGTACTGTATTATAGACTTGCAAGTTGATATGACAGTAAATTTTAAGCACTCTAACTCTCATTGCTATTGCTAAGTCACTTCAGTCGTGTCCAACTCCGTGCAACCCCATAGACGGCAGCCCACCAGGCTCCCCCTGTCCCTGGGATCCTCCAGGCAAGAACACTGGAGTGGGCTGCCATTTTCTTCTCCAATGCATGAAAGTGAAAAGTGAAAGTGAAGTCGCTCAGTCATGTCCGAATTAATAACAACAAAATGGTAATTATGTGATATGAAGGATGAATATTCTTTATGGCGTATTTTAACCATTTAATTGTTAAAGTGTGCATGGTCAATTAGGTTTTGTTTGGTAATGTAAGGCCCTACTGACCACCTCTTAGCAGCTATATAACTTTTACCTTGTAACTAAGGTATTTGTATAACAATTAAAAACTGAAATATTGGCAAATATGAGACAATATTTGTGATGTCAATACATTCAGCTGATTAATAAAATGTATGATTTTTATCCAGATGTTTCAATTCTATAATGTTATATGTCCCTCTGCTGCTGCTGCTGTTAAGTCGCTTCAGTCGTGTCCGACTCTGTGCAGCCCCATAGATGGCAGCCCACCAGGCTCCCCCGTCCCTGGGATTCTCCAGGCAAGAACACTGGAGTGGGTTACCATTTCCTTCTCCAATGCATGAAAGTGAAAAGTGACAGTGAAGGCGCTCAGTCGTGTCCGACTCTTAGCGACCCCATGGACTGCAGCCCACCAAGCTCCTCTGTCCATAGGATTTTCCAGACAAGAGTACTGGAGTGGGGTGTCATCGCCTTCTCCAATATGTCCCTCTATGTCCCTCTAGGTTTCATTTTTGTTGCTATCGTTGTTTGTTTTTTGACTACTGCAATAGTATAAGAAGGACAGAGAAAAATAGAAAAATACAGTGATGAGAGAGTGTAAGAGGAAGAAAGAATCTAAGGCTATAGGAGAGGCTTTAAAAATTATAGCTCTAGAAGAGGTCAGGATAAGATACTGTAATATGTGCTGACCGGTCTTGGTGAACATGAAGTGTAAGAAATTGAGATATGAAAAGAAAAACATAATTAAATATTAACTGCTTAATAAATAGAATGCTTGTGAAATTGTGAGAGTTATATTAAATTCCTGTTAAGGGAATTAAATTTTAAATATACATCCACATCGTATAAAATTTTGAATCTGTAAGTAAATGTCTTAGCTTGATAAATTATTGTTAAAAGCAATTGTGTAAAATCCATGGTTTCACCATGTCACTTTAAAATTTTAAATGTTTCATGTATGAAATAAAGAATTACCCTTTTGAACTTGTTTCTGTAATAATGAGATCTATTATTTTGCTCTTATCAGAGTACATAAATTGCATTGCAATTGTTTCCTTGTTATTATAAACTCTAATCTCAGATTCCTTCTCTGCTTATGAAGTATAAAATTGGATTTCCCAATATTAAAAAATAAATTTTATTGACCTTATATAGTGAATATTAATCACTCAAATGCAGCTCTTGGCATCCAAAATTTAGGCTCCAGTGAAGTGACTTACACTGTCATAGCGTTATTAATTAGTCCATTCACTCACTCATTATTCATCATGGCCCAAAGCAGTTTTGATCCTGGACTATTCTCTCATAGTTGAATAGTTTGGCTAATTGGGGCATGAACTAACCTCCTTAAAGTGTTTTGCATTTGTTTCTGAAGTAAGACAGTAGATTGGATTATTACATTTTTTCCCCAGATAGTCTCAAATCAAAGAGCAAGGCTACATCTGCTTGATTTATGCTTTTGTTTATGTTTTCTAAGCACTATTTAAAGCTCTGTTCTAAAGTTAGAGGAGATACCCTTTTTGTTTGAGCTTGTCTTTATGTATCTAGTTTTTATTTTTTTTCCCCATTTATCAAATGAAAGAATGGAATAGATGATATTTAAGGCTTCCTGGGTGGCTCAGATGGTAAAGAATCCGCCTGTAATTGGGGAGACCTGGGTTTGATCTCTGGGATAGGAAAATTCCTTGGAGGAAGGGAAGGGCTACCCACTCTAGTAGTCTTGCCTGGAGAATTTTATAGACAGAGGAGTTTGGTGGGCTACAGTCCATGGGGTCACAAAGAGTCAGATATGACTAAGCGATTAACACTTAAGGTCTTTTTAACCTCCAATGCTTTATGATTTCGGCAATCTCAATATATCTACTATTTTTATACAAACATATTAATCAATCTATGAACAAAAATAGAAAATTACATTCAGTGTTGTTATTAATGCTGTCAAGTCTTTCTATTTTACTCACAATAAAGTCTTAAACAACATGCATTAACAAATGGCAGAGTTATTTTCATCTTTCTTTTAGATTCTTTAAGCTTGTCCCTACTCTGAAACAGGCACTACTGAATAATCAATGTTCAAAATATATTCGGGAGGTGGAATTTAAAAAATTAAAAGAAACAAAGTCAACTATCAGTCAATAGTTATAGAATATCATGAACTGGTTTTTTCTACTGAATAGATTATTATCATTCCATAGAGAAGCATGACGGGGTTTACAACTGGACCATAAAGAATGAGAATAATTTAGTGAACTGAATGTTTTTTGTCTCTGTCTGAGAACTGAGAAAGTAAAAGGAGAGTCTGAAAGCGGACAGTCTATGTTGATAATTATCACTGGGTCTGTTGGAAAAAGGAAAATATTTTCATAAAAGGCAGTTTCCAATTATAGGTTTCCTATCTCCAAGAGCTGATAAAATCCGAGCTCTAAATCATTATAGCAACAACAATGGCAAAAACATAAAAATATTGTTTGGAAGGAAGCTTACAAAGTCCAAAGATATATTAAAGAGTAATATAATTCCTGTCAGAGTCTGCCCTTTCTAGGGTCAATTATTTCCCAATTCCAACATTTTCCCTTAAAGAACCATTAACCTGTATTTTATAAGAAGAGGCAAATGAAGGAACATTATAACATGAAATGAAGTCTAAAATATCTTCACTGCCACATTTGGCCTGAAACATTATCTCCCATTTTCTTCTAAGCTCTTAATGCATTTTTTTACATATAATTTATGAGGACTTATAATAGTCTAGGCTTCACAGAAGTATTATTACTTAGTTTCCTTTTCATACCTGGCATCAACAGATTAGTAGAAGAATACTAGCAAACTACTAATGTTACATATAATCTAGGCCAGAGATTCTTAATCTTGGTTGCATTTTATAATTACCTGAAGAGATTAAAAAATAAAATACTGATTTCAGCTATCTAACCAGACAAATTCAATCAGGAGCTTCTGGTGGGATACTGATATTTCATGTATTTGTTGTTGTTCAGTTGCTAAGCCATGTCAGACTCTATGTGACCCCTGCATGGCAGCATAGGCTTCCCTGTCCTTCACAATCTCCAAAGTATACCACTTGGATTCAGAATGATTAAACTGGGATGAAAGTGCAAAGTATTCTAATGTCATTTAAATTATATTGGTAGTCTTTCCTGATGGACAGATACACAGATAAGCTGTAATATAGTTTAATCTAGGAGTTATACTCTGATTTAAGTCTTAAAATGTATATGTGTAAAATACCTATTTCCCCAATTCCAAGATAAGCCACTCTAACAAGTTAATACTTGTAATTTACTTGTTGAAATATGTCTTTAAAACTTGTTGTTTTCTGATTAGTGAGTTAGAAATCACTAATTTTTATTACACACAAAAGGGCAACCCTAGAAATAGGTGAACTTATGAAATGGAATATTTTTATCAACTGTTTCTTCTCTGGTCCTATCTGTCACATTGCTCTCTCTAAAAAATTTTTTAATTTGTTTATTTTTTATTGAAGGATAATTGCTTTACAGAACTTTGCTGTTTTCTGTCAAACCTCAACATGAATCAGCCATCAGTTCAGTTCAGTTCAGTCACTCATAGTTGTACATACATCTCCTCCCTTTTGAAGCTCCCTCCCATCTCCCTCCACATCCGATCCCTCTAGGTTGATATGGAGCCCCTGTTTGAGTTTCCTGAGCCGTACAGCAAATTCCTGTTGGCTATCTATTTTACATATGGTAATGTAAGTTTCCATGTTACTCTTTCCATACATCTCACCCTCTCCCTCCCCTCTTCCCATGTCCATAAGTCTATTCTCTATGAATGTTTGTCCATTGTTACCATGTAAATAAATTTTTCATTACCATTTTTCTAGATTCTGTATCTATAAAAAAATAAAAAGTCACATTAAAAAAAAATAAAATCCTGAGCCTGATAGTAATTTCTGATTGATGTACAAAGCTGAATACAATGGTTAGAAAGTGTTTTGCATGTTCCATAAAGGAAAAAAAAAACACAGTCTCTGACTTCTGGAAATTGATCTCAGGCTCACATCTAGACCTCAGTGTTATTACAAATTTATCTGATGCTTACAGCTAAGCCACGTTATTCTCCTGTTGAAGATAAACAAGCTCACAAAGCATTTTCTTCAGGCAAGGTAAGAGTATTTTGTAACCCACAAAACATCAAACATCTCCTTTTCCCACTAAATGAGAAACCACTGTTTTTTTCTCAGTTACAACTATAATCTAGTTTTTCCTGCTTATAGACAAGAATAATTTAGCAAGACATGATAAGCTTTCTCCAGCCTTCTGACAACAATTAATCTAGAGGGAAACCCTGCTTCCTTAGATCCTCCAAAATTACCCAACCAAAGCCGAAAATCTTAAGTGTTCCCTGGAATGCTTGCTTACCAGAACACCCCAAGTTTCCCCTTGGTGTGGGTTTTCCCTCATTGAGATGAGTAATAAACCCACCTTGTTTAACTGTTTCAGACATGCACCTGGTGGTCTTTGGCTGAAAATTACTGATAAATATCTTTCAGAGTGGATGGCTGGCTGACTACAGGCTGGCCCCAGCAGATGGCATCACTTGATAAACTCATTTATTTTAATTAAAAGTTTTAATTGGAGTAGAATTGCTTCACAGTATTGTGTTAGCTTTCGCTGCACTACATCATGAATCAGCTATATGTATACATGTATCCTTTTCCTCTTCAGCCACCTCTGGTACACACCTCCTCGAGCTCATCACAGACCTTGGAGAGGAGCTCCTTGTGCTCTATAGCAGCTATAAATAGAGAGCTAGTGAGAAGCGGCTATATAGCACAGCTCGGTGCTCTGTGATGACCTAGAGGGGAGGTATATGGGAGGTGGGCTTCCTTGGTGGCTCAGACGTTAAAGAATCCTCCAGCAATGTGGGAGACCTGGGTTCCATCCCTGGGTTGAGAAGATCCCCTGGAGGAGGGCATGGCAATCCACTCCAGTATCCTTGCTTGGAGAATTCCCATGGACAGAGGAGCCTGGTGGGTTATACTCCATGGGGTCACAAAGAGTCTGACTGAGACTAAGCACAGCACAGTGTATAAATACACTTTAATCTTACAAATTCAGAGACCACAAAGTTGCTCACAAAAATAACTGACCTTATATCAGTTGCAGTCCCTGTCAATTGACAATTCATGACAGTGAATCCTAGAATGATCCCAAAGTAACTGAAACTCAAGTCCTCTGGCTAGATGCTCTTTTTTTTTCTTTTTTTTTTTTTCAGCAAGCACGGTTCTATGGGGAGCTGAACTACAAAATTTTACCTAGATGTTTTGATAAAGCATGAAATAATACACAGTAGAAATGGGCATGGGAAAAGCATGCTTAAAAGCATCAAGGAAAAATATAGTCTGATTATTAAATCTTTTGAATGGAGGACACTCTTCTTTGGACATTGCTTGAAAGAGAACTGTCACTATTTTATGTTGAGATTTCTACCTAAGCTTGCTTTCCTTTCTGATTGGTATATTTTTCTTTAGACAGTAATGCACTGTCAGGCTAATTCAAATATAACTAGCTTAGACACATGTATTTATCTTAGAAGATTTGCTCCTATCTTCTGAAAATCATTATGCATTGATTTATATATTAAATCTCAGCAGGAATATTATTTCTTTGAAGACACCTAATTTTAGCTATCTCTCCCTTTTATGCTCTATAGTTAAAAAGGATTTTATACATGTTATAACTTAGTGTAGTTTGAGTCTTTGATGTTTCTTTTACTAACCTGATATTTCACTAGACATTTACACAATTTTTCTCTTCTAGTGTATGTGTCTAGTATGTCAAACTCTAAAATACACAACTGATTCTTTCACACTGTTCAATCAGGAAATATATTACTATGTGTGCACGCAAAAAATATGGCATGTTTCTTATTTATCTTTCAGTGTATGCAGAGCTAATATCCGTTATTTTCTTTCTCTGGTCACCTTTTATTTTTATGTTCACACACAGTAACACTCCATCCTATACGACTGGAAGAATTATTAATTATTTCAGTTTTCTCTAGGCGTGTTAATATGACCTAGTTATCACATTTCACTTTTACTTTATATTGTTCTATGAGACATTCTTCTGATTACACATAGCAATTTTGTTATAAGGTCTCTTTTTTTTTTCTTATAATAAAATTCTTCTTTACCAAGAACACTATATATAATCAAATTCAAAATATCTACATAATTTGGTTTAGCAAGTAAGAAGTAATTGCAATAGTGTATATACATGCACACACATATATATAGTAACTTCACTGATGATAGAAGAAATACATAGTAATGTCACATAACACTGACATGTTGTAAGAGATTTTCGTACATTCCATCACATTAAATGCTTCTGAAAACTTTGAAAGGTATTTTTTTCATTTTATAATTAAGACAGCTAATTCTTTAAAAGATTGATTGATCAACCCAATTACAAAGTTACCATGAGACAAAAATTGGATTTTGAGTCAAATGAATTAAATTACTGATTTGTCATAATCACAATAATTTTAATTAATTTAGAAGAGAATCACACATCTTAATAGGGCAATAGAGGAACAAAATACCAGTATAAATAAGTGCATAACAGAATACCCAACTAACAACAATTATCATTATCATTTGTTTAATGTATATGATACACAGAACACAGTGCTGTGTTTTACATTAGTTATCTCCTTTAATCCTAAAAAAAACTATTGTAATCTATTTTATAGGTTAAGAAAGTGATATTTAGAGATCTTAAAGTAATTAAATGTCTACTATAATAAATTAGTGGATTTGAAGTTTAACTAATTTTTTTCATTTTTCTTTTTTAAATTAATGAAGTATGATAACATATTTAAAGGAGACTTGGAAAATACAAAACAAAGTTATACATAGTCCCACCATATATCACAATATTTTTAAGTAGATAAATTAAGATTTTTAGCTGGAATTTCAATATCAAACTCTCAAAAATTAACAGAATGAATATATAAAAAAGTAGAAGGATATGATGGGTTTCTCTGGTGGCTCAGATGGCAAAGAATCTGCCTGCAATGCAAGAGACCCAGGTTCAGTCTCTGGGTGGGGAAGATTCACTGGAGAAGAAAATCGCAACCCACTCCCATATTCTTGCCTGGAGAATACTGTGGACAGAGAAGCCTGGCAAGCTATGCTCCATGGAGTTGCAAAGAGACATGACTGAGCAACTAAACACACACAGAAGGGTATGGTAGATCTGAAAAGCACTATGACCCTATTTAACACAATTAAGATTTATACAATTTTCACACAACAGTACAATACAGATTCTATTCAAATTCCTATAGACTATAAACCAGAAGACAATGGAAAATATCCAGGGACATAAGACAAATGCAAAAATTTCATTGTTTAAAGGTAATGAAATCATACAGAGTCCTTAACATTTCTAATTCACTAATTTGAGCACTAAACCACAGTGATTAATCCCTGTGATTCAGTGTGAGTAATGACTTAGACTTCACAAGGAGACAGGCAAATACACAATCAGTTTAGGCATAGCTGGTTAAAAGTAACAGGCACTGTACTGAGTACCTTAAATGCACTATTTCAGCTAATTCTTATAATTCTCACATTCTGTACTATATAGAGATACTGTTCAGTTCAGTTCAGTTCAGTCGCTCAATCATGTCTGACTCTTTGCGACCCCATGAATCGCAGCAGGCCAGGCCTCCCTGTCCATCACCATCTCCCAGAGTTCACTCAGACTCACGACCATTGAGTCAGTGATGCCATCCAGCCATCTCATCCTCAGTCGTCCCCTTCTCCTCCTGCCCCCAATCCCTCCCAGCATCACAGTCTTTTCCAATGAGTTAACTCTTCACATGAGGTGGCCAAAGTACTGGAGCTTCAGCTTCAGCATCATTCCTTCCAAAGAAATCCCAGGGTTGATCTCCTTCAGAATGGACTGGTTGGACCTCCTTGCAGTCTAAGGGACTCTCAAGAGTCTTCTCCAACACCACAGTTCAAAAGCATCAATTCTTCGGCGCTCAGCCTTCTTCACAGTCCAACTCTCACATCCATACATGACCACAGGCAAAACCATAGCCTTGACTAGACGGACCTTAGTCGGCAAAGTAATGTCTCTGCTTTTGAATATACTATCTAGGTTGGTCATAACTTTTCTTTCAAGGAGTAAGCGTCTTTTAATTTCATGGCTGCAGTCACCATCTGCAGTGATTTTGGAGTCCAAAAAAATAAAGTCTGACACTTTAGTCCACTGGAGAAGGGAATGGCAAGCCACTTCAGTATTCTTGCCTTGAGAACCCCATGAACAATATGAAAAGGTAAAATGATAGGATACCAAAAGAGGAACTCCCCAGGTCATTAGGTGCCCAATATGCTACTGGAAATCAGTGCAGAAATAACTCCAGAAAGAATGAATGGATGGAGCCAGAGCAAAAACAATACCCAGCTGTGGATGGGACTGGTGATAGAAGCAAGATCCGATGCTGTAAAGAGCAATATTGCATAGGAACCTGGAATGTCAGGTCCATGAATCAAGGCAAATTGGAAGTGGTCAAACAAGAGATGGCAAGGGTGAATGTCGACATTCTAGCAATCAGCGAACTAAAATGGACTGGAATGGGTGAATTTAACTCAGATGACCATTATATCTACTACTGTGGGCAGGAATCCCTCAGAAGAAACAGAGTAGCCATCATGGTCAACAAAAGAGTCTGAAATGCAGTACTTGGATGCAATCTCAAAAATGACAGAATGATCTCTGTTCGTCTCCAAGGCAAACCATTCAATATCACAGAGATACTGTTAAAAGCACCATTTTACAGATAAACAAACTGTATATTGGGGAGCTTAAATAAATTGGTCAGAATCACACATAGCATATGGGGGAATTTGTATGTGAACCCAGAAGTTTAGACTGGAAATTATCTAATCTGTATAACAAATATGCTAAATAACATATTAATTCAAATGACTTACATTGAAAGGATGATTAAAAGTGAAAAGTATGTTTCAGATTTAATGAAATCACTATAATGGACAAACCCATTTACTTTGGTTTATATATTTATTGGTTAATCCAATATTAACTGAGTACCAACTACATGTTGGTACTGAGTACCAACTACATGTCTGAGTACTAACAGACCGATGCCAGTCTGTTAGTCACTCAGTCGTGTCCAACTCTTTGCAACCCCACAGATTGTAGCCTGCCAGGTTCCTCTGTCCATGGAATTCTCCAGGCAAGATCTCTGGAGTGGGTAGCCATCTCTTCTCCAAGAGATCTTCCTGACCCAGGAATCAGCGAAAAAAAAATGTTAGCTAAACCTCAAAGAATCCCAGGTCTGAGATTCTTTACCATCTGAGCTATGAGGGAAGCCCCCCCAGACACTAAGCACAGGTATTACAAGTGATTAAAATAAAGAGAGGCCAGATTTCTCTCCACATGGAACTAATATTTTAGTCAGAGAAAACTGATAAAAAAAAATGATTGTATAGGGTGAATAAAAACAATAAATCAAAAAGACTAATTCATGCAAAATTGCTAATAGTTTGGAATAAGGAGAGGGGAAAAAAGATGGAAATTTAAAAAAAAATCTAGACATAGATCTTGAAAGGAATTTGTTGACTGACTAACTGTGGAGTTAAAAGGAAAGTAAGGTATATCAAGGATGATTTCCATTTGCATTGAGCAAATGAATGGATTATAGTTCCACTTAGTAATATGGAAGAACCTAGAAGAAAAACCAGTTTTAGGGGAATGGAAAATTAAACATTTTGAAGAAGTTACATTTTAGATAACATGTGTAAATGGTGGGATCAAGTAAATATTTGGGATAGGAGACTGGAGATCAAAAGAAAGGGCATTTTTGAAATATGATTTTTAGAGTCATCAACATAAGACAGTTTATGTTTTATATCCTTTACATGGTTTCTCTAACTACATTATTTTTATATTTAGCTTTCATTTGGTAATCTTTCCTAATTCTCCTTAGAGAACGGTCTTAAAAATTTGGCAGATGGAAAGACACTAGTCTAGGATTTTTATTTTCATTTTTAGCACTTAACTGCACTCTGGCTCCTAATCTAACCAATCAAAGACCAATTAGGATAACTTGGAGGAAAAAAAAGGAAAAGGTTGAAAACAGGAAAACAAAAATAACACAAAATATCAGAGCTTGCAGATAAACTCTAGATTTTTCTTCCTTTGGGAACAGATATAGTAAAGACAGTTTCCTTGGTTACAACATGTGGATCTAGATCCAAGACCTACTCACATACATTTAGAAAGTTTCTAGTTCCTCTCACTTTTATCTGTAATTTACATTTACAAATCAATATAATGATGTCATTCTTTCGTCTGTCTTTGAATCAGTTGTTATCTGCAAATAATTGCTATTTAATCCATAAACTAATTCTCTTTCCATGTGAAATCAGTTCTGTTCAATTCAGTTCTGTTCAGTCGCTCAGTTGTGTCTATTTGTGACCCCATGGACTGCAGCACGCCAGACCTCCCTGTCCATCACCAACTCCCGGAGTTTACTCAAACTCATGTCCATTGAGTCGGTGATGCCATCCAACCATCTCATCTTCTGTTGTCCCCTTCTCCTCCCACCTTCAATCTTCATCAGGGTCTTTTCAAATAAGTCAGTTTTTCGCATCAGCTGGCCAAAGTATTGGAGTTTCAGCTTCAGCATCAGTCCTTCCAATGAACACTCAGGACTGATCTCCTTTAGGATGGACTGGTTGGATCTCCTTGCAGTCCAAGGGATTCTTGAGTCTTCTCCAACACTGCAGTTCAAAAGCATCAATTCTTCAGTGCTCAGCTTTCTTTATAGTCCCACTCTCACATCCATACATGACTACTGGAAAAAACAGTCTTGACTAGATAAAATTCAAAGATAGAATAGGCTTAATATTTAAGGTAACTGAGAATGAATAAGACTGCCAGGTTAATACTATGGTCTTTTTGAGGCGACACTGATAAATTATCCTCGATGTGAAAATATAAACTCAGTAATTCTGTTGTCCCTGCTAACATTTTGTTGAATACAAAGCATTCTCGAGTATTATTAGAGGTAAGTAAGCCTATGCACTGACCTACCTTATTAATCAAAATGTGTTAGTCTACAAACAATAAATGCTGGAAAGGGTGTGGAGAAAAGGGAACCCTCTTACACTGTTGGTGGGAATGCAAACTAGTACAAGCAACTGTGGAGAACAGTGTGGAGATTCCTTAAAAAACTGGAAATAGAACTGCCACACAACCCAGCAGTGGGATTGCTGGGAAACTAGAATTGAAAGAGGAAACCAGAATTGAAAGAGACACGTGTACCCCAGTGTTCATCGAGCACTGTTTACAATAGCCATGATGCGGAAGCAACCTAGATGTCCACTGGCAGACGAATGGATAAGAAAGCTGTGGTTCTAATGAGGTGGATGAAACTGGAGCCTATTATACAGAACGAAGTAAGTCAGAGAGAACAACACCAATGCAGTATACTAACGCATATGTGTGGAATTTAGAAAGATGGTAACAATGACCCTATATGAGAGACAGCAAAAGAGATACAGATGTATAGAACAGTCTTTCTGACTCTATGGGAGCAGGCAAGGGTGAGATGATTTGAGAGAATAGCATTGAAACATGTATATTATCATATATGAAACAGATCACCAATCCAGGTTTGATTCATAAGACAGGGTGCTCAGGGCTGATGCATTGGAATGACCCTGAGGGATGGGATGGGGAGGGAGATGGGAGGTAGTTTCAGGATGGGGAACACATGTACACCCATGGCTGATTCATATCAATGTATGGTAAAAATCACTATAATATTGTAAAGTCATTAGCTTCCAATTAAAACAAATAAATAAGTTGTAAAAAATAAAATATTTAATTTGTTTTTTGAAATAAATGAATATGAGACAGCAGTGAACATACCTCTGTAGCCTGAAAGTTGTATGAATTAATTAAAATATTAAATAACTTGCTGTATATTCTTCTAGTTTTTAAACATAAAATATATTTATTTAATAATCTGATACTATTTTTCAGAACTATTAATGTAAACTGACAAACAATTTTTTAAAAGACCACAGGCAATATAATTAAAAACTGGCTTAATATTGCCAAGTAATCAAACAGCATATATTTTTATAAATATATATGCATGTATACATTATATATATATGTATATATATATATAAAGAAAAGGAAATTTTTAAGCCAAATAAACTCTTTCTAAATATTCTGAAGTTCTGAAGGCCAATTTACTACTATGCTTTATGCTTCATCACAAATGGAACCAACAGATTGCTGCAGGAAATCAACTGAATAGAAAACTATTAAAAACTGGGAAATTGTTTTCTACAATTTCACTTAGCTCAGGTGTCTCTCTAATTATGAGATATCATGAACATTCACAGCATTCAATATCTTTCAATATTGTCTTTGAATGAGTTGAGACACTCATTAAATATTATTAAGACAGGATGAAAGTGTTCTCAGTCACGTAACACTTTTAAATTACACTTATCTGTGGGTTCATTATTTCATTATTGGGCGCACTTTTATTTCCAAGCAGCATATTAGCAGAAGAACACTCTTAACTATATGAAGAAATGAACTTCAATCATCATATATTAAAAAAAAAAAAAATGAACTCCCTGTCTCATTCATTCTAAGACAATTTAAAGACTCCAAAGTGGGGTTGCATGCTACAATTACTGTTGGCCAGACATAAGAACTACAATAGTTTTCTTTGTACATATGCTCACATTCAAGCTTGCAAAGAGTTGTCAGAGGCTGCTTGGAAGATAATCCTGGAGTTGGAAGATAATCCGGGAGATGAGAGTGGAGCATTATTTTAAGAAATGTATCATAAACTTTTTAATGATGATGAGATGCACTGAGAAACAAATTGAACTTCCATTATCTAAATTAAAATGAACTCTCAACATGAAGAAGATTTAGAAATATCTTAATTTATCTTTCTTTATACATATGTCCCAGTAAATAAGTTTTGGCAAAGATGTGGAGAAAAGAGAATTGTGCACGGCTGGTGGTATGCAATTTGGCAAAGCTATTATGGAAAATGGTGTGGGGTTTCCTCAAAAAACTAGAAATAGAACTATCATATGATCCAGCAATCTCACTTCTTGGTATATATCTGAAGGATGTGAAAAATGCTATTTCAAATAGATGTCTGGATTTCAATGTTTACTGCAGCGTTATTCACAATGGCTGAGACATGGACAGGATCTAAATGTCCATCAAGAGATGTGGATGAATAAAGAAGATGTGATATATAAACATAGAATATTATCCAGCCATAAAAAAGAAAAGCCTGCCATTGGTGTCAATATGGATGTAACTTTAGGGCATTAGGCTAAGTGAAAAAAGGTAGACAGAAAGACAAACACTGTATGACTTCACTCACATGTGAAATCTAAAAAAAGCCAAACACAGAAGTACAGAGTAGAGAGGTGGTTGCTAAAGGCTGTGGGGTAAGAGAAATGATGATGTTTGTCAAAATATACAAACTTCTAGTTGTGAGATGAAATAATTCTGGGAAATCTTATGTACAGCATGGTGACTACAGTCAACAATACTGTATTGTATTCTTGAAATCTGCTAAGAGAGTCCATTTTAAACATTCTCACCAAACACACATACACACACACACACACACACACGCACACACAGAAGTAAATGTGTGAAATGATGGGTGTGTTAACTGACCTTATAGTGGTAATCATCTCACAATATATAAATGTGTAAGATCATCACAGTGTATACATTAAACTTAAAAAATATATATTAAATCAATCTCAGTAAAAGGGGAAAATAAGTCTTGAGAACTGTCTCAATAAGTATAAAATAAAAATTTTAAGTAACAAGAAAAAACTGTATTATTCTTAATTGGCAGTGTTTTTTTATTTATTAGTGGTATACGCAATAATGAGTTTGTGACTGATTGAGTCAATAAAACAATTAAATATGGAATCTGATTAGATAAAACTCATTCTCTTCTTCTGCCTTGTCCTTCATCTGGCAAAACATATAGCCCTGTAAATCTGGACCCTACAATTTAAGTTGAAGCATGCCGGAAAACTCTGTCAATAATTACTATTGCTTTGTTTTTCCATAGTTTCTCCATATCTGTTCCCTGTTTCAGTACTTTTAGTGTCCACATGTATTTTTAAATTTATTTTCCATAACTTATGATAAATTACTAATTTAATGAGAGATTAATTAAATTAAATTGAAAATTTTGCAGAATAGTTATATTTTCTGTCTTTGAGTAATCTATTTTCTCCCCCACAATTTGCTTGTATTTAATGATATTTTAAATATTCTTGGGGCCACTAGGATATGTGTCTGTTTTTAAGCCAGTACTATATAGTTTTGCTTACTATACCTTTTTGTAATTTTCCAATTCTTTTAATCTTTTTCAAGATTGCTTCGGCTGTTCTGGATCTTTTGTGGTTCCACATCAATTTTAAGATTGTGTATTCTGTTTTGTGAAAAATACCACTGGGATTTGATGGGGATTGAATTTAATTGAATTTAATCTACAGACTGCTTTTGATGGTGAGGACTTTTTAACAATATTAATTATTGCAATCCATGAACGTGGAATGTCTTTCCATTTATTTATATCTATTGGCTCACAGACTCAGGAGTCCCCAGAGTGAAACCTGAAATGGGCCCACATATAAAGACTCCAGTATTCTTGGGCTTCCCTAGTGGCTCAAATGGTAAAGAATCTGCCTGAACTGCAGAAGACGTGGGTTTGATCCCTGGGTCGGGAAGATCCCCTGGAGGAGGGCATGGCAACCCACTCCAGTATTTTTGCCTGGAGAATTCCCATGGAGGGGAGTCCATGGGGTTGAAAAGAGTTGGATACCACTGAGAGACTAAGCAAACAGGTAGAGAGGGCAAGATTTTTTGGGAGGTGAGGGTTAGTGGAGTCTTCATTATTTTTTTACATAAAACAATCAGGAGGACAAAGGCAAGCTATGTACTAGTATTGTGAATTATTTTAGTTATAAGAGGGAAGTGAAGATTAGGATACTAGTCTTATGAAAGGAAACACTAAGGCAGATATTGTTGTTACTCATATTCCTATTATTGAATCTAGGTAGTCCAAAAGAAGTACTATCTATGGCTTTACTATTACTTTTTATAAGATTTTGAACCACTTCTTTATAGATTTAAGACTTTGTTCTGGAGTTATCTTTTTAGGTAACTATTTTTTTCCTCAGACATATTCCAAAAAAGAAAACAAAAATAAAAACCACCAATTATCTATCTTGGTCAGGCCATACAAATCAAATTCTTATAAACATTTTCTCACACTTACATAAGATTTATTAGTGATTTCAAACCTCTTTTAGCAAATAATGGATACAAAGTTGCACATTTTAATTTGTTTGATGGATGATTTTTTTTTTTCTTCTACTGGTGGCTTAGGATAATTCATACATTAATTACTTCTCTGTCTTACTGCCTTCTTAGGCATAGATGGGTTCAAGGAAATATCAGATTCTACTGTCTGCTTTAAATGATTTGGGACAGCAAATTTTTTTGAGGAATGTAAACATGATCACATTTTTACTTATGCATTGGGTAATCTGTTCAATACAGAGGTAACTTTACTGCAATTACAAATAAACATAAGACTTCAGAACTGATTCAGAGGGAAACTTAGAATTTTGTGTGCTACAATATGAAAAATATTGATTGAAATAATAAATTCCTTTGTCCCTATAAGTTCGATAGTGAATGAAATGTATAAATGTGCAAATATTTATACACTTACAAATGTTATTTTATACCCTTATTAATATTTCATTTTTTAGAATACAATAGGTCAAACTTCATGGTAGAGTCTAACTTGCTGATGATTTGTAAGGACCAGCATAACCTTATTAAATCTGAATACAATAGAATAAAAAGAGAAGTGAGAGGATAAGTAACTATTAGGAAAATGTTTTCTGTCTAATATTCTCCGAAAGAGGGCAGTCTGTTTTAAACAATACTCTTTAACAACTGTAATACGTTTTTAGAGTTCTGAGCAAGATAATGGTGTGAGCAGAGAAATCTAGTTCTTTATTTCTTCCTAACCTCTACCAGGAGAAACATCAATAACCTCAGATATGCAGATGACACCACTCTTATGGCAGAAAGTGAAGAGGAACTAAAAAGCCTCTTGATGAAAGTGAAAGAGGAGAGTGAAAAAGTTGGCTTAAAGCTCAACATTCAGGAAATGAAGATCATGGCATCTGGTCCCATCACTTCATGGCAAATAGATGCGGAAACAGTGGAAACAGTGTCAGACTTTATTTTTGTGGGCTCCAAAATCACTGCAGATGGTGATTGCAGCCATGAAATTAAAAGACAATTATCCTTGGAAGGAAAGTTATGACCAACCTAGATAGCATATTCAAAAGCAGAGACATTACTTTGCCAACAAAGGTCTGTCTAGTGGAGGCTATGGTTTTTCCAGTGGTCACATATGGATGTGCGAGTTGGACTGTGAAGAAAGCTGAGCGCCGAAGAATTGATGCTTTTGAACTGCGGTCTTGGAGAAGACTCTTGAAAGTCCCTTGGACTGCAAGGAGATCCACCCTGTCTATTCTAAAGGAGATCAACCCTGGGTGTTCCTTGGAAGGAATGATGCTGAAGCTGAAGCTCCAGTACTTTGGCCACCTCATGTGAAGAGTTGACTTATTGGAAAAGACTTTGATGCTGGGAGGGATTGGGGGCAGGAGGAGAAGGGGACGACAGAGGATGAGTTGGCTGGATGGCATCACTGACTCGATGGACATGAGTTTGAGTGAACTCCGGCAGTTGGTGATGGACAGGGAGGCCTGGCGTGCTGCAATTCACGTGGTCACAAAGAGTCGGACATGACTGAGCAACTGAACTGAACTGAACTGACTGAACTTCTACTGAAACTGGAGAAATCGTTAAGGGCTTACCTATATTTATGCCAGAAAGAAAGGCTCTAAGATTTCCATAATTGTGAGATTACAAGAAATTTCCATTAATAGTTGGTGCATTAAAAATGATATTGAATAATTTAAAAACCTGCTAAATGACTCCCCAGTATTCTCCTTTGCTGCTCTGATGGTTCAGTGGTAAAGAATCCACCTGTCAATACCTGCCAGTGCAGGGGAGGAGGGTTTGATCCCTCTGTTAGCCAGATCCCCAGGAGAAGGAAATGGCAACCCGCCCAGTATTTTTGCCTGGAAAACCCCAAGGACAGAGCAGCCTGTCAGGCTACAGTACATGGGGTCCCAAAGAGTCAGACATGACTTATCAACTAAACAACAACAATCTTCCTTCAGATAAATCCATCAAGAGAGTGATGCATTTTGATATTGAATGAAGGGAATGTCGGCAGACACACATTAACATTTCTTAGAGGCCTCCTTCTCTAGGAGGACGTTTCATTTGCAAGAGATTATTTCTTAGAAGTCAGTTTATTCCTTCTAACAGCATTGAAGACCCTCATAATGGCTCCCTACATCTCCATCTTCCTTTCCATTCCAAGCAGTAGGATTCCAAGTACCTAAATTCTAAAAATTAAAGCTATCTTTCCATGTTCATTTGGTCACACATATTCAGACTTTTTAAAATTGAAATATACTTGGCATATAACATTGTTTAACTACAACAACACTTAATAAGTTGACTAGTGTTCCTAAAACTTCATGTCCACTTAGGACCTCAGATTATGACCTAATTTAAAAACAGAATCTTTGTTAATCTCAAGATTAAGTCATACTGGATTAAGCTGTGCCCTAAATACAATGACTATTGTCATTCTAAGGGAAGAAAAGAATATCCGCAGAGGAGAATACCATGTGAAGATGAAGATGGAGATTGAATTGATGTGTCTATGTGTCAAGGAACACCAAAGACTGATGGGAGCAAAAACTTGGCAAAGCCAGAAAGAATTCTTCTCTAAAGCCTTCACAGGAGCATGATCTTTCTAACACTTTAGTTTCAGATTTCTAATCCCCCAAACTGTGAGAAAATTAATTTCTGTTGTTTGAAGCCACTCAGTTTGTGGTTACCTTTTTATAACAGACCCCAAATACCAATACAACAAATTATACTCAACTATGGTTTATTGACATTGACAAATGCGCACCAGCTCAACTACTGCTTCTATATTTTGCATTAATAAAACAATATGTGTCAAAAATACCTCCAAAAGGAGAGGGGTGTGTGTGTGTGTGTGTGTGTGTGTGTGTGTGAAAATTTGGAAAATTATCAAGCACTATAGAATTTAAAGAATCATTCATTCAACTTAAAAAAGAAACAGGTTTTTATATTTGCAAGAGACTAAAAATTATTTCACTACAATCTTTCCAAAATGTCCTGTAAACATAAAATTTTATAACAAAAATATTTGGGTTTCAGTAAGATAAACAGATAGAATAATATAAAATCTCAACAATACACATAATACTAATAGCATACAATATAATAAAGTTGAGGTACAAGAAGTGAACTGCTTGGAAAAATTTACATAAATAACTAGTGACAGTGCTCACTTATTTCACTGGTTTGACAATAAATATGTTGTGAGTATTTTAGCTGTAATAAATATACTATAAAGTATTTTCAATTTAATATATACTCATTTCTATAACTTTCCTTGCAGGTGAATATTCATGAAACTGTGCCAGATGCAAAAAATACATCTTTAAATATACATTTTAGTTAAGCTGCTTGAAGTTTTTAAAAATTGTAAGAAAGTTTATGATTCACTAGGCTTCTAATAGAGTGTGTGGAACAATCAAATGATATATAACACATAATGATATAAACACAAGTGTTCAAATGGTACTGATTTTTGATTACTAATTAAAGTGTGCTCCTGATTTAATACTTTACGTGAACATCTTACAAGAATGTTCAATTATTAGCATAAACTGAAAAGGAAATTTATTTCATCATGCAAATTTAAACTACAAAAACTTTTAAAAGTTAGACCTAAAATAATATTTATTTTCTTAGAGTGTATTTTGTACTATGGAGAGACACATATATATAATACTTGGTGATATATATACATTTGATGAAAAAAATAAGTCTAAGCCATGATAGCACATGCCTTTGTTCTTATCTTACAAATGCTTTAAAAATGATTAAACTATTTTCTAATCCTGAGAACTGTTTTTTAACTTTAATTTTATTGGGGGTATAGCTGATTTACAATGATGTGTAGGTTTCAGGTGTTCAGCAAGGTGATACAGTTATACATACACATATATTCATCATTTTTTAGATTCTTCTCTCATATAGGCTATCCCAGAATATTGAGTAGAGTTCCTTGTGGTTTACAGTAGGTCTTTGTGAGTTTCATGAGGATAATTTCCTTATAATTTGAATTAAAAATCCCATTTTATTTTGCTTAGTAAAAGAACTACAGCACTTGAAAAATTACTTCTTTTAGTAAAGTTTATCAACTAGACTTACGAGCCTTTCAAAGAAGACCTTAATGCTGTATAGATTTAGAAACATTTAAGGAATGATGTAATAGTAATAATGTATTGAATAAGATAATCATTTTAATGTCTGCCAACAATATAAACAGATTATGTCATTATGTTTAAAAACTCTAAAATTCTATGAATAAATAATATTTACCTTCTTAGTGTTCATATAATTATTACTGTTCCAATATTTCTTTGATTTTTCTTCTAAAGTAAATTTTTGAAAATATTAATAAGTAGTGACTTCAAAATATAGGAAAAGTATAACTTCTTTTTTATTTAGTGTACAAATTCATAATTATTGATTTATTCATGTTTCAAAGTTTCAGATAAATATATTTTTAGAGTCTTAATTTTGTGACATGTTTATTGAATTCAGGAAATTTGTTTTGAATAATTGCAAATGGTAAAAATGGTTAAAATCTCATTTTAATTTATTTTTTCCATTGGGTCAATTTTATTTAAATACCAATTATAGGATCTAGCTATGAAATTGAGCATGCAGTACAACAAGTACATGATCATTTGTTTTGATCAACATATATTTTGTTATTCATTATGAATCTTTTATTAAAAAAGACAGAATGTATATGTAACTAAAAGCAAGATTAGTCTTGACCTTCAAGGATCACCAACTTAATTTGAAGAAATTACCCTTTAGTGACCTTTAGACGAACAGAAATATTTTTTAATACTGAATTTCTCAGACACAGAAGCAAGAGTGAAAATAAAAAAGCAAAATTACAGTCTATTTAAATGAATTAAATGGAAAGTACAATTTAACATATATTATCTTAACTGGATTTAAAACTTTTTAAATAAAAATTAAGTGACTCTATTTAGCAAAAAGCAAACTCTTTAAGGGAAATATCTAAATATGAATAAGTAGTTGGCACACCTACACTAAAAAGACAGATATTCATTGTCTATACTGCACATGTTGGTAATCTATTTATAGATTTATTTTTTCCATTGATTCTCATGTTCCCTTGGAAGTCAATAAAATCATTAATCCCCATCCTAATGATAAAATAGGAATAAATTGCTTCAAAAAATTGTGCTCTTGCAAAAATGTGCTCAGTTGTATCCTACCCTGGCGACCCTATGAAATTTAACCCATCAGGCTTCTCTATCCATGGGATTTTCCAGGCAAGAATACTGGAGTGGGTTGCTGTTTCCTTCTCCAGGGGATCTGCTGGACCCAGGGATCAAACCCAAGTTTCCTGCATTGGCAGGAAACCAATTACCAGTGAGCCACCTGGGAAGCCCAAATTGTGCAGCTATAGAAATGCTTTCATATTTTAGGGAGAACAATGGTTTCTGATACTTAATGCTATTTTTAACAGAAAGTTTATCAATACTCTATTTTGCTTATGTTACTTTTCTTATGATTAGCATGTATATTTCGAGTGTGGTCCAAGTGTGAATTTCATTTTATTAAAGCTGGAAAAGTAACGTTGTAATCATTAAGAGTTAAACACTTATCAAGAATAAATAGACACTGGAGGAGTTTTTACTGAGCTTTGTAGATTGTATGAAAGTTTGACATTACTCACATTACCAAAAAAAAAAAAGAAAAACTACAGGTCAAATATCATATCAACCCATAAATTCAGGATGTATAAGAATAAGCTGGAAAAGAGTTCTGTAATTCAATACAAAATGTTGTGATATTTTCAAATTGTAGAAAATGATCTCTGACAGAAACTGTTTGACAAATTGTGACGAGATGAGCATGTCCTGCTGGTCACACTGCCTTTTGAAGCCTCTGCTATCATTCCAGACAGTATATTTGCAGTACTGCCTCTTTACCTTTCAGTCTGCAAATTCAATCCCTTTAATGAAACAGAATAACCTTTTATCTCTCAGAGTACTTCTTATCATTCCCTTCAGATTTCCCACCAATTGTGAGTCTACATTGGGAAATTAGAACCTTGTCTGTTTTCCCAGTATTGATGAGTCAATTGCCTTATAATGACTTCTAAAATGCCATTTTCAAGAAGTTATTTACTATTCAAAACAATTGAGTGGCACTTTGGGAGGTGTTTGGCAAAAGCAGCAAGAAAATACAGCCAAGATCTAAATGAAATAATCTTCCCTTTTATCTATACTTGAAATTCAAGTATAGATAATGTGCAAAATTATTTGCATTTTTATAGATATTTTTCCATAATCTCTTCATTCATTTTAAAAAATACCAAGAAGACAATGTTAGAATTATGTGACCAAGATTTTAAACCAGTACTGATAAAAGTAGTTCCATTCTGAATACGACTGAAATAAAAAAAAATTATAAAGATTCAGCAGAGAAATACACCGCGATATCTTACTAATTCATAAAACAATGAAGAAGCAAGCAAAAAGAACAACAAATAATCCTTAAAGTGTAGGGGAAGGGATCAGTATCCAGAGTTGCGACAGTCTATTATGCAATGGGTCCATTTCTGAAATCAGTTTTCCACACTTCAATCATCGTAACATAATTACCTGGGTACAATATATACCTGATATTTTCATCACACCTAATCTTTTCTGTCACTACTCTTTCTTAAAATAGTAAACAAAAATTAATTATGTCTACTATTATTTTTTGTTTCGTGTTTACTGGATCCAAGATATATACTAAACACTGTATAACTAGATCAAATGTCTGATTTTGGACTTAAAATGTGCAAATAGAAAACAAAATATAGAAAATCAGAGGAATGTACTGCGCAAGAGAGAGAGAGATGTGAAACAAACAATGCATTCTGATTGGTTTGTTTCTCTTGTTTTGGGAGCAGATTGTGATACTTTCCAGAAAAGACAATAATAGGAAGGTAATGATTATCTCCGGGGAGCAAAAAAAAAAAAGTTATTTCATAGCATATTTAGGAAATTGCTTATACTAGAAGAAGAAAGTAAGTGGATATTAAAGCAATGTGTATGAAATGAAGGTAACCAGTAACTATGTGTGATAATAGATAAAGAGTAAAGCAGAGTTTGGCAATTTTGAATTTGAAACCTAGTGTTTCTGTGTACTGACAATTTTGATTATATAAAGATTTAAATGCTTGACTTTTTTTTTAACCAATGAGGATTCACTTTTTGAGTAAGACCCCAATGATATATTTGTCCTGTTAGATCAGACAACATGAGGATATCTACATCAATAAATATTTTGTATGAAAAAATGAAATCAGTATACCATAATTTTCCCAACTTGTAAATTTCTCCCAATGTGAAAACAAATATATCAATTTCAATTTTGCCTTGCTTTTATCTTCAGTTCACTTTGCCAACAGGAAGCCATTATCCTACAATACAAACTAGAAAACTAGCAATCTTTCTTTTTAATTTTTCTTTGCCCTGTCAGAAGTTCATAAATAAAATACTACATTTCTTGAGCTAGGGTAAATTCTTCACAAATAAACATGACCAGAAGGCAAAATATAAAACAATTGCTAAAGGAAATGAGCCGCTTCTATATATCAAGAATCAATTTAATATTTTCTTAACTCATTTTGGAAACACTCTTTTTGAGAAAGGCAATAATAAAAGAATAGTTGTCTTGGGCTGCCATCGTAATATCTTTTGTGTCAGCAGAAATTGCCATCACCTAAACTGTCGAACTGCCAAAAATTTTCAGCTTTGCATATGAGCAGAATTAATCTTGGGAAGTGATAGGAAAAATGTAAGATTACATTTTGAGGATAACTATTTGTGTCTACACTTATACCTTTTGCAATATGAAGTACTTTATGGCTCTAAATTTTAATGAATAAATATATGTAGAATGATTATCTTAACAATATTAAATAACCATAACTTATACAGAGATTATATGAAAATATAAATGACATTCTTTTTTAGAGTAGCCTAATTATTTAAGAATACTCCAAAACTTCCTCTAGGACATAATCAAATCTTGATTTGCCCAAAATTTAATATTTACTTTCATAAACAGTTGAACCTCTAATGCTTATATTCTATTTTAAACCGTTCTTCAATTTAAGGTTGTTATTCACCTAACTTCAGTTCCTTAAGAGGTTTTAAAATTTGTGTTTGCTTGTCTTCACCAAATAATAACTCATGATTAAAACCTATATATTATTCAGGTATGAAATGAGTGAATTATCAAGTATAAACACTGATAAATGAATAGATTAAAGATTAACTGACGTGAAATCAATATTAATGAAAACGTAAGTCTTATATTAATCATCAGTTCAGTTCAGTTCAGTTCAGTCGCTCAGTCGTGTCCGACTCTTTGCAACCCCATCAATTGCAGCACGCCAGGCCTCCCTGTCCATCACCATCTCCCGGAGTTCACTCAGACTCACGTCTATCAAGTCGGTGATGCCATCCAGCCATCCCATCCTCGGTCGTCCCCTTCTCCTACTGCCCCCAATCCCTCCCAGCATCAGAGTCTTTTCCAATGAGTCAACTCTTTGCATGAGGTGGCCAAAGTACTGGAGTTTCAGCTTCAGCATCATTCCCTCCAAAGAAATCCCAGGTTTGATCTCCTTCAGAATGGACTGGTTGGATCTCCTTGCAGTCAAAGGGATCCTCAAAAATCTTCTCCAATACCACAGTTCAAAAGCATCAATTCTTCAGCGCTCAGCCTTCTTCACTATCCAACTCTCACATCCATACATGACCACAGGAAAAACCATAATTGCCATCATTTTATTCTTCAGTTATATTGAGAAATTTTATTATTTAGAGATCATACTTTATTCCTAAATCTGAAGAGAAAAGGAGGAACAGGAATAATAATTATTGACTATTATTAAATCATATAACATTTTCAATTATCATTAAATGAAAAAAATTAGTATCACTTGTTATGCATCCTATTCTTTAACATATTCATTGTAAACATTGAGAGAAATGAAATAAGCACACTATGTCTATATTGTCATTATTGTTTGTTCTGATTTAGTTTTTCAGTGAATCAGTTATATCATTAGGTTGTGAATACTGAATAACTGCAGTGTAAGCAGAAACTACTACAATTTTCAAAATTGAATTTGGCTTCTTAGGTGATGTCATACAGCTAACAAATGTCAGAATCAGGATTTGAAGTGAAGTCTGTGAGAACAGGTATCTTTAAATCCTCTAACATCTATATATTTTTTCCCTCCTGATAGTATAGGATCTTTGAATCTTTCTTTCTGTATCTTAAAAAAGTGAAGATAGCAATGAATTAAAATAGGAGAGAGAATGCTCTCTGTATTCGTGACTGGCTCTATCACTTGGCACAGAGTTTCTGGAAAATCAGAAAATCAAATGTGCTCCAGCTACTTAAAATAGTGTTTAGACCTCAACATGATGTCACTCACCTCCTTCAGGTTTTGCTTAAATGTCACTTTTTGATTGAGTTTAAAGAAGGGAGAAGCAGAAATCAAAAATGGACAAATGTATTTTCTTATACATTTCTACCAAGTAAACATCATATGAAATTTTTAAGCTAGTGGTTTCTGAAGTTCGTCTTAGAAAGCTTAAAGTGTTTCTTGGGACGAGGCAGTCTGAAGATCAAACTATTTTTTGTAGAAATATTAAGACAATATATGACTTTAATGTGATGACGCTATTACTCTGACAGTTTGTGGAAGATGTGTACTCTTCAGGGCTTCCTTTGTTAGAATTTTCTAAGGTAGCAATTTTAGGATATAAATATATACATTTTCAGATATTAATGTATGTATTACTCAGTACTTCTGATGTACTCTTAATAGCAATCTTCACTTGTATGTGTTATAATTCCGTAATCTCATTTTTATCCAGAATATCGATACTTTGACTCATCACAGTTTTCCTCTAATCCATGCGGAAGTTGTTATTGTTGCTCAGTCATGTCTGACTCTTTGAGAGCTCATGGACTGTAGCACGCAGGGCTCCTTTGTCCTCCACTATGTCCTGGAGTTTGCACAGATTCACGTTCATTGATTCAGTGGCATTATATAATCATTTCATCCTCTGCCTCCCCCTTTTCCTTTTGCCCTCAATCTTTCACAGAAACAGGGTATTTTCCCATGTCAGCTCATCACATCAAGTGGTCAAAGTATTGATGCAAAGCTTCAGCTTCAGCATCAGTCCTTTCAATGAATATTGTGTTGATTTCCTTTAGGATTGACTGGTGTGATCTCCTTGCAGTCCAGGGGACTCTCAGGAGTTTTCTACAGCACTGCAATTCAAAAACATCAATTCTTCAGTGCTTCTTTATGGTCCAACTCTCACATCCTAAAATGACTGCTGGGAAAGTAATAGCTCTGACTACACAGACCTTTTGTCAGCAAAGGGATGTCTCTGATAGCTTTCCTTCCAAGGAGCAAGTGTCTTTTGATTTCATGGCTGCAGTCACTGTCCACAGTGATTCTGAAGCACAAGAAAATAAAATCTGTCACTGATTGCACTTTCCCCCTTCTTTTGCCATGAAGTTATGGGAACAGTTGCCATGATCTTAGTTTTTTCATATTGAGTTTCAAGCCAGCTTTTCACTGTCCTCATTCACCTTCATCAAGAGGCTCTTTAGTTCCTCTACACTTTTCTCAGATTTTTCAGAGTAAAATTTAGATCCATCAAAGCAGAAGTACCATTTTATGTATCAGTTGTGAACTGGGTGATGATATCGATTGCTTCTGACATAAAAGTTTGGTTAATTTGCATCTACAAGAGATCCAATTTTTATTGACTCTGCTCTTCAGACCACCTTGATGGAAAGTGTGATATCATAATCATTATTTTGAGACAAAGAAAATAAAAAAATAAAAATTCTAACCAATGGCAACTACATAGTAGAAGAGAATATATACTTTCTTCTTCATATACAAATATATTCAATTTAGCAACCAGTTTCACATAAGAGGGAGGTGACTGAGATTTGGGGACCAGTATGTGTCTTATAGTCAAAATGAAGATAGATGGTTCCATA
The DNA here is from genome assembly GCF_023091745.1 of Budorcas taxicolor. Classification (NCBI taxonomy): domain Eukaryota; kingdom Metazoa; phylum Chordata; class Mammalia; order Artiodactyla; family Bovidae; genus Budorcas; species Budorcas taxicolor. The sequence continues at coordinate 66,955,809 of NC_068923.1, read as the reverse complement.
ACCAATCTATGATATATGTGTATATATATGTATATACACACATACATATTATGCATTATACATGTTTATGCATGTATAGTATATGCATATTATATATTAACATATCATACATATTATATATAGATGTATTTCTGGGTTTCTGTTTTAAAGATACTACTTTACTTTAAAACTTCAGTTGATAAATCATTAAATATTTTGGAATTTTATCAAATATCATACATTAGGTAAATTGTTTGATAATTTGAAAGTTTATTAATATGGTAGTCAAAGGTGATCAAATTACTGCTGCCTGCTGCCAAGTCGTTTCAGTCGTGTCCGACTCTGTGCTACCCCATAGACAGCAGCCCACCAGGCTACCCCGTCCCTGGAATTCTCTAGGCAAGAATACTGGAGTGGGTTGCCATTGCCTTCTCTGATCAAATTACTTAGGTGGGTTTATTATATTTATCCCACATTTTTACTAATAGTTGATATTGCTTAGTAATATTTGAGCAGCAGTAAGTTTAATGAATTTATTATTAATATTAATAATTATATGGTAGATGACTAAAATTGTTTACTTCGTTCATCTCAACTATGCCTTGATATGTAATGATACAAATTATAAATCTTTATTAACAAAGGATTTGATATTCTATAGTATGTTATATTAGTGATAATATATTTACTCTTTAAAAGAGCCTATCTTATGTTCTACAACATTTCAATAAGTAGTCTTAGACTATTTATGTTTTTATATATTTTCACTCCTTGGTTTTAATTTAAGCAGGAGCTTTTTGACACTATCTGTATAAATAAGAAAATAGCTACTTTTAAAACATTAAGATATCCTAGCTTATTCATTGTATGAATAATGACATACTATCTTAAATTTGGAGAAGGTAATGGCAACCCACTCCAGTACTCTTGCCTGGAGAATCCCACGGATCGCAGAGTCTGGTGGGCTGCTGTCTATGGGGTCCTACAGAGTCGGACATGACTGAAGCGACTTAGCAGCAGCAGCATCTTAAATTGCCTTCAATTATTTCCATGTGTGAATTTGATTTCCCTCACCAGAAACAATTACTTGAAAGAAAGAAAGGTCATAGTTAATCTTTCATATGATCAAAGGTTAGAATGGTCTAGTGTGCCCCAGATAAAGAAATCATAATCTCTTTTTTGTTCAATATTAGCTGCCTTTTAACTGAATTCCATGACTTCAATCTCACACTGTACTTTTTTTTATACTTTAATCAGTATGATTTTGATAAAATGCAAAGCTATTCATGTCTTCCATCTGTTGAAAATATTTCTGTGGCTCTCATGTGCCTATAAGATTAAAAAAAAAAAAAACAAAAAAAACTGTAGAATGACAAGACCTTTAATGATCCAAACATTCACATTTCTGCCATCTCCTAGAACTGATCCTTCTACTTAGAAGGCAGATCTTCTCCAATTTTTTCTCAGTTGCTAAGTTGTATCAGACTCTTTGTGACCCCATGAACTACAGCACACCAGGCTTCCCTGTCCTTCACTATCTCCTGGAGTTTGCTCAAACACATGCCCACTGAGTCACTGATGCCGTCCAACCATTCATCCTGTGTCATTGGCTTCTCCTCTTGCCCTAAGTATTTCCCAGCATCAGCCTCTTTCCCAATGATTTGGCTCTTTGCATTAGGTGGCCAAAGTATTGGAGCTTTAGCTTTAGCATCAGTCCTTCCAATGAACATTCAGGGTTGATTTCCTTTAGGAGTTGTTAGGGGAAGCACACTGATTGAAACCACTCCCCTGGTCAGGCACTATAGTAACTATTTGCTTGAGTTGCTTTATGACAGGAAGTCCTGGTAAGGAACAGGAACTAGAAAGCCTCCACCAACTGGAAGAGTTCAGGAAAGGTCAAAAGGATACACCACGTCTGACCACCTCCCAGAATCCTTCTGTGTAGCATCCATCTTGGCTGAACAAGGTGTGCACCACCAGGAAGGACTCTGAGTGAGAATAACTGGCTAAAGACAACCCGGAAACTAATCCCATCACCATAAAACCCGAGACTGCAAGCCATGTGACAGAACTGTTCTCCTGGGTCCCCTTACCCTACTGCTCCTCACCTGGGTGCCCTTTCCCAATAAAATATCTTGCTTTGTCAGCACATGTGTCTCCTCAGACAATTCATTTCTGAGTGTTAGACAAGAGCTCAGTTTTGGGCCCTGGAAGGGGCCCCCCTTCCTGCAACAGAGTGATTGGTTTGATCTCCTTCCTGTCCAAGGGACTCTCAAGAGTCTTCTCCAGCCTGATAATTCAAAAGCATCAGTTCTTTGGTGCTCAGTCTTCTTTATGGTCCAACTGTCACATTTCTACATGACTATTGGAAAAACAATAGCTTTGACTATATGGGCCTTTGTAAGCAAAGTGATATCTCTGCTTCTTAATACACTGTCTAGGTTTGTAATAGCTTTTCTTCTCAAGAGTGTGTCTTTCAGTTTTGTGGCTGCAGTCCCTGTCCACAGTGATTTTTGAGCCCAAGAAAATAAAATCTCTCATTGTTAACACTTCTTCCCCATCTATTTGCCATTAATAGATGGAATCTGATATCATGATTTCTGTTTTTTTGAATGTTGAATTTTAAGCCAGCTTTTTCACTCTCCTCTTTCACCCTCATCAAGAGGCTTTAGTTCCTCTTCACTTTGTGACACTAGAGTGGTATCTACATATCTGAGGCTGTTGATAGTTCTCCTTGCAATCTTGATTCCAGCTTGCGATTCATTCAGCCTGGCATTTCGCATGATGTACTCTGCATATAATTTGAAAAAGAAGGGTGACAACATACAGCCTTAATGTATTCCTTTTCCGATTTTGAACTAGTCCATTTTCCATGTCTGGTTCTAACTTCTGGTTCTGCTTCTTGTCCTGCATACACATTTCACAGGAAATAGGTACAGTGGTCTGGTATTCCCATGTCTTTAAGAATTTTCCACATTTTGTTGTGATCCACACAAAGGATTTAGCATAGTCAATGAAGCAGAAGTAGATGCTTTTCTGAAATTCTCTGCTTTTTCTATTATCCAGCGGATGTTGGCAATTTGATTTCTTGTTCCTCTGCCTTCTCAAAATCCAGCTTGAACATCTGGAAATTCTTGGTTCATGTACTGCTGAAGCCTAGCTGAAGGATTTTGAGCATTACCTTGCTAGTATGTGAAATGACTGCAATTGTATGATGGTTTGAAAATTCTTTGGCATTGCCTTTCTTTGGGATTGGAATGAAAACTGACATTTTCCTGTCCTTTGGCTATGCAGAGTTTTCCAAACTTGCTGGCATATTGAGTGCAGCACTTTAACAATATCATCTTTTAGAATTTTTAATACTATGAATTTCCCTTAAAGAACAAGTTCACATCAGTTGTTCCAAAATGGAGAACAATAATACCAAAGAAGTTCTAGCAATGTTTTGAACTTTCTAGGCCCCACATCAGACTTCCCAACCTTAAGTTCCTGCAAAGGGACTGGGAATCCCCAGGAATTCTGACTTTGAAGAAGAGAGGGATTTGATTACAGAACTCCCACAGGTCGGGGGAAACAGAGACTCTTGGAGGGCACAAACAAAGGCTTGTGTGCACCAGGACCTGGGGGAAAGGAGTAGTCTCCCACAAGAGACTGAGCCAGACTTGCCATGAATGTTTGAAGATCTCCTCCAGAAGTGTGGGTCTCTGGTAGTGGCCTGTCATGGGGACGGGGCAGCAGCAGTCCTGGGTGGCATGGTGTGTTGGCATAAGTCTCGCTTAGGGAGGTCACTATTAGCCCTACCAAAGCACCTGTAGACTCAATGACTTTGTTGCCCTAGGCCAAACAACAAACAGGGAGGAAGCATCAGCAGACAATTGGATTAAAGATTTACTGAGCATGGCCCTGCCCACCACAGCAAGACTGTTTTTCCTCATAACCCATCCCTCCTATCAGGAAGCAAGAACTATAATCCCACAGCTTCAGAACTAAAACCATAATTACAGAAAGCTAACCAGAATTATCACATGGATCACAGCCTTGTGTAACTCAAGGAAGCTATGAGCCATGCCATGTAGGGTCACCCAAGACAGATAGGTCGTGGTGAAAAATTCTGACAAAATGTGGTCCATTAGAGAAGGGAGTGGCAAACCACTTCAGTATTCTTGCCCCAAGAACCCCATGAATAGTATGAAAGAGCAAAAAGATATAACAGCAAATGATGACCCCCCAGGTTGGTTGGCATCCAATATGCTACTGGGGAAGAGCAGAGAAATAGCTCCAGAAAGAATGAAGAGGCTGAGTCAAAGGAGAAATGTCACTCTGTTGTGGATGTTTCTGGTGGTGAAAGTCAAGTCAGATGCTGCAAAGAACAATATTTGCATAGGAACCTAGAATGTTAGGGCCATGAATCAAGGTAAATTGGATGTGGTCAAACAGAAAATGGCAAGAGTGAAAATTGACATTTTAGCAATTATCTCCTGACTCCTCAGCAAATTATTAAATTGCTCCTTAACAGTAACTATCGCCTACCATTGTTTTTCTCATGTCAAACAAGATGATTATGCTCTTGTTGACATATGTACTTCACTATAACACCTGACTATGAAGTGAAAAAGGAAAAAGGGCTTCCCTGGTGTCTCATGTGGTAAAGAATCTGCCTGCAATGAAGGAGATGTGGGTTCAATCCTGGGTAAGGAAGATCGCCTAGAGAAGGGAATTGCTACCCACTCAAGTATTCTTGCCTGGAGAATACCATGGACAGAGGATCCTGGTGGGCTACAGTCACATGACACAGTAATAGTATATGTGTACATATATGTGGGCATGTACACACACACAAACACACACACCATCACATATTTATATACAGAAAGAATAACAAGATCATACCTAACTGTCTGTCTCACACACAAACACACACAAATGATTCAGAAATTATGAAATTATGAGCCCTATAAGTTAGAGATGTCTTCATTCATATTTTTATCAATGGTCTCTAGTTGTCTAAATCAGTGTTCATTTGTTTTTATAGGAAATATGCTAACTTTAAACTCATAATATTTGTGATTCTTCATTCTTTAACCAATTTACAAATATCCATAGAGTATATACTACATGTCAGGAGCAAAACAGGGTGCAGGAGTTTAAATGGGTCAAAGGCAGACCCCCTCATTTCCTGTGAGAAGCCTGCAGGCCACTGGGGGACTACTGTAAATTAAAAATAAAAATAGTATCACCTATGTATATATGTATATATTCAGTTCAGTTCAGTTGCTCAGTAGTGTCCAACTCTTTGCGACCCCATGAACTGCAGTATGCCCGGCCTCCCCGTCCATCACGAATTCACAGAGTCTACCCAAACCCATGTCCATCGAGTAGGTGATGCCATCCAGCCATCTCATCCTCTGTCATCCCCTTCTCCTCCTGCTCTCAATCTTTCCCAGCAACAAAGTCTTTTCCAATGAGTCAGCTCTTCACATCAGGTGGCCAAAGTACTGGAGTTTCAGCTTCAGCATTAGTCTTTCCAATGAACATCCAGGACTGATCTCCTTCAGGATGGACTGGTTGAATTTCCTTTAAGTCCAAGGGACTCATAAGAGTCTTCTCCAACACCGCAGTTCAAAAGCATCAATTCTTTGGCACTCAGCTTTCTTCACAGTCCAACTCTCACATCCATACATGACCACTGGAAAAACCATAGCCTTGACTAGACAGACCTTTGTTGGCAAAGTAATATTTCTGCTTTTTAATATGCCGTCTAGGCTGGTCATAACTTTCCTTCCAAGGAGTAAGCATCTTTTAATTTCATGGCTGCAACAATCACCATCTGCAGCAATCTTGGAGCCCAGCAAAATAAAGTCAGCCACTGTTTCCACTGTTTTCCTGCTGGGGTCCAGCCTCAGCAGGATCCAGGGATACCCTCAAGATGAACAGCGTCGGCGAACAAAAGAATGACACGGGGAGACCAAGTTTTGGTGAGCGAGGCCCGTAACTTTATTTTCAAAAGGAGCTTTTATACCCTGACCTGTACATAGAGGAAAATAAAAGATGCAAAGTCATGTAGAGTCAGCTCAAACATTCCAGCAGTTTTGCCTTTATCAAAACGAGGATTTTTTCTGCATACCTTTCCCATAAACAAGGGTCTTATGTTGTGTACATTATCTTCTGGCCTTGGAGGCCTGTTGACATTTTATGACCCTTTTTTGATAAAGGTTGATCAACCAGAAAACTTGTTTTCCCTTGAAGTGTTTTTTCTTTATACCTCTAATCTGTGTCAGCCTCAGAAAGTACTAAAGAGAGTTACATTCTCATGGAGCAAAGGTGCAATGGATTACAACCAAAAAAGAACTTATTAGCTCAAAGGTCTGATGTGGTTAATACCAAGGCTACTACTTGTTTTTTCTTACATTTTAACTATATTAACTAACTCACTCCCAGGCACACAATGGATAAGGGATATGGGAACTTGGCAGAAAGCATTGGCTCAACAATAAAACACTTCATCAGTATTATTTTAATAAAACTTTTTCACCCCCTCGAAGGGCTCTATACTTTTAGAATGCTTAGGCTTCCCATGTCATGGATTGTGAACAATCATATGCATAGTTGCAAAAGTATGCATAAACCTGCCATGCAAGCTAGAATGCTAACAGGGGGGTTTGAATTGAAATGCTCCTTTCATGCCCAGGAGACTTATAAACTAGAGCCCTAAGTTGATTTTCTCCAGAGAAAGGTGGTCGGGGATAGCGCCCTGTTAATGTCAGAAGAGTTGGTGAAAGGCATAATATAGTAGACAGACAGATTTTGGTTTGAGGTAGATGCTCGAGCAGGTCCTGGGAGTCCCTCAAGTCCAGATCCGCCTTGCCTGTCAGGTCTCCTCCGCATGACCTTGTCATGGGCGGGATCTCCCGTGCTGGCTCTCAGTATCTCCCCATCTATTTCCCATGAAGTGATGGGACCAGATGCCGTGACCTTAGTTTTCTGAATGTTGAGCTTTAAGCCAACTTTTTCACTTTCCTCTTTCACTTTCATCAAGAGGCTTTTGAGTTCCTCTTCACTTTCTGCCATAACGGTGTTGTCATCTGCATATCTGAGGTTATTGATATTTCTCCCGGCAATCTTGATTCCAGCTTGTGCATCCTCCAGCCTAGTGTTTCTCATGATGTACTGTGTATATAAGTTAAATAAGCAGGGTGAAATATACAGCCTTGATGTACTCCTTTTCCTATTTGGAACCAGTCCATTGTTCCACCTCCAGTTCTAACTGTTGCTTCCTGACCTGTATATAGGTTTCTCAAGAAGCAGATCAAGTGGTCTGGTATTCCCATCTTTTTCAGGATTTTCCAAAGTTTATTGTGATCCACACAGATGAAAATGAAAGAGGAGAGTGAAAAAGTTGGCTTAAAGCTCAACATTCAGAAAACCAAGATCATGGCATCCAGTCCCATCACTTCATGGGAAATAGATGGGGAAACAGTGGAAACAGTGTCATACTTTGTTTTTTGGGGCTCCAAAATCACTACAGATGGTGACTGTAGCCATGAAATTAAAAGACGCTTACTCCTTGGGAGAAAAGTTATGACAAACCTAGATAGCATATTAAAAAGCAGAGATATTACTTTGCCAACAAAGGTCCGTCTAGTCAAGGCTATGGTTTTCCCAGTGGTCATGTATGGATGTGAGAGTTGGACTGTGAAGAAAGCTGAGTGCTGAAGAATTGATGCTTTTGAACTGTGGTGTTGGAGAAGACTCTTGAGAGTCCCTTGGACTGCAAGGAGATCCAACCAGTCCATTCTGAAGGAGATCTGTGCTGGGTGTTCTTTGGAAGGACTGATGCTGAAGCTGAAACTCCAATACTTTGGCCACCTCATGCGAAGAGTTAACTCATTGGAAAAGACTCTGATGCTGGGAGGGATTGGGGCAGGAGGAGAAGGGGACAACAGAGAATGAGATGGCTGGATGGCATTACCGACTCGATGGACATGAGTTTGTGTGAATTCTGGGAGTTGGTGATGGACAGGGAGGCCTGGCGTGCTGCAATTCATGGGGTCGCAAAGAGTTGGACACAACTGAGCGACTGAACTGAACTGAACACAGTCAAAGGCTTTGGCTTAGTCAATAAAGCAGATATATAAATATATATATATATATATATATATTTTAAATTATCTAATATCTCTTATCTCTGATAAATATATATTTTTCCTCAGTTCTCCCCTCTTAAAGCCTTTACTACTTTTTGTGCTTTCACTTTCTCTCAATCAACCTTTCTGGCATTATTTAGACTATTAGTTTTGTCTCAACACTAATGGCACTTTCTTCCTCATTAATCATCCTAATGTTTTGTATAGCCACTACTCTCCATCCTCGTTAGATGTGTGGAATCCTAGCATCGCTATCTATTTTCCCATTTTAAAATGCTATATGATCTTTATAAACTGTGTAGCCCAACAGTTAAAGATGTATATTTTCTTAAAGTATTTTATCATTGATTACCCTCCAGAAATATTTTCAACTGTCATGTTGAAGCATTCTTTGTGGTAAGTAATCTATATGTTCTCTCCTTCCCCCCCATTACAAAGCTGTTTACTCTGGATCCCAGTCTTACCAAATGGCTATACATACAGATTTAATAGAAATATTGAGAACAACCAAGGAAATGAATCCTTAGATGCTTTTGTACTCATCTCAAGCACTATCTCTAGTGTCGTTTCCTTTTCCTATTTCAGTGTAAAGTTGCAACTCCTTTACTCTAATGCTACACATTTAAAAATATGGTTCATATCTTCATCTGCCTGTGCTTTCACTGAGCTATAATTATAAAATGAATCAAATACCATCTCAAATCCTTCTTTCAAATAATTCAATGAGGTAAAAAATATGTTGACTTTTATTTGAAAGTATTTTCAATTGAGTCAGGCTCTTTTCATTAATTTAAGTGCGTGTTGTTGTACTATACATTCCTATTAAAATCAGTGTGGATTCAGTTGCAAAAAATAATTGGTTTTTCATGGATAATAGAAAAAAGGAGCTGTATGGAAAAATACATTTCCTTTTTTAACTAATTTAAAGCTTGTCTAGTTGATGTTACAGGTAGAATGCTTGCATGAGATCTGATTATAGAACTCAACAGCGACAACCTAATGTGCTTTTGAAGATTTTCCTTCTTCATTGTATTGAGCTCGCACCAGAAGTTCCTAAAGACAGATCATTTGTCAGTGTCAACTGAGATTCATCTTAAGATGATTTTAAAGAGGTGAAAAAAAGTTTCCTCATAATTTGTGTTAGTTAACTATTTAGTTGAAACTTTTCATAATTCACAATAAGAGAGGAAATCCAAGCTAGGAATAGAAACAGTTCTTCTTTCCCAGTGATGACTTTCAGAAACACGGCAGGTATACAAGATACAATATGACTGTAGTGATTGATATATATGGGGCACAGTGTTTCTTTTGCAATACATATAGTTTTTACAAGGTTAATAAGGCTCTCTCACTAGTTATTAGGTTACTGCACATTCACTCACATTTTCTTGGGTTTCATTTATATAACTTTTCTTGAAAAACAGATTTAAACATACTCCAAGGAATAGTCTCTCCAGTGATGAAAACTTACGTACATAAAATATCCATGACAGTTAAAGTAGTCCAGGACATTTAGATACATGGTTTCATAGTGTGGTTCTACATCTAACTAACAAGAAATATCTTTTAATAAAAAATAATCTCCAATAATACTGAAAATGAGATATTGTTAAGAGACTAAGAAAGCATTCTCTTAAGGTTTGCAAAATGACCCTTTTAAAATTCACATCTAATTTAGGTATACTTTTTTCTAAATAAAAGAACCTCACACACTGTTACATGCATTATACATTGATATGATGAATGTTAATTTATTGCAAATTCCAGAAAACACAAACTAACAGTATGCACAAACCAACAGTCGCTTGTCTGTTTCCTTTCTCCCATGCTTTTGTGCTCCACTTTGTATTTGGGGGTAGGTAGCTGGGATTCTGAAAAGTATACTTCCCAGAAGCCCTTCCTGATCTCCAGCGAAGCTTTGTCAGTGGGAGTTGTTTGTTGGGGGTGGGGAGGCATCTGGAACGAAGATAAGTGTTCTCTATCTACTTCTTCCTTCTGTCAGCTTGGCATCAGTAACAGAAGGAAGCATCACAGAACTTCCTAGGTTCTGGCAGTCAACACCCTGAAATTTTTGGCTGTGCCTCTACTCTGACTGATCTACTTTCTGTCCTTAGGATTTTGCCATAATTGGGAACATCATATAAATAAAATCATATAGTATGGACCTTCTAAAGACACTTCTTTCACTTATCCTATGCATTTGAAATTCATCCATGTTGTTGCATTTATCAGCAGTTTGTTCTTTTGTGTCTGGGTTCTATTTCCCTGTAAGATGTGAAATAGTTTTATATATTCACTCACCAGTTTGAGGCAATTATGCATAAAGCTGATATAAATATTCACATAGATATTTTTTGTATGATCACACATTCTTATTATCCTTGTCTAATTACTTTGGAGAAGGATTGCTGAGTCATAAGAATCCGCCTGTCAATGCAGGAGATGTAAGAGAGGTGGGTTCAGTCCTTGGGTTGGGAAGATCCCCTGGAGGAAGGCATGGCAACTCACTCCAGTATTCTTGCTTAGAGAATCCCATGGACAGAGGAGCATGGCAGTCTACATTCCATAGCGTCACAAAGAGCTGGACATGACTGAAGGGGCTTAGCACAAAGTAAATATATCTCAAACTAAAAAATCTGCTGTTTTCCAAAGTAGCTGTTCCATTTTGCACTTCTGAAAGCAGTGTATGAGGGTCACAGTTACTACTTACCCTCACTGAAACATCATTATTTTTTTTTAATTTTAAGCATTAGAATAGTTTTCAATGACCTAAAATAATTTGAAGAAAATATGTGATTAAGTTGGAGGAAAAAATCATGTTTTTATTTCATTCTTAATCACAATTACTAATGGATTATGGCATTTGTTTAGCACTGTATATATAGGTTCTCAAATGCTGGAATCAAATCCCTGTCACCCATGCTTCCTGTTTCACATAGTGGATATGAGTTCTGAGTAGGTTTTTGTTAAATATTTATTTTTATTTATTTACTTGATTGTGTTGGGTCTTAGTTGAGCATGTGGAATCTTTAATTGTGGCATGAAAACTCTTAGTTGCAGCATGTAAGATCTAGTTCCCTGCTGCTGCTGCTGCTGCTAAGTCACTTCAGTCGTATCGACTCTGTGCCACCCCATAGTTCCCTGACTAGGGGTCAAATCCAGGAGCCCTGAACTGGGAGTTCCAGCGTCTTAGCCTCTAGACTACCAGGGAAATCCCAAGATTTATACAAAATGCATTTTTTAGTACTATTTGTATTAACACATTGTTAAGGAGTTTTGCTTTGTCCAATACACCTGGCATAGTGAGTGCTTGAGGCCAAGTATCTATGCACAGGTTGTTACTTAATACCAGAAATGTTTCTAACTTGTTCCCCCTATGTCCTGATCTCAAACAAAAATGGTCAGTGCATTCATTCCATTTCACTGTGTTTTTTGCTAAATTCTTTGCAAAAGAAAAAAGAAAAAAATCACAATGCATTACTTGATGATTTTGATAATGTAGATTAAAACAGAAGTGTTGAATTGATAGAAATATGAAAGGCAAGTCAGGTCTTTAAAAAAAAAAAAGAAAATCTCCTTACATTATTTAACAGCCCAGAGAACTTGCTGTCTAAACAATAAACTTAGTATTTTGCAATTATGCAAATAATTTAAATTCTAAAATTTATTTTCAAAATGGCAATTCAACTAGGACAACCAGTCATGTATATAATAATGTCTATTCTAAGATAAGTACCATTGTTTGGGTATTAAAGATCATGAACACACATTTTTATCACAAGGTATAAAATTGATCAATGTAATTTTAAAACTATGACCATATAAAATTAATTTGAATTGACTAAAGTTGGAAAATTAAAATAGATACTCATAAAATTTTGGTTCTAAACCATTTCATATCTCTTGAACTGCCACCGTGAAAAAGTTAAATAGTCCTTACAACTCTATTTTATTTTTTCATACAGTTGTCATGATTCTTAAATAAGTATTAAAGTTCTTAGGAGAATGACTTATACAGGCAACTATCTTCAGTTTGGCATGTCAAAATCCTATTAAATATTTTCAATGGTATTTTTCATTATCTACAAGACAAATTTCAAGCATATTTATAAATAATTTAATAATTTCCAAGGTCCCACCTCAATCTTTTCAAACTTTTTTTAGCAAGTACACATTAAACAGAATTATACATATTCTCTAAGTGCTCATTGTAACTTTATAAATCTCTGTATTTGACATGCCTTTCAAAACTAATTTCTGCACATTCAAATCTAAAAACCCTAGATTAAATGTCAGTTTTTGTAAAAGAAAGTGAGTTCTAATATTGTCTCTTCATTTAGATTCTGCTTTTCTATTTGGTTTGTCACACATATAATTTTGTCTGTATCTTCTGTACAGTCTACTCAAAAGTTCGTATCTTTTACACATTTGTACTATTTTGTGATTTGAAATGTATTCTTTAGTTAGATTTTAAAACATGCCCCTTTTTAGTACACATGTACTTACTAAATGGGTCAGCTAATTATTAATTGTTTAAATAGATTCATCAATTGGCATATAAATGATTGTATGTTATGATAGAGCAAGTTAATAGCTTATTAGTAAAGCAAAGTTTAGTTTTATTGGAGTTGAAACAGTTCATTAAGTTTTGAAGCAGAGAGGGCTAGGGAGACTGAAAAGAGGCAAAAAGATAACTCCACAGCCACACTGAATATTCAAACATTAGAATGGCTTCTTTGATGAACACACTAAAAGCAGTCACATCATCTTCAGAACTATTTTGAGACAGCCATTGCACATCCTTATCTACTTTTCATCCATAAACCTCCAACTATAAGATATCTCTTTCCACATCCATTCTCATGAAAAGAGATTCTGATATTACACTGTAGCGAGTCGTATGAGACTAGACCAAGTTTATTGAATTCTTGTATGTGAAATCAGCAAAAAGTATAAACATATAAATCAAAAACATCACCTATGTGTAAGTGTATACACACACACACATACTGTGTATTTTAACTTTTAACAACTCCCTAAGAGTTAGGTTAACCTCATATCACATGTGTTATAAAACAGGTTTATTTTTAGACAGAGCCACAGATTAGGATTATTCTTTAAATCATGTATTGAGAAAGAGTTATCTGAAGACAGGAAATGAAGAATGCCAGACAGAGAACAAAAAGACACATAAGCAAAAGCAAGGATCTGAATTAACTTTAGTTCGGCTTCATAGAGAACTCTAAAGCTCTAATTTATCATAAAGGTGGTTCTCTGTCAAGGCAAGCAAGGAGACAACTATCATTCACCCAGCCAGTCACTGCCCATTCTCTATTTATCATGAGTGAGGCAAAGAAATCTTCTTTTCAAGGCAGCTCCATTACAAAGGAGGGCATTCTTTGTAGAAGGAGACAGCTGTGTATCTTTAGTGTCCAACACAAACAAAAGCTAAGGGATGAGTATACTGACAATGAAAGTGAAAGCAGAGTGGAAAAGTTGACTTAAAACTCAGCATTCATAAAACTAAGATCATGGTATCTGGTCCCATCACTTCATGGCAAATAGATGGGGAAACAGTGAAAGACATTATATTTGGGGGGCTCCAAAATCACTGTAGATGGTGACTGCAGCAATGAAATTAAAAGACATTTGCTCCTTGGAAGAAAAGCTATGACCAACCTAGATGGCACGTTAAAAAGCAGAGACATTACTTTGCCAACACAGGTCCATCTAGTCAAAACTATGGATTTTCCTGTAGTCGTGTATAGATGTGAGAGTTGGACTATAAAGAAAGTGGAGCACTAAAGAATTGATGCTTTTGAACTGTGGTGTTGAGGAAGACTCTTGAGAGTCTCTTGGACTGCAAGGAGATCCAACCTGTCAATCCTAAAGGAAATCAGTCCTGGTTGTTCATTGGAAGGACTGATGTTGAAGCTGAAACTCCAGTACTTTGGCCACCTGATACAAAGAACTTACTCATTAGAAAAGACCATGATGCTGGGAAACACTGAAGGTGGGATGAGAAGGGGACGACAGAGGATGAGACAGTTGGATGGCTTCACTGATGCGACGGACATGTGTTTGAGTAGGCTCCAGGAGTTGGTGATGGACAGGGAAGCCTGGTGTGCTGAAGTCCACGGGGTCACAAAGAGTCGGACATGACTGAGTGACTGAACTGAACTGAAACTGATAAAAAGAGGTGAAAAATTCTTCGCCTTTTTCTCTTTTGAATTACTTTTAGAATTGACTGTTGGGATTCTGACTGCAATTTTATTGACTGTACAACATAACTTGTACTACTGAAAAATTTATGTTAAATAATTACTTTATGCAGGTACACTGTATTTATTTAACTATTCTTCCAATCAACTTTTATAATTTCTTAAACATCTTTGGTTAAATGTACTGTTTTATTTTTTCCCCCTTGGCCCTGCACTGATTTCACAGGATTGCATGCTTAAAGAACAGCATCTGTCTACAATGCGGGAGAGACCTGGGTTTGATCCCTGGGTTGGGAAGATCCCCTGGAGAAGGAAATGGCAATCCACTCCGGGACTATTGCCTGGAAAATCCCATGGATAGAGGAGCCTGGTGGGCTGCAGTCCATAGGGTCGCAAACAGTCGGACACGACTGAGCGACTTCAATTCAATTCAATTCAATAAAGGTGATAGACATAGTACAGCTGCAGAAAACGAACATAAGCAAATATGAGAGTCCCAAGAGATTTCCAGGTATAGCTTCAAATACAGGATCTTTTCTAAGGAATACAAGATGTACTTTGCCTCTGGATTAGCAACCACCGAGAAGAATCTAGATTAAGAAGAAATCAGGTGATGGTTTACAAAAAGTTGTCCAGAATTAACTTTTTGTAGTGGAGAAAGAGAAAAGACTTGTCAATCTTTGCATGATTCTGAACATTTATGCTGGATTATACAGTAAATGTAAACGTTTCTTTAAAGCAATCCTTAAACCATTTAAAATAATACAACTAGTATTTTCAATAAATTGATTCAATGTAACAATTAGCTGATTACTGACAAAAGCTAGATCCTCCAACTAGTAATTCTCTGATTATTAACTACATCTAGGGTTCCAAAGAATAGCAAGGATAAGAAAGCCTTCCTAGGCGAATAATGCAAAGAAATGGAGGAAAACAACAGAATGGGAGACCAGAGATCTCTTCAAGAAAATGAGAGATACCAAGGGAACATTTCATGCAAAGATGGGTACAATAAAGAACAGAAAGGGGATGGGCCTAACGGAAGCAGAAGATATTAAGATGAGGTGGCAAGAATAACCAGAAGAACTATACAAAAAAAGATCCTAATGACCCAGATAATCATGATAGTGTGATCACTCACCTAGAGTCAGACATCCTGGAGTGCAAAGTCACTATGAACAAAGCTAGTGGAGGTGATGGAATTCCAGTCGAACTATTTCAAATCCTGAAAGATGATCCTGTGAAAGTGCTGCATTCAATATGCCAGCAAATCTGGAAAACTCAGCAGTGGCCACAGGACTGGAAAAGGTCAGTTTTCATTCCAATGCCAAGAAAGGCAGTGCCAAAGAGTGTCCAAACTACCCTCCAGTTGCACTCATTTCACATGTTAACAAAGTAATGCTCAAAATTCTCCAAGATAGGCTTCAAAAGCATGTGAACTGAGAACTTCCAGATGTTCAAGCTAGATTTAGAAAAGCCAGAAGAACCTGAGATCAAATTATCATCATCCACTGGATCACTGAAAAAGCAGGAGAATTCCAGAAAAACATCTACTTCTGCTTCATTAACTATGTTAAAGCACAGTCTGTGTGGATCACAATAAGCTGGAAAATTCTTAAAGAGATGGGAATACCAGACCACCTTATCTGCCTTCTGAAGAATCTGTATGCAGTTCAAGAAGCAACAGTTAGAAATAGACAGGGAACACTGGACTGGTTCCAAAATGGGAAAGGAGTATATTAAGGCTGTGTATTGTCATCTTGCTTATTTAACTTATACAGAGTACGTCATGTGAAATGTCAGGGTGGATGAAGCACAAAATGGAATTGAGATTGGCAGGAGAAATATCAATAACCTCAGATATGCAGATGACACCACTCTTATGGTAGAAAGCTAAGAGGAACTAAAGAACCTCTGGATGAAAGTGAAAGAGGAGAGTGAAAAAGCTGGCTTAAAATTCAACATTCAAAAAACGAAGGTTATGGCATTCAGTCACATCACTTCATGGCAAATAGATGGAGAAACAGTGGATACAGTGACAGACTTTATTTTCTTGGGCTCCAAAATCACTTCTGATGGCATTGCAGCCATGAAATCAAAGATGCTTGGTTCTTGGAAGAAAAGCTATGACCAAGCTAGATAGCATATTAAAAAGCAGAGCCATAACTTTGCTGACAAAATTCTGTATAGTCAAAGCTATGGTTCTTCCAGTAGTCATGTATGGATGTGAGTGCCACAGGATTGATACTTTTGCACTGTGGTGTTGGAGAAGATTCTTGAGGGTCCCTTGGACTGCAAACAGATCAAACCAGTTAGTCTTAAAGGAAATCAATCCTGAATATTCATTTGGAAGGACTGATGCTGAAGCTAAACCTCCAGTACTTTGGCCACCAGATGTGAAGAGCTGAATCATTAGAAAAGACCCTGATACTGGGAAAGACTGAAGGAAGGAGAAGGGAATGACAGCAGACAAGATGGTTGGATGGCATCACTGACTCAATGGACATGAGTTTGAGCAAGCTCTGAGAGATGGTGAAGGACAGGGAAGCCTGGCGTGCTGCAGTCGGTGGGGTCACAAAGAGTCAGACACGACTGAGTGAATGAACAGCAACAGCAGTTTTTTCTGATTATCTTCCATCAGAATAAAATCTTATGAGGTTTTAAATTAAATCTCTTAGGCATTTGATCACTAATATCAGTATTGTTGAAGGTTTTATAAAATCAAATTAATCTTAGCAATTGTACAAAAATTATGCCAAATAAGAGATATATTGTGAATTAAGCTGTGATTATTGCAAAATAACTCAGTTGAAATGACAATGGTATGTTCTATGCTGTGTTCAGTCGCTCAGTCATATCTGACTCTTTGCAACCCCATGGACTGTAGCCCACAAGGCTCATCTGTCCTTGAGATTTTCTAGCCAGAATACTGGAGTGGGTTGCCATTTCCTCCTCCAGAGGATCTTCCTGACCCAGGAATCAAACCCATGTCTCCTGTGTCTACCACATTGTCAGGCAGATTCTTTACCACTGAGCCAGCTTGGAAGCTCATTATATATTCTAGCCCTTTTAAGAAGTGGAATTGTCCATAATACAACTCTTATATATGGACTGATATCAAGGGCAAAGACTAAGTTAACCCTGAATTATAAATCTTTTGTGGGTATAGCCATGTATCTTTGTATTGCCTTCTTCTTCTGAGTAAAAAATTACCATAAACTTAGTAGCTTAAAACAACATCAATTTATTATTTTATCCTGTGGGTCAGAAGTTTGACACCAGTCTCACTGGGCTAAACTTAAGTTGTTGGGAGGTGAGTACTTCTTTCTGGAAGTTCTATGTAAGGGAATTTTTCCTTGCTCCTTCAGGTATTGGTAGAATTCAGTTCCTTGTGGTTGTAGGGTTTCTACAGGCAATCAGCTAAGGACCATTCCCACTTCTTTAGACGACCCACATTCCTCAGTTCCTTGTCATCCCCTTCCAGCTTGAAAATCTGTAAAGGCAACGGGTGTTTCTTTCTTTCTTTCTTTTTCACTTTAGAGTTTCCCTTCATTCTCATCTCTCTCTCAAAAAGCCAGAAATAGTTCTCCACTCTTGTAGAGTCAAATAATTAAATTGGTCCCACCTAGATAATTCAGGATGTTATTACCATCTAAAAGCTTGTACCCATATTTACAAAGTCCCTGTGTTTGTGTAAGGTAACATATTTATAAATTCCAAGGATTAGGCACCATTACTTTGCTGACCAAAATCTATTTCACAGTACAAGACTGTAATGATAAGGTTCTCAATGGACCTTATTTTAAGTAATTTTTGTTTTCTTTCCATTGGTAAAATCTGAGTCAAATCTAACAGATTAGTAATTCCTAGTAACTCACCACTGGATGTAGTTTTTGTTTATATACAGAACTTGGTGTTCAGAGAACACCAGTTCAATTTACATTTTATTTTTATGAATTCCCTCAAGCTATGGGATCATTAGTCTCCCACAAATCTTTTTCTTCGGCTTCAACTGCCAAACTTCTAGGTCACTGTCCTTGAGATGCCACTGCTTGCCTATGAGAAGCACACTTAATAGATCCTCTTGGATCTCTGTGTCTGCTCGTTC
Organism: Budorcas taxicolor; assembly: GCF_023091745.1. Lineage (NCBI taxonomy): Eukaryota > Metazoa > Chordata > Mammalia > Artiodactyla > Bovidae > Budorcas > Budorcas taxicolor. Next base: position 66,937,357 of record NC_068923.1, on the reverse strand, counting down.
CCAAATTTGTCCCCTAGTTTACTGTATCTGTTGAGCTTGACATGTGCTGTACTTCTACACCTGTATTTTATCTCTAAATCTGTATTACATGTGCAAGCTTCTTGTCACTTCTTTTCTTTTGCTTTACTCACAATGGTCTTGCTATTTTCAATATACCAATCCTTCTCTTTCTTTCAGTTCAGTTCCGTCGCTCAGTAGTGTCCAACTATTGCGACCCCATGAACTGCAGCACACTAGGCCTCCCTGTCCATCACCAACTCCCAGAGTTTACCCAAACTCACGTCCATTGAGTCAGTGATGCCATCCAACCAACTCATCCTCTGTCATCCCCTTCTCCTCCTGCCCTCAATCTTTCCCAGCATCAGGGTCTTTTCAAATGAGACAGCTCTTCGCATCAGGTGGCCAAAGTATTGGAGTTTCAGCCTCAACATCAGTCTTTCTAATGAACACCCAGGACTGATCTCCTTTAGGATGGACTGGTTAGATTTCCTTGCTGTTCAAGGGACTCTAAACAGTCTTCTCCAACACCACAGTTCAAAAGCATCAATTCTTCAGTGCTCAGCTTTCTTTATGGTCAAATTCTCCATACATGACCACTGAAAAAACCATAGCCTTGACTAAACGGACCTTTGTTGGCAGAGTCTCTGCTTTAAAATATGCTGTCTAGGCTGCTCATAACTTTCTTTCCAAGGAGTAAGGGTCTTTTAATTTCATAACTGCAATCACCATCTGCAGTGATTGGAGCCAAAAAAAAATAAATAAATAAAGTCAGCCACTGTTTCCCCATCTATTTGCCATGAAGTGATGGGACTGGATGCCATGATCTTAGCTTTTCCATATTGAGTTTAAGCCAGCTTTTTCACTCTCCTCTTTCACTTTCATCAAGAGGCTCTTTAGTTCTTCACTTTCTGCCATAAGGGTGGTGTCATCTGCATAACTGAGGTTATTGATATTTCTCCTGGAAATCTTGATTCCAGTTTCTGCTTCATCTAGCTCAGCATTTTTCATGATGTATTCTGCATAAAAGTTAAATAAGCAGGGTTACAATATACAGCCTTGACGTACTTCTTTTTCCACAGGGGTTTTCATTGGCTGTTTCTTGAGCCTTCAGTGCTTTTCTATAAATGTAATCTCCATTCAGTTCAAATTTATTCAAGACATGCCCTCAGTGGGGTCTTCATGCATTGTCATCAAGGCAAGTTGTTCAGTCATGTCCAACTCTGCAATCCCATGGACTGTAGCCCGCCAGGCTCCTCTGTCATTGGAATTTTCCAGACAAGAATACTGGAATGGGTTGCTATTTCTTACTCCAGGGGATCTTCCTGACTGAGGTATTGAACCCACGTCTCCTGTGTCTCCTGCACTGGCAGGCAGATTCTTTACCACTGTGCCACCTGGGAAATGTCTTTGTTAATTCTTGCTTGGTTTACCCTCCATTTAATTTTAAAATTTATTTCTATGATCCTTTTAGCAATTTTCCCTGGCTTTGGAAGAAACTTGTCTCACTGAGGACAAAACTTCTTAATCTCTTTCCTTTATCCTGTTTTATTTTATTTTCCTTTGACATTTAGTGCATCCTGATTATATTCGTGGCTCTATTTTATTTACTTCTATTGTCAACTCCTAGACTTACCCCTGGGAACTTTGTTCCCATCTAGTGACAGTGCCTAGAACACAGTCTAAGTTCCATTTTATAGCTTTTTCCTTACTTCTGTTGCTAGTGCCTAGAATTATTACCACATCACTACAAATAATTGTTGAACTAAGAGTTTAAATCCTAATTCTAATATGCACTATGTATTGTACCTTGGAAGAGTTTCTTATCCCGTCTGAGTTTCATTTTACCTTTCACTAAGAAGAAAAAATATCTCCTCCAAACCAACACAGGCTTTTGCAATAATACAATTCACAATATATGTGAAGATTGAAAGTAAAGATAGATGTAAAAAATACTAGTTCCTCTTCTCTTGTAAGTCAACTAGTGAGAAAAAACAGACTACTATACTCTCATGAAGGCAACTGATTTGTTATTCAGTTGTTATTCAGTTTGTTATTCAGCAGAAAACTTTCTTAATTTCCAATTCAACAAATAATTATAAAGATTACTGAAAAAAGAAAACATTTGGGTTATGATGGACAGGAAATAAAATCTGAGAATCTAATGAGGTTTGTGTAGCTATTCTCTTTAAACTTAGAGCAATCTGTAAGGTGGTTATTAAGAACATACTAAACAACTTGGTATGCTCTACTTTGTATAAAACCAGGGTGAAGAAAATTAGTAGATAGTTGTTATGGGTTGTATTGTGTCCTCCCATTTGTATGTTGAAGCCCTAACCCCAGTACCTCTGAATGTGACCTTATTTGGAGAAAAAAGCTTTACAGAGGTAATCAAACTGAGGTGATGCCATTTGGCTCAGATGGTAAAGTGTCTTCCTGCAATGCGGAAGACCTGGGTTCGATCCCTGGGTTGGGAAGATCTCCTGGAGAAGGAAATGGCAACCCACTCCAGTACTCTTGCCTGGAGAATCCCACAGATGGAGGAGTCTGGTGGGCCACAGTCCATGGGGTCGCAAAGAGTCGGACACGACTTCACTTTCACTTTCACTTTAACCCAGTAAGACTAATGTCCTTATAAGCAGGGGATATATAGAGACAGACAAAAAGACAGTGGGAAGACTGTGTGTACAAAGGAAGGAGATGGCCATGTACATGACGACGACAAACGGCTAGAACAGATCTTCCTTCAGATCCTTCAGGAGGAATCAACACTGTTGACAGGTTGATCCCTGTTAGCATGTAGAACTCAAGACAAAATATTTATGTCATTTAAGCCACCCACTGAAGCCCTAACTAATACAATAGGCCTAAGCACATGCTGTCTCTTTGCAAGACAGTTTTTAAATTGTTGTTAGGAATTTCACGTAAACATTTATTTATGAATAGCCACAATCCTAAGAGTTCCCTGTTTCAGCCTATTGATCAGAGTCTGGCAAAATCTGAATTTATCTTTGTCTTTTCTTTCATTTATTTATTCCTGTTCTCATTCCTTCCCCTGAAAATGTCAGAGCTTTTCTTTATTGAGATGGACACCATTTCAGGAAAGGGTATGGAGGCAGGATGGAAGATTAGCCCTGAAGTCACCTGTGGTCACTGGACAAACTTTTATCTCAAATTTGGTTCAAAGAACAAGACTGATGAAGTCATACATACACCAAGAAATTATCAACTGCTTTATTACTTACAAAATGAAGCATTCTGGTAAGAGCACGGTATGCCTCCCAAATTGATCTCAAATTGTTTCAGAGGGCAAGGATACAAAACTGATTGACTTGTTTTTTCTTTTTTTCAACTTTTTTTAGGAGTTAGGGCCAGCTTGAGTTCCCACATACAGGCAGGGGCTTTTGTGGTTTGAATTCCCCTATGGCATCAGAAGAGGGAACATTACGTTTTCGCATGTGGAACAGATGCTAAAGAGAGAAAGGTGAGACTTTTAAGCTGACAGTAGTCAATCAGCAAAAAAGGAAGTCTGACTCATTACAATGAGAAAAGAAAGAAGTAGAAAATTTATCATCCTCATTCCTCCCACAGCCTCCTTAGCCTTCTGATCATATTCTATTTTTTTTTTAAGGAAATGGAAGATTTTTTATTTTTAAACTGTAACCTAGTCAACCAGAAAAGGAAACATAACTTGATTGGGAGAAAAAATTTGTAGTGTTAGTAAGGAAATGTAAGGAACTATCATGGGTTCCTCAGAAGAAAAGAAACCATTTACAGAAACTAATTCAAACTGAGAATCATAAGTTGAGATAAATTGTACTCTTGAAAGAAAAGTTTTCATTAGTTTAAATCGCTTGAGGCATGGACCACTGAAATAATAATATTCAATACACTGTTTTCTTGGGTCTTAAAATTTGATATTGTAAAATACTAGCAACCAGGGTGACACATTTAAGTCCTGCATTAAGGAATATATAGGAGCAAATCTCATATGAGGTTTCTAAGTGTTTTATTATATTAACTGTTAAATAATGGAAGCATTGAGAAATGTGTGCACCATAGAGTTAATAAGCAGCTTGCTTATCTTTTTATCAGCTAAAATTTAATGGCAAAATCTCTCTGAATGATGAATAGAAAAAAAACACAGAGATAATCTTAAATCACATCCCAAATATAATGAGATATATGGAAATCTTATGGAAACATAATATTTAATAACTTAATTGCCACCTTGAGGCAAAATAAATATACCATCACAGATTAAAATGTGTTTATTTTATTTTTTCTATCTTTATTGAGATATAATTGGCATATAACATTAAGTTTAAGATGCACAATGTAATGATTTTATATATGTTATTGCTAATGATTATTATGGTGAAGTTAGTTAACACATCCATCACCTCACATAATTACAGTTAATTACAGTTTTCTCTCTCTGTGTGTGTGTGTGTGTGTGTGTGTGTGTGTGTGTGTGTGGTGAGAACTTCTAAAGTTTACTCTCTGAGCATCTTTCCAATGTACAATACAATATTATTAACTATAGTTACCATGGTGCACACTACATCCCCCAAACCTAATCATCTTATAACTGGAAATTTGTACCTTTTTACTACATTCACCCATTCCCTCGCCCTCTACCCTCTACCTCTGGCAACCACCAATATATTCTATATTTCTGTCAGTTGGATTTTTTAAGATTCCACATAAACATGATAAGGGACTCATACAAATCAATAGTTTAAAAAAAAAAAAAAGCCCCAAATAACCCAGTTAAAAGTGGGCAAAGGACTGAAATACACATTTTTTCCAAAGAAGTTGGTCAAAAGTCCAATAAACACATGAAAAGATGCTCCAAATCAGTAATGATTAGGGAAATGAAAATCAAAACCACAATGACATCACACTGTTTTCAAAAAGGGAAGAGATAAAAGTGTGATAAGGATGTGGATCAAAAGAGAACCCTTCTGCACAGCTGGTGGGAATGTAAACTATGTAAATGTATAGTTCGACCACTATAGAAAATAGCTTGAATGTTCCTCAAAGAGTTAAAAATAGAACTACCGTATGATCCAGCAATTTCACTTCTGGGTATATATCCAAAGAAAATAAAAATAGGATATTAAAGAGACATCTATCTGCACCCTGTGTTCATTGAATCATTATTCACAATAGCTGAAATATGGAAAATACCTGAGTTTCGGTCAATAAGTAACTAAGATGTGTTATATGTGTATATATATGTATACATATAAATACACAACCACACAATGGAACACTATTCAGCTTCTAGAAAGAAGAAAAGTCTGCCATTTATGACAACATGGATGGACTTTGAGGGTATTATGCTATATGAAGTGTATTCAAATTTAAATATTATATTCAGATATAACAGATATAAAAACTATTTTTATGTTAAACTGTTGCTGCTTTTCTGTTCATGGCCCATGCTAAAGATATTTATTTCTTTTGGGTAATTTTCCCCCATTCCCAAAGCGAGTCAGATTATGAATTCTTCTTTGATTTCCTAGGCATGTGGCTGCTGCTGTTGATGCTAAGTTGCTTCAGTTGTGTCTGACACTGTGCAACCCCATAGACAGCAGCCCACCAGGCTTCGCCATCCCTGGGATTCTCCAGGCAAGAACACTGGAGTGGGTTGCCACTTCCCTCTCCAATGCATGAAAGTGAAGTCGCTCAGTCACATCTGACTCTTAGCGACCCCATGGACTGCAGCCTACCAGGCTCCTCCATCCATGGGATTTTCCAGGCAAGAATACTGGAGTGGGTTGCCATTGCCTTCTCCGAGGCATGTGGATAAAAGCATTGAAATCATATTTATATTCCTATTTTTATACTTTACCTTAATTTTCTCCTTCTGAAAACAACAAGGATGTGTTTTCTAAATGACTGTTGACAGTTTCCAGCCTTGATAGACTATGTTGTGTTTTGTTACCTCATGTGTCGTCATGGTATTAGTCTTCTTGCTTTGCTTTTATTTCTTATTTCCAAAATGGGAGATTTTCTCTTCTAAGTGTTGGTAAAATTTTTGGATTTTATTAATTCTTTTCTGAACTTAAAAATCTTCCATAAAATCTCATTTCAGTGTTTTCTTCCATAAGTTATTTAACATGACTGGTCATTCCCACACTTCCACTGCAGGAGGCATAGGTTCAATCCCTAGTCTGGGAACTAAGATCCTAAAAACCACATGGTGTAGCCAAACAAAGAGTAAGAAGAGAAGATTGGGCAAAACAATTTTTATTGAGTATGAGAATAGACATGTGATTTTAGAAATATTCACATTTCTTATCTTTCTGTGAATATATTATCTTTTTCCTTCAGGACACTTCCATAGCTTGTGCTATGTATTCCATGTCATCTACCACTTCCTGAATGTGTCTTTGTTGACATTATTTGTTGGACAGTCACAATAGATTGCAAGTTAAACAAGGACAGTTTCTGTATTGTCTTGTTCACCATTCAGCTGTAGAGCCTGTCACAATGCCTAGCAATGAAGGAGTACATAATAAGTTGAAGCAGACAGTTAACAGCTCATCCTTAGCTTTTCATATTGCTTCAGGAAATATATAGGAGTTTACTGAATATGAGATAAAATGAGATTCCTGCTTAAGTTTCCATGTACTGAACAAAGTGCCCTATTTGTCAAGATTGTTTATTGAGCATCTGTCACTGATGAATAACTTACAATTCTTGAGTAACCTATAATTAATGAAGGACTTCTACTTGATACAATTACACTCCAGTAAAGGATCAGAGAGTCACATAATCCTGCCATAGAATTTTCATGGGGCTATGTAACTAGAATGATATGAAGTAGGAAGACCTTCTGATCTGATGACTTTTCTTAATCAGCTCAGACTTATCTCCAAGCCATGAAAACCTAATGTGACAAAATTAATTCAGAACCCTCAGCTAGGAATCTCAAAACTTCCATTATGTGAGTACGATGCATGTGGGCTGCTGTCTACTGTCATTTCTCAAAGCAAGGTAGCCATGATACTGGATGAGGCCCATTTTCTCTCAGGAATTTAATTTTCTAAGAAAAATCAAAGCTCCTTTCACACCATCAAGCAGAAGTATGTGTTGCATAAATATTTTTAAATATTTGGATAAATAAAGCATAGAAAATGTAGCTGTGGTTGCAAAAATAATCATAGCAGTTAACTGACTCAATACATACAATAATAAGAACAGATATATCAAGTTAATTAATAATACTGAATAAAATACATATCTGATCTATTATTTATGCGCTTATTTTAAAATACAGTTTTTTGTTACATGTGGTAAAACAAAATATTTAGGTTATTGTTAATGGGTACTATGAGTAGTGGTTACTATTTATTAGTTGAAACTCTTGTACATTTTAAACCTTGCATGGAGAATTTTTTTGGTGATTACATCAAATAAAGCACAGAAAATCTCTGACAGTTTTACTTGTTACTGTTTTAAGTAGGAAAAAACATAGCTCAGAATATTCAATCAGAGTAAAATAGATTAGACTTGAAAGGGTTAAAATCAAATCCAAGCCTAGTATGACTTGACTCTAGATCTTAGAATCTTTATTGTCACAGTAGTGTATTATCTAGATGACATACTAGGTTTTATAAATGTGTTTTCATTTTAATACTCATTTCTAAATGAATTCCAACCTTAAAATTTACGTTATAAGGTCCAAGCTTGTATTTCTATGCAGAATTATCATAGAATATTATTGGTTATATCATGTCTTTTAAATTTGTTTTGGTTAAATGTAATAAAGTATTACTTCCACAAAGATTTTTTAAACTGAGTCAATAGGGTTATTTAATATAATTTAATTTAGTTTATAAAATAAAACAAATAAATGAAGCAGACTCAGTCCAATACCATAAAACACCCAAGTGTACATGCATGCACAAATAATGTACTAAAATAAGTTTCAGTGTGATATTAACATTAACAGCATAATCATGCACTAACATTAATTTTACTCAGTTTTTAAGGATATTCTTATCACTTTCTGTTCTTTAATTTTGTAAATGGAGAGCTGAATTATTATTGAAAAATTTTATTCTACACCAATTATCTATCAATTAAAGAAAAAGCTCCAAAAATTTTTACTCTTATTAAGATATCCTTTACACTTCTGTTTTTAGACCCGGGTTCGATCCCTGGGTCGGGAAGATCCGCTGGAGAAGGAAATGGCAATCCACTCCAGTACTATTGCCTGGAAAATCCCATGGACAGAGCAGCCTGGTAGGCTACAGTCCACGGGGTCGCAAAGAGTCAGACACAACTGAGCGACTTCACTTCACCTCTGTTTTTAAAGTATTAAATTGTTAGCAAATAAGTCCTTTGTACGATGTAGTGCTACTGGTTTAAGTTTATTACAATTCTATAAATACAGAATGGCATTCTAGAAACTCAAAGATAAAGTCAAGATTTTCTTCATTTTATCAGATAAGATAGCACTTTTCATCAACATACAATGAGTTCAGTTAATAAATCTGTGACCATTTGAGTCGCACAAAACTTTAATGATAACTGACATTGCTGAATTTCTAATAAATATTTATATTTCTATGGTGTACTTTGCAATGACTTTGTTCAATAAATTAATTTCCGGATATGAAAAAGGGCCATGCTGCAAGAGCTGAAAGATTACTCTGTTAGTAACAATTGATTATATTGAGCTATTTCAAATCCTGAAAGATGATGCTCTGAAAGTGCTGCACTCAATATCCAGCAAATTTGCAAAACTCAGCAGTGGCCACAGGACTGGAAAAGGTCAGTTTTCATTCCAATCCCAAAGAAAGGCAATGCCAAAGAATGCTCAAACTACCAGACAATTGTACTCATCTCACATGCTAGTAAAGTAATGCTCAAAATTCTCCAAGCCAGGCTTTAGCAATACATGAACCGTGAACTTCCTGATGGTCAAGCTGGTTTTAGAAAAGGCAGAGGAACCAGAGATCACATTGCCAACATCTGCTGGATCATGGAAAAAGCAAGAGAGTTCCAGAAAAATATCTATTTCTGCTTTATTGACTATGCCAAAGCCTTTGACTGTATGGATCACAATGAACTGTGCAAAATTCTGAGAGAGATGGGAATACCAGACAACCTAACCTGCCTCTTGAGAAATCTGTATGTAGGTCAGGAATCCACAGTGAGAACTGGACATGGAACAACAGACTGGTTCCAAATAGGAAAAGGAATATGTCAAGGCTGTATATTGTCACCCTGCTTATTTAACTTCTATGCAGAGTACATCATGAGAAATGCTGGACTGGAAGAAACACAAGCTGGAATCAAGACTGCCAGGAGAAATATCAATAACCTCAGATATGCAGATGACACCACCATTATGGCAGAAAGTGAAGAAGAACTAAAAAGCCTCTTGATGAAAGTGAAAGTGGAGAGTGAAAAAGTTGGCTTAAAGCTCAACATTCAGAAAACGAAGATCATGGCATCCGGTCCCATCACTTCATGGGAAATAGATGGGGAAACAGTGGAAACAGTGTCAGACTTTATTTTTTGGGGCTCCCAAATCACTGCAGATGGTGACTTCAGCCATGAAATTAAAAGACACACAGTCCTTGGAAGAAAAGTTATGACCAACCTAGATAGCATATTCAAAAGCAGAGACATTACTTTGCTGACTAAGGTCCGTCTAGTCAAGGCTATGGTTTTTCCTGTGGTCATGTATGGATCTGAGAGTTGGACTGTGAAGAAGGCTGAGCGCCAGAGAATTGATGCTTTTGAACTGTGGTGTTGGAGAAGACTCTTGAGAGTCCCTTGGACTGCAAGGAGATCCAACCAGTCCATTCTGAAGGAGATCAGCCCTGGGATTTCTTTGGAAGGAATGATGCTAAAGCTGAAACTCCAGTACTTTGGCCCCCTCATGTGAAGAGTTGACTCTTGGAAAAGACTCTGATGTTGGGAGGGATTGGGGGCAGGAAGAGAAGGGGATGACAGAGGATGAGATGGCTGGATGGCATCACTGACTCGATGGACGCGAGTCTGAGTGAACTCCCGGATTTGGTGATGGATCGGGAGGCCTGGCGTGCTGCGATTCATGGGGTCGCAAAGAGTCAGACACGACAGAGTGACTGAACTGAACTGATACAGCTTGCATTTGCAAAATTTTGGAATTTTTGCATGTATTTCTTAAGCATGGTGAAATATGTAAATAAGTGACACAGGACTGTAGAAAGCTGACCAAAGATAAATACCAACTATGTAGGGGAATGTTCTTACTAGCTGAGATGACAGAAACACACTAAAAGAATGTATATTATAAAATCATTAGTTCAGAATCACGTTTTTTTAAATTTATAAGCTTATAATAATTTGGTTTTCCTTAGAACTGGCTTAATTCTAAATATAGAAACTAAAACGGTAAAATCTAAAAAAAAAAAAATGAATTACATACTAAATTATAATCATACAAAAACGAATGGGGAATTATGTAAGTTAAAAAAATGATATTTCAATGTTGATAAGTAAATAGATACATATAGGATTCAGACTTAAATAATAATGGGGTTAGAAAGCCTGCATCAACGAGCTTCTTCATGCCATCTACGGGAAACATCTGCTAGATCAAAAATGGCAAGTTAGTATAAAGACAGAAAATGCAAATAAAAAAAATAGAAAAAGAGCAAGATAAAAGTTCACTGTTAAGAGCAACTACTCCCAATTATGTTTGCAATGGTTGTAACCATATTTCACCAGCAAGTAATCTAAAAATTTCTGAGGTGTTAAAATCAGAAAGAAATAAGTAAACATCTACAAAATATCCAGTGTGGTCTGCCTTAGCAACTCAGATCTTACTCAGATAACTCATGTCACATCATGTGTACTAAGTTCCCCTCTACACATGCAATGACAGCTGCAATTGTGAGCACACAATATTTCCTCACAAATATGTAACCTCTTACATTCATTGTATTTCCCTGCCCTCCACAATATTCCCTACTTTCTGGCCTTTGTTGTTTGTGCTCTGTTTAGCAGGCATTCCTATCTTTGAGGAGGTCCAGTTATGGAATAATAGAAATGCACGCTGCACCTTAGGAAAAAAGTGAAGATGCCAAAAGGTACACAGAGAGAATTCTATGTTTAACACTTTTGTCCTTCATTGAAATATAAATTTTATTTAATCAAAGTGAAAAGTGAAAGTGAAGTCTCTCAGTCGTGTCAACTCTTTGGGACCCCATGGACTGTAGCCTATCAGGCTCGTCCCTCCATGGGATTTTCCAGACAAGATTGCTGGAGTAGATTGCCATTTCCTTCTCCAGGTGATCTTCCCAACCCAGGAATCAAACCTGGGTCTCCGACATTGCAGGCAGATGCTTTATCATCTGAGCCACCATCAAGGCGAATGCAAATGAAAATCACAATGAGGTATCACTTCACATCTGTCAGAATGCAATTAGCAAAAAGACAACAAATAATAAATGCTAGTGAGTATGTGGGGGAAAGGAAACCCTTGTACACTGTTGATGGGAATGTAAATTGGTAGAGTCACTATGGGAAAGTGTATAAAAGTTCCTCACAGAACTGAAAATAGCTATACATGCTCCAGCAAGTTCATTCTTAAATACATATGGAAGAAAACAAAAACAATAATTGTAAAACACATACACAAACCAATTCCCAATGTTCACAGCAGCATTACTTTCAATATCCAAAATACAGAAGTAACTTATGTGTCCAACAACGGATGAATGAAAAAAGAAGTGGCATACAATTGAATATTGTGTGTGTTTTTTTTTTTTTTTTTTACAATACTGTATTGGTTTTGCGATACATGACATGAATTGAATATTGTGTGCATGTGTATTCGCTCAGTCACATCCAAACCTTTTGACCCCTTGGACTGTAGCCCGCCAAGCTCCTCTGTCAATGGGATTTCCCAGGAAAGAATACTAGAGTAGGTTGCCATTTCTTCCTTCAGGGGATCTTCCCCACCCAGAGATCAAACCCGTGTCTCCTACATCTCCTGCATTGGAAGGCAGATTCTTTAGCCCTGAGCCATCAGGGAGGCCCACAGGTAAATATTTACTCAGACTTTTTTTTTTTTTTTTTTAATGAATCATGGCATCTGCAACAACATGGATGAACCTGCGGGTGTTATGCTTAGTGAAGTAAATCAGACAAAGACAAATACTGTTTGTTTTCACTCAACTGTGGAATCTAAAAAATGAAAATATCTAAAAATAGTTTGACTGCATGGTTCTTGTACTGGTCTTGTCTGGGTTCACTCATGTGACTACATTCATACCATGAATTAATATTAAAACAAACAAACAACAACAACAAAAACAGAAACAGACTCATTGACACAGAGAATAAACTACTGGTTATCATTAAGGAGGGGCTGGAGGTTGGCAGGATAGGAGGAGATTAAGAGGTTCAAAATAGTAGGCATAAAAAAAAGTAAGATACAAAGATATAATGTACAGAAAGGTATTATAATCAATGTTTTATAATAAATTAAAATGGAGTATTGCTGTTTCTTCTGTTTAGTCAATAAGTTGTATCTGACTCTTTGCAACCCCATGCACTATATCCCTGCAGGCTCCTCTGCCCATGGAATTTTCTAGGCAAGAATACTGGAATGGGTTGCCATTTCCTCCTCCAGGGGATCTTCCCAACACAGGGACTGAACAAATGTTTCCTGTGTCTTCTGCATTGCAGGTGGATTCTTTACCCACTGAGTCATCAAGTCATCAATTCTACTTCAATTTTTTAAAAAAATATAAATGTATGCAAAATCAGGGCTTAATTTTTAAAGTATAATATGAAGCAAAAGACATAATACTAAAATAATATTTGAAATAAGATTTTGTCCGGGAGGAATTATTTTTCCTTGAGACAACAGATTATAGGTCAAAAAATGTTCATGCTCCAGACAATTCAGAGAGGAAAGGTGAGGACACATGTTGGCTTTTTCTTGCTGTATAAGAAACTACTCCAAAACTTAGTGACTTCAAACAATATATATATATATTTTTTCCCCATAAAGATATAGTTTGACTGCATGGTTCTTGTACTGGCCTTGTCTGGGTTCACTCATGTGACTACATTCATACCATAAGAATATTCCACATGGGTCAAATTTACCCTTTTCTTACTGGAAGCATGAGGGAGGTTTCTCAGATCTTCACCCTGGGAAACTGGAAGAACGCTGGAGTTAAAAATAATCACAGTGACAGCGAAAGCTGAATACCTGGGAGTTTTTTAACACTTAAGCTACTTCACAGGAAGCCACCAATAGTTCATCAACTACCTTTTAAATTTCTTTTGTTCCTAATAAGTTAGGTTTCTCTGTAGTTCCCTGTCTCTCTGGTTTTAGGGGTGGTGCTTTGTCATGTAATTTTGATTCTCTGATGTATCTAAGAAGAGTTGTTGATTTCAGTTTATTTAGCTGTTTTCATTGATAGAAGAGTAGAAGTGATGACTTCCAAGCTCTTTGTATATTCCAGCAGAAACAGAAATTTTGAAATGTGTATATTTAAATAAAGGTTTTAAAATTTTAAAATGGTTTGGAGAATTTAACACATTTCAAAAATCAAAATCTGCAACTGAAAGTAATTTTAATGGTAAATATAAATACCCCATTCCACACCATTATGATAAGGAAACATTGTACAGGTTGACTGCAGCATTTATGTACATGCTTATGATGTAAGGAATCCTATCTGTAGATACAAGACAATGATTTTTAATTTTCCTCAGCCTAAAATCTATTATCACCACAGCAGGTGTCAAATAGCACGTTTCTTTTTTTCCCCATGATCCTTTTGGATGCGATGTAGTGTAAATTCAGCTATTATAAATCTGCCAACTATTAGGAACTAAGCCAGTATCTTACTTCTTGCTTTCAGGCAGGAAAATTTGTGAACCTGGCATATGAAAACATGTTTTAAGAGTGAAAAACATGTATTTAAGTGAATTTATAAAAATATATCACTGAATTATAATATAGTGATTTTAGACAAGGAAAATCAAAATAACTGTACATATTGTATATGATAGCTTTGGGCAAAGTGAAAGTGAGTGAGACATTAAAATTCATAAAGTTTTCATTAAAGGGGAAGGACAGGTAGAAGACAGCAAACTCAGAGTGAAACAACACATAAACAAAAAGTAGTGTTATTTAAAAAACAGCCTTAGAATAATAAAATGAGCAAAGAAGTCAGAGGATCATCTAAGGAAGTTTTTGTTTGCCTTTGATGGTCCAAGAACATGTAAGTTAATTCTTATGGTCCTTCATAGATTGTCATCCATTATTCCAAAGTGTCTCTAATTCGATTCATTTGAAATTTATTTTGGTTTATAATTTAATATTGCCAACTAAAAATTGGCTCTTGCCATCTACCTTTACAAGGATTAGCCACTGCAGCCTTCAACCTTCAATGCCCCATGAAAAGAATTCAGGGTGGAGGTCAGGAATGAGGTACTCTGTGCTATAAGAAAAGGTGGCAGAAAACGTCTTTAGACAGCCATTTTTAGAAGATTTCATGAGCCCAATTCTTGCATTTTCTCATATAGAAAAGCACTAAAACCATCCATGGAAACATCTGCTCCTCTTGACTGGCAGTAGCCTTCAATACCTTCACAGCAACCTTCTGCAAAAAATGTGTGCTTGATTGCATGGACCACTCTTCCTTTCACCAAAAGCACATATATACTGACCTCCCCTCTAATTTCATAGAAGTTTCTCAGAGCTATCTGAAATGCTGCCTCCAGAGTTATATTCATTTTGCCCCAAATAAAACTTAAACACTCAGGTTGTGCTTTTTTTCTCTCAGTCAACAACACCTTGAAATATTTAAAATTTAAATTTGTTAATCAGATCCTGAAACCTTAGGGCTAAGAAATTCAAAATGCTATTCAATTAAACTAACCGATTAATATTTTTGAGAAAATAAGAATTTTAGTATTGGATCAAGCTGGTTTTAGAAAAGGCAGAAAAACTAGAGATCAAATTGCCAACATCAGCTGGATCATCAAAACAGCAAGAGAGTTCCAGAAAAACATCTATTTCTACTTTGTTGATTATGCCAAAGCCTTTGACTGTGTGGATCACAATACACTGTGGAAAATTCTGAAAGGGATGGGAATACCAGACCACCTGCCTGCCTCTTGAGAAATCTGTATGCAGGTCAGGAAGCAACAGTTAGAACTGGACATGGAACAACACACTGGTTTCAAAAAAGAAAAGGAGTACGTCAAGGCTGTATATTGTTACCCTGCTTATTTAGCTAATATGCAGAGTACATCATGAGAAACGCTGGGCTGGAAGAAACACAAGCTGGAATCAAGATTGCCTGGAGAAATATCAATCACCTCAGATATGCAGATGACACCACCATTATGGCAGAAAGTGAAGAGGAACTAAAAAGCCTCTTGTTGAAAGTGAAAGAGGAGAGTGAAAAAGTTGGCTTAAAGCTCAACATTCAGAAAACGAAGATCATGGCATCCGGTCCCATCACTTCATGGGAAATAGATGGGGAAACAGTGGAAACAGTGTCAGACTTTATTTTTTGGGGGGGCTCCAAAATCACTGCAGATGGTGACTGCAGCCATGAAATTAAAAGATGCTTACTGCTTGGAAGAAAAGTTATGAGCAACCTAGATAGTATATTCAAAAGCAGAAACATTCTTTTGCCGACTAAGGTCCGTCTAGTTAAGGCTACGGTTTTACCAGTGGTCCTGTATGGATGTGAGAATTGGACTGTGAAGAAGACTGAGCGCTGAAGAACTGATGCTTTTGAACTGTGGTGTTGGAGAAGGCTCTTGAGTCCCTTGCACTGCAAGGAGATCCAACCAGTCCATTCTGAAGGAGATCAACCCTGGGATTTCTTTGGAAGGAATGATGCTAAAGCTGAAACTCCAGTACTTTGGCCACCTCCTGTGAAGAGTTGACTCATTGGAAAAGACTCTGATGCTGGGAGGGATTGGGGGCAGGAGGAGAAGGGACAACAGAGGATGAGATGGCTGGAGAGCATCATGGACTTGATGGACGTGAGTCTGAGTGAACTCCGGGAGTTGGTGATGGACAGGGAGGCCTGGTGTGCTGCAATTCATGGGGTCGCAAAAAGTCGGACATGACTGAGCGACTGAACTGAACTGAACCCATTCCTTCAACTGTACATCTTCATCTGTTCTGCACTAATTAATAATTTTAATGTACTACACAGTCCTTGGGCATAGTGAAGTTTGAAGAAATCAAATGTTTTCAGGAAGTCCAATTACTACAACTAAAGGTAACTGTCCCAATGTGATCAGATATAGTTACTAGAAGTTGTGATATAAAGAAGAGGCTACAATCTGAGATGAAGAATACAATGCCACCATTTATCTCAACTTCAAGAAATTATACTTGAGCAAAAGTGGAAGAAATTCACATTATTACATAATCTATTAATAGTATTGGTTCTATTCCTTTTAAGATACAATTGAAAAAATATATTAGAATATACCTACAACAAAGATGACTATTACCACCACTAGAAAATCCTTAAGTCATTCATAGTGGGAATACCAAAACAGAGGGAAAATATTTAGGTGATTGTGTTGTAGTGGATTCAAGTATTCTCATAGTTATAGTCTCATAAATTAAAAAGAAAAGCACATGCATGAATAGTTAATCAGACTTGATTAACTTTTTAAATACCAAGTTAAATACTAATAATAAATAAATTAAATAAAAATAATGATAAATAAATTAAATACTAATTTGAATGCTTCTTGGTATTTTTTACATATAAAATAATTATTTTCTCAACTTTAGTCAAAGCATCTTTACCCAAGGCATATCACAGTTACAAGATAAGTTTGAAAATAAAAAGACATTTATCATGTAGAGAGAGAGAGAGTGAAAAATGATTCAGAATCTTAAAACTCCTGGGGCAACAGTAGCCTTTCCAAAGAGAATTATCTGTAGCTAACTCTATTGTACAGAGAGGGCAGAGGAAAGCTATTTATTAGTAGAAGGTCTGTCACATAAAATATTCTTAATTAACTGGAGTTATGTTTTATTTTCCTAATGCTTCTTCCCAGATGGCCCACAAAAACTTTAAAATATATAAATCTACAGATATTTATCTGAACTGAAATTATGTATGGTACTTTTGAGCATGTCTAAATTCTCAGAATGAAAGTTTTGCTTTCCTAATGTGTGGTATTGTAGTACAGGCACGTGAGCATAGGTACAAAAATTCAAGAGAATATCTGTAACAGTTTTAGTAAATTACAAGCTGAGAGTCTCCTCAAAGTCTGAAGTCTTGGTGTTTTAATAATTAGGAAATAATTATTTATAATTAACATATTAAATGTTAGTGTGCAAATGCTTTAATTAAAATAACTTTCAGTCAGTTAAGTTGCTCAGGCTCAGTCGTGTCCGACTCTTTGGGACCCCATGAATCGCAGCACACCAGGCCTCCCTGTCCATCACTAACTCCCGAAGTTCACCCAAACTCATGTCCATTGAGTTGATGATGCCATCAAGCCATCTCATTCTCTGTCATCTCGTTCTCCAGCCCCCAATCCCTCCCAGCATCAGAGTCTTTTCCAATGATTCAACTCTTCTCATGAGGTGGCCAAAGTACTGGACTTTCAGCTTCAGTGTCAGTCCTTCCAATGAACACCCAGAACTAATCTCCTTTAGAATGGACTGGTTGGATCTCCTTGCAGTCCAGGGGACTCTCAAGAGTTTTCTCCAACACCACAGTTCAAAAGCATCAATTCTTCGGCGCTCAGCTTTCTTCACAGTCCAGCTCTCACATCCATACATGACTACTGGCAAAACAATAGCCTGGACTAGACAGACCTTTGTTGGCAAAGTACTGTCTCTCCTTTTGAATATGCTATCTAGGTTGGTCATAACTTTCCTTCCAAGGAGTAAGCGTCTTTTAATTTCATGGCTGCAGTCACCATCTGCAGTGATTTTGGAGCCAAAAAAATAAAAAAAATAAAATAAAAAAAATAAAGTCTGACACTGTTTCCACTGTTTCCCCATCTATTTGCCATGATGTGATGGGATCAGATGCCATGATCTTCATTTTCTGAATGTTGAGCTTTAAGCCAACTTTTTCACTCTCTTCTTTCACTTTCATCAAGAGGCTTTTTAGTTCCTCTTCACTTTCTGCCATAACGGTGGTGTCACCTGCATATCTGAGGTTATTAATATTTCTCCTAGCAGTCTTTATTCCAGCTGTGCTTCTTCCAGTACAGTGTTTCTCATGTTGTACTCTGTATAGAAGTTAGATAAGCAGGGTGACAATATACAGCCTTGACGTACTCATTTTCTTTTTTGGAACCAGTCTGTTGTTCCATGTCCAGTTCTAACTATTGCTTCCTGACCTGCAAATAGGTTTCTCAAGAGGCAGGTCAGGTGGTCTGGTATTCCCATCTCTTTCAGAATTTTCCACAGTGTATTGTGATCCACACAGTCAAAGGCTTTGGCACCATCAATAAAGCAGAAATAGATGTTTTTCTGGGACTCTCTTGCTTTTTCCATGATCCAGCAGATGTTGGCAATTTGATTCAATTCAGTTCAGTTCAGTCGCTCAGTCATGTCTGACTCTTTGTGACCCCATCAATTGCAGCACGCCAGGCCTCCCTGTCCATCACCATCTCCCAGAGTTCACTCAGACTCATGTCCATCGAGTCCGTGATGCCATCCAGCCATCCCATCCTCGGTCGTCCCCTTCTCCTACTGCCCCCAATCCCTCCCAGCATCACAGTCTTTTCCAATGAGTCAACTCTTCTCATGAGGTGGCCAAAGTACTGGAGTTTCAGCTTCAGCATCATTCCCTCCAAAGAAATCCCAGGGTTGATCTCCTTCAGAATGGACTGGTTGGATCTCCTTGCAGTGCAAGGGACTCTCAAGAGTCTTCTCCAACACCACAGTTCAAAAGCATCAATTCTTCGGTGCTCAGCCTTCTTCACAGTCCAACTTTCACATCCATACATGACCACTGGAAAAACCATAGCCTTGACTAGATGGACCTTAGTCAGCAAAGTAATGTCCCTGCTTTTGAATATGCTATCTAGGTTGTAGCTCTTAAATTTCAAGGAATTTAAAGCTTTGCTCAGTGAATGTTCTTCTGCTGGTTAGTACAACTTTAACATGTAATCTCGCCTGTCAGAATGGATGTTGATTTTCTTTCCTTTTCTCTTTTTGTTTTGCTACATGACAACAGGTACTTCATGACCAATGATATAAGAAAATATGCGGTAAATTTGTTGCAATGAAAATGTATTTAAATTTAACCTCTGACCATTTCAACTTTCAAACCATTACATACTTTTTTCTAAATTTCTAAAGCAGAGACCATATGGGTAATGACCTAGAAAGACAGTAGCAAGGTGTGCTTGTGGAAAGGACAGAGATATAAGATTGAACTTTCTACAGATTTTAAGTTTTTACAAATAAAATGTGGCTATGAAAATTATCAATTCACCAATAAATTTTTCTTTATATTGGTTTGTACTCTTTTGAAAGATAAAGAATATATCAATTTCAGCTTTTTTTTTTTTTTCAGCATTTAGAGCATTGTGGAATCCAAAATATTTCCCTAGGAATCTTTACAATTTAGGACATCAAAAATATTGCATTTATACATACATATGTATTATATATATTTGTAATTATAGTTATATTATTATACAATGTAATTATAGTTATATTATTATATACAATGTAATTATAGTTATATTATTTATACAATGTAATTATAGTTATATTATTTATACAATGTATATATTTATGTTCTTTATTGGAAGTTGTGTGATATACCTTGAAGCTGTAGTAAGTGTAATTTCTATTACTTTTAGCAGAGATTTGTTTTTCTAATAGATGTACATCTGGAAATATAATAATAATGCAATACATATACAATAATTTTCCTTAATATGAGTTTTCTGGAAATAATCTAAAACAAGGTTAGCCTTACTAATGAATAATAATATTTATAGAATGTTATAAAATTATTATGATAAAATGTATTAAACTCTCACTCTGATTAGACAGCAATATCACATTTCTACAAATATGAGAGTAATTCAAGTGCTGTCATCATATTTACTAAAAAAAAAATTAGTGACATTTCTAAGAAAGCAGATGAAACACTATTTAAAAATTACTTGTACTCCTAACTAAATGTGCATTGATTCTTAATTTTTTAAAGATGTTCATGCAAGTCTACTAAAGATATAGAACATTATACCACTGAGATTAGATTATCTACAACTCGTTCTTTTAGTGCAAGTGGCATATCTGAACCAACTTTTCTGTAACTTGTTCTATTTTAAACCATAAGGTCAATACCCTTCACTATTACATAAGTTTCTGATCAGAAATTTTAATCTGCTTTCTGACAGAAAGAAATTTCTAAAAGTTTGCCATAACTTGAAATAAGGCAGTTAAAATCTTAACAGAACTGAGTTTAAAGTATACGCTTTAAATATGGTAGTAACAATTTTGGAACACAGTCCAGATAACCATCAGGTAGATAACTAAGGAAATTTTTAAAAAGTCAAGTTACTATCCATCAGGAATACTTTGCCACATTTCCTCTTTATAGGATATGTCAATTTAATAAAGTACCTTCCAGAAAATCTGGAGAAAAAACAAGCAAAACTGTAGCCCAATAAATGTCCTTCAATTATTTAAACTACCATATAATATCATACATTTATCCTTAGAATATCATACCTTATTTTAACTATTTAGCAATACAAATTGATATCCAAACCTCTTCACTTTAAAAGACTCTTCTGAATTGCTTTTGCCACAAATAACTATAGCATCACATCGACATATTGCTGCCAAAATTCAGTCCTTGATTTTAGTTATTTTGTGCCATTTAGATTCTGACTGCATGTTTTAAGTTGAACACTCGCACACACACTCTGTTTTCATAGTTATCTGAAGTCAAGTCTCTGAACACATGCACAAATTTCCCAATAGATCTTCCTTTCAGGAAGATTTTAGTCAAATTCTGTACATGAACACATTGTACAACTGAGAACAGTACTTGTTATTTGTACTTGCTTATTATACTTGCTACCCAGAATATATCACTCAAAGTTTGTTGAATTTGCTCCCAGAGCTGAGACTTGTCTTATAGACAATTTACTTAAGAGCTTTATTTCCTAATCATCATGAAAACATTTATGAGCTTAAGTTTCTAATTAATATCAAACAATAATACTTAAACAGTGAGGGAAAAACAAAGAATTATCTGGGGAAAAGACTAATTAGTACCACAAAAAGACCTTAAGCAGAAGAACAAGATGATAAATGAAAATGGAAAAGCATATCACACAACTATATGGGCTTTGATACTATAGTCTTAAACCAAGATCAACCTATATGGAATATCTTGAGTCTAGAGGTATAAAAAGGTGAAGTCGCTCAGTCGTGTCTGACTCTTTGCGAACCCATGGACTGTAGCCCACCAGGCTCCTACATCCATGAGAATCTCCAGGCAAGAGTACTGGAGTGGGTTGCCATTTCCTTCTCCAGGGGAGCTTCCCGACCCAGGGATTGAACCCAGGTGTCCTGCATTGTAGGCAGGCACTTTACCATCTGAGCTACCAGGGAAGCATATCTTGAGTCTAATAATTAGTAATTATCTGCTGTGTCACCTAGGGTATGAAGTCTGAGTGTTTCCCTGTCTATTAAAGAAATATAGATACAACTACTTTATAGTAGTACAACTGTTCTCTTGAAATATTGCATGTGAAAAATTCAAGGTCATTTTGTATTTTGGATCTTCTTAGATTCTGGTAGAATTTTTTTAATGTTAACTTTTACATGAAAAGCCAGTGATAAGCTGCCTTATCCTTGATTGTGCAGAGTAAATTATATGTGCCTTGAAATAGAAATAGACTTTTCTATTTACTAAACAAGTCAACATTAGAACATTTGATAATTCAAACATGAAGAAGATATGTCCTTTGCTTTCTGTCACTTTGCTCTTAAGAAAGACATTAGTAAGGTGACAGCTTTTTCTGTAAAAGTGAAAATCCTCTTTGGATTGCTTTCAGTTAGCAAAAACAGCTATAGTAATTCTCCCTCATCTCTTGGGATATGTTTCAAGACCTGCAGGGAATGTCTAAAAGTGTGGGTGCACTCAAACCCTCTGTATACTTCTCTATACTTTTATTCTATACTAACAGATGAATAGTGTACGCATTGTGGATATGCTAGACAAAGGGATGAATCGCATCCTGGAATGGGACAGAGTGAGTAGGCATGTGATTTCATCATGTGATTCAAAATGGGGTGCAATTTAAAATTATAAAATGTTTATCTCTGGAATTTTTCATTTAATATTTTCTAACTGTAGTTGACTGTGGGTAACTCAAACTGTGGAAAACATAACTGAAGATAAGAGATAATTTCTATGCTAATGTAGGTCTTTTGTGAAAGCAAAACCGGTTTCCCCATACAGGAGCATGGGATATCACTTCATATATTTAATCCTTCTTTGATTTCACCCATTAGAGTTTCTGTTTTTCTCATGTAGATTCTGTATATACTTTTTGTTAGCATTATATTGATTTCATTTGGGGTGTACTAATGTAAATAGCATTCAGTTATAAAGTTAAAATTCCACTTATTTATCACTGGTATAGAGCAAAATAATTGCCTTTTGTATATTAACCTCATATCCTACAACTTTACTATGATCGCTTACTAGTTTCAAGAGCTTTATTGTCAAATTTTTTGAATTTTCTATGTAGATGATTACGCCATCCATAAATAAGTTTTATTTCTTCTTTCTCAATCTATATTCTCTTTACTTTTCTCATTACATTGTACAATACTTCCACTATGATACAGAAAAGGAATGCTGAGTGGGAAGATCTTTCCTTGTACCTGGTCTTAGTGGGGAAGCTTTGAGTTTCCCACCCTTAGGCAGTTCACTTCAAGTTCTAGTTTACTGAGAGTTTTTATTGTGAATGAATGTTGGTTTTGTCAAAACTTTAATCTGCCTGTAATGCTGGAGACCGAGGTTTGATTCCTGGGTTAGAAAGATACCTTGGAGAAGGGAATGGCAACCCACTCCTGTGTTCTTGCCTGGAAAATTACAAGGAGAGAGTAGCCTGATGGGCTATAGTCCATACGGTCACAAAGAGTCGGACACGAGTGAGTACGCATACAATATGAATCACATACTTGATTTTTGAATAATGAATCACCCTTGCAAATCTGGGGAAAATCCTGCATGTTTGTAATATATGATTCTTTATACACATTGTTGAATTAAACTTGCTTATATTTTGTTGAGGATTTTTGCATCTTTTTTCATGAGAAATATTGGTGTGTAACTTTCTTTTCTTGTAATCTCTTTGTCTGGTGTTGCTATAAGGTAATGCTGGCTTCATAGAATATGTTATAAATTATTCCCTCTGCATCTTTCTTATAAAGAGATTGTATAGAATCGGCATTATTTCTTCCTTTGGTGTACGGTATTTGGCCTGGAGCTTTCTGTTTTAAAGATTATTAATTATTGATTCAATTGAATAGGTCTAACATGCAGGGCTATTCAGATTTATTTACTTATTCTTTGTTAGTTGGGCTTCCCCGGAGGCTCAGAGGTTAAAGAGTCTGCCTGCAATGCAGGAGAGCAGGGTTCGATCCCTGGGTCAGGAAGATCCCCTGAAGAAGGAAATGACAACTAACTCCAGTATTCTTGCCTGGAGAATCCCATAGACAGAGGAGCTTGGTGGGCTACAGTCAACGGGGTCACAAACAGTCAGACACGACTGAGTGACTTTACTTTCACTTTCACTTTGTTAGTTTTGGCAGGATGTGTGTTTCAGGTAATTGGTTCAATTCACTATGTTAGTAAACTTGTGGGTATAAAGTTGTTCATACATTCCTTCAGTTCAGTCCAGTTTAGTTGCTCAGTAATGTCCGACTCTTTGCGACCCCATGAATTGCAGCATGCCAGGCCTCACTGTCCATCAGGATGGAGTTCATTCAGACTCACATTCATCGAGACAGTGATGCCATCCGGCCAGCTCATCCTCGGTCATCCCCTTCTCTTTTTGCCCCCAATCCCTCCCAGCATCAGTCTTTTCCAATGAGTCAACTCTTCACATGAGGTGGCCAAAGTACTGGAGTTTCAGCTTTAGCATCATTCGTCCAAAGAACACCCAGGACTGATCTCCTTCAGAAAGGACTGGTTGGATCTCCTTGCAGTCCAAGGGACTCTCAAGAGTCTTCTCCAACACCACAGTTCAAACGCATCAATCCTTCAGTGCTCAGCCTTCTTCACAGTCCAACTCTCACATCCATACATGGCCACTGGAAAAACCATAGCCTTGACTAGACGTACCTTAGTCGGCAAAGTAATGTCTCTGCTTTTGAATATGCTATCTAGGTTGGTCATAACTTTTCTTTCAAGGAGGAAGCGTCTTTTAATTTCATGGCTGCAGTCACCATCTGCAGTGATTTTGGAGCCCAAAAAATAATGTCTGACAGTTTCCACTTTTCCCCATCTATTTCCCATGAAGTGATGGGACCAGATGCCATGAATTTAGTTTTCTGAATGTTGAGCTTTAAGCCAACTTTTTCACTCTCCTCTTTCACTTTCATCAAGAGGCTTTTTAGCTCCTCTTCACTTTCTGCCATAAGGGTGGTGTCATCTGCATATCTGAGGTTATTGATATTTCTCCCGGCAGTCCTGATTCCAGCATGTGTTTCTTCCAGTCCAGCGTTTCTCATGATGTACTCTGCATAGAAGTTAAATAAGCAGGGCGACAATATACAGCCTTGATGCACTCCTTTTCCTATTTGGAACCAGTCTGTTGTTCCATGTCCAGTTCTAACTGTTGCTTCCTGACCTGCATACAGATTTCTCAAGAGGCAAATCAGGTGGTCTGGTATTCCATCTCTTCCAGAATTTTCCACAGTTTATTGTGATCCACACAGTCAAAAGCTTTGGCACCGTCAATAAAGCAGAAATAGATGTTTTTCTGGAACTCTCTTGCTTTTTCCATGATCCAGCAGATATTGGCAATTTGATCTCTGGTTCCTCTGCCTTTTCTAAAACCAGCTTGACCATCAGGAAGTTCATGGTTCACATATTGCTGAAGCCTGGCTTGGAGAATTTTGAGCATTACTTTACTAGCATGTGAGATGAGTGCAATTGTGCGGTAGTTTGAGCATTCTTTGGCATTGCCTTTCTTTGGGATTGGAATGAAAACTGACCTTTTCCAGTCCTGTGGCCACTGCTGAGTTTTGCAAATTTGCTGGATATTGAGCGCAGCACTTTCACAGCATCATCTTTCAGGATTTGAAATAGCTCCACTGGAATTCCATTACCTACACTAGCTTTGTTTGTAGCAATATTTTCCAAGGCCCACTTGACTTCACATTCCAAGATGTCTGGCTCTAGATGAGTGATCACACCATCATGATTATTTGGGTAGTGAAGATTTTTTTCTTACAGTTCTTCCGTGTATTCTTGCCACCTCTTCTTAATATCTCCTGCTTCTGTTAGGTCCAGACCATTTCTGTCCTTTATCGAGCCCATCTTTGCATGAAATGTTCCCTTGGTATCTCTAATTTTCTTGAAGAGATCTCTAGTCTTTCCCATTCTGTTCTTTTCCTCTATTTCTTTGCATTGATCACTGAAGAAGGCTTTCTTATCTCTTCTTGCTATTCTTTGGAACTCTGCATTCAGATGCTTATATCTTCCCTTTTCTCCTTTGCTTTTCACCTCTCTTCTTTTCACAGCTATTTGTAAGGCCTCCCCAGGCAGCCATTTTGCTTTTAAGCATTTCTTTTCATGGGGATGGTCTTGATCCCTGTCTCCTGTACAATGTCACGAACCTCATTCCATAGTTCATCATGCACTCTATCTATCTGATCTAGGCCCTTAAATCTATTTCTCACTTCCACTGTAGAATCACAAGGGATTTGATTGAGGTCATACCTGAATGGTCTAGCGGCTTTCCCTACTTTCTTCAATTTAAGTCTGAATTTGGTAATAAGGAGTTCACGATCTGAGCCACAGTCAGCTCCTGGTCTTGTTTTTGTTGACTCTATAGAGCTTCTCCATTTTTGGCTGCAAAGAATATAATCAATCTGATTTCGGTGTTGACTATCTGGTGATGTCCACGTGTAGAGTCTTCTCTTGTGTTGTTGGAAGAGGGTGTTTGCTATAACCAGTGCATTTTCTTGGCAAAACTCTATTAGTCTTGCTGTGCTTCATTCCTCATTCCAAGGCCAAATTTTCCTGTTACTCCAGGTGTTTCTTGACTTCCTACTTTTGCATTTCAGTCTCCTATAATGAAAAGGACATCTTTTTTGGGTGTTAGTTCTAAAAGGTCTTGTAGGTCTTCATAGAACCGTTCAACTTCAGCTTCTTCAGCGTTACTGGCTGGGGCATAAACTTGGATAACTGTGATATTGAATGGTTTGCCTTGGAAATGAACAGAGACCATTCTGTTGTTTTTGAGATTGCATCCAAGTACTGCATTTTGGACTCTTTTGTTGACCACGATGACTACATTTCTTCTGAGGGATTCCTGCCTGCAGTAGTAGATATAATGGTCATCTGAGTTAAATTCACCCATTCCAGTCCATTTTAGTTTGCTGATTCCTAGAACGTGGGCATTCACTCTTGCTATCTCTTATTTGACCACTTCCAATTTGCCTTGATTCATGGACCTGACATTCCAGGTTCCTATGCAATATTGTTCTTTATAGCATTGGACCTTGCTTCTATCACCAGTCACATCCACAACTGGGTATTGTTTTTGCTTTGGCTCCATCCCTTCATTCTTTCTGAAGTTATTCCTCCACTGATCTCCAGTAGCATATTGGGCACCTACTGACCTGGGGAGTTCCTCTTTTAGTATCCTATCATTTTGCCTTTTCATACTGTTCATGGGGTTCTCAAGGCAAGAATACTGAAGTGGTTTGCCATTCCCTTCTCCAGTGGACCACATTCTGTCATTTTAAGTATACACAAATTTATGTATATACTATATATAAATGTGCATATATCTAGATATATAATATATAGATATAACATATATCTATGATATATCTTTCATATATACATACACTATCTAATACTTTGTTATTATTTTGAACAAACTCTTTCCTTTTAGATCAACTAAGAATAAAATAATAAGTTTTCTTTTTACCTTTATTTGTTTATTTTTTGATATTTATGAAGACACTAGACTCTGACCTATATTTTTTTCCTTCTTTCTAAAGGACTTCTTTTAACATTTCTTGAAAGGCAGGTCTGTGGTATTGGTATGGGACTGACATTGATTTGGGAAATTATCAGTTATTATTATTTCAATATGTCATTTTGCTGACATTGTCATTACACATATCAGAGAAGGAAATCGCACCCCACTCCACTACTCTTGCCTGGAAAATCCCATGGATGGAGGAGCCTGGTGGGCTACAGTCCATGGGTCGCTAGGAGTCGAACACGAATGAGCGACTTCACTTTCACTTTTCACTTTCATGCATTGAAGGAAATGGCAAGCCACTCCAGTGTTCTTGCCTGGAGAATCCCAGGGATGGGGGAGCCTGGTGGGCTTCCATCTAAGGGGTCACACAGAGTTGGACACGACTTAAGTGACTTAGCAGCAGCAGCAGCAGCAGCATTACACATATGTGACAGCTTTTGGAGGAACGTGGAGAGGAGCTACTCCACGTTCAAGGTCAGGAGGGGTGGCAGTGAGGAGATACCCCTCGTCCAAGATAAGGAGCAGCAGCTGCACATTGCTGGAGGAGCAGTGAAGAGATACCCCACGTCCAAGATAAGAGAAAAACTCAAGTAAGACGGTAAATGTTGCAAGAAGGCATCAGAGGGCAGACACACTGAAACCATACTCACAGAAAACTAGTCAGTCTAATCAGATGGACCACAGCCTTGCCTAACTCAATGAAACTAAGCCATGCTCTGTGGGGCCACCTAAGGTAGGTGAGTCATAGTGAAGAAGTCTGACAGAATGTGGTCTACTGGAGAAGGGAATGGCAAACCACTTCAGTATTCTTGCCTTGAGAACCCCTTGAACAGTATGAAAAGGCAAAATGATAGGATACTGAAAGAGGAACTCCCCAGGTCGGTAGGTGCCCAATATGCTACTTGAGATCAGAGGAGAAATAACTTCAGAAAGAATGAAGGGATGGAGCCAAAGCAAAAACAATACCCAGTTGTGGATGTGACTGGTGATAGAAGCAAGGTCCAATACTATAAAGAACAATATTGCATAGGAACCTGGAATGTCAGGTCCATGAATCAAGGCAAATTGGAAGTGGTCAAACAGGAGATGGCAAGAGTGAATGTCGACATTTGAGGAATCAGCAAACTAAAATGGACTGGAATGGGTGAATTTAACTCAGATGACCATTATATCTACTACTGTGGTCAGGAATCCCTTAGAAGAAATGGAGTAGCCATCATGGTCAACAAAAGAGTCTGAAATGCAGTACTTGGATGCAATCTCAAAAACAACAGAATGGTCTCTGTTCGTTTCCAAGGCAAACCATTCAATATCACAGTAATCCAAGTCTATGCCCCAACCAGTAATGCTGAAGAAGCTGAAGTTGAATGGTTCCATGAAGACCTATAAGACCTTTTAGAACTAACACCCAAAAAAGTTGTCCTTTTCATTATAGGAGACTGGAATGCAAAAGTAGGAAGTCAAGAAACACCTGGAGTGACAGGCAAATTTGGCGTTGGAATATGGAATGAAGCAGGGTAAAGGCTAATAAAGTTTTGCCAAGAGAAAGCACTGGTTATAGCAAACATCCTCTTCCAACAACACAAGAGAAGACTCTACACGTGGACATCACCAGATGGTCAACACTGAAATCAGATTGATTATATTCTTTGCAACAGTCAGCAAAAACAAGACCAGGAGCTGACTGTGCCTCAGGTCATGAACTCCTTATTGCCCAATCAGACTGAAATTGAAGAGAGTAGGCAAAACCACTAGATCATTCAGGTATGACCTAAATCAAACCCCTTGTGATTCTACAGTGGAAGTGAGAAATAGATTTAAGGGACTAGATCTGATAGATAGAGTGCATCATGAACTATGGACGAAGTTTCATGACATTGTCAGGAGACAGGGATCAAGACCATCCCCATGGAAAAGAAATGCAAAAAAGCAGAATGGCTGTCTGGGGAGGCCTTACAAATAGCTGTGAAAAGAAGAGAAGTGAAAAGCCAAGGAGAAAAGGAAAGATATAATCACCTGAATGCAGAGTTCCAAAGAATAGCAAGAAGAGATAAGCCTTCCTGAGTGATCAGTGCAAAGAAAAGGAGGAAAACAACAGAATGGAAAAGACTAGAGATCTCTTCAAGAAAATTAGAGACACCAAGGGAACATTTCATTCAAAGATGGGCTCGATAAAGGACAGAAATGGCATGGACCTAACAGAAGCAGAAGACACTAAGAAGAGGTGGCAAGGACACACAGAACTGTACAAGAAAGATCTTCAAGATCAGGATAATCACGATGGTGTGATCACTCACCTAGAGCCAGACATCCTGGAATGTGAAGTCAAGTGGGCCTTAGAAAGCATCACTACGAACAAAGCTAGTGGAGGTGATGGAAATCCAGCTGAGCTGTTTCAAATCCTGAAAGATGATGTTGTGAAAGAGCTGCACTCAACATGCCAGCAAATTTGGAAAACTCAGCAGTGGCCACAGGACTGGAAAAGGTCAGTTTTCATTCCAATCCCAAAGAAAGGCAATGCCAAAGAATGCTCAAACTACCGCACAATTGCACTCATCTCACATGCTAGTAAAGTAATGCTCAAAATTCTCCAAGCCAGGCTTCAGCAATATGTGAACCATGAACTTCCTGATGGTCAAGCTGGTTTTAGAAAAGGCAGAGGAACCAGAGACCAAATTGCCAACATCTGCTGTATCATGGACAAGCAAGAGAGTTCCTGAAAAACATCTATTTCTGCTTTATTGACTATGCCAAAGCCTTTGACTGTGTGGATCACAATAAACTGTGGGAAATTCTGAAAGAGATGGGAATACCAGACCACCTGATCTGCCTCTTGAAAACCTATATGCAGGTCAGGAATCAACAGTGAGAACTGGACATGGAACAACAGACTGGTTCCAAATAGGAAAAGGAGTATGTCAAGGCTGTATATTGTCACCCTGCTTATTTAACTTATATGAAGAGTACATCATGAGAAACACTGGACTGGAAGAAACACAAGCTGGAATCAAGGATGCTGGGAGAAATATCAATAACCTCAGATATGCAGATGACACCACCCTTATGGCAGAAAGTGAAGAGGAACTAAAAAACCTCTTGATGAAAGTAAAAGAGGAGACTGAAAAGGTTTGCTTAAAGTTCAACATTCAAAAAATGAAGATCATGGCATCTGGTCCCATCACTTCATGGGAAATAGATGGGGAAACAGTGGAAACAGTGTCAGACTTTTTTTTTTTAAAACTCCAAAATCACTGCAGATGGTGATTGCAGCCACGAAATTAAAAGACACTTATCCTTGGAAGGAAAGTTATGACTAACCTAGATAGCATATTGAAAAGCAGAGACATTACTTTGCCAAAAAGTTCTGCCTAGTCCAGGCTATTCTTTTTCCCGTAGTCATGTATGGATGTAAGAGCTGGACTTTGAAGAAAGCTGAGCATTAAAGAATTGATGCTTTTGAACTGTGGTGTTGGAGAAGACTCTTGAGAGTCCCTTGGACTGCAAGGAGATCCAACCAGTCCATCCTAAAGGAGGTAAGTCCTGGGTGTTTTTGGAAGGAATGATGCTGAAGCTGAAAGTCCTGTACTTTGGCCACCTCATGTGAAGAGTTGACTCATTGGAAAAGACTCTGATGGTGGGAGGGATTGGGGGCAGGAGCTGAAGTGATGACAGAGGATGAGATGGCTGGATGGTATCAGTGACTTGATGGATGTGAGTTTGAGTGAACTCCACAAGTTGGTGATGGACAGGGAGGCCTGGCATGCTGAGATTCATGGGGTCAGAAAGCATCGGACATGACTGAGAGACTGAAGTGGACTGAACTGATATCTTTTGTGGTATCTCATGGTGTTTGGATATTCTTACTTTTCTCAGTCTCTGTTTCCTTTCCTTTTTGATTTAGAAGAAACTCTGCTAAATCATCTAGCTCAGAGATCCTTTAGTTGGCCATATTCAGTGTACTAGTGAGCAGTTTCAAAGAAGTGTACCATCAAAGGCATTCTACATTTCTGCCACACTATTGTTTTTATTTTTAACACTTCTTTTTGTTTCATTTTTAGGATTTCAGTCTATCTGCTTTCATTGCCCATCTGTTATATTGCAGGTCAAAACGAAAACTGAAAAAGGTGTTATCTTCAAGAATATAACTTCAGAAGTTAAAATTCAAACTACAATTGATGTAATGATGGACGGTCTACTTCAGGAGTGGTGGGATTCAATTCTGAAGTTCACGTATTAGTGACAACCGGGCTTCCCTGGTGGCTCAGAGGTTAAAGCATCTGCCTCCGATGCAGGAGACCCAGGTTCGATCCCCTGGAGTAGGAAATGGTAACCCACTCCAGTACTCTTGCCTAGAGAATCCCATGGACAGAGAAGCCTGGTAGGCTACAGTCCACGGGGTCGCAAAGAGTCGGACATGACTGAGCGACTTCACTTTCACTTTCACTTTCAAACATGAAACCACAGAATGAATAGTACATTGAATTTAGGTAATGGACAACAGAATATTATCAAATATTGTACCATAAACTGTATTGAAGATATTTTCAGAATATTTAATGCCTATTTTTACTCAAAATTGACTTCAATAAAATTGGCAGTAGGCTTTGTACTTCACTTTTCAGAATTCATTTCTCTGTAAGATATTGGACATCTTGTGTGTTACTAATTACTGAGATAATAAATTCCATATAAGATGTATGACAAAAGTGAAGAAATAAAAACTGATAGTCACTCTTGCTGTTGTTCAATTGCTAAGTCATGTCTGACTCTTTGTGACCCCATGGACTGCAGCAGACCAGACTTCCCTGTCCTTCACCAGCTCTCAGAGTTTGCTCAAACTCATGTCAATTGAGTTGGTGATGCCACCCAACCATCCTGTCCTGTGTTGCCCCATTCTTCTCCTGCCTTCAATCTTTCCCAGCATCAGGGTCTTTTCCAATGTGTCAGCTCTTCCCATCAGGTGGCCAGAGGACTGGAGTTTAGCTTCAGCATCAGTCCTTCCAATTAACACTCAGGACTGATCTCCTTTAGGGTTGACTGGTTTGATTTCATTGCTGTCCAAGAGACTCTCAAGAGTCTTCTCCAATACCATATTTTTAAAGCATCAATTCTTTGGTGCTCAGCCTTCTTTATGGTCCAACTCTTACATCTGTACATGACTATTGGAAAAACCAAAGCTTTCACTAGATAGACCATTGTCAGCAAAGTGATGTCTCTGCTTTTTAATATGCTGTCTAGGTTTGTCATGGCTTTTCTTCCAAGGAGTAAGTGTCTTTTAATTTCATGGCTGCAGTCACTACTCACAGTGATTTTGGAGCCCAAGAAAATAAAGTCTGTCACTGTTTCCATCTTTTCCCCATC
Organism: Budorcas taxicolor; assembly: GCF_023091745.1. Lineage (NCBI taxonomy): Eukaryota > Metazoa > Chordata > Mammalia > Artiodactyla > Bovidae > Budorcas > Budorcas taxicolor. Next base: position 66,904,747 of record NC_068923.1, on the reverse strand, counting down.
TATTTGCCATGAAGTGCTACTATGTGTCAAGTAAATACTTACCACTTAAAATCCTAGCAGGTAAGTGGAGTCATCTAGTTTATGTAAGTGGAAAAAAGAGAAGCTTAACTTAATGGAAAAGTTAATAAAATATTTATGACTCCAAATCCGGTTTTTTGATTGTTTTGTATGTTTTTTCACTGTGTATTATAGTGTCTGCATCTAAAGATCTATTTTAGCCATCAATGATTCACAAAAGAGGAATGGATATGTTACTATCAGGAGCACAAATGACTCAGAAGAAAACAAAGTAAAGGACAAAGGTCAAAGATATTGAGAGAGAAAAAAATGAAAAACTACAGGAGGTTGTTTACTGTCACTAGTACAGAAAAAGGATTCAATCACAGTTTAAAAATAAATCTACAGATATTTGCATTTATACAGTAAAAGCCTTTAATTTGAAATTTTATTTGGGTTACATAGGTATGGAATATGCTGGTGACAATGTGACAACCCTTCTTTTGTCACACAAGAACACCTTTAATTATTGCCATTATCAGAATCTTACACACACACACACACACACACAGAGGCAATGGTTATATAAGTTGAAAATTTCAGCAAAGACACGTGTAAAATGTGCAGCATAAATAAGAAACTTCACCAAGTGTATTTTTAATTCAACAGCTCAGTAGTCACCTAGAGACTGTTTTCAGAAAAGAAAACTGGTGTTTATTTGGTGTGGAATGAAGTTAGAGTTGTGGGAGTTATGATGTTTATGTTTGTTACAGCCCCAGAATAAAAGACTCCTCAATTTTTTCAGCTATTATAGGCCCATTCTGAACGATGATTCAGTCTTGCTTTATAATTTAAGGGAATAGGCACAGGTTTTATAAAAATAAAAATTTTACTGGAGCATTGAGGAAGCATTATACTCATACTCCAAATGAGAAATTTGAGTTGAATGTTATTGCTGTTAATCCTCTTGCTTACTGAGCAATGGCCATGTCATTTTCACTCTGGGAAAAAAACTCAGTAATCTGGGAGCTAATCTATGACTGAGCTTCTCATCATCAGTCGCTTCTGGAACAGATCAGTCTTTTCCTTTCAGATCCAGAGAGAAAAAATTCACTGAAGAGGCCTGAAAAATCAATGAAGATAATATCTAATTTACATTTTAAATTAATTTCCTTTTCCATGAACATTTTTAAAACTCCTGTTTGATGCCTGTCTTTTGGAATTCTGAAACTTTCATACATTGCCTAATAAAATAAATTTAGGAGATAGGAAATATAAAGTAATTTCTCAGATAGGAGGCTAGAAATTTCAAAAAGATTGGTATATAAGCTAAACTGTTTATTCAAACCTGTAAATAATAGAAAGTTTATTTATTTAACTTTCATTTTAAATTATCACCAGAATCCTAAGAAATCTGATTCACTTAATAATAAGAATTGAGGTAATTATTTAAATATGAAAAAACATTAAAGTACAAAAATATTTTAGATTATAACCAATTTTAGACGGAGCAGGATAAAAATTAAAAACAATAATATTATATTTGACAACGATTTACAAATAAATAGTGTATAAATGTCAACAATTAAAAGTTAATATGCAAACTCATTTATATTTAAGTCACTTTTAGAATTAATCAATTTTTAAAAACCTAAGTAAAGAAATAAAGGTATCTGGGCAGGCAATTTCCAAAAATAGAGACAAAATGGTAAGTAGTTATCCATATATCCACTCTTTTCCCAGTCCAGCAATCAAGCCAACTATCCAGCTTATATCTAGTGAGACTCCAGTATGTTTCAGGCAATAATCATGAAATATCCTTATGCTCATTTGTAATGAATTAAATAAAAATTTTAAAATAAAATAACATGGCATAGCAACATATTACCATAATAAAGTGAAATTACAATGAAATGTAGCAAGGCGAAACACTGAACCAGATTTCATAAAATGAGGGAAGGCAAATGGATATTTTCATAAAATGCTCATCTTAAGCTGAATTGGTACAAACTTTCTTTAGGGCTTCCCTGATGGCTCAGCTGGTAAAGAATTCACCTGCAAAGTGGGAGACCTGGGTTTGAGCCCTGGGTTGGGAAGATCCCCTGGAAAAGGAAATGGCTACCCACTCCAGTATTCTGTCCTGGAGAATTTCATGGACTGTATGGGGTCACAAAGAGTCAGACAGCTAGAGACTTTCACTTTATTTCTTTAGGAAAAATCATCACATTTGATGTTACCATAAAAGAAGTGGGAATTCCCACCTGTCTACAGATGGTATCCAAAAGACTTCCATAGCTCTCCTTCACCTATGCATGGGTTACTTTTGAGGAGTTGCTTCTTGATACTGTTCTAATACTGTTTGTTTATAGGATGAGTTGACTAAGGATACAAATACTGATGGGGAAGAGGAGACAACCACCCCAAGCCAACCACCCTCCTGCCCACTCTCGGAGCCTCACTCCCCACACACCCTTCATGCTCTTCACCTTGACTCTGCCTCTGTCTCAGTGCCCCCAGGCCCCTCAGCACCTGAGAAGGAAGATGAAGAGGATTATGACACATAGCATCCTCCATCTCCCCAGGCTACACCCTGTTTTAGTAGGTTTCAGTTGATCTAGGGGGAAGACAGAAGAAGGTGGGGTTGTTCTTAAATTTATTAAGAAAACAACAATAAAATGAAGAAAAAAAAAAAAAGATGGAAATCAGGACATGGAAGGACCAACTCTTAAAATCATGGAAATAAGCATTAAAGACTCATCTTTGGATGTTTCATCTTCGTTATTAATATCCCAAATGGGCAGTTAGGAAAAAAAAATGTCAAAAATAATATATTTCATGTCAGGAAACTAGTCTTAGCAAATATTTTCATATAAGGTCAATGTAGTTTTAAGTATCTTTATCATAGAGATTTGATCTTGCCACATTTAACATGACTGCTAATATAGTTTTAATTATAACAACAATATTTTATTTGCTTAACTTCTGTTTTTAAAATTACCCTTTTAATAAATTCATTTCCTTAAGGTTCTATTTTTTAATATTTTAATAATTTTAAGCATGCTAGTATTATATTCATTCTAAATTCATATATGAATGCTAATTACTTTGATTTTTTTCTTGCTTTTTCATAAGTTTATTTCTTGATATTGTTTTAAATCATTTAAAGTAAGCCTTTCTCACCAGAAATCATTTTATTCACTTACAGAATCCTAATCTTTCAGTTGCAGATGTGTTTCAACAGGATGGTATTTTTCTTGCTTCTTTCAGAGTTCAAGAAATGTCACAATTCCAGTATCAGTTTTTATAGTAATTTTCTGACTCTATCCCAGCACTTTCTTTATAGTATAAATTCTGAACTCTGGAAAATTCATATTTGCTTTAGATTTAAGGCTTTGAGTTCTCTAAAAAAGAGTGAAAGAAAGAAAGTGAAAGTCTCTAGTCATGTCCAAATCTGCGAAACCAGAGACTATACAGCCCGTGAAATTCTCCAGGCCAGAATACTGCAGTGGGTAGCCATTTCCTTCTCCAGGGGATCTTCCCAACCCAGGGGACAAACTCAGGTCTCCTGCGTTGCAGGTAGATTCTTTACCAGCTGAGCCACTAGGGAAGCCCAAGAATACTGGAGTGGGTAGCCTATTCCATCTCCAGGGGATCTTCTCAACCTGTGAATAGAACCAGGGTTGCCCAGGAGACTTCTTTACCAGTTGAGCTACCAGGGAAGCTCTAAAAAGAAGTTTTTAACACTCATCATCACAGGTAGATGTCAGACATTATTGTCATCTCCCAAGCTAAAGCTGGGTTCAGAACGTAGTTTCATTTGCTATTTTTTTTTTCCTGTCTCAATAAAGTACTTTTAAAAATTGAAACGTAGTTAATGTGTAATATTATATAGGTTGCAAGTGTACTCAATTTTCTTTCTTTCTTTCTTTCTTTCTTTTTTTTTTTCAGGGATCTTCCCCGATCAGGAATTGAACCAGTGTCTCCTGCATAGGCAGGCAGGTTCTTTACTACTGAGCCAAAAGAGAAGTCCATACTCACAATTTTTAAAGTTTATACTCCATTTACAGTTATTACAGAATATCAGTTATATTCCCTGTATTCTACAATATATCCTTATAGCTTATTTTATACACAATAATTTGTATCTCTTAGTCTCTACCCTCTGTCTCTAACCCCACTGGTAACTACTGGCCTGCTCTCTGTGAGTCTACTTCTTTTTTTGTTATATTCACTTATTTGTTGTCTTTTTTAGATTCCACTTATAAATGATATCATATAGCATTTGTTTTTCTCCATCCAACTTAATTCACTTAGCATAATACCCTCAAAGTCTATCCATGTTGCTTCAAATGATAAAATTTCATTTTTTTTAATGTCTGAGTAGTATTCCATTTTATTTATATGTATATACCATATGTTTTTTATCCATTCATCCATTGATGGACACTTAGATTGCTTCCATGTCTTGACTACTGTAAATTATACTGTCCTGAACATTGGGGTACATATATCTTTTCAAATTAGTGTTTTCAGTTCTTTTTGGCTATATACCCAGGAGTGGAATTGCTGGGTTATACATCAGTTCCATTTTTGGTTTTCTTGAGAAACCTCTATACTGTTTTCACAGTGGCTTCACCCATTTACATTTCCACTGACAGTGTATGAGGATTCTCTTTTCTCCACATTCTCATCAACATTTGTTATTTGTGTTCTTTTGATGATAACCATTATGACAGATGCGAAGTAATATTTCATTGTAGTTTTAGTTTTCTTTTCCCTGATCATTTTTGAGCATCTCTTTATGCGCCTATTGGCCACATGCATTTCCCCTTTGGAAAAATGCCTATTTCTAAATAAAATTGTTTTTTGATGTTGAGATATGTATGTATTTTAGAGATTAACCACTTATAGTTCATATTGTTTGCAAATATTTTCTCCCACTCAGTAAGTTATCTTTTCATTTTGTCAATGGTTTCCTTTGCTGTACAAAAGTTTTAAGTTTAATTTTCTTCCATTTGTTTATTTTTGCTTTCATTTCGTTTGCTTCAGGAGACAATCTGAACAAATACTGATACAATTTATGTCAAAGAGTGTTCTGCCTATGTTTTCTTCTAGTTTTATGGTTTTCCATCTTATATTTAGGTCTTTAATCCATTTTGAGTTTATTTTTGTATATGGTGTTAGAGAATGTTCTAATTTCATTCTTTTACATGTAGCTGTCCAGTTCTGCAGGCTCCACTTACAGAAGAGACTCTCTTTTCTCCATTGTATATCCTTGCTTCATTTGTCATAGACTAAACAACCATAAGTGTATGCTAATTTCTTTTTAAAGTTGTAGGATAGCATTTCTAGTTTCACGAATGTCACTACTCTTCATTTCTTTTTTTAGGTAAGGATATAAAGTCATCCCAATGCCTCAGTCAATCAGATTCTGTGTTTTATAAACCCAGGCTCTTGTCAGGATGCCAGTTTCTTTTTTTCACTTAGGTTTTGAGTTCCTTTTCTATTTAGGTTTTGAGTTCCTTTTCTATGTCTAGCATTTGTTATTTCATTTTCTTTATTTGTAACTGCAATAAAGAGTCTAACTTTATTTTTGCTATGTGACTGCTGACATCTTGTAAGACCAAGACTTCCTTATATACCTCTTGCCCAAACCTTAGCAAGTCCATTTTAAAATCCATTGGTTCCCTCCATTAGCTCTGGTGAAAAGATCAAACCATACAAAATCTAGGACCATAAGTGGGAACATTATTGGAAGTCACAGCAATTCCAAGTCAGTTATCCTTCCTTGTTCAGATAAGCCATTTTTGTACTTTTGTGTAAGGCTGCCTTATTGTGCTAAGAAAACCTAATAATAATAGTAATAAATCTTTTCATACCTCTTGGTACTTGGGTGGCATCATCTATTTCAATATCTCAATCAAATTTTGGATTTGGGATTGATATGCCCTCCCTTGAGCAACTATGAGACACTAAGCAAGGTATAGGTTAGGAGTGATTTTTATGTTAATTTATATTGTAGCAGGGGCCCATGGGTCATTATATCATTTTGTTAAATGTCAATGTACAAATATTTTCAATTTGAATAGTTACTTTTAGACAGGTAAATAATAAGATGTATTGTCCATTTAACAAACAAAAAATAAGATAATATGGCAAATAGTTAACATTGTAAAATGACCCCTCTCCTACACTGCTGACGGAATGGTAAATTAGTACCTTCCTGGAGCCAATTTGCTAAAATTTGAAGGATGCCTTCAGAATAAGAAACACATAACAGATAGGGGAAAATGCTCACAACTGAACCAAGGAAAAGGAGACACTAAGCCTCCAAATATTTTTAAACTTCTATTTAACTTAAATTTTTTTTTAATCAATAAAATGAAAGGAATGTCTTTTAGGCACATGCTAAAATGGATGAGATAATTGAGTTCAGTGTTTGTACCATTTAGGAGCTGCTATTTTAAACCCAATTTTCCACCTTCACACACTCACATGCGCATGCACACACATACACACACACACACACATACATCAGTTCACTTAGTTGAGTCACTCAGTTGAGTCTGACTCTTTGCGACCCCATGGACTGCAGCACACCAGGCTTACCTGTCCATCACCAACACATGGAGCTTGTTCAAACTCATGTCCATTGAGTCAGTGATACCATCCAACCATCTCATCCTCTGTTGTCCCCTTCTCCTCCTACCTTCAACGTTGCCCATTAGCAGGGTCTTTTACAATGAATCAGTTCTTTGCATCAGGTGGTCAAAGTATTGGAGCTTCAGCATCAGTCCTCTAATGAATATTCTGGACTGATTTCCTTTTTCATTGACTGGTTGGATCTCCTTGCAGTCCAAGGGACTCTTAAGAGTCTTCTCCAACATCATAGTTCAAAAACATCAATTATTCAGCCCTCAGCTTTCTTTATGGTTCAACTCTCACATCCATACATGATTACTGGAAAAACCATAGCTTTGACTAGACAGACCTTTGTCGGCAAAGTAATGTCTCTGCCTTTTAATATGCTATCCAGGTTGGTCATATCTTTTCTTCCAATGAGCAAGTGTCTTTTAATTTCATGGCTGCAGTCAACATCTGCAGTAATTTTGGAGCCCAAGAAAATAAAGTCTGTCACTCTTTCCATTGTTCCCCCATCTATTTGCCATGAAGTAATGGGACCAGATGCCATGATCTTAGTTTTTTGAATGTTGAGCTTTAAGCCCAATTTTTCATTCTCCTCTTCACTTTCATCAAGAGGTTCTTTAGTTCCTCTTCATTTTCTGCCATAAGGGTGGTATCATTTGCATATCTGAGGTACTACTATTGTAACCATTGCCAAAAGTCCCCCTGATCATTACTAAACTAGATGGTGGAGTAGAAGGACCTGAACCTATCTTCTCTTGTGAGAATTTCAAAACTGAAACTCGCTGCTGAACAACCATCAACAGGAGAATGTTGGATCCCACCAAAAAAAGATACCCAACGTCCAAGGGAAAAGGAGAAGCCCCAATAAGATGGTAGGAGGGGCGAAATAGTGTTTAGAATCAAACCCCATACCTACCAGAGATGCTCAGAGAGCTCAAACAAAACAAAACCTTGTGTGCACCAGGGCCCAGAGATCCCACAGGGACTGAGCCAGATCTACCTTTGAGTGTTGAGTGTCTCCTGTGGAGGCACGAGACAGGGGCTCTGGCTGAAGCAGACCTGGGTCACAGGGTGTGTGACATAAGCCTCCTTGGAGGTCCCACCATAGAGCTACCAAGCAGATGACCCACAAACTGCAGAACAATTACACCAAAGAAATTTTCACAATTTTAAGAAAGTTCTAGGACCCACGACAGATGCCCAACCTGGGGATTCGACAAAGGGACTGAGAACCCTCAGGGAATTTTATTTTGGAGGCCAGTGGGATTTGATTACAGAACTTCCACAGGACTGGGGAAATGGACACTTGGAGGGCACAAACAAAACCTTGTGTGTACCAGGAGCCAGGAGAAAGGAGTAGTTTTCCCACAAGAGACTGAGCCAGACTTGCCTGTGAGTGTCCAGGAGTCTCTGGCAGAGGCGTGGGTCAACAGTGGCCTGCTTCAGGGTCAGGGGCACTGAGTGCAGCAGTGCACAAGTCCTTTTGAAGGAGGTCACCATTACATTCATTACCCCTACCATAGTTTGGCCTCATGCCAAAAAACAGGGAGGGAACACAGCCCCATTGTTCAACAGAAAACTAGATTAAATATTTACTAAGCATGGCCCCAACCATCAGAACAAGACCCAGTTTCCCCTACAGTCAGTGTCTTCCATCAGGAAGCTTCCAGAAGCCTCTTATCCTTATTCATTAGAGGGCAGACAGAATGAAAACCACAGTCACAGAAAACTAACCAAACTGACCATATGGATCATAGCCTTGTCTAACTCAGGGAAACTATGAGTCATGCTGTGTAGGGCCACCCAAGACGGACGGGTCATAGTGGAGTTCTGACAAAATGTGGTCCACTGGAGAAGGGAATGGCAAACCACTTCAGTATTCTTGCCTTGAGAACCCCACGAACACATACATAGAAGTGGATTAATCAATTATAAAGAAAAAGCCTCAAAATGAATTCTTTGAATTTATGGCTTAGAATAATAACAATAATTTAAAAGTGAATCAAGGAAAAAATATACGTAGTTCCTCTGATAATACCACTCAAAATTGGTCTCCAAATTTCATTTTGTCCAATATAATTTCATATACTGAAACTACTGATGGAAAATTTCAAGGTTTTGTGAAGCAGCAGATGTATTAAATAAGTTGTGCTTACATTAAATAATTTGTGTCTTACATTAAATAAGTTGTGCTGCTTGTCAGCTTCTCTGGGAAATAGTCTCTGATGCAGAGATTTGTATGCAAGAAGCTTATTGCTTTCAGGTATAATATCTATGAAACAGTAATAAAAACAGGACAAAACAGGGATAATTAGAACTGCATGCCAATGCAGAGAAGATCTCAGACAATCCTGCTAGCGCTAAGATTACCCTTAAGCACTGTTGTGAATGGAGGGAGTCTCAACCCATCTAACCACCCCTCTGTTGGCCAGTCATTGGACATGGGTTGCATTTCCAGAAGGACACATAATCTTGCTAAGGTGGTTAGAGTAAATTTCTTCAGAGAGACTCAGCTGAGAGGCTGTACTCTGAAGAGCTGGAAGAATGAGTGCTTTAGTCCTAAAGATGGTTGAGGATTTTTGAATCACTTCAGTTTTTGTGTGATACTTTAAGTTGATAAGCTAAAAATATATATATATATTTGGATTCACTCCAAGTTCAGTGTAAAAGCACTCAAAGCTTTATCAGACTCATAATGCTTCTTAGACCTCAGCTAATCTTTACTGGGGGATAAAAGAGCAGATAAAACAAGTTTACAGTTGTGTAGGCTTTGAAATGCCTTAAGACAGATGAGAACAATCTGCAAAGTTTCCCACAATAAAGCCTTTAGCCAACTGAGTTCATATCTTGAGATTGCTGAGACAGGATGCCTGACAGACAGTGTCTGGGAACGGTTTCTTTAGAAAAAGGTCACATCAGAAGCTATGCACTCATCGTATGTGTATTAGTGACAGATCTATATCCTGAACATAGAGACTCAAAATATTGTATTTTTAAGGAATAGGATAGCAAGAGGGCAAAACTTCTCAGAATAGAGAAATGACCTCTTTTCCTCCATCCTCTGAAAAGAAAACTGGACACATATTTGTTTTGCAATCGTAAACATATCCAATGTTTTATCACAATATCAGGCACTTATAAATAATGAACAAAATGAAAATAATACTTCTATAAATGTCATAGGAAATTTAATTTTAAACTAGGAATTTCTCTTTTTTGAACTGTTTGCAGTTGAAAGAAATGTCTTTCAGGGTAAGATGGTCACATGTTCATCCAATGAAATTAAGCATTTAACTTCTACTAAATTATTTCACAATAGAAACTTGGCATTTTCATGTGTGGTCTGATTTATATGACCCATCCATTGAAAAATATAAAATGATGGTTTTGTCCTACCCAGTATAGAGAAACTATATCATTTTCAATTTACTTCACTACCTCATACTCATATCTAGTGACTTATGCCTGAGAGTTCATGTAAAATACATGCATCAGAAATTAGAACATTAGAAATTTCATGTAACATCAGAACATCTTAGTTACAGTATGTGGAAAAAAGCAAATTGTATCCTGTCATAGCTGCCAAATATTTTAGTAAAGATGGGAAAATTAAGTTAAATGGCAGTGTTTTGTTTCTGTACAAAACAATTTAGGTGGTGAAACTATTATCAAAATGTACTTATATAAAGTGAATGAATGTGAATGTGTTTGGTAAAATGAAGCCAATCTAGTTCATTCTGAATATACTAGCACTAAAAAAAAAGTTAAAATAAGAATTTCTTTCACCTCCCTCAAGTAAAACAGCTAGGAAGAATAGAAAGAGAAAAAAATATATAATTAAAAGAGAGTACAATATGTTTTAAATCTTGCTTTTGATCTTATATTGATACTTCAACATGTAAAATATTTTAAATTTTACTTTAAAAATTAATAAAGGGAAATGAGAAAGAATTAGAGAGAATAATTTTAAAGTTATCACCTTTTGGGATTTAGCTTATTAAAAAAAAAACGTTTTACAACATGTAAGAAACTATTTCATATAAGAATGAATACACTGGAAACAATCTTTGCAGTTCATGGTCATATATGGAACATTTGTCTTATTGATTTATTTATTCAAGAATGCTCTAACTAAAAAATTATTGAGTATCTTCTATGTGTTAGTGTGGGTCTGTCTATATGCATACCATGTTGACTTACGTTAGCTTATACTTATGTTAGCTTGTATGTACATATATACACACACGCATATGCACACATTTAAAAAATAATTTTTTCCTGAAGGCTGAGTGAACTTCTTATATGAAGGGAAATATCAGAAGGAAGAGTGAACTTGGCTCTGAAAGATTTAAAGTGTTATTCCAATCGTTATATATAAGATTGTTGTATAAAAAACATAAAATGTTATATTTTCCATTTCCTGAGTTACCCTTAATCACACCTGCCATTGAATCATCTGACCATTGACCATTTTGAATTATAGTACTAATGGCTTTCCTCTGCTCTTAAAACTTGCCCCTATGCTATCTTTGATATCAGCACTCCAGTCTTCTTAGGCAGGACGGCTGTATTTTCATTTCCTGCAATCTTTCATTCCCTATGGTTGAAAGTCACCATGGCATATCTTTTCCCCCAGATCATAAAGGTAAAGTCATGTCAATCAAGTAGACAACTTATTCTCTTAGCCACAATATTGGTCTCAGGATTGGGCATACTAATCAAGTAAGTCTAATGAGAAAATTTCAATGTGTAGTGGCAGAGAAAGATAAGCTATTTTAAGCAATTATTTATTTAACCCTTGGAGTATTTCTTGGGTTGCAAACAGTTGTCAGACTTCCCAGGTGTTGAGAACCTCTTAGAGAATGAAGTGAAACAGAGGCAAACAGACCTACAAAACAGATAGAGAGATAAAAGCACTGCTACCTTCCACGGATATACAGCGTCTAAGCATGAAGCTAGTGACATTAATATGATATAATAATGCTGAAAATAATTTCTCTGTTGTTTCTTGTTGAAGTATACACAAGTCATTAAAAATCAACTGGACATCCCAGATGGTGGTAGTGGTAAAGAATCTGTCTGCCAATACAGGAGACACATGAGCTGCGGGTTTGATCTCTAGGTAGGGAAGATCCCCTGGAGTAGGAAATGACAATCTGCTCCAGTATTCTTGCCTGGAAACTTTCATGGACAGGAGCCTGGTGGGCTACAGTCCATGGGGTCGCAAACAGTCGGACATGACTGATTGACTGACTGACTAATGTTCAATGCTCATAAATTTACAAAGACCTAAAACTTTTAAGATGATTCATGATGATGTCTGATGTAATCCTTGTCATGCAAACTTACAAGATAAATTAAATAAGACTTAAGATATGTGGGAAAGTCAATAAAGATTGATAATTTCAATTTACAAAAAGTAAAAATTGCTATTTTGCAATTTTTCTGAAAATAGTAGGCCAAAATAAAAATATAGGGTGATTGTTGGTCATAGATATAAACATTTAAAGCATTCATTAAACTTAAAGAGCTGGTACTATTCTCGTTATCCTAATAATAATGATGATGGTGATGATAACAGATATAAATTTAATTCATTCTGAAAGAAATGCTTTTTAAATGTGAAAAAAATATCAGCAAAACTGTTGGGCTGTAAGCCTCCTGGTTTATTTGCATCTGCTTTCAATTTCTTCCTAATATATGTGTGTATAAACACATATATACACACACACACACATATATATATATATATATGTAAGTACATTCAATAACATAATTTTATATCACATTTTCAATAAAATAATTCTTCATAAAAAATATTGAGTTTATTTCTTTCACAATAACTATAATTTTTTCCCACTTAATTCACAATTTTTACCTTCTCTTCTTTATTCTGTGCCCCAGGAAGATAATCTTTATAGATTGCATCACTGGGAGCCATTACCCTCCAGCTTCTGGTTGAATTAGCAAGGGATGCATCAGCAGAAAAGACTTGAGGACAGGAATGAAAATATATTGTGATAGTTCTTCACTTTGCACCTTAGTGGTAGATTTGTTGTGTTCTCTCTTCCATGGTTCCATCTACACTTGCATCCAGAGACAGAATTTTTCTACTATCCCTATTGTCTTTCCAGGGCTAGGGAAAAAATGACTTCTGGCTAAAGCTAGTTCTCAGTTTACTCAATAGTTTGTTCTCTTAACCCTTTCCACAACTCTGTAAATAATATCTTCATTGACTTATCTCTATAATTCCAAATGAATATATCCCTGTAATTCTGCTAAGACCCTGACTGATATAACACATTTGGAAGAAAGTTTAATGGTATTACATATAATGAAGCTGATGCTACCAAGGTTATACTGTTTAGATTTCCTAATGTGTTAGATGTAGAAGTCAGTTTCAGCAATTTTGCAAATATTAAATATATGCCTATAATGTTCCAGTCTCTGATGATACCTGTTTGAATAAAACACGATCACTAACTCATGAGAGAACAGACTGTTGAGAAAATTGTTTCCTTCCACATTGTTACATACTTAAGAATATTCAGTAATATGAGAAATTTTATATCATCACTGTAGTGTGAGCAAGGGAATAATATCCAAGTATGATAGTAAGTCACAGTAAATTCCCTGGAGGAGCTGAAATAATTCAAGTTTAAAATTCTGAGGAGTACCTGGACTTGGCTCATGCATCTGCATATCTGCACTCTTAAAGCAAACTGGGTTTTTAATTTTAATTTCAATATTTGTCTAGGAAGATATCATTGAAAAATGACATGTAGATTCAAGTAATAAGAGAATCAAAGTAATCTTGATTGGAAAAGCTGTCCTCTCCATTTCAATTTACATGAGACCTTGAAAAGACTGCCAAATCCAAGTCACATGAGAAGAAATGGACTATTACAAGATATTAAACTGACATTGTCAAAGAATATTTAATGATATATTAAGATAATCATGATATAAAACTAACCTTTTCAAATGTCCAAAACAGCATTTCAATGTATAGTTCTTTTATACAAGGATAAAACAAGTAAACAAATAGCAAAGGATGCTTACTTCCGTCCCTCATCCCTGTCCAACACAAGACGCCACATGAGAGGAAAGTATGTGAATCTTCAAGCCAAATAGAAACTGTAAAGAAATAATGGGAAATGAAAGGATTGTTGTTAAAGAAGGGTAACATTCCAATTCAGAATGTGGAAGAGTTGGATGCCATATTGGGTTGGGGGGGAAGGTAGTTTACAGGAAAGCTTTTGCCTCCCTACTAATATACTTAAGAAGGATAAACAGCAGCACCAGTCCAGGGGCATAAGATCTGCCAAAGTTTCAGTACAGCAACAACAGGAGAGGATGAGAAGCAGATTAAACCAAAGCAGGCAGGTCTCCCACCAGAGTTGCTTGTTAAATCCTCTGTCCACCATGGTCTGAAGGCTGGACAGCTACAATTTTAGGAGAATGTCAGTACCAGACATTCAGTTCCAGAGTGAAATACACACAGGTTAGCATGTCTGGTAAGAAAATATCAAATACAGGGAAAGAAAAAGGAAAGATGTGAACTTAGCCCTATTGTGGTACTTTTCAACTCTTGCGCTTTCTCCATCCTTCTACTTGATTCAACAGCAACACTGCTACAAAAAAGCCAAAGGGATGGCAGAATTCAATCCTGATTTTTGGATTTCTGTCTTCCCATGTTATGAACTGATAATTAAAGCTTTATGGGGAAAAAAGTGAGTTAATGTACAAAGGTAAACATACGTTGTTCAATGTCAAGGACTCTAATACATGTGAGTCATCAAATCCTTAGTGATAACTTCTACTTTTGCCCTATTAAAAAGAGGTGAAATGAAAATTTCAAAAAATAAATAGTATGTCAGTATTTATTTTAAGCTTCCCTGGTGGCTCAGAGGTTAAAGCGTCTGCCTCCAATGCGGGAAACCCGGGTTCAATCCCTGGGTCGGAAAGATCCCCTGGAGAAGAAAATGACAACCTACTCCAGTATTCTTGCCTGGAGAATCCCATGGACAGAGGAGCTTTGTAGGCTACAGTCCACGGGGTCACAAAATTTATTTTAAATTTCTAAAGTTATTCTATAGAATAACCTCTATCACTCCATCATCTTCCTAATTATCTTTTGTCTAAATGAATAAACATTCAACTTAGAGTTTAAAAATATTTATCACAATGTCCACACATAAAAAAAAAAAAATACAAGTGCTAAAACTATGTGCATTCTATTTGCTTATATTAATGTTAGAGGATTAAGGAAAGATGAACAACATGAGAATATTTACTAGCTAAGCTAACACAAAACACGCTTCCATAATTTCTCAAACTGTATCAACACGATTAATTTTAATCCTATATTTTTGAGTAGTTAATAAAGTTTTGGGGCTCAGAGAATTATTTCTATATGTTTAATCTTTCATTAATAAGTTTTCCAGCAGTACCTGACCCTTTACCCTACAAAGTGTTTATTTTGCATTTCTTTTTTCCTGAGAGTCTCCTTCTCAGCAGTGTCTTAGAACTGACAGTTTTGCCTGTGGTGATAAGAGCTTGAGGGCTCAGTAGCATGCTGAGTACTCCAGGGTTTCCAAAAAACAAACCAAGGCCCCACACCTCTAAAATCAGAACAGCAAGACTCTGACAAATAGCATGTAGTGCAGTGAGGTAAAAAAGAATAAAGCAGGTAAATTAATCATAATCTATCCTTACCTTTGTAAAAGATTCAGGTTCAGCTACTTTGTATAACAGTTGGCTCTTCCATTAATTGCTGGTTTGTCATTAAATTCTGGGTGGCAAACTGTAAGGAGAAATTCTGTTTATTAATGAGTTCTAAAATATGTATAAAACTTTTCTATAACTGTTTCTAGAGCAGGTTTCTAAATGCCTTGCAATCTGTCCAACTGATATATTTAGGAACAGTTAAATTAGGATGGGGAAAGGGCATGAGGGATTAAATGGGGCAGTCATTATCTGCCCTAGCAGCTTGTGGATGTAAATAATTATGAAGAATTTTTTAAAAAGAATTAGGGCTTTATATATACATATATATGATTTCTTCTGTAGAACCAAGAGATGAGTATTTTTTTTCCCCACAATGATTAAGGAAAATCTGTTTTTTTTCAAGCCTCTCCACCTGTGTTTACAGATAGGATGTCATAATAGGATTAACCAGGATGTTATGGCCTCTTTCCTATAACCTCAGATATAAGAAGTGAAGTCTCTCAAAATAAACCTTCTAAATATTTCCAAGGCATCTTACATGTGCTCATGAGCATGGCATCTCCTGTCAGTCATTGCTGCTCAGAAAGGCATGAACTAAGGACAGCCTTACCCAATAAGCATCTCATCTGCTGAACCATTGTCTTCTGAGTTTCTAAGATACCAAAGCTATTTCTTTAATTAATTAATAGATTAGTTAATTAATCAAGTATTTAAATTGGGATCATTCTTTCCATTTGGATAATAAAAAGGCTGATATATATCTCTACATATTATTTATGAAATACTGCTTTATACTTTCTGTTCTTTCTTTTTCTCTTTCATGCCCCTAATCTGCGGAATTTCAGGAATTCCTATATCAAAAATGTATAAAGTGAATTCTTTATTTAAAATTTAAGAAGCATTAGGAATGACCATTAATCCATAATTAAGAATAGTCAAAAAGTTTAAACAGTTATAAAGATTTTTAAAATGCTATATATATACATCCCCATTTGAAACATTTTGATCATCTTGATTTCACAGTTGATATCTATTTATTCATAGATCATTCGCCTAGTCCTAGTTTAAGTCTATGTCTCTTCATGGTTAGTTCACTAATCTCAACTTCCTCCTTCCACAAATACATGTCACAAGGGCCTCATATGAAGCATGAGGTCCAGTGGAGTAGAAGAAGTTTCGGTCTGGAGAATATCACTATACTGAACTCAGCATCTTCTGTCCCCCTCTGTCATCAGTCTTCTCACTAGGTCATATACAGTGTACCTGAATCTCAGTACACTTCTCAGCCCTGATGTAAATCATATCCTATGGCCTGCTCTGGAAGTTTGCCAGACATATTCAAGTCTGCCTGATTCAGCTTACATTTGAATTGTAGACCTATTGATACTAGAGGAATACATTTTATTATGAATTTCAAAGGTCAGTTAAGTTGATATTTTACTCTAAAAAATGGTGACTAAAAGTCAATGTGGGACTGGCAGTTTTGTGTTGTTTATATGATTTTCCATCCCAACTGAATGTTATTAAAATGTCCAACTCAAAAGAAAATAATCATGAAAGTATTTATTGGCTCACTCATGTTGGACTCATTACATTTTCAGATACTAGGAAAATATGTATAAAATAGTCTAATCAATAACCAGAATCATCAATTCTCACTAGATGTGGTTTTCAAACACTGAATAAGTATAATTGTGTATCATTCAATCATACTCCTCTGCTTTATACTTCTGTTCTTTTTCTCTTTCATGCCCCTAATCTGCAGAATTTCAGGAATTCCTATATCAAAAATGTATAAAGTGAATTCTTTATTTAAAATTTAAGAAGCAGAAGAAGTCCTTCAGGAAGGACTGATGCTGAAGCTGAAACTCCAATACTTTGGCTACCTCATGCGAAGAGTTGACTCATCGGAAAAGACCATGATGCTGGGAGGGATTAGGGGCAGGAGGAGAAGGGGACGACCGAGGATGAGATGGCTGGATGGCATCACCTACTCGATGGACAAGAGTCTGAGTGAACTCCGGGAGATGGTGATGGACAGGGAGGCCTGGCGGGCTGCGATTCGTGGGGTCGCAAAGAGTCGGACACGACTGAGCCACTGAACTGACCTGAACTGATTGGAGCTATGCTTCTGTATTGTGCTGTTTCTCTCATTGTATTATTTTCCCAAAAAATTCAGGGTCAAAATTCAAGAGGAAAACAGTCACAAAAATAGCAAAGTAGGAGATTTGGGTGGGTGAGGGAAGTTTCTTGTTTTAGGATATGTGGCTGTGCATAATAACTGCTTTGGAACTTTTTAATACCATCTATTGGAACTATGCTAAAGTCTTTGACTGTGTGGATCACAAAACACTGGAAAATTCTGAAAGAGATGGGAATACCAGACCACCTGACCTGCCTCTTGAGAAACCTATATGCAGGTTAGGAAGCAACAGTTAGAACTGGACATGGAACAACAGACTGCTTCCAAATAGGAAAAGGAGTATGTCAAGGCTGTATATTGTCACCCTGCTTATTTAACTTATATGCAGAGTACATCATGAGAAATGCTGGGCTGGAAGAAGCACAAGCTGTAATCAAAATTGCTGGGAGAAATATCAGTAACCTCAGATATGCAGATGATACCACCCTTATGGCAAAAAGTGAAGAGGAACTAAAAAGCCTCTTGATGAAAATGAAAGAAGAGAGTGAAAAAGTTGGCTTAAAGCTCAGCATTCAGAAAACGAAGATCATGGCATCTGGTCCCATCATTTCATGGGAAATAGATGGGGAAACAGTGGAAACAGTGTCAGACTTTGTTTTTTTGGGCTCCAAAGTCACTGCAGATGGTGATTGCAGCCATGAAATTAAAAGACACTTCTTGGAAGGAAAGGTATGACCAATCTAGATAGCATTTTCAAAAGAAGAGACATTACTTTCCCAACAAAGGTCCGTCTAGTCAAGGCTATGGTTTTTCCAGCAGTCATGTATGGATGTGAGAGTTGGACTATAAAGAAAGCTGAGTGCTGAAGAAATAATGATTTTGAAATGTGGTGCTGGAAAAGACTCTTGAGAGTCCCTTGGACTGCAAGGAGATCCAACCAGTCCATCCTAAAGGACATCAGTCCTGGGTGTTCATTGGAAGGACTGATGCTGAAGCTGAAACTCCAATACTTTGGCTACCTCATGCGAAGAGTTGACTCATCGGAAAAGACCATGATGCTGGGAGGGATTAGGGGCAGGAGGAGAAGGGGACGACCGAGGATGAGATGGCTGGATGGCATCACGGACTCAATGGACGTGAGTCTGAGTGAACTCCGGGAGATGGTGATGGACAGGGAGGCCTGGCGGGCTGCGATTCGTGGGGTCGCAAAGAGTCGGACACGACTGAGCCACTGAACTGACCTGAACTGATTGGAGCTATGCTTCTGTATTGTGCTGTTTCTCTCATTGTATTATTTTCCCAAACCAGGTTAGATCAAGAGGTAAATAAAAGATCATGCTCTCAAGCCCATATACAGCATAGTGATACTGAACACAATAGTTTTCCTAACTCTCCTATATTTTTAATGAAATGATTGAAACAATATGTAGCTCAATTCCTTAAAGCTTCGATAATTTACTAATTTTCTTACAATTACTAGCAAAATTGACCTCATTTGGAAAGAATAAGTCATCTGCCCTAAGCAATATCATGGCTGAGTTTTATTTAATATCTAACTTAGAGAACAAAAGCTATAGCCTTATGACAATGGCCATAGCAAATTGCACAGAAAAGAGTTACATGAAAATCAGAACTGAGATTCATTTCTTCATTTGCTAGAAGAGCTTTGTGTCAGAATCCTTTTTTTTCATTTTTTAAATAATGGTTAAGATAGATAACAGGACTTCCCTAGTGGCTCAGATGGTAAAGTGTCTGCCTACAATGTGGGAGACCCAGGTTCAATCCCTGGGTCGGGAAGATCTCCTGGAGAAGAAAATGGCAACCCACTCCAGTATTCTTGTCTGGAAAATCCCATGGACGGAGGAGCCTGGTAGGTTACAGTTCATGGAGTCAAAAAGAGTAGGACACGACTGAGCGACTTCACTAAGATAGATAATGACCCAGGTATATTATCTTCAGTTTCTGCCCTGTGGCTCACTACTTTGCAAATGCAGAACTACTTTAAAGGCAAACATTACCATCACTCACTGAGAAAGAGTAACTGAATGATCAAGCAGATTATGCAGGTTCAGGAATTTCAACGCAAAAAAAAAAAAAATGTGTAAAGGGGATCATTTAATTAACACTTTAAAAACATCAGCAATAGAATTTTACCCTTTAATTAAGATGAAGTACTCAAAAGTGTTTAAATGATTATAATGATAAATATTTTGAAACAAATACCTTTAAATACTGAAAGATAAGGATACTTAATTCTTTTGATGGTACTTTATCTCTATTGTATTTGAAATAGAATTTTTAAATTTGTGTATACAAAATGCAAAATGTGTATAACTTCTATATAACCTCTGAATTAGGTCTATACATTTTTATACAGAATTTTAATTTTTTCTTATTTTTTATTTTTGTCTTCTTTTGGAATTGCAAGTGCTGTTTGCTTTCTCCAATAAATTTCTTTTTTTTTTCTTTAAATTTTTTTAAATTTAATTTTATTTTTTTACTTTATAATACTGTATTGGTTTTGCCATACATTGACATGAATCCACCACAGGTGTACATGAGTTCCCAACCCTGAGCCCCCCTCACACCACCCTCCCCATATCATCTCTCTGGGTCATCCCAGTGCACCAGCCCCAAGCATCATGTATCCTGTATCGAGCCTAGATTAGCGATTCGTTTCTTACATGATAGTATACATATTTCAATGCCATTCTCCCGAATCATTCCACCCTCTCCCTCTCCCACAGAGTCCAAAAGTCCGTCATTTAAATCTGTGTCTCTTTTGCTGTCTCGCATACAGGGTTATCATTACCATCTTTCTAAATTCCATATATATGTGTTAGTATACTGTATTGGTGTTTTTCTTTCTGGCTTACTTCCAGTTTCATCCACCTCATTAGAACTGATTCAAATGTATTCTTTTTAATGGCTGAGTAATACTCCATTGTGTATATGTACCACAGTTTTCTTATCCATTCATCTGCTGATGGACATCTAGGTTGCTTCCATGTCCTGGCTATTATAAACAGTGCTGCAATGAACATTGGGGTACACGTGTCTCTTTCAATTCTGGTTTCCTCGGTGTGTATGCCGAGCAGTGGGATTGCTGGGTCACAGGCAGTTCTATTTGTAGTTTTTTAAGGAATCCCCACACTGTTCTCCATAGTGGCTGTACTAGTTTGCATTCCCACCAACAGTGCAAGAGGGTTCCCTTTTCTCCACACCCTCTCCAGCATTTATTGCTTGTAGACTTTTGGATCACTGCCTTTCTGACTGGTGTGAAATGGTACCTCATTGTGGTTTTGATTTGCATTTCTCTGATAATGAGTGATGTTGAGCATCTTTTCATGTGTTTGTTAGCCATCCATATGTCTTCTTTGGAGAAATGTCTCATTAGTTCTTTGGCCCATTTTTTGATTGGGTCGTTTATTTTTCTGGAACTGAGCTGCATAAGTTGCTTGTATATTTTTGAGATTAGTTGTTTGTCCGTTGCTTCATTTGCTATTATTTTCTCCCATTCAGAAGGCTGTCTTTTCACCTTGCTTATAGTTTCCTTTGTTTTGCAGAAGCTTTTAATTTTAATTAGATCCCATTTGTTTATTTTTGCTTTATTTCCAGTATTCTGGGAGGTGGGTCATAGAGGATCCTGCTGTGATTTATGTTGGAGAGTGTTTTGCCTATGTTCTCCTCTAGGTGTTTTACAGTTTCTGGTCTTACATTTAGATCTTTAACCCATTTTGAGTTTATTTTTGTGAATGGTGTTAGAAAGTGTTCTAGTTTCATTCTTTTACAAGTGGTGGACCAGTTTTCCCAGCACCACTTGTTAAAGAGATTGTCTTTACTCCATTGTATATTCTTGCTTCCTTTGTCAAAGATAAGGTGTCCACAGGTGTGTGGATTTATCTCTGGGCTTTCTATTTTGTTCCATTGATCTATATTTCTGTCTTTGTGCCAGTACCATACTGTCTTGATGACTGGCTTTGTAGAGCCTGAAGTCGGGCAGGTTGATTCCTCCAGTTCCTTTCTTCTTTCTCAAGATTGCTTTGGCTATTTGAGTTTTTTTTGTATTTCCATACAAATTGTGAAATTATTTGTTCTAGCTCTGTGAAAAATGCTGCTGGTAGCTTGATAGGGATTGCACTGAATCTGTAGATTGTTTTGGGTAGTATAGTCATTTTCACTATATTGATTCTTCTGATCCACGAACATGGTATAGTTCTCCATCTATTAGTGTCCTCTTTGATTTCTTTCACCAGTGTTTTATAGTTTCCTATATATAGGTCTTTAGTTTCTTTAGGTAGATATAGTCCCAAGTATTTTATTATTTTCATTGCAATGGTGAATGGAATTGTTTCCTTAATTTCTTTTTCTGCTTTCTAATTATCAGTGTATAGGAATGCAAGGGATTTCTGTGTGCTGATTTTATATCCTGCAACTTTACTCTATTCATTGATTAGCTCTAATAATGTTCTGGTGGAGTCTTTAGGGTTTTCTATGTAGAGAATCATGTCATCTGCAAACAGTGAGAGTTTTACTTCTTCTTTTCCAATTTGGATTCCTTTTATTTCTTCTTCTGCTCTGATTGCTGTGGCCAAAACTTCCAGAACTATGTTGAATAGTAGTGGTGAAAGTGGGTACCCGTGTCTTGTTTCTGATTTTAGGGGAAATGCTTTCAATTTTTCACCACTGAGGATAATGTTTGCTGTGGGTCTGTCATACATAGCTTTTATTATGTTGAGGTATGTTCCTTCTATTCCTGCTTTCTAGAGAGTTTTTATTTAAATGGATGTTGAATTTTGTCAAAGGCTTTCTCTGCATTGATTGAGATAATCATATGGTTTTTATTTCTCAGTTTGTTAATGTGGTGAATTACATTGATTGATTTGCGGATATTGAAGAATCCTTGCATCCCTGGGATAAAGCCCACTTGGTCATGATGTATGATCTTTTTAATGTGTCGTTGGATTCTGATTGCTAGAATTTTGGCTTAATTCTACCAAAAATTTCAAGAAGAGCTAACAACTATCCTACTCAAACTCTTGCAGAAAATTGCAGAGGAAGGAAAACTTCCAAACTCATTCTATGAGGCCACCATCACCCTAATACCAAAACCTGACAAAGATGCCACAAGGAAAGAAAACTACAGGCCGATATCACTGATGAACATAGATGCAAAAATCCTTAACAGAATTTTTAATGTAATATTATACTTTTCTATAAACCATTTCCAGTGTGTTCATTTGTACACTGGTTAGATTGCACTAAATTTAGTTGTCTTCATAATGAAATACCAATTGATACACAGCACTATGATAGGCAGAAATCTAAGCTGGCCCTCAAGGTCCTTACCACTTTGGATAGACACTCTGCAACATCCCTAAGAACTGTGAATAAGATGAATTTATACAATGATTAGTTATGATCAGATCAGATCAGTCGCTCAGTCGTCTCTGACTCTTTGCGAACCCATGAATCACAGCACGCCAGGCCTCCCTGTTCATCACCATCTCCCAGAGTTCACTCAGACTCACGTCCATCGAGTCAATGATGCCATCCAGCCATCTCATCCTCAATCGTCCCCTTCTCCTCCTGCCCCCAATCCCTCCCAGCATCACAGTCTTTTCCAATGAGTCAACTCTTCACATGAGGTGGCCAAAGTACCAGAGCTTCAACTTCAGCATCATTCCTTCCAAAGAAATCCCAGGGTTGTTCTCCTTCAGAATGGACTGGTTGGATCTCCTTGCAGTGCAAGGGACTCTCAAGAGTCTTCTCCAACACCACAGTTCAAAAGCATCAATTCTTCAGCATCAATTCACAGTCCAACTCTCACATCCATACATGACCACAGGAAAAACCATAGCCTTGACTAGACGGACCTTCTTGGCAAAGTAATGTCTCTGCTTTAGAATATACTATCTAGGTTGGTCATAACCTTTCTTCCAAGGAGTAAGCGTCTTTTAATTTCATGGCTTCAATCACCATCTGCAGTGATTTTGGAGCCAAAAAAAAATAAAGTCTGACACTGTTTCCCCATATATTTCCCGTGAAGTGATGGGACCGGATTCCATAATCTTGGTTTTCTGAATGTTGAGTTTAAGCCAACTTTTTCGCTCTCCTCTTTCACTTTCATCAAGAGGCTTTTCAGTTCCTCTTCACTTTCTGCCATAAGGGTGGTGTCATCTGCATATCTGAAGGTATTGATATTTCTCCCAGCAATCTTGATTCCAGCTTGTGTTTCTTCCAGTCCAGCGTTTCTCATGATGTACTCTGCATATAAGTTAAATAAGCAGAGCGACAATATACAGACTTGACATACTCCTTTTCCTATTTGAAACCAGCCTGTTGTTCCATGTCCAGTTCTAATTGTTGCTTCCTGACTGCATACAGATTTCTCAACAGGCATGTTAGGTGGTCTGGTATTCCCGTATTTCTCAGAATTTTCCACAGTTTATTGTGATCCACACACTCAAAGGCTTTGGCATAGTCAATAAAGCAGAAATAGATGTTTTTCTGGAACTCTCTTGCTTTTCCAATGATCCAGTGGATTTTGGCAATGTGATCTCTGGTTCCTCTGCCTTTTCTAAATCCAGCTTGAACATCTGGAAGTTCACAGTTCATGTATTGCTGAAGCCTGGCTTGGAGAATTTTGAGCATTACTTTACTAGCATGTGAGATGAGTGCAATTGTGCGGTAGTTTGAGCATTCTTTGGCATTGCCTTTCTTTGGGATTGGAATGAAAACTGACCTTTTCCAGTCCTGTGGCCACTGCTGAGTTTTCCAAATGTGCTGGCATATTGAGTGTAGTACATTCACACCATCGTCTTTCAGGATTTGAAACAGCTCAACTGGAATTCCATCACCTCCACTAGCTTTGTTTGTAGTGATGCTTTCCAAGGCCCATTTGACTTCACTTTTCAAGTTGTCTGGCTCTAGATTAGTGATCACATCATCGTGATACACAGCATAAATGACATGACGTGGAGAAAGAAGATTGTCTGGGGTGAGCCTTACTTAATCATTCAAGCCCTTAAAAAGGACTGAGATTTTCCTGAAGGCAAGATTTAAAATGTGAGTGGATCATTCCTCACTGAGCCATTTAACACAAAAACACATGACCTCTAGGAAATGACAATGTCAACTTTTGCTAGAAACTTCAGTCTGCAGAGTTTTGGTAGCAGATAATAAAAGCATTATTATTTCAGGATCATCAGATTACAGAGTGTCAGCATGTCCTAGTATTGCCCTAACCCACAAAGTGACAACATTTGGAAATAAGATCTTTGGAAAGTAATTAAATTTAAAATAGAGCATGAGGGTAGGCAATGGCACCCCACTCCAGTACTCTTGCCTGGAAAATCCCATGGACAGAGGAGCCTGGTAGGGTGCAGTCCATGGGGTCGCTGAGAGTTGGACACGACTCAGTGACTTCACTTTCACTTTTCACTTTCATGTATTGGAGAAGGAAATGGCAACCCACTCCAGTGTTCTTGCTTGGAGAATCCCAGGGATGGCGGAGCCTGGTGGGCTGCCATCTATGCGTTCACACAGAGTCGGACACAGCTGAAGCAATTTAGCATGAGTGTGGGGCCCTCCTGATAGAATTATAGGAGGATATACTGGAGATATTGCTTTCCTTTCTCACTCTCCCTAATTTGAGGACAAAGCCAGATATCAGCAGTCTACAAACCAGAAAGAGGGCTCTCATGAGAAAACCCATTTGTTAGCATGTTGATCTTGATCTCTGGCGCCTTTAAAAATGTGAGAAACAAATTTCTGTTGTTTTGACCACCTTGATTTAAGGTTTAAAATATTTTTTCCCCCCAGTCTGAGCAGATTAAGAGACTACCTAATTATCCTCTCCTGGTAATATAGCCTTCTCTGGTGGCTCAGATGGTAAAGTGTCTGCCTACAAGGCGGGATACCCGGGTTCAATCCCTGGGTCTGGAAGATCTTCTGGAGAAGGAAATGGCAACCCACTCCAGTATTCTTGCCTGGAAAATCCCATGGACATAGGAGCCTGGTAGGCTACAGTGCATGGTGTTGCAAAGAGTCAGACTCAACTGAGCAAATTCACTTTCACTTTGGTAATATAGCCTAGGATTATATATCATGTGATCTAAGAAAGAAAAACTTTTTTTCACATGTAATAATCTAGTTGAATCATTTATAATCATCATTAGGTTATTTCTAACTCTGGTTTGTTCTTTAAAAGTGTTTTAGGATATTTGTGTATATGTTTTGTGGTTGTTTGTTTTCAAAATGTTTTATTTATGTATTCTTTGATATTATATTGATATCATACTAAGTGGCAGAAATGGGTTCTAAATAATTGTTAAAGAATTGAAACACACTTTAAGGGTTTCACTTACAAGATATCTGACTTTCGTCCTGTCTAGCATTATATTATTATAATTAATCTCATTATTTTGAAAGTGGTCTATTGGAGTCAAAACTAGTTTTAGAACTAATAGTCAAAACAATTTAGACAATCTAAAGTTTGGAAAATTCTCAGACTAGCCATTTGAAAGAAAAAATAAAAAGGACTAAGAAATCAATCTGCACTTTCTCCCTGTGGATACATGCATGCAAACACACACCAAATACTTTGAATTGTTCTTATTCATCTTTCAAATATCAACATTTTTATGAAGACTTCTCTGACACTTATCTACAATTTTTTTTTCCTTTTACTGTGCTTGATAGTATTCTATCATTATACTACACTTCTTATCATAATTTAAAGTTGATGAAATGTCTCTTTCTAGCACTAGTTTTTGAATCAGCTTTATTCAAATTTATAAAATCAATATCTGGGCTCCCTGTTCTCAAGAAATATAATGAAAAATACATGTTTATATGGGTGTGTATATATATATCAGTTCAGTTCCGTCACTCAGTTGTGTCCAACTCTGCGACCCCATTGACTGCAGGATGCCAGGCTTCCCTGTTCATTTCTAACTCCTGGAGCTTGCTCAAACTCATGTTCATCGAGTTAGTAATGCCATCCAACTATCTCATTCTCTGTCATCTCCTTCTCCTTCTGTTTCAATCCTCAATATTACACAAACATAAATAAATATATGTGTGTTGATGTATATATATATGTGTATGTGTGTGTGTGTTTTACTTTATTATTAAATACACTAAATTAAGGTTGTTATCTATATTATTTGAGACCAAATAATCCATATATATTAGTGCATTTATGTCACATGCTAGATTAATAATTTGTCATGGAACTATATCTATCCATATCAATAAAAAAATTTAAATCCTTTGTGAGAGTGGAACACTTTCTTAGAAAGGAAACAATGGAGGTGTAAAAAAATAGTTATACCAGAAAACAACAAATTAATAGATATCAAAATGATCTACCTCAAATATTTTAGAAAATGTAGGAAAGCAAACAGTTAATTATGATATAATGAAGTAATTGGCTGTTCATTGGTAGGACGGATATTGATGCTGAAACTCTAATACTTTGGCCAGCCACCTGATGCGAAGAGTTGACTCATCTGAAAAGACCCTGATGCTGGGAAATATTAAGGGCATGAGGAGAAGGGGATGACAGGATGAGATGGTTGGATGGCATCACTGCCTCAGTGGACATGGGTTTGGGTGAACTCCAGGAGTTGGTGATGGACAGGGAGGCCTGGCAGGTTGCAGTTCATTGGGTCACAAAGAGTCGGACACGACTGAGCGACTGAAATGAACTGAACTGAACTGAAGTAAGTGGTAAATATGTTTAAATTATAAAGTGTAAACGATCTCTTAACCACAATATCATATGATGTTCTCCTTATATCTGTGAGTCAGTGTATATTCTGTATAAATTTTGGTATGTTCCTGATATTAGATTTTTTAAGAGGAAAAAGAGCATACTACTCACCAAACTTCAAAAAAATTCAGTGTAGCAAATTCTTTTTTAGAACATATTCACACAGTTGTGCAAAATTTTTAGTGAAAAAGATGGTTATATTTTTTAAATTACCATATGAGGTTTTTGAGGTCATAGATCAGGGACAGAACTATGAGAAAAAGGTAAACAAACAGTTGTTAACAGATCTGAGTTGTCAGGAATAAGCAATTATTATATGATATTGTTACTGCAGTCTGGCCCTACTAGCAAAATATCTGACCTCTTTTTCAGGTGTATATTTCTGTTTTCAGTCTTTCTATTCCCAGAATGATATTCTTTTCAAAGTTTGTGTATGCAACACCCTAACAGTTTATCATTTTTCTTTTGTTAAATATATATTCATATCATACATACACAGAACTCTGTATCACAAAATAATTTTTTTTTTGTCTTGGGGGATAAAAGTTTTTAAAGTATTGTGGTCTGATCTAATAAGCACAACAAAAATCCAGAGACAGCATTCTTTTCTGTTTTAAATACCTGTATCTCCATTGAACTCACATTATAGTTATAAAATGAGTTACTTCTTTTAATAATATTTCATTTAATTGTTAAAGTCAACACACAGATTTCCAGGAGATAACGACATACTCTTCAGTTTCATTTTCTGTATACATTATTTCCCTACTATGTGCTTCATATGACTGGAAAAGACGAAAGACTTTTTTGACACAAAAGAGCATCAACTAGCTTTAGAGATAAAAGATGCCATTCATTACAGGTGGCAAAAATTCATGATGCTTCTGAAGAATAGTAAGAAATGAGAATGGAAATTGTTTACTTCATGTAAGACCCCCTTTCACTGATTTCTTCATAGTCTGTCTGATTGTACCTTATGAACTAACTCTTAGTCTAAACACAGTAGAATGCAACTACTCAACCTAAAAGCAAGGAATTAGAAAGTCACATTAAACTGTGGCAAAAAGCAAAATAAATAAATTTAAAAAATCAGAATATTCAATTATCCTTAAAATAGAAAGGAAAAGCTCATCATGCCAGAACATTTTGCCTTAAGGAACTGGCTTTATTGAATAAGATGTTATGACTTGGTTTTCATGAAGATAACAACCAATGATTTCCAACACACTTTAGTTACAGTTACTGTACTCCCCTCAGTCTTAAAATTCTAAAAATCTGGTAAATATTTGTTAATTTCTAAGAAAATAAAAACTTGATTCTAAATTTTAAATAAGGGCAAATAATATTGGTGGTATTGGTTGGTTTAGTTGCTAAGTCCAGTCCAACTCTTCATGACTGTATGCCCTGCAGCCTGCCAGTCTCCTCTGTCCATGGGATTTCCCAGGCAAGAATATTGCAGGGGGTTGCCATTTTCTACTCCAGGGGATCCCATGTCTCCTGCATTGGCAGGTAGATTCTTTATCACTGAGTCACCTGGGAAGCATATATATATATATCTCATACATATATGAGTTACTGAATGAGTGAAAGTTGCTTAGTTGTGTTCGACTCTCTGCGACCCCATGGACTATATAGTCCATGGAATTCTCCAGGCATACTGGAGTGGGTAGCCTTTCCCTTCTCCAGGGATCTTTCCAACCCAGGGATTGAAACTAGTTCTCCTGCATTGCAGGTGGATTCTTTACTAGCTGAGCCACAGGAGAAGCTCAAGAAAACTGGAATGGGAAGCCTATTCCTCCTTCAGTGAATCTTCCCCACCCAGGAATCAAGCTGGGGCCTCCTGCAGTGCAGGCAGATTCTTTACCAACTGAGATATCAAGGAAGCCCATATATATATGCGTGCATGTGTTTGTGTACACATACTTATATACATACTTTTATGTATATTTATGTTGTTTGAGAATTATTTACCTTTCATAGAAGCAACTTCTTTCTTCCAGAGAAACTCTGCATTAACAGTGTATGGGAACCCCTTTTTTCCCCAAGTTTATTTAAAATATTATGATATATTCTTGAAAACTTTTTACTCTCCACTGAGGCACCATGGTCGATTAGATGCCCTTCCTATTTGATCTGTCTTTATAACCCTATAGCTCCCTTTGCCTATATTTTATTATGAAAAAAACCCAAACACTGTGTTTATTGAATTATTTGCCTGTTTCAAGTAGGCACTGTAACATTTTAAAAGGAAAGGCTGAAGTGTTGCACTTAAGATCTTCACTGCTTCAGAGCCAAGTGTTAGAAACATGGAAGATTTTGATTTGTTAACTTAGGTACATAAATAAATTGTAGATGCCTCAGATTTCTGTTACTACTTTAACAAAATTCTGTTGTAGGGTTATTTTTGAAGATTTGCCCTGATCATAAATAATACATGTCCAATATCAAATTATCAGTTCATTCTTTGTATGAAAATAATTTTTGTCACTTTATACTAAGTACATGTAAAATCTGAATACCATATTTGATTCATCCCAAGCATTATTATTTTGAATCACAACTATCTTTAAAATTTCCCATCAGCTGTATTTCTCTAATGTTTAGAAACTAATCTAAAACATCATACATGTATGTATCTCTTTATTATTCTAAGAGCCTTCCAGCTGTTCTCCTTAAGCACAGGGCTTGCTTTCCATTTAATCTATTATTTGTCATAAAATCATATGATTTTTCCTTGTACAGGTAACACTAACTCCCTAATTTAAGATGGCAAACTAAATAAGTATAACATGTCACACTTTAACCCTAAATAACATAAATGGATTAAAATATATTTTAAAAATAAGCAAATTCTGGAATTTAAGAAACCACATTAGCAATTTGTAGTAATTTTTAGAAATCTTTAAAAGATAGAAGAGATTACATAAAACATTGGGAGAAAATAAGACCAAAAACCAGTAGGCGAGATTTCCAGAATGTTTTGGATAAACAGTAGAAGTGTGAAAAGGGTGAAAGCTCAGAATTAACTAAGATAGGATCCATTACTGTCAATATATTTAAGTTGATGTGACCCATTTTCAAAGATAATCCAGTCTCATTATTATGACAATGATTACACAACCCCTACACATTCCCTGTTTATAGTAATGTGTATCAGGAGTGAAATTTCATACTGACTATGCAAACACTGTGGTCAGAGAGGCAGGTGGTCATCTCTAAGAAGTTAAACACCGGTAAGCCCAACCAAATCACATGCCATCTTTCCTGCATAATTATTAGAGATCAACAGATACAGTAATCATAATGAGGAAAAAAATAATTTGATTACTTATATGAACACGTAAGTTAGAATCACCATTGATCTGATGAATACCAAAACAAGAAAGAAAAGAAAATAAATTAACAGGTGAAAATTCAATACCTAAATAATGATAATTGAGAAGAGTTTAAAATTAGAACATCTAATAACATAAGAAGGATAAAGGTTGCTTCATTTTCATCAAATACTAGACAGCTGATTATGAGTGCTAAACAGAAACAAGACAGCTCAGGAAAGGTAAAATGTGACAATTGAAACCCTAAACTCAACATATTTCCTATGTACCTTAATGGACATAGATAGTGATTTAGTAAGCTGGAAAGTAAATGCATGGGTTTTTTTCAGGATAAAATTAAAATACAAAACAAGAGGAGAAATAAAGATATTTTGAGGATATTCCTAGAAATAGTAATATCTGAGAAATGAAAACTGGAACTATAGAAGAAAGATAAGTAGATAAGAAAAAGGATGTCCATTTACTCTTAAAAAATTGGTAGAAAAATGTTTTCTGAGGTAAGTTAATGAAGTTTTGCTATGTCAGAATAAAAACAATGAACCACATTATAAGGAAATTATTGTATGTTAAAAAAGTGTCAAAAAGAAAAGAAGCTGATAAAAGTAATTGTACTTTTATTCTTATAATTGTTAATGTGCAAATACACAAAATCTTTTAGTTCAATCCTACTGGGTAACTGTGTTTGGAAATTTATAATTATTTAAATTTACAAAGGTAAAAGGAATTATCTTAACACTCTACTTTTGAGAAGTAGAGGACCAGGGTAAATTAGATTCAAAAGAGTTCACGAGAACATAAATTAATTAAAAGTTAGAGAAGAAAACCAATAAAACTGGAAAAAGGGAAAACAATTTAAAAATTAATAATACTACAGAATGATTCTAAAAAAAGGTCAATAAAATTTATAAAACTCTAGCCAAGAATACCAGAGCAAAAAGAGAAAAATTACAAGATAGCAAATTAATAGTAAAAGAGAAGCTATTATACTGATCTAGTTGATATTAAAAGGATAACAATGGAATACTCCAAAAAGCTCTACACCCACAAATTTGATAACTTAGAAATAATAGATCATCCTTTAGAAAGGTGCAAACTATCAAAACTCACATGAGAAAAAATAGCCCTATCCTATCAAAAACATTAATCAATAGTTTAAAATACTAAAAAGAAAAAAAAAAAGAAAGAAAGAAAAAGAAAAGCATCAGGTCCAGCTGGTTTTACTCGTGAATTTTCTTAAATAGCTCTGAAAGAAACAATTTGATCTATAATATCCCTCAGAACATACAAGCAGAAGGAGAGCTCACTAATTATATGACACTGGCATTGGGGGCCTCATAACAAAATAAAATAAAGACATTACAAGGAAGGAAAACTAAAGACTGATATCTTCCACGATCTTCCATGAACATAACTGCAAAACACTTCAATAAAATCTTAGTAAATATATGTTCTATATTTAAAAGTGATTATACACCATGCCCAAATGGAGTTTATTCTAGGTTTGCAAAACTGGTTCAATATGGGAAATTCAATTAATGAAATCCCGGACAGACTGGACAAGAAAAAATATATATGATCATGTTAATACATAGTTTTCTTTTGCACAAAATCCGGAACAGTTATGTTGTAAACTGAATGTTTATGTCTCTCCCAAATGCATACATTGAAACTCTGCCCTCCAGTGTGGTATTACAGGATAGAGGGCCTTTGGGAAGTAATTCAGTCATGGTGGTGAAGCTCATGTAAATGGGATTAATAGTATCTTTATAAATTTGTGAAATAAGAAGCGAGCTCTTATCAGACATCATACCTACTGGAGACTTTAACTTAGATTTCCTAACCACTAGAATTGTGAGAAATAAATTTCTGTGTTTATAAGCCACCTAGTCTATGATATTCTGTTCAGTTTAGTTCAGTCGCTCAGTCATGTCTGACTCTTTGCAACCCCATGAATCGCAGCACACCAGGCCTCCCTGTCCATCACCAACTCCCGGAGTTCACACAAACTCACGTCCATCGAGTCGGTGATGCCATCCAGCCATCTCATCCTCTGTCGCCCCCTTCTCCTCCTGCCCCCAATCCCTCCCAGCATCAGAGTCTTTTCCAATGAGTCAACTCTTTGCATGAGGTGGCCAAAAAGTACTGGAGTTTCAGCTTTAGCATCATTCCTTCCAAAGAACACCCAGGGCTGATCTCCTTTAGGATGGACTGGTTGGATTTCCTTGCAGTCCAAGGGAGTCTCAAGAGTCTTCTCCAACACCACAGTTCAAAAGGATCAGTTCTTCGGCGCTCAGCTTTCTTCACAGTCCAACTATCACATCCATACATGACCACTGGAAAAACCATAGCCTTGACTAGACGGACCTTGGTTGGGAAAGCAATGTCTCTGCTTTTCAATATGCTATTTAGGTTGGTCATAACTTTTCTTCCAAGGAGTAACCATCTTTTAATTTAGCCCAAATAAACTAAGAGAGTATCCATGGCAAAAGTTATCAGTGATTATGGATAGAGGAAACCCTTAAATTATCAAAGATTATTTATAATGTCATACATTTAATAGCAAATTTAATAGTGAGAAACTAGGTGCTTTCCTCAAAAGATCATGAACAAAACAAGCTGTCTTCCCTCACTACTCCTAGTTAACACTCAACTAGAATTCATAAGTAGGAAAATATAACAAGAAAGCAAATGTATACAGATTGGAAATCAAAAAACAAAAAAGCAAATAAACAAAACTAACCCACAAATTATCTTTATTTGCAGATGGCATAAGTGTTTATGAAGAAAATCCTAAAGAATTTATTACCCCAAACTCCTGAAACTATAACTCCTGGAACTAGTTAAGCAAGTACAGTTAGCTCACAAATTATAAGATCATTATGTAGAAGTCAACTGCTTTCCTTTATACCGCCAATGAATAACTGAATTTGAACTTTAAAAACATACATACCTTTTAAAATAACATGAAAAATAGACAACATAAAGAGGTGGAAATATATTCCATGTTCATGGACTTGTTCATTTCAGTTCAGTTGCTCAGTCGTGTCCTACTCTTTGCGACCCCAGGAATCGCAGCACGCCAGTCCTCCCTGTCCATCACCAGCTCCCAGAGTTCACTCAAACTCTTGTCCATCGAGTTGGTGATGCCATCCATCCATCTCACCCTCTGTCGTCCCGTTTCCCTCCTGCCCCCAATCCCTCCCAACATAACAGTCTTTTTCCAATGAGTCAACTCTTCGCATGAGGTGGCCAAAGTATTGGAGTTTCAGCTTTAGCATCAGTCCTTCCAAAGAACATCCAGGACTCATCTCCTTTAGTATGGACTGGTTGGATATCCTTGCAGTCCAAGGGACTCGCAAGAGTCTTCTCCAACACCACAGTTCAAAAGCTTCAATTCTTCTGTGCTCAGCTTTCTTCACAGTCCAACTTGTTAGGTAGTTAGAATAGGAAACAGGAGTCCAGAATGGTGGTGGCTAAAAGACAAGGAAGGGAAAAGCCTTTGAAAATAAAACAAAGGAAGGTCTGAGGACTGGAGTGAGGACCTCAGGTAGAACAAACAACACTCCTGGCTATCCCAATTTACATAGGGCAGACCCGGGGAGAGGAGAAAACATATAAAAAGAGGAGCCAAAGGGCTGGGGGGTCTCTCTCTCCTGCGCTGGCATGTTCCCCGACTCTGTTCTCTTCACGTCTTTGGGTTGGCACGACCTCCCACCTTGAAGATGGATTTTTCTGCTATTTTCTAAATAAAATAGAGCTGTAACACAAAGCTGTAACACTGATCTGTCTAAGAGCATGACACGATCTGTCCAAGACCCGAGATATGTGACGCGCCGAGGGCTTTAATGTCCGTCACTCCAAATCTTTGTTGTGATGAGACAGAACCAAGGAGCATACACTTGCCTGACAGACTGATAAGCAAATATGTTAATACATAAACATATTAAACGCTGTTAATATGCAAGTTCTTCCAAAATTGAGCTATAGATTCAGTTTAATCTCAATTAAAATATTAGAAAGCTATTTTGTAGCTATTGATGAAACAATTCAGTTTATTTGTAAATAAAATACATAAAATAATCAATATAATACTGGGAAAGTAAAGTAAGTTTGGAGGACCAGTCAATTTCATAACTTACTATAAAGCTACTGTAATCAAGCTGGTGTGGCACTGGAAAAAGAACAGATACAATAATCAATGGAATAGAATAGAAATCTGAGAAACAGACCCACACAAATTTGGTTTGTTTCTATATGATAAAGGTACAACGAAAATCCAATGGAGAAATGATAGCCTAATAAATGATGCTGGAAAAATTAAATGTACATACATTAAAAAAAAAAAAAGAATCTAGGCACATGCCTAACATCTTCAATGAAAATTAACTCAACGTGGACCTTGGCATTCATGTAAAGTGTAAAACTATATAATTTTAAAAGACAACATAAAAGAAAATTTAGGTACCCTAAGGTATGTTGATGAATTTTTAAAATACATTGTGAAAATTTAATCAACGGAAAAAAAAATAAGTTGATTTTACCAAAATTCAAATATTTTGTTCTTTAAAAGCTGTAGTTAGAATAGTAAGAACAAAGAGGTGATTAAATAACTTACCGAATTTGTCCAAGGCTCAACCAGAATTATAACTCAGGTTTGCCTGATTGCAAAGTTTTGTCTTCTAACTTACTTTATGTTGTAATAACATTTAAATATATGTCAGTTATTTTTTCAAATATGTTGAGCAATGTGTTTTTCTTCACTTTGACTCACTTTAGATTTATATTTCAGCAGATGATGACTGCAGCCATGAAATTAAAAGACACTTACTCCTTGGAAAAAAAGTTATGACCAATCTAGATAGCATATTAAACAGCAGAGACATTACTTTGCCAACAAAGGTCCATCTAGTCAAGGCTATGGTTTTTCCAGTGGTCATGTATGGATGTGAGAGTTGGACTGTAAAGAAAGCTGAGCGCTGAAGAATTGATGCTTTTGAATTGTGGTGTTGAAGAAGACTCTTGAGACTCCCTTGGACTGCAAGGAAAGCCAACCAGTCCATTCTAAAGGAGATCAGTCCTGGGTGTTCTTTGGAAGGAATGATGCTAAAGCTGAAACTCCAGTACTTGGCCACCTCATGCAAAGACTCATTGGAAAAGACTCTGATGCTGGGAGGGATTGGGGGCAGGAGGAAAAGGGGACGACAGAGGGTGAGATGGCTGGATGGCATCACCAACTCGATGGATGTGAGTTTGTGTGAACTCTGGGAGTTGGTGATGGACAGGGAGGCCTGGTGTGCTGCGATTCATGGGGTCGCAAAGAGTTGGACGCAACTGAGCGACTGAACTAAACTAAACTGAACTGAAAGGAAAATGAAGCCTTCCCTGGTGGCTCAATGGTAAAGAATCTGCCTGCCAAGCAGAAGACATGAGTTCAGTCCCTAGACTGGGAAGATCCCCTGGAATAGGAAATGGCAACCCACTCCAGTATTCTTGCCTGGGAAATTCCATGGGCAGAGAAGACTGGCAGACTACAGTTCTTGGGGCTGCAAAGAGTAGGACACAACTTAGTGACTAAACAACAACAACAAAGGAAAATAAAAACCATTCTAGGTATTTTAAAAAGAATGAATTTTACAGAGTTAGCTAAGAGCTTATATAAAATAAACAAACTAGAGAAGTAAAAGCCAGGGGTTTGGGGCTGCACTTTGTGGTTGAATCTAGCTACCTAAATGACAGAAAACCTCTGTTCCTCCCAAAGGCTAGAGAACTCCAAGAATTCTCTGTCAAGTTTACAGTCAATGTTGCCCTGCAGTTCTACTGCACCCTGCATATAGGCATAAATGTTTCACAAGAAGAGGGATCTATGCCTCATATCTGCCTCTAAATCTCAAAGTCATCGACAGGGTATGCATTTCTCCTAATGTTTTGGTAATAATGTTTATTTTCTACTTGATTTTTATGCATATTTTCTGAATAGTTCAGGTTACTATGCTCAGCCTGAAAAATATTACTTGCTCAAATCCATGATTCTCTCTGTATCAATACTGCACTATGATTTATACTTCAAAAGATCTCATTAAGTCTCAGGAGAACATAGATAGTAATGAATATTATACTGATAGCCCCAAGGAATAGAGACTATAAAGAGGGTAAAGTAAGCAAGAGAGTTTTTCCTGCTAAGGTAAGTATTTTCACTAGCACTGGATAATTATGTACACTAACTGGCGACACTTACCATGTTTATTCAGGTAGTAATTAATGGAGATGAGGAATCAACTTTTAAGTTGGCCTTTACTCTGAAACTTTTGCTCCATATTTCTTAAGGTAAAATATATTCATTGAGACTCCCTAAGGGTTGTATTGTTGTAAGTTAGAGATTATAATGTCTCCAGTAATCAAGAACCAGTATCAAGGAAAGGATAAATATTGCTGCTTATGTGGCCAAGGATCAAATAGCAAGTTTTCAAATGGTCTAATATTCTTTTTATATTATATTTCAAATGAATGTTTCTTCCTTAGTTTTTCAAATTATGCAGAGAAAAACATCTTGATGTAAAACCTGATAATGCCTCATCAAATTATATTATGTATTTAATTAAGATATTAATGAGATAACCCTAAAATTGAATGAGACATTAACCTACTAGTTTATCACTAATAGCCAAAATTATTAGACCTACTGTTCACTTTCTTGCATCACATAGCGCTTGATAAATTAATTTTCACTTACTGTTTAAAATACTCTTCAATTATTTTAGAAATCTCCCTGTATATCCTCTAAGAACCATTAAGAAATGGCTCATTTAACCTTTGTAAAACACAATTTAATTTCAAGCATAGCATTTTGCTCATTCTGAAACTGTGATCATTTAACATCCTTCATGTTTAAGTTTAACAGAATCTACTTTATAGAAACAGCTATGTTAAAAATAAAAGACTGGTGTACATAACTTGTTTATAAGTTGTTTCCCTGCTGTCAGTTTTACATTTAAATTGAAACATTAACAATGCTATCACTAAATTCAATTCATATATTTTAAAAGCAAATTGGTTTGACTAAAGAATTATACCTTGACATCAGTAGAAATTAATGTTTTAAAAATAATGTAAGACTTCACTTTCACTTTCAAGACTTTTCTTACACTGGGCAAATCTAAGAGATTTTAATAAAAGCAAATTATGGAAATTAGAAACTATAAAATATATATATATAAGTATTCAAGTTAAAATATAAGATTAAAATAGAAGAAACACAGAAATATATATAAAAGCTTATTGTTTTTAACATAAATCTAGAAATATGATTTAGAAACAGATTAATAATTTATTTTATCTTAATTATCTATGCAGTTAAGGTGTTTTTTAAATACACAGGGAAAATAATTAGAGAAGAAAACATTCCAACACAATATAAAGGGTCCAAAATTAAAATTATAAATTGTATACAACTTTTGTAATATGCACCTAATAATCTTGACCTTATAACGCAGAAATCCCACTTCTTGGTATATATTCAGAGAAAATGAAGTTAGGACCTCAAACACATATTTGTACTCTCATTTCCTTTTTAGCATTATTTGTAATGAACAAGATATGAATAAAACCTAAATATCCATCAACATACAAATGAAAAATATATGCAATAAATAAATATTTATAAACATATAATGAAATATAATTTTTTTTTCAAAAAGAAGAAAATTTGCCATTTGTAACAACATGGATAAACTTGGAGGACATTATGCTAAGTGAATATGCTTGACACCCAAAGAAAAATATTGTAGGCTTTCCAGGTGGTGCTAGTAGTAAAGAATCTGTCTGCCAGTGCAGGAGACAATAAAAGATGTGAGTTCAATCCTTGAGTTGGGAAGATTCCCCTAAGGATGGCATGGCAACCCACTCCAGTATTCTTGCCTGTAGTATCCCACAGACAGAGGAGCCTGGTGGACTACAGTCCATGGGGCTGTGGGGAGTTGGACACAATAGCACCTCACCTTACCTTATAAGTGGAAACTAACTCAAACTCATAAAAACAGGAAGTAGTTGGTTATCAGGG
The DNA here is from genome assembly GCF_023091745.1 of Budorcas taxicolor. Lineage (NCBI taxonomy): Eukaryota > Metazoa > Chordata > Mammalia > Artiodactyla > Bovidae > Budorcas > Budorcas taxicolor. Next base: position 66,866,060 of record NC_068923.1, on the reverse strand, counting down.
ACTGTGGGAGGAGAAAGTGAAAAGATGTTGGTCAAGGGGTTCAAAGTTTCAGTTTTTCAAGATGAATTTGTTCTGCAGATCTAATATACAGGAGTTTGACTGTTGGTTATAATAGTGTATTGTGTAACTGAGATTTGCTGAGAGGGCAGGTCATAAATGATAAAGTAAAATTAAGAAATAAAAAAGGAAAAAAAGGAAGGATGGAAGAGCAAAAAAGGTAACTTGAGGTGATCGATATGTTAATTAGCTTGATTCTGATGATTATATCAGATGTGTGTATTATAGCCCATCTTAAATATGTACAATTTTAATTTGCTGTTTATATTTCAATAAAGTTGGTAAAAAATCAAATTAAAAAGTAGTCAAAAGATATGAACAGACAACTCACTGAAGAAGACAGACAGATGACAAATAAACACATGAAAAGATGCTCACCATCATAAAGCATTTGAGAATTACAAATTTAAACAATGGGATACCATTACACAGCTATTAGAATATCTAACATCCAAAATACTGACAAGACTGAAGACATAGGAGGAACTGGAACAACAGAAACTAATTCATTTTTGAGAATGCAAAATGATACAGCCACTTTGGAACATAGTTTGACAATTTCTTGCCAAGTTAAATATAGTTTTGCCATGTGGTCCAATATTCACAAAAACCTGAACACAAATGTTTAAAACATCTTTATTCATAATTGCTAGAAGCTAGAAGCAATCAAGAGGTCCTTCAGTAGGTGAATAGATAAACTGTGGTACATCAATACAATAGTACATTATTCAGTGATAAAGATAAAAGAACTATTAAGTCACTAAAATGCACAGAGGAACCATAAACACATATTCCTAAGTGAAAGAAGGTCTCCTAAAAAGGTATTGATACTTAGTATGTGATTCCAAACAAATGACACTCTGGAAAAGAGATTGTAGCAGTAGTAAAAATAGCCAAGATTGCAAGGAGAGATGTAGGAGGGATGAAAAGACACAACACAGGGCATTGTTAAGGCAATGAAACTGTTCTGTACAATACTGTAATGGCAGATACATGACATTATGCATTTATCAAAACCAATAGAATTATAGCCCAACACAAAAATGAACCCTAATGTAAATTACGCACTTCAGTCAATAATAATGTATCAATATTTGCTCATCATTTTAACACATGTAGCACACAAGAGCAAGTTGTTAATAAATAGTGGAAATCACAAGGATTCAAAACGGGTATCTGGAAATCTCAGCATTCTCCACTCAATTTTTCTACAAACCAAAAACTACTCTAAAAATTCTTTTAATAATTAAAAAATATATAAAGGAAATGATTCAACTTTGCTGTATATGCGTTTTATCCTTAGAATAAAAGTGAAACTTTTGAAAATGTTAAGAATCAGACCTAATTGGTGACTAAACCAAAGGATGTGACGCAACTTGTAGACTTTCGTTTTGTTCTGACTTTCGTATTTATGAAGGTCTTGCAGAGCTTGCTTACTGTGTTTTCATCTTTACTGCTTTGGTATTACACACAAATAAATACTCTTATCCTTGTTTATCATTTGCATAACAGGTGGTTTGAAGATTTTCTTTATGTTTTTTCCCTTTAGGTGGCAATGAGTTTCCTCTGATTAAGCCACATTCTTTTCAATTTTATCTGAAAACTTAAACTAGACATCTGGCTGTTGTTAGGAATGAACCGAAGGCTAATAAATACAGAGCAAAACTGTTTATCTCTTGAAGTGAATTCTGTTAGGTAGTTAAAGTATGGAATGCTGCTGCTAAGTCGCTTCAGTCATGTCCGACTCTGTGCGACCCCAGAGACGGCAGCCCACCAGGGTCCCCCGTCCCTGGGATTCTCCAGGCAAGAACACTGGAGTGGGTTGCCATTTCCTTCTCCAATGCATGAAAGTGAAAAGTGAAAGGGAAGTCGCTCAGTCGTGTCCGTCCCTCAGCGACCCCATGGACTGCAGCCTACCATGCTCCTCCATCCATGGGATTTTCCAGGCAAGAGTACCGGAGTGGGTCGCCATTGCCTTCTCCGAATAAGGAGTCCAAAATGGTGGCTGAGAAAAACAGTGACTAGGAAAAAACTGACAAAGCAACAAAGAATGGGAGAAGCCCGCAGAAAGGGGAAGCCTTGGACTGGAGTGAGACTCTCTGGCGGGAAAACATGCCCAAATAAGCTCCCTTCCCTGCTTGGTCTTGAATACATGTGGCTATAAGCCCTAATATGCTTGAGGAATAACCAATCAAGCCCCCAGAACCACCAAAGGGAAGAGACAAAAGTATTAAAAGGGAAGTCCAAAAGTCGAGACTACTGCTAAGGGGGCTGATCCACTTTCATGTTTCCTGAGTGTACTGCAGGCCACCTGCTCCTGCCTGCTTGAGCTCCAACTAGTCTGCCATTACAATCCTTTGTAAAAACAAGTCAAAGACCTCCAGGAAATACTGCTAGCTGCCTGTTTAGTAAATCCTGCCTGCTTGAGCTATATAACTAGTCTATCGTTCTAATTCCTTACTACAAGGAAACAAAAACTGAGGGCGAAAAACTAACCTGACAATTCTATCTAGGATCTTGGCTTCTTGTTAAAATGGTACTTCAGACCAAGTCATCTGTGAAGAAGTAACTGTTCTTATTCAACATATTTGAGCTGGCCCTTCCATACTTTCTTATCCATACCATAAAATTCGTTAAAAGGAGTATATGCCTATGTGCTCAGTCATGTCTGACTCTTTGTGACCCCATGGACTATACCCTGCCAGCTCCTCTATTCACGGAATTTTCCAGGCAAGAATACTGGGGTAGGTTGTCATTTCATCCTCCAGGGGATCTTCCCAACCCAGGGACTGAACTGGTATCTCTTGTGTCTCCCCTGCATTTGCAGGTAGATTCTTTACCAACTGCACCATCTGGGAAGCCCTCAAAAGGCATTTGTCAGTTAGTTAAGGGCTCAAAGAAACAAAATAAACTGGAATTGTTTACAAAACATCTAAGTTTTCGGTGTGTTTTTCTATAGCATTTATATATTGATGTTTAAATCCAGTACCTCCATTGTGGTTTAGATGTTCCATCGTATCTTTACTTGTATGTGTATTTATATTTGCAAGAGAGTGTACCTTTGTGTGAATTTAAAACTTTAAGTGATTGCTTATCAAAACAAGCACCTAAAACATGCAAAACTATTGACTTTATTCTAGAAAATTTCCTAATGTTACAGCTTCAGTGGCTAGATGCTTTGAGCCCCTAAACTGCAAAAGAGAATTATTCAGCTGGCTATATGGATTACCACTTAGGAGGATATATGAAATCTGAAGTCATAGTAACTATTATGTCCTGGCTAAGTTCAGCCACTTGCCACAGTTATCAGATGTCACTTTCTAGAGTAACCAGTCTTCTTTAACAAGTGAGAATGACCCCTTTTGATTTAACAAAATAGAAATTTAGTCATTCACATGATTAGAAAAAGAGGGGTTTTGGGTGAGAATGACCTGAAACATTAGATCAATATTTCTTGGACTCTCTCTTTTATCTTTGTTTCTCTCCAAGTATTTATTTCCTACTCTTACTGCACTAATCTGGAATGATAGCTATAGGCAACTTATGAACATCTCTATAAAATATTATGACTAAAGAGAAAAGATTATGCATGTCAATTTGAAGAATTTCAGGAGAAATCTGAGTCATAGTCTTTTAGACTCATCACTGTATCCAGAAAGGAGAGGTTCTCTGACTCCTCTAACTAACTTGATCAAAGGAACTATAACTCATTCAGAATCTTATTATTACGTGTAACCAAAAATTTGATAAACTACTGTTTTACCCATAGAGATTTTTGTCTTTAAGATAAAAACTTTGAATTCTGATGAAGTAGAATAAGTACCTTCAGTGAGAGGCACTTTAAGATTCATCCTAGCACTGATTAAGACAAAATTGAATACTCTATGCAAAATACCTAACCTGAATATTGAACAAGTTTGTTTTTGAATTGGATGTACATTGCAATTAAAGAACTGGATTTAAGTAGTTGAAACTGAAAACTGTGTAATCAGCTATCCCAGTAATAATAATGGTAGCACCCGCCTGGTAAAGTTGGCTTCCCATGTGACTCAGTGAATCTGAGTGCCAAATGAAGGAGATGCAGGTAAAGAATCTGCATGGCAATACAGCAGATGCAGGAGACCTGGGTTCAAACCCTGGACCGGGAAGATCCCTCTAGGAGGGCACTGCAACTCATTCCAGAATTCTTGTCTGGGAAATCCCATGGACAGAGGAACCTGACAGGCTACAATTCAGTTCAGTTTAGTTCAGTTCAGTTGCTCAGTTGTGTCTGACTCTTTGCGACCCCATGGAATGCAGCACACCAGGCCTCCCTGTCTGTCACCAACTCCCGGAGTTTACTCAAACTCATGTCCATTGAGTCGGTGATGCCATCCAGCCATCTCATCCTCTGTCGTCCCCTTCCCCTCCTGCCTTCAATCTTTTCCAGCATCAGGGTCTTTTCAAATGAGTCAGTTCTTTGCATCAGGTGGCTGAAGTATTGACTACAGTTCAAGGGGTGGCAAAGAGTCAGACATGACTTAGCGACTAAGCGTTCATGCCTGCCTGATAAATTGGCAACTATAGTCTTTCTCACTATTTAGCTTTTGGTCCTAATGTTCTAGCATGAAGAAATAATTATTTTGATGAAGAAGTAATGTTAGTGCTCACAAAACTGGAATTTTATCCTTTCTCTTTCTTCATGCAGTATTTGAAATAAATAAAAAAATAGAAATGACTTTGTCAACTGAATTCCAATAGACTTAGCTATAACTGATAACAAAATGAGGGAAAAATACAATAACCAATTTTAAGAAATCTCTATAACATCAATGTTAATGTGTTAAGAAGTTATATTTTAACTTGAAATGACTCATTTATCTAAAAATGTACTATAGTCTTGAATTGCACTTTACAAAGAATTTGTATTTATTTTACAAATGAATAAAATATTTATTTTACTCATATTTTACTCATTAGGAAAATGCATATAGATGTAATAAGAAAGGTTAACTTTCATTGAATTTCATATTTATAAACAGAATGGCCATTTATTTCTATATCTAAGAGAGAAATTTTCAAAATTCACTTGCTCAGTAACTTATTCTAAAGTTTAAAATATACTTCAGTTATAAATGAAAAGATCTGTGGAAATACCACTCACTGGATTAAGTTCACTAAACACATATATTTTTGGTTTGCACAGGGTGAAGTGTTATTCAAGGATGTGGAAAATCAGTTTTTGTTTTGTTTTTTTTCATTTTAGAAAGGGCTTTGTGATACATTAAAGCTACATCTGATAAATACCACATAACTCTCAACATACTGGACACAAAAGAAGTTCTACTGAATTTAATCAAAATATTATTAAGTTGATTTATGTAAATAATGTAACTACACATATTTTTTTTTTCTTTCTACTTGGTTAATGTGGTTTACATCACATTCATGAATTTGTTTCATTTTTGAAAAATCGAAACTTCCCTGGAGTGACATAGCACACTACAAAGAGTTTTGCAATAACTTTCAGAAATCATTAAATATCCAGGACTTGGTGTAATTGTAACTCTGCCAGGCTGACCTCATCAACAGAGTTTTTCATTAGCACACAAACGAGTCAAGACTGATAACTGATTCAGGGTTCAGTACAGTTCAGTCGCTCAGTCGTCTCTGACTCTTTGTGACCCCATGAATCACAGCACACCAGGCCTCCCTGTCCATCACCAACTCCCGGAGTTCAGTCAGACTCCTGTCCATTGAGTCGGTGATACCATCCAGCCATCTCATCCTCTGTCATCCCCTTTTCCTCCTGCCCCCAATCCCTCCCAGCATCACAGTCTTTTCCAATGAGTCAACTCTTCACATGAGGTGGCCAAAATATTGGAGTTTCAGCTTTAGCATCAGTCCTTCCAAAGAAACCCCAGGGCTGATCTCCTTCAGAATGGATTGGTTGGATCTCCTTGCAGTGCAAGGGACTCTCAAGAGTCTTCTCCAACACCATAGTTCAAAAGCATCAATTCCTCGGCACTCAGCTTTCTTCATAGTCCAACTCTCACATCCATACATGACCACTGGAAAAACCATAGCCTTGACTAGACAGACCTTTGTTGGCAAAGTACTGTCTGCTTTTGAATATGCTATCTAGTTTGGTCATAACTTTCCTTCCAAGGAGTAAGCATCTTTTAATTTCATGGCTGCAATCACCATCTGTAGTGATTTTGGAGCCCCCCAAAATTTAGACACTGGCAAATGTTACTCTAGGGATGATGACTCAAGGATCTAGATCAAGTGAACTTTCAACTTCTGAAACAGCATGCCATTACTGAAAACTATAAAATATATATATATATATATATATATATATATATATATATATATATATATATATAATTGCAAATGACTGGATATATCTCCCTTTGCCTCCCAATCATTCTAGCCTACTTAAGAAGATTTCTTTGAAGTTCTGTATTCAGTGCAGATTTTGATATTGAGAAACTTCTATTCTAAGAATCTAGAGTAATGGATTTATTGCAACTTGTAACTAATTCAAGACGACCCTGTATGCAAGACAGGAAAAAAGACACAGCTGTGTATAACGGACTTTTGGACTCAGAGGGAGAGGGAGAGGGTGGGACGATTTGGGAGAATGGCATTCTATCATGTATACTATCATGTAAGAATTGAATCGCCAGTCTATGTCTGACGCAGGATACAGCATGCTTGGGGCTGGTGCATGGGGATGACCCACAGAGATGTTATGGGGAGGGAGGTGGGAGGGGGGTTCATGTTTGGGAACACATGTAAGAATTAAAGATTTAAAAATTAAAAAAAAAAAAGAAATGCAATATATAAATATGCCAAGTTTTAAATTAATGCATGTATTAAAATCATCCTCTTTCAACTCTCAAAAAAAAAATTAAAAAAAAAAAAGAAATGGCATCCTAAAAAAAAAAAAAGAATGAACAGAAGACATGAATAGTTATTTTTCCAAAGAAGATAAACAGATGGACAACAGGCAAATAAAAAGATGTTCAGCATTGCTAATCATCAAGGAAATGCATTTTAAAACCACAATGAGGTATCACCTCAAACATGTCAGAATGATTATCATTAAAAGGTCTACAAATAACAAATGTTAGTGAGGATGTGGAGAAAAGGGAATCCTATTACACTGTTAGTAAGGATGTAAATTAGTGCAACTACTCTGAAAAATTGTATGGAAGATTTCTCAAAAAGAAAATAAATAAAAATAGAATTACAATATGATCCAGCAGTTCCATTCCTGGATATTTATCTACAGAAAGTGAAAACACTAATTCAAAAAGATACACACTCTCAGTGTTCATAGTAGCATTATTTACAATAGTCAAAATAATAATGAATAAAGAGGACATGGTGTATATATATAACATATACAATGGAATAACAACATGGATGAACCTACTGAGTATTACTCTTAGCAAAATAAGTCAGACAGAGAAAGACAAATATTGTTATCACTTACATATGGAATCTAAAAAAGATAAAACAAATGAAGAAATATAACAAAACAGATTCATAGATATAGAGCACAAACTAGTAGTTATCAGTGGGGAGAGGGAAAGGGGGCATAATAGGGATGGGGATAAAGAGGTACAAACTTTTATAAAATAAACTACAAGGAGCCAACATTAATCTAGCATTTCACGATTTTTTTCCTTCACTATTCATGCCAATGAAATGAGATTGAACTCATGTATGGTATCCCATGTATGGCAGAGGTAGTATCATCAATGACTTCTACCACAATTATTGATATGTATCTTTTAGTCTTTTCTGTATAATTTGTGTGTTTCATTTATGGGAACAATACTCTAATTTTTTCACATAAACAATAAGTCAGTAATTTAGGTAGCTTTCCTGAATAATCAAGAATGGTCTCAATTTGGAGCACACAGCTGAGACATTAGTTCCAGGTTGGTTATTTATATGATGAGAGTTGTGTGCATACAACAGTAACACTATTCAAAAAGTGCATGAGGTATTAGTCTGAGGCAAATAGGACCAGGTGCCCTGACCATGAAGGAAATATTGATCCAGCAGAGGCACATGGAAATCCAGAAAAAAAAAAAAAAAAGAAGAAGACTTTTGTTCATAGCATGAGGTCTGAACCATAGCCAGACATTAACTGGGTTACAATATAAATTTGCTATTCATCTTTTCCAGGTGGCAAATATTTGGCCTATTGTCATAGACAGGGTGCTAAATTTAAGCTGCAACCTTTTAGTAACTAAAACATTGCTTGATTTTGTTTCTAATATAGGACATACTGATTTTCATATCAGGTTATCAAGACACACTTTATGTGATCCATTATAAAAGAACTCTGTAAGATGTTACCTGGTCCTACACTCTCCTTAACACACACAGTCCCAGAAAAGTTGAAAGGACCAATGACATTGTTAAATTTATAAAAGTTAAAAAAAAATTTTTTTAATAAAGATAAAAGCCTCGATGTTTGACAAATGATTCCTGTGAAGTGGGGGGGGGGGGGGGGGGAAGCCTTTCATTAAAAAACACAAAAACTTTCAGAACCCCTTGGGTTCTCTTTATCAAATGTACTCCCATTAGTACTTATGGCATTCTGGTCTACTCCCTCAAGTATATAAAATTTATGTGAACTGCTATGAACTGCTAACAGGAAGGCCCATGTTTTCCAGAACTTCACTTCTAATACAAGAAATGCTGCAACCATCTTGAAAGCAGGAATAAGCTATGTAAAATCCAACTTAAGGTGTTCAAGGACTCTTGAGGCTTTGGGTCTTGATTGTGTCCCATCATTTCAGTTTTTCTAGGTTATGTGGTTGATAGGTAACATATTATATACCAAAAAACTTCAGCTGTTTTTTAGCTTCCCTACCAATGCTTACAAATCAATAACCAGTTGTCCATACAGCAATGAGTAGTTTCATGGAGAAATTTAGCAACTATCTTTTTGAAATCATTTGATGCCACCAAGCAGGTATCTTCAGAGTGTCTTATAAATATTGTTTTATAACAGTCTCTTTGAATTGCTTCAGAGAAATTATCCCTTATAGAATCATAATCTTGATTAAACCTGATTAATTTTGGCATGGTAATCTGCTAGAGTATTTCTTTTAGCATTCTTTCTATGTCTTTGTGCATGAGCCCCAATCTTCATAATAGTCGCTTCTCTATGAAGTAGAATTGCATCCAAAGTGAAAGTGAAGTCACTCAGTCCTGTCCGACTCTTTGTGACCCATGGACTGTAGTCGGCCAGGCTCCTCTGTCCATGGGATTTGCCAGGCAAGAATACTGGAGTGGGTTGCCATTTCCTTCTCCAGGAAATCTTTCTGATCCAGGGATCAAACATGGGTCTCCCACATTACAGGCAGATTCTTTACCATCTGAGCCACCAAGGAATCCAAGTACTCCCTTAAACTTACTGTCTGTCTATCTTTGCTGAGAATTCCTGCAGAGGTGAGAAATCCCTTTTTTATCCCAAAGCATTCCAATATCATGTACTACTCTGAAAGCATACCTTCTATCTGCATATATATTTACTCTCTAGACTTTGGCTAATTAGCAAGATCTAGTAAATAAGCTCTGTTACCTGGGATGATTTTATTTCAAGTAAAGAATCATATTCTAAACATGTTTCTTGATATCCTCCAAGTTGTATTTTGAAATACAGTCTATCAACAAATAATTCTAGATCAGGGTAATCAACAGGAGTCTCTATAAATCCAAATAATGTACAGAACATCACCTAAGGAAGGTAAGGCAAACATGATGTTCCTCTTTGTCTGGTAAAGAGAGGAGAATGACGGGATTTAGAACATAGTTGGTCCTCTGTGTCTAAGACTTCCCTTGTGGCTCAGATGGTAAAGCGTCTGTCTACAATGCGGGAGACCTGGGTTCAATCCCTGGGTCAGGAAAATTTCCTGGAGAAGGAAATGGCAACCCACTCCAGTACTCTTGTCTAGAAAATCCCATGGACGGAGGAGCCTGGTGCAGGCTACTGTCCATGGGGTTCCAAAGAGTCAGACAAGACTGAGCGACTTCACTTTCACCTTTCTGTGTCTAAGAGTTTTGCATATGTAGATTCAATCAACAACAGGTAGAAAATATTCTAAAAAAAAATCAGAATGGCTCTCCAAAAACAAAACATTAATTTACCACTCAACAACAACTATTTATATAGTATTTACATTGTATTTATAACTACTTACATAGCATTTATATTGTATGAAGTATTATAAACAATCTAGAGGGGATATGCATGTTATGTGCAAATACTATGCTATTTTATGTAAGTGATTTAGCATCTGTGGATTTTCGTATGGTAGAGAGAAGCCTGAAGCCAATTCTTCATGGATACAGAGGGATGAATGTATTGCAGTGGTGAATAAAAAGGTGACAGTAAGAGAGTAACAGAATCTCATAAGAAGTTAATTGGCTGGCTGAAAAAGTGTTGTGTTCAATCAATATTAATGTCTGTACTACACAGGAACCCATGAGTTCAGGCAGGGGAATAGCAGAAGGGTAGCTCAGCAGAAGTACACTATCAACAGGTTTGGCAGTGACAGCTATTGCCCCAAAACACAGGAGATAAAGAATTCCAACCAGGCCAAGGATGAAACTATTATAAGCAATGGGTTTTTGATGTTTCCCATGAGGTTGAATTAAAAACCTAAGGCATTGTTCAAATCGCTCATGCACAAAGAGAGAAAATGGATTTTAATAGCTAGTGAAATTTAGAGAAGATTGTTGAAGAGACTTCTTTAGGCTACAGAATGTCTGTTCATATTTTGGCTCCCAAAAGAGAGGTTCTGTTACTGAAGGCTTGATTAATTCTCAAAGAGGTATTGCCAGAAAAATTTGTTACACATTTGTTGAAATAACCAGTTAAACCCATATATTTCCTTCAATTATTGTTTTATAAGGGTCCTAGGATAAGAATGGATAGTCTTCAGTCCATCAGGAGAGATTTTTTGACCTTCTGAGATATGTCATGACCTAAATAATAGACTAGACCTTGAAGAAATTACATTTATCTTTCAAAATTTATAAAAGTCCCTTTTCTTCTAGGGCTAAGCACAAATAATTGGAATGTTTTTGAAGAACATTCCTCATTGTTTGAACAAATTAAGAGATCATCTACATGTTACACCATAACTGAATCATAAGAGAATTTAGATTCTTTAAGTCTTAATTGAGAACCAAGGAAAAAACAAGAGTGGTCTTCAGTGAACTTCTGGAAATGGATATCCAGTATATTGTCCTTTCCAGGAGAAGGTGAAAGATATTGATTCTTCTGCTCTAGAGGCATACCAAGATAGAGCAAACATGCAATGAAACAAGTTTCTTACAAAAGGAATTAATTGCTCAGAGGATGCTATTAACTCCTGCTGTCTTTGCTCCATCTTCCTCTGTATAAACATACCACACAGGCGGTAGGTATTTAAATAACCCACAGAGTTTCCCTATTATCCTCAACGGTGATCCTGGACCTCTGATTGGAAATCATTCTTTTGTGCTCTGTGATATCATTCCTGCAAGTTGCCTCAGGAGGAAATGATAGAAAGACTGCTATTTGGGTTAGGTACGACTACTGAGAAAAGATGGATAATAAGTTTGTCGATAGCCTTGATCTTTAACAAACTGATACCCTCATCCAATTGTTTTATTTACTGGCAGGATGAGAGTGTTACCAGAGCTAGTACTGGATATGACACCTTTGTATATGTCTTGCAACTACAGATTTGAACCTTTCTTTGCTTCTGGCTTCAAGGGATATTGGGAGAAGTTTGGGTATCAGTTTTGTAGAATCTATTTGAACTTTAATAGGTTATTCTATCTCTGATGTCATTGAAATTTTTAGTTCAGGAGTGTCAGGTAGAGGAGCAAGATATTTACTTGGGATGTGAATCAAAAATTAAGAAGGCAAGATATATACAGTGCAAACACAATTCTTATGGATAGAGTAATCCTCTGGAACCATGAGAAACAGCCCCATTGATGTACATTTAATGTTACAATTCCATTTGCAAAGAAAATATCTTCCTATTAAAACTTCCTATTAAATCACAAAGCAGGAAGGAATATTTTCCAGTAAGGGACTCAGAGGTCACAATTAGGGACAAGAGGGAAAATCTGAGGGTTGTTTGAAACACCTACCACCTGCTTGTCATGCCTACTCAGAGGAAGGTTGAACAAAGCTGGCAGGCTGTATTGTAGAAAGAATGGCACCTGTATTTACCAGGAGTCAATGAGCTTGACTCTATTAGTGAGCTTGAGCTGCTGTAATAAAACAGCATAGAGTAACTTAAAAAATAAATTTCTCACAGTTCTGGAAGCTGGGAAGTCCAAGATCAAGGTACAAGTGATTTCAGTTTCTGGTGAGAGCTGTCTTCCTGGTTTGCAATTGACCACTTTCTCCCATGGTGTGGGAGAAACCATGCTGTGTGTTGACATGGTTTTTCCTTGTTGTGTCTATGGGACGGTGTGTGATGAGGAGCTGGGAGTGGTAAGGGGAACAAAAAGGGAGAACTTTGATGTTTCCTCTTATAAGGACACTAATCCTGTCAGACTGAACCACATTCTAATAACTACCTAACTTTTATTGCCTCCTTATAAGTTCAGTTCAGTCGCTCAATCGTGTCCATCTCTTTGCAACTCCATGAATCGAAGCATGCCAGGCATCTCTGTCCATCACCAATCCCCGGAGTTCACTCAGACTCATGTCCATCGAGTCAGTAATGCCATCCAGCCATCTCATCCTCTGTCATCCCCTTCTCTTCCTGCCCCCAATCCCTCCCAGCATCACAGTCTTTTCCAATGAGTCAACTCTTTGCATGAGGTGGCCAAAGTACTGGAGTTTCAGCTTCAGCATCATTCCCTCCAAAGAAATCCCAGGGGTGATAGCCTTCAGAATGGACTGGTTGGATCTCCTTGCAGTCCAAGGGACTCTCAAGAGTCTTCTCTAACATTGCAGTTCAAAAGCATCAATTTTTCGATGCTCAGCTTTCTTCACAGTCCAACTCTCACATCCATACATGACCACTGGAAAAACCATAGCCTTGACTAGACAGACCTTTGTTGACAAAGTAATGTCTCTGCTTTTCAATATGCCATCGAGGTTGGTCATAACTTTTCTTCCAAGGAGTAAGCGTCTTTTAATTTCATTGCTGCAATCACCATCTGCAGTGATTTTGGAGCCCAAAAAAATAAGTATGACAATGTTTCCACTGTTTACCCATCTATTTCCCATGAAGTGATAGAACCAGATGCCATGATCATAGTTTTCTGAATGTTGAGCTTTAAGCCAACTTTTTCACTCTCCTCTTTCACTTTCATCAAGAGGCTTTTTAGCTCCTCTTCACTTTCTGCCATAAGGGTAGTGTCATCTGCATAAATGAGGTTATTGATATTTCTCCAGGCAATTTTGATTCCAGCTTGTGCTTCTTCCAGCCCAGCATTTCTCATGATGTACTCTGCATAGAAGTTAAATAAGCAGGGTGACAATATACAGCCTTGATGTACTCCTTTTCCTATGTGGAATCAGTCTGTTGTTCTATGTCCAGTTCTAACTGTCGCTTCCTGACCTGCATACAGGTTTCTCAAGAGGCACATCAGGTGGTTTGGTATTCCCATCTCTTTCAGAATTCTCCACAGTTTATTGTGATCCACACAGTCAAAGGCTTTGGGATAGTCAATAAAGCAGAAATAGATGTTTTTCTGGAGCTCTCTTGCTTTTTCCATGATCCAGCAGATATTGGCAATTTGATCTCTGGTTCCTCTGTCTTTTCTAAATCCAGCTTGAACATCTGGAAGTTCACAGTTCACGTATTGCTGAAGCCTGGATTGGAGAATTTTGAGCATTACTAGCATGTGAGGTGAGTGCAATTGTGCGGTAGTGTGAGCATTCTTTTGCATTGCCTTTCTTTGGGATTGGAATGAAAACTGACATTTTCCAGTCCTGTGTCCACTGCTGAGTTTTCAAAATTTGCTGGCATATTGAGTGTAGCAGTTTCACAGCATCATCTTTCAGGATTTGAAACAGGTCAGCTGGAATTCCATCACCTCCACTAGCTTTGTTCATAGTGATGCTTTCTAAGGCCCACTTGACTTCACATTCCAGGATGTCTGGCTCTAGGTGAGTGACCATACCTTCATGATTGTCTTGGTCATGAAGATCTTTTTTGTACAGTTCTTCCATGTATTCTTGCCACCTCTTCTTAATATCTTCTGCTTCTGTTAGGTCCAGACCATTTCTGTCTTTATCGAGCCCATCTTTGCATGAAATGTTCCCTTGGTATCTCTGATTTTCTTGAGGAGATCTCTGGTCTTTCCCATTCTGTTTTTTTTCTCTTTTTCTTTGCATTGATAGCTAAGGAAGGCTTTCTTATCCCTTCTTGCTATTCTTTGGAACTCTGCATTCAGATGCTTATATCTTTCCTTTTCTCCTTTGCTTTTCACTTCTCTTCTTTTCACAGCCTTTTGTAAGGCCTCCTTAGACATTCATTTTGCCTTTTTGTATTTCTTTTCCACGGGGATGGTCTTGATCCCTGTCTCCTGTACAATGTCACTAACCTCCATCCATAGTTCATCCAAGCACTCTATCTATCAGATCTAGGCCCTTAAATCTATTTCTCACTTCCACTGTATAATTATAAGGGATTTGATTTAGGTCATACCTGAATGGTCTGGTGGTTTTCCCTACTTTCTTCAATTTAAGTCTGAATTTGGCAATAAGGAGTTCATGATCTGAGCCACAGTCAGCTCCTGGTCTTGTTTTTTGTTGACTGTATAGAGCTTCTTTATCTTTGGCTGCAAAGAATATAATTAATCTGACTTTGGTGCTGACCATTTGGTTATGTCCATGTGTAGAGTCTTCTCTTGTGTTGTTGGAAGAGGGCGTTTGCTATGACCAGTGCATTTTCTTAGCAAAACTCTATTAGTCTTTGCCCTGCTTCATTCCGCATTCCAAGGCCAAATTTGCCTGTTATTCCAGGTGTTTCTTGACTTCCTACTTTTGCATTCCAGTCCCCTATAATGAAAAGGACATCTTTTTTGGGTGTTAGTTTTAAAGGTCTTGTAGGTCTTCATAGAACCATTCAACTTCAGCTTCTTCAGCGTTAGTGGTTGGGGCATAAACTTGGATTACTGTGATATCGAATGGTTTGCCTTGGAAATGAACAGAGATCATTCTGTCGTTTTTGAGATTGCATCCAAGTAATGCATTTTGGACTCTTCTGTTGACCATGATGGCTACTCCATTTCTTCTAAGAAATTCCTGCCCGCAGTAGTAGATATAATGATCATCTGAGTTAAATTCACCCATTCCAGTCCATTTCAGTTCGCTGATTCCTAGAATGTTGACATTCACTCTTGCCATCTCTTGTATGACCACTTCCAATTTGCATTGATTCATGGACCTGACATTCCAGGTTCCTATGCAATATTGCTCTTTACAGCATCGGACTTTGCTTCTATCAACAGTCACATCCACAGCTGGGTATTGTTTTTGCTTTGGCTCCATCCCTTCATTCTTTTTGGAGTTATTTCTGCCTCCTTATAGGTAATTCTTTCTGCCTCCTTATAGGTAATTCAAATTTGAAACCTGTTTACAAATACAGTTACATTGGGAGTTATGGCTTCAACATATGGATTGGGGGCACAGTTCAGGGCATCAGTTCAGTTCAGTTGCTCAGTCGTGTCCAACTCTTTGTGACCCCTGGACTGCAGCACGCCAGGCTTCCAAGTCCATCACCAACATCCTCTATATTTATAATTAATTCACTTTGAGTATTTAAGGGTAAGGCAGAATATTGGGCACTTTTTCCTTACCTAGCACACCCCATTGATCTGAAGGATTTTTCTTTGTGCCTTGTCTTTTATTTGAAGATGGGACAATATTTTTTTCCATTACCCCTTTTATTAATAATACCTCAAAGGTCCCTGACAATATATAGTTGATTAGGAAGTGGACCACCTAGTTGTTTGATCTTCAGGCCAACAGGTTTAAGTTCTTAATTTTTTATTCTAATACTCTCTTGAAGTGTTCTATATTCTAGGTGTTTTACTTTAGGTAAATGAGCTATTTTCCATTTTGATTTTTGTTTTCCAACTAGGTCTTTAATTTTAGATTTAACTCCATTGACAAAATTAGGTGAAAGGGCTAATCTGTTATATCAGCATCTCTTTAAACTCCAAATGTCAGAAGAATTTTAATCTATCCTGAAAATTTCCTATAATTTGATTTTTCATCTGTGTGGTTTTATTATGATACGATTTTTTTAGAAATGTTTTGGGCATCAGTTTTAGAATAATTTGCTCTACTTTTTTTGGTGGGGGGCATGCTACATAGCTAGCAGGATCTCAGCTCCCCAATCAGGGATTGAACCCAGGCTGTGGCAGTGAATGCACCAAGTCCTAACCACTAGGCAACCAGGGAACTCTGCTCTATTTTTTGTCTCTCTCTCCCTGCCCCATGATGAGGTTTATTGTTAAAAAGGGATCCTATAGGTTCCTTTTCAAGGCAATCCAATCAACTTCTGCCTTTCAGGATTTAGCAACTGAGGTTCTGACCAATATGTGTACAGATATAGATCGGTCTAGTCATGGAGGAGCCTGGAAAGCTGCAATCCATGGGGTCACTAAGAGTCAGACATGGCTGAGCGATTTCACTTTCACTTTTTCACTTTCATGCCTTGGAGAAGGAAATGGCAACCCACTCCAGTGTTCTTGCCTGGAGAATCCCAGGGATGGGGGAACCTGGTGGGCTGCCGTCTATGGGGTCACACAGAGTTGGACACTACTGAAGCAACTTAGCAGCAGCAGCAGCAGTCAAAGCTATGATTTCTCCAGTAGTCATGTATGGATGTGAGAGTTGGACTATAAAGAAAGCTGAGCACAGAAGAATTGATGCTTTTGAACTGTGGTGTTGGAGAAGACTCTTTAGTCCCCTGGACTGCAAGGAGATCCAATCAGTCCATCCTAAAGGAGGTCAGTCCTGGGTGTTCATTGGAAGGACTGATGTTTAAGCTGAAACTCCAATACTTTGGCTACCTGATGCGAAGAGCTGACGGATTTGAAAAGACCCTGGTGTTGGGAAAGATTGAGGGCAGGAGGAGAAGGGGATGACAGAGGATGAGATGGTTGGATGGCATCACTGACTCAATGGACATGAGTTTGGGTGAACTCTGGGAGTTGGTTATGGACAGGGAGGCCTGGCGTGCTGTGGTTCATGGGGTTGCAAAGAGTTGGACATGACTGAGTGACTGAAGTGAACTGGACTGATAGTTAATTTTATGTGTAAACTTGACTGGGCTGAATAACCCCCGGATAGCTGATGAAACTTATTTCTGGTGTTGTCTACAAGGGTGTTTGAAAAAGAGATTAGCAATTGAGTCAGTAGATTAGATGATCCCCCTCACCAGTGTGAGTGGGCATCATTCAGTATCAAAGCCCACATGGAACAAAAAAATAAAGGAAGGCAAATTTACTCTGCCTCAGTCTGGATATCCATTTTGCCCTGCACTCTGAAATCAGTGTTTGTAGTTCTCTGATCTTTGGACTTGAACTGAAATACCACTGGCTTTTCATCTCAGATTAAGACTTACACTTTGGCCTCTCTTGTTCTCAGGCCCTCAGACTTGAAATGAATTACACCAATGAGTTTTCTGAACCACTTACTATAATAAATCTATCTATCTAATCTATTTATCTATCTATCTACCTACCTACCTACCTACCTATCTACAGTGGTAAGATAATTTTTGGAAAAGCCTAGGAAGTCTGCACATGAAAAAAAGGGGGGGGGGGTGGACAGAGGACCAAAAGAGATATAATAGAAGAGAGATTATAAACATAAAGAGGCAGAGGGAGAGCTTGACACAGGGAGGCAACCTAAGGATGCATAACAACTTTGTTTGATTCAAATGTTCTCCCTACTTACTATTGAAGATCCAAATCATAATTGCTGAAATCATGCTATTTTAGATAGATGTGTGATTAGGACTATAATGAGAGCACATATGAGAAGCAGGCATTTTTCCTGGAAGAGAGGATTTCAATTTAGGTAACTCCAGGAAACTGGCAACAGTGAGAAGAAATGTAATTCCTACGGACTTCATGTCCAGCTTGAAGGTGGTCATCTCTAAATGTAGGCCCCAAAGCTGTGCTCCTCAAACAGGTGGACAACTTTGATCATTCTCTGGATCACTGCCAAGTTCTCAGCACAGAAAAAAATAATCAACAGAGAAGGAGAATCTCATCTGGTTTTCTTGATGTCCCATCTAAATAGATGGGTCCAGTGAGAATTGCAAATTCACTGTTCTAAGAGGCTGGCTCCAACAATAGGTTTGAAAGTACTATGCCTGTGTTCTTCTACCCTGTGATTCTCCTTTTAGGAGAAACAACACTTAAACATCACAGCACAAAATAGTAATAAAATATAGTAAAAAGTAATTTAGAGGAATTTCCTGACAAACTGAAAATTAATAGCCAAAGAACTCAATGCAAAGAGGGCAGAGTTCAGATCTGGGGCTGACTTAGCACAAGGCACCTTATTGAAGGCTGAGGTCCATGGTGACAAGCAGTGTTGACCACACCTTATTAAAACCTCCAGGAAAACTGTGAAAATAAACAAAGATCACTCAAATGAGAATTTAAAAAAAGATATTTATTCAGAGTTTGCAACAGAAAGGGAGTCAGCATCACTTGCAAATGGCAGAGACTCAAAAGCAAGCAGGAAAATGTAAGAGCCTTACGGTGGAAAAGGGAAGCCCTCAGATAGACCATAATTGCAGATTGCTGGCATGGCAAAACTGAAAGTGCACTAACTACAAGTAGGACATCCTAAGCTACTGGTTAAAGGTGCATATTTTGCTTTCTCTTATTAGTCCTGAGTTGGAGGTAGTGAAGCTGGCGGTTATTGACCCACAACTAACCATTTGAAGCTGAATGCTGCAGAGGTGGAGGTTTAGATTCTTGGGCAGATTGCTGCAGAGGTCAAAGTTCAATTTTTATGTGGTCTGGGTTTCTATATTAAACCTCTCAAGACCATGGTGGATGGCTAAAAGGTACATTGTGACTGTCTTGTTCTTGTTGAATTGCCTTTTGTTCATAATTGATAATAAATAGAGTATACATTGAGACAATTTTTCTCCTGATCTCTGTGCACTATGCTTGTGTACTAAGTCACGTCTGACTCTGCGAGAGTATGGACTATAGCCCACCAGACTCCTTGCCCATGGGATTATCCAGGGAAGAATAATGGAGTAGGTGGCCATTTCCTTCTCCAGGGGATTTTTCTGACCAGGGATCAAACCCACATCTCCTGCATCTCCTATATTGGTGTGCATGCTTTCACTTCAGTCATGTACAACTCTGTGCTACCCTATGGACTGTAGCCCTCCAGGCTCCTCTGTCCATGGGGATTCTCTACGCAAGAATACTAGAGTGGAAGGCCATTACCTTCTCCATGGGATCTTACCACCAGGGATTGAACCCACATCTCTGATGTCTCTTGCAGTGGCAGGTGGGTACTTTACCACTAATGCCACCTGGGAAGCCTATATTGACAGGTGGATTCTTTACCACTGAGCTACCTGGGAAGTCCCTTTGTATAATATTGAAAGAAACTGAAACCCAGTGACAAATTCCCCAGTATTGTGTGGAAATAGCCCATTCCTCATTATCATGGCATATTTTAGAGGGATAAGTAATATCTTGAGGGTAGGACAGGCTAAAACAAGATTTATTTAAATATCATGTGGGTTTATGCTCAGTGTTTTGCAGTAAAGCATAGGAAATAATATTTAAATACTATTGAAAGTAAACTGAGGAAACAATAACAGAATATCTGTGTAGAGCATCTTTGATATTTGAGGGGTCTGATAGGGCTAGTTCCTGAATGCAAATGGGGAGTACTAAGGAAAAATGTTGATAGAGTGCTGAGTGATGGTTTTGGTATGTAGAGAACGTGTTTCACAGCTGATATTTGATAGGAGTGCTAAGATGTAAAAGAAAAAAATCATTAAATCCAACTTTTAAATTAGTGAAATCGAGAATTCAAAAAAATGTTCTCTGAGTGTTGTCTCCAAAAGAGACAAACATGGTCCCTGAGTACCAGAGGACATATTAATTTAAAATGTGTCATATGTTCTAAGTACTCTACAGGTTGACTTAACAAGATGATTATACTGAGTAGAAAAAAATAAACAAACTTGGAACTAGGTAACAGATCAATTAAACAATAATGGACTTTCCTATCGTTGATTTTACTAATACTTTAATCTTATTAATTTTAACTGAATTCTATTATTTTCTATTGTATTTATACAAATATTGTTAAATTAATTTTATAGACACGTGAAATTACTTAATATTTGAAAAAGAACATTATATAGAGTACAAATTCCTTCAATATTTTATATTTAATTGTTCTAAGAAGACTTCCCTTCAATACTTTTTTGGTTTCCTCTGTACTCAAATTTGTGCCAAGGTAAATATTTTCTATCTACATTAATATCACACTCAAGAAAACATTCTCTTTTCTTTAGCTTTTCGTCTAAATTCCATTACAAGAAATCCATTTAACTTTACCCCACATAAACATTATCATAATACATTTAATATATTTTTCATGTCATTGCTCTTAGTTAATTGTGCAATTTATAGCACTCTAAATGTTTCTGAGTTTTAAATAGTACTCTTCAGTACATTAGGAAAACAATTTAACATTTCCAAAGCAATTTTGGTATGCAAGATTCCTCAGATTCAAACAGAACAAATAGCTTAAATAATTATAACACCATTTTAAAAATTCATTTACATAGTGTACCATAAAATCCATTTTATTAATTGGCAAGCAGCTCCTGGAATGCTACGGCAAACACAAATTCCTGTGTTCAGTTGCTCAGCTATGTCTGACTCTTTGCAATCCTAGGGATTGTAGCCCACCAGGCTCTTCCGTCCATGGGATTTTCTGAGCAAGAATACTGGAGTGGGTTGCTGTTTTCTTCTCCAGGGGATCTTCCAGACCCAGGGATCCAACCAGAATCTCTTGCATCTCCTGCATGGCTGGTGGATTCCTTTATCTCTGAGCCGTTAGCTTCCATTATAGAATACTGGAATGGGTTGCCATGCCCTCCTCCAGGGGATTTTCCCAAGCCAGGGATTGAACCCAGGTCTCCCACATTGCAGGTGGATTCTTTACCATCTGAACCACAGGGAAGCCCAAGAATAGTGGAGTGGGTAGCCTATCCATTCTCCAGGGGACCTTCCCAACCCACAAATTGAACCAGGGTCTCCTGCGTTGCAAGCAGATTCTTTACCAGCTGAGCTACCAGGGAAACCCAAACATACCTTGAATCAATGGAAAATGGATCATTTTATATTAAAAAGCAACTTTTGCTTGCTATTAAATTTAGATGATCTTGGCTCAAGGGGGCAGTGTACAGTGAAGTATATGCTGAAGAGTTATAGAATATCCTTAGCCCAACAAGAATTTCTGACTTTTTAGGATAAGATTTCTTTTCTCCCTAAATCATGTTTTAGAAGATAACAGCATTGTAAAACAGAATATATTTACAAATAATATAATCAATACATGTAACAAATGTGTTCCATTTAAAAAGTGTACAGTGATTACTAAAATGCCTGCTAATACTAAACAGTTAGGAAACATAAAATTTAAAGCACATATAAATAGTAGATTGAACAAAAAAAGATGAATCCCTAGGCTGGCCTAAAAGGCCAACAGAAAAGAATATAACTTTTGAGTGACAGTTGAGCTCATGCTAATATACCATATATATCAAGTTATTTCATAGCTATATCCTACATTAATTAGGAAAGATCAATTAGGGAATGTTTCCAAAGCACTTGTAAAGCAATAACTGTGTTGAATGAATCATCTGAATACAAAGAAAGCTACCATTTGGCGTGTGGTGGGAAAAATCAGGTAATAGAGCTACTCAGTTTTAGGATTTCAAAAGCTCTTTTACAGATTTGTCAGAATTTGTACCAAACATATTTTCAAATGCCTTCTTATACAGTAACTGGTCAAATGATGGCTTCCATAGAAGTGGAAAGAGTCAGGAATGATTCGGCAGCTGAGAAGAAAGTATTTTAAATTACACCACATAAAGACAACATTATCTTTGCCCCTTAATACTAGCTAAGTTATTTTGGAAAAAATTTACATTTTTTTTGAAACCTCAGTTTCTAGACTGGCAAATAGAAGCTAAACATATTTACCTTGAAGAAGTAAAATATTCAGTTCAGTTCAGTCGCTCAGTCGTGTCCAACTCTTTGCGACCCCATGAATCACAGCATGCCAGGCCTTCCTGTCCATCACCAACTCCCGGAGTTCACTCAGACTCATGTCCATCGAGTCAGTGATGCCATCCAGCCATCTCATCCTCTGTCGTACCCTTCTCCTCCTGCCCTCAACCCCTCCCAGTATCAGAGTCTTTTCCAATGAGTCAGTTCTTCTATCTAGCTATGTCTAAATTCCATTAATAGGAAATATATTTAGCATTAATCCATAGCTACATATTAGTACCCTGGGGCTGTTTCTTAATAAAGTTCCATAAACTGGGTGATTTAAAAAATAGAAATTAATTGCTTCACATTTCTGGAGGTTGGAAGTCTGAAATCAAGGTATCATCAGGGTTGGTTCCTTGTGAGGGCTGTGAGGGAAGATCTGTCCTATGCCTCTCTCCTAGTTTCTGGAAGCCTCAGGCATTCTTTGGTTTGTACATGGTGTTCTCAGTGTATCTTCACATCAGCTTCCCTCTGCCCATGTCTATCTCTGTGGTCCAAATGACCCCAATCAAACAACCCTCCCTAATGACCTGCTCTTAATCTGATCACCTGAAAAGACCCTAGTTTGAACTAAGTTCATATATACAGGGGTTGAGGGTTAGAATATGCTTTCTGTGACACATAGAAGAATGTGATATATTTCCATTTTCAAAAACTGTTTCTTACTCTATTTAAATTTAAATGGTATAAAAATGATGTCAGTATCTTATATAAGTACATTTAGGTGAAAAGAGAAAAAACACACATATGGAGTAATACATACATTTAATTTATTTGTTTTAGCACTTAAATTAAGGTTTTTAGTTATAGTGTAACAAAGTTAAGAAAGGCCAACTCTAGAGAGGTTTGTGTGTTAGTTGCTCAGTCATGTGCAACTCTTTGTGACCCCATGGACTGCTCTGTCCATAGGATTCTCAAGGCAAGATCACTGCAGTGGGTTGCCAATTTCTACCTCTAACAATAGAGAGGTATTGTTACTTAATAGTTCATTCCTCCCTCAACGGCTCACATTGTACCTCCTATATTTGCCTGGCACAGATAGTAACTCAAAGAAAAATGCCTGACATCCACTTCAAATTAGAAACTTCATGTTAGTTGACTGCAAGCACTATAAGCAAAAATGAAATCAGTTAGGTTGAGAGTTGCTGTAAGAGTCAAAAGATCATGGCATTACAGAAAGCAAAGACATAGAAGGGACACTAGAGACTATGAATTCCACGGACCGTGAATAAAATATACCATCTTTCTTAAGATCAGAATTTTTTCTTCAGTTTTGAGAAGGAATAAAGGTCTCAAATAATTCAGTTTTACTCGTGTTCTGATCTCAAATAATTGCAAAATGAAAGGAGACTCAGAATTCAGCAAGAAGGAAATCATACACCTCCAGTGAAGCTTAAAGATTATCTATGAAAGGAATTCAAATATATTATCTCTTCTTTATGAGGAAGTAAGAAAGATGTGTTTTATCTTAAAATATGTACTTGTTAAAACGTACAGGGTAAATAATGAATAATTTGGAACACCATATTACCTATGATGTGCATTGTTATGAAAAAACTATATGAATAAAACACAGGAAATTTTTATAGTTCTTTTTAAAATTATCAACAGTACTTGCCTATGTGTTGTTATTTTTATATCACAGAAATTCATGTTTAAAAAAATCTCAAATGCCAACTGATCCAAAGTAATCAACAGAAACATTCTACAATATGAATTTCAACGTATCATTCTGTTGACATAAACCCATCTTCAAAATACTTCAAATATCTTTCTTAGATAGCCTCACATAGTAAGGTCAAATATATCTGCACTTTGAAAAAAAATATCTAAGACTGAAGGATAGAATGTGGGAGTATAATTTCAGTGATATAGCAAAGCTGAGCCATGGTGATTATATGGCATGGCTGTGTGTATTGGTGATTGAGGTGAACTGAAGATTCAGAACACTGAAAAATATAATTTGAAAAACATCAGTTTTATTAAAGATATTATTTTTTAGAGCAATTGTACATCCACAGCAAAATTGAGATGAATGGACAGGGATTTACCTTATAGCCCTTGGTCCCACATGTACATAGCTTCCCCCTTTATCCATTACTCCGATCACAGCAGTCCATCTGTTACATTTGATGAACTAACATTGACATACAATAATTGCTCAAAGTCCACAGTTTACATTACTGTTCACTCACAGTGATGTACATTCTATGGATTTAGACAAATTTATAATGACATATATCTACCATTATAATATCATAGAGAGTATTTACAACTATTTACATAAAGTTTATATTTACAATGATTTACATTGTATGTACAGTATATTAGGTATTAAAAGCAAACTAGAGAATATTTAAAGTATATGGGAAGATACACAGAGTTTATATGTAAATACTACAATCTTTTATTAAGGGACTCTCTGGCCTTTAATCCTTTTTGTAAAAAGAGTGAGTTTGGCAATAACAAAGCTCATGACACATCTTCAGCAGATGTAAAGAGTGCCCTTGAATGTTTTCCTGTTTACTTCTCTGTGAAGACATGGTACCTTAATCCTTAGCTTTCTCGCTCACCAAAAAAAAAGGGATTTGAACATCTGTAGATTTTTGGCTTCTGATGGGTGTCCTGCAACCAAACTCCTTCAGTTACCAAAGTGTGACTGTGGTTGGAATCATACAGTAGGTAGCCTTTTCAGATTGGCCTCTTTCACTTGATAAATATTCAGTTGAAGTTCCTCCATGTCTTTTCATGGCTTGATAGCCCACTTGGCATTAGCACACAATATTATTCCTTTGTCTAGATGTACCACAGTTTATTTATCTATTTACTGACTGAAGGACATTTTGGTTACTTCCAAGTTTTGGCATTTATAAATAGAGATAACATAAACATTTCTGTGCAGGTTTTTGTGTGAATAGAAGTTTTCAATTCCTTCCAGTTAATACTAAGGAGCATGACTGTGGGATTATATGGGAACAGTATGTTTACTTTTGGAAGAAACAATCAAAGTATCTCCCAAAGTGGCTGTATTATTTTGTATTTTCACCAGCAATGAATGAGAGTTCTTGATGCTTCACATCCCCACTAGCACTGGTGTTTCCAGTGTTCCAGATTTTGGATATTCTAATACATGTAGTTATTCTAATCCTGGTAGGTCTCATTGATGCTTTAATTTGTATTTTACTGATAGCATATGTTGTGGATATGCTTATTTGCCATCAGTATATATGCTTGAATAAAGTATCTCTTAAAGTTTCTGCTGTTGTTGTCTAGCTGAGCTGCTTAGTCATGTACGACTCTTTGTGACCCCATGGACTGCAGCACACCAGGCTTCCCTGTCCTTCACCATCTCCCAGAAATTGTTCAAACTCATGTCCATTGAGTCAGTGATGTCATCCAACTATCTCATCCCCTTCTCCTCCTACCTTCAGTATTTCCCAGCATCAAGGTCTTTTACAATGAGTCTTCACATCAGGAGGCCCAAGTATTGGAGCTTCAGTTTCAGCATCAGTCCTTCCAATGAATATTCAGGGTTGATTTCCTTTAAGGTTGACTGGTTTGATCTCCTTGCAGTCCAAGGGACTCTCAAGAGTCTTCTCCAGCACCACAGTTTGAAGGCATAAGTTCTTCTGGACTCAGCCTTTTTCATTGTCCAGCTCTCACATCTGTACATGACTACTGGAAAAACCATAGCTTTATCTATAAAGACCTTTGTAGGCAAAGTAATGTCTCTGCTTTTCAATACATTGTCTAGGTTTGTATTTGCTCTTCCTCCAAAGAGCAAGCATCTTTTAATTTCATGGTTGCAGTCATTGTCCACGGTGATTTTGAAGCCAAAGAAAATAAATTCTGTACTGTTTCCATTGTTTCCCCATCTATTTGCCATGAAGTGATAGGACCGTATGCCATGATCTTCATTTTTTGAATGTTGAGTCTTAAGCCAGCTTTTTCACTCTCCTCCTTCATCTTCATCAAGAGGCTCTTTAATTCCTTTTTGCTTCCTGCCATAATGGTGGTGTCATCTGCACATATGAGGTCATTTATTTCTCCCTGCAATCTTGATTTCAGCTTGTGCTTCATCCGTCCCAGCATTTCACATGATGTACTCTGCATATAAGTTAAACAAGCAGGGTGATAATATACAGCCTTGATGTACTCCTTTCCCAATTTGGAACCAGTCTGTTGTTCCATGTCTGGTTCTAACTGTTGCTTCTTGAGCTGCATACAGGTTTCGCAGGAGGCAGGTAGCGTGGTCTGGTATTACCATCTCTAAGAATTTCCCACAATTTTGTTGTGATATACACAGGCAAAGGTTTTAGTGTAGTCAATGAAGCAGAAGGAGCTGTTTTTCTGACATTCTCTAGCTTTTTCTATGATTCAATGGATATTTGCAATTTGATTTCTGGTTCCTCAGCCTTGTCTAAGTCCAGCTTGTACGTCTGGAAGTTCTTGCATCACATACTACTGAAGTCTACATTGAAGGATTTTGAGCATACTTTGCTAAGAAGTGAAATCAGTGCCACTGTGCCACAGTTTGAACAATTTTTTGGCATTGCCCTTCTTTGTGGTTGTAATGAAAACTATGGTTTCTGACCCATTTTTAAAAATCAGATTTTCAAATGTTCTCATTGTTGAGATGGTTTATATACTAGTTATATGTGCCTGACGTACAGGCAGAATGATAGCTGCCATCTAGGAGTCAGGAAGCCAGGAAGTTTAAAATAGCCCTTGAGAAAAAAGAACCTCAGCTTCTTAAGAGTCTTGAGAATATTTAAGACTATTTCATACCATCAGGCAAAAAACCAGCTGACCATTGTAGAGATTTTAGGAGTAACCAACTTTGTGTCTCTGCCTGGAATTCACCATTTTTTGCGGTCTTCTCTGAGCAGATAGGCTTCCCTGATGACTATGCAGGAGATATAGCAGACGCTCATTCAATCCCTGGGTTGGGAAGATCCCCTGGAGGAGGAAATGGTAACCCGCTCCAGTATTCTTGCCTGAAAAATCCCATGGACAGAGAAGCAAGGGGGGCTATAGTCCATGCGGTCGCAAAGAATTGGACATGACTGAGCATGCATATGAAGCACTGAGCAGATAAATTCCTGTGTCCTTTACTTAAAGAAAGTTGAGTCTTAACCTTTTTCAGTGTGTTGTTGCTGTCCAGTCACTCAGTCATGTCTGACTCTTTGCAGCCCCATAGACTGTAGCACACCAGGCTTCTCTGTCCTTCACTAATACGCAGAGCTTGCTCAAATTCAAGTCCATTGAGTCAGTGATGCCATCCAACCATCTCATCCTCTGTCATCCCCTTCTCCCCCTGCCTTTAATCTTCCCCAGCATCAGGGTCTTTTCCAATGAGTTGGCTCTTTTCATCAGGTGGCCAAAGTATTGGAGCTTCAGCTTCAGCATCAGTCTGAAGCTGGGGTAGGACAGAGAATTCTTTTTCTAAAAAGGGAATCAGCCACACAGGCATCTAGATTTTCAGTTTGAGTCAATCATATTTCAATTAATCACCACTATCCTAAAATAGTTACAGAATTCTATAACAGATATATACTTCTTATCTCACTATTAATGGATTTTGCCGTTATATACCTTGTCTATCACATTCTCACTCAAGCACATTTTCTTTCTCTTACTGAATTTTTGACTACCACCCCAAAATAAGCCTGATTTAAAGTTTCTATGCCATTTTCATAACTCTTTTCAAATACCTTTTAACTCCTTTATATTTCTCAAATTTGATGACAAAAAGGTTTAACTTGATTTTGAATATTAGATATATGGCAATGAGCAAACTCACAAGATTTCTTATTTCTTTATATTACCAACTCCTTTCCAATTCTCAAATTAGTTGTGATAAAAGTATACAGAAACTTTTGGATATCTCTGTTGACTGGTGACATGATGGTCCCTCTTTATTTACTGTAACCTACCCACCTGGCAATTTCTCTGGAGTCAACTCCTGAATTTATAAAAGTCTTATTCTTATTAATATATATGTAGTACTCTTTCCTTTCCCACATGTTTCTAGATGTAATTAGCAAAGATTATACCTTGAATTTGTATCTCAATATATGGTAGATACACATAGCTTGAGTGAACTGTAAGAAGGAGAAACATCTAATGGGAATAATAATAATAGCCATAAGATAACTATATGGTGATAGCTCAGTTGGTAAAGCATCTGCCTGCAATGCAAGAGACCTAGGTTCAATTCCTGGGTCAGGAAGTTCCTCTGGGAAAGGAAATGGCAACCCACTCCAGTATTCTTGCCTGGAGAGTCCCACAGACAGAAGCGCCTGGTGGGCTACAGTCCATGGTATTGCAGAAGTAGGACATGACTTGGTGCTATCTTTGGCATAATAATCAGTGTGATTCTACATGCTGCATTTTATTGGCACTGCAGATTGTTTGAGTTACAATATTAGTCTCTCAATTTATAGAAAGATAAAAGATCAGAAAGTATAAGTGATTTTTCCAAAATCATAATAGACAATGAGTTAAATTGAGAACTCAAACATCACTTATCAAACTCTGTGCTTAGGAGTATTTGATATACATAAAATTCCTTTTCTTGAAAGGTACATGCTATCAAGTAGATATGAACAACACTGCATAGACTTTTTTAAAAAATAGAACAAAATATACTTGATTTGGGAGTGAGGTGTATTAAACTTAGAATTGTGATCTGCATAGGCAGTTATTTAAAGTAGTACTATCTCTTTGCTTTTATAATTGGGCATCTGATTAGATCCTAGGAGATTTTCCTTGGTTATCTCTAGGACTAAAGGAATAAGAAAAAAAATGTAATTGTTTCTACTCATTTTTTTTTGTTATTGTGGCTAAATATAAACCTTTGTGATGTTTTCACTGCTTATTCAATTAAATATAAAAAATTTAAACATTATTCTTATATTTCCTATATTAATAAAAACCCTATTTATGCATGCTATCACTCATATATTAGTATTATAAATAAGAAGGTTATTCTTAGGATGTCCTCCAAACCATTCTTTTTCTATGATTTATTAGTGGGAATTCAAATCTTGCCCTCAAGCAGATACACTCTTACATTTTTCCTACAATAAGGTAAAACTTGATTCATAGTCAACACAGTTTCTATTTTAAAGCATATCATCTGTGACAGCTCTGTTTTGAACCTCAGAATTATGCTGACATTACATTACTAAAATGAATGATTCCTGACATAAGAAGTCCCAGGAAAAAGCTGGCTCTTTGTCATCTTGTTTTTTTTCTCTCAGTTACTGAGAAAAACACAATATCAAATGCTATTAACAATCAATTTCTAAAACCTACCATGTTATTTTGATATCTCTTCAAGCTTCCCAAGACTCCCAAAGATTAACAGAAGCTGTTGGCAGAATTCTGTAATTGGGTACTGTACTGAAAAGCACTTGGAACCTATGTGAAAATATCAAAGATATGAAGAATCTTTGGGAAAAAGGTCATACATATCTCTTATTAATTTAACACATCAGTTGTAAGAATGGTAGTTTCCAAATAAGATAGTGTAACTGAAAGTTTTTCAAGTATGATTAGGAAGAGCAAGAAAAGCATGGAATACAGGTAACTAAAGTGATGGACAGGGAGGCCTGGCGTGCTGTGATTCATGGAGTTGCAAAGAGTCAGACATGACTGACTGACTGAACTGAACTGAACTGAAAGATAGGTTCGTTCCCAAAACTACATTTTAACCAAATGAAACCCTCCCATAATCAAATTATAACACTTTCATATACAGAATGCTTTTTAAATAGTAAACTAAAATTGTTTGATACTAATTTCTGTTTTAAATGTTTTCATTACTGATAATATCTTACAACTTAAAATTTTTTATTGAGTAACTTTATATTGGATTGTTTTTAATTTTGTTCAGGTTTTTATAATGTATTTTTCATTGTAACTTGACAAAGTAATTTAATAAACCATATTTGGTTTATAAAGCTAAACAATTAAATTTAAATGCTTTCTTTCATATTTAAAAATATGAACAGGTTTACAAGTCCTTTTATATACAGAGTAGCATAAAATATCTCATATATATTAAAACAAATAAACATAAGTGAATAACAGCTACAGAGAAGATTAAAAATATCAAGTGTACATAAGATATTTAAAATAGAGAAGCTATAGTAAAAATAATATCCACAGCTGTTCTGCAGCTAGTGCTGCCAAAATATGGAATGAATTCAGCATATATATAAACCTGTGCACATATAATTAAATGTGATAAATATAACTTTTCAAATTCTATTTGCAAACTTCATAATAATTAACATACTACAAATTTAAGTCTTCTTTAGTGTATTTTTCAATGTCATGTGCATTTAATCAAATCAGTATAAATACATTCATTAGGAATCTATTTTATATACAAACACAGTCTAAGTGGTAAAGGGAAACTAAGGCAGTGAAATTAAATATTTGGTTGGATAAATGAATGAATGAATAAAAATGTTTTGCATCATCAGGAACCACATAATATTGTTGGAAAGCAAAACTAAACATACACAAGAGAAATTAGATGTGAGATTTCCGAGGGGACAACATAAACATTTCAAAATATTGCCAATATCCCACAATACATATTAAGAATTGTCATAGTCAGAAAAACTTAAAGCCACATTCATATTTTAAAAACTTGAGATTACTTCTCTTGAATTTAATTTATTATGCCTGGGTCCATGGCTTCCATTTGATGTTTGACATTTCCTCCCTTCTTTTCCAATTTAAGCCTTTATCTGAACCACAAAGAATGAACACTCAAGCAGTCCTTGTCAGGAACTAAGTTCAACGATAGAGCAGAGAATCCAATTTCCCGTTGAGGTCTAGAAGCCAAGGGCATGATCAGTTTATTTCCAAAGGGTCAACTTTGAATGGGTGTCCTTTGAGCGGTGTTGCCGAAAGCAGGAACTTATCAGATTTCTCAATCTAACACATCCTTACAAAGGAAAACGGGACGGAAAGTATCTTTCATTCTTACCAACCAAGGTTGACGGTTTTCAAAATACTCTGGTTCTCTCACATATGCTACATTTATACTGAGCTCTTTAAGGGGAAGCTGTAATATTTTAACCAGGATCAAATGTCGTGTCACCAGCACTGTTTCTATTTCATCATGTTTAAGTTCTCAAATCAAGATCTTAATTGAAATGAATAGTCATAAACCAAGAAAAGATTAGTTTGGCAGAGGGGGACATACATTACTGTGTCATCAAACATATTGAGGCACACTGACAGAAGAGTAGGTAATTGTGGCTAAAGTGACAGAGGTCTGGAGATGGCCAAGTTAACTGGATTGCTAAAAATATATCCCCAAACACTCGGAAACTGGAATGTCATAAACATCTTGATTGTGAAAACTTTCAAAGGAAATCTAGTGGTGAAAGCCAGATTGCATAGGACTGAACAATGAGAACAGTGTAAGAAGTGGTAACTTCAAGAAACTCTAAGAGTTTTTTAATAACTTTAGATATGAAGGTGATAATACATACTAAGCAACGGTTAGGTAAGAATGTAGGGTTCAAGGACAGTGATTTTATTTTACTTTTTAGGATAATGCAGACTTGAATACATAAATATAACGTTGAATAGATCCATGGAGAGGAATACAGTGAAGTATTACTTATGGAAATGGGTTTCTGAGAGTATGGTGTGTAGTCACAGGGATAAATTTAGAGACTGACTTTTAAAAAGGAGAGTGAAAATGATGTTTGTTAATAGTGGGATTGGAGAACATGCTAAGAAGAAGGTGAAAGTCAGTTAGGACATGTAGAATTTCTAATGACATTTTTGCACAGTTTTGTACATTTCTTCAGAAGTTTTTTCAGGATTCAGAGTAACTAAAAGGAAAAAGAAAAATCTAGGAGTTTTAGCACTGGTCCTAGGTGGCTACGCGAGGAAGGAGATCCAATAGGGTATGTAATGACACTGCTGCTGCTGCTGCTGCTAAGTCGCTTCAGTCATGTCCGACTCTGTGCCAACCCCATAGACGGCAGCCCACCAGGCTCCCCCGTCCCTGGGATTCTCCAGGCAAGAACTCTGGAGTGGGTTGCCATTTCCTTCTCCAGTGCATGAAAGTGAAAAGTGAAAGTGAAGTCACTCAGTCGTGTCCAACTCTTAGCGACCTCATGGACTGCAGCCTTCCAGGCTCCTCTGTCCATGGGATTTCCAGACAAGAGTACTAGAGTGCATTGCCAATGCCTTCTCCTGTAATGACACTGAAGTAGCTACAAAGAAGAAATTATGTGGTGGACCATCAAATGCAAATTAAATAGAAGAAGAAACCCAGTTAGTTACTATCAGATAAAATGATCCTTACAGGAGGGTAAATGCACAAAATGATGAGGTTAAAGAAACATGAAGTGGTACATAGAAAGACCTACATGGATACAGAGCCCTGATTGAAGATTTTGATATTGACATTTGTTATTTCTGAGAGTGATTTCAAAGCTGAATTTTAGCAAAGAAATTGAGCAGTTGAATTTTAGAGCTGGTAAGCATATTTAATTTGAAGAGACAATGAAAATTGTTTTATGGTGCTTTATTCATGGATTTATATGGACATTAAAAGCTCATTGTTGTTGTTTACTTAATAAGTCATGTCCAACTCTGTGATCCCATAGACTGTAGCCTGTCAGACTCCTCTGTCTATGGGATTTCCTGGCAAGAATACTAGAGTGGGTTGCTATTGCCTTCTCCAGGGGAATCTTCCTGACCAACAGATTGAACCCACAACTCATGCATTGGGAGGTATTTGCAGGTGGATTATTTACTGCTGAGTCACCAGGGAAGCCTAGAATGATGATGCATGCAGCTCACATGATAACAAAAGGTGAAAGGTAGAGAAACAATATGAATCTAAGTGGCAAAGTCTTCAATGAGTGTGAAAAGTGACCTAAAATTAGGTATATACTGGGACAAGGCATTAGAGAAGTTTTTTATAATTTATGCTTCCTAGTGAAGCCAAGATGCTACAAGTATATGAAAAGTGTATATATGCATATGACACTGAGATAGCTAGTAAGACATATAGATATGTATATGTATATATGGGCTTCCCTGGTGACTCAGATGATAAAGAATCCACCTGTAATGTAAGAGAGCTGAGTTCATATATATACATATATACATACTTTAAAAGTATATCTGTATATTAAAGCAAAATAATAGGATATATATATTTGAAATATATATTTCACAACTTTTTAAAAAGAGAAACTAATAATTAACACTGATTATCTCAATTTCTTCTCTCTTCTTCTTATCACCATGACTTTTGCCTATACTATTTCATTGCAGTACTCCTCATCATCAAAGGTAGTTATTTCAAACTGTACTAAAATTAGCAGAATATATATAATATAGAGCTTCTGCTAGGATATAAACATTTCTGGAAAACTGTTTATATACAAACTTCATCAAGATCAATAGCTTTAGTAATTAATCTCTCAAATGTCCCAAATTACATATTAAACTTTTTGCCTGAGCATCCTCATTGAAAACACTTTTTGTATTGATCATATTGAACAGGGCCGGTCACAAAGCAATTTTTATTTAGCTTTGCTTATTTTTCAGCCGTGCCACACAGCACATGGGATCTCAGTTCCCCGACCAGAGATCAAACTTGTGTACCCTGGTTTGGAAGTGTTGAGTCTTAACCACTGTACGGCCAGGAAAGTCCCTAGAAAGCAATTAATAATTGTTATTTAATGAGATTTTAGCAACTAACCCAATGCCATTATAATGTTAGTATAAAATTAAACATACAGTGATGATGGGTCTTCCCTGATGGCTCAGAGGTAAAAAATCTGCCTGCAGTTCAGGGGCCGTGGGAGACGTGGGTTCGATCCCTGGGTCGGGAAGATCCCTTGGAGGACAGCATGGCAACCCACTCTAGTAAATATTCTTGCCTGGAGAATCCCATAGACAGAAGAGTCTGGCAGGCTACAGTCTACAGGGTTGCAGAGTCGGACACGACTGAAGCGATTGAGCAGGAGAACACAGTGCTGAGCAGTCTGGATATAAGGACATTTTTAACTCATACTAGAGAAAAATAAACCTCTTATTTATTACTCCATCCAAGAAAGGCAGAGAGAGAATGAAAAGTAGAGACAGAAAGAAGTCTATTGCCAATTACTTTTATTTTTTGTTCATGCCAACAAAATATTCTCAAGTTAAGGTACAGCCTGAGGACAAAGATCAAATCAAAAGCAATGCCACTAAAGTACAGCCGACTGGCATGGACCAAAACAAAGATGTTTTCATGGCACCCTTTATTAAAATCTGTGAAAAAATTAAGAAAATTCCTAACAGATCTTACCAGCCAGAAAAAAACAAAAAAGTTTCTAGAAAGATTAAGTGCATTCCAATGCACCTGTAATTAAGTCTAGAGAATCATGTCTGAACAAATAATTTTAATCTGACTTTTGAAGCATGGATCAGAATGGAACCACATAGTAAAAAAAAAAAAATCACATGGACAGGGTTGCACTTATAAAAGTGATGACAGATCAGATTGGAAGAAGAGTGAGAAACTTTATTATGAAAAAGACTTCTGTTCCCCAACAGTTTATATTCAGGGAGTAAGCTGGTAAAGTAGTTGAGCTATTAAAATGGGAATATAGTCTATAACGGCTTTTGCAGAAGTGACCAAGAAGAGCAGAAAACTTTAGACCTTGCAGAGGAATAACTGAGACCCTTGGCAACATACTGGGGAACAAATTCCAAGAAGCAGACTTGAGGCAAAATCAGGAAATAATACATGTCTACTGTGAAGGAGAAATGGAACCATTTTCCCAGCAAGATTTCATAAATATGAACCACTAACTGCTCTGTAACTTTCATTCTTACCTTTTTAAATAAGTGTTGCATACAGTTAACCTGTTTCTGTTCCATTATTAGAGTGAGTGAGTGAGTGTGAGTGAAGTCGCTCAGTCGTGTCTGACTCTTTGCGACCCCATGGAGTATAGCCCACCAGGCTCCTCCCCCATGGGATTCTCCAAGCAAGCGTACTGGAGTGGGTTGCCATTTCCTTCTCCAGGGGATCTTCCTGACTCAGGGATTGAACCCGGGTCTCCTGCATTCCAGGCAGACACTTTAACCTCTGAGCCACCAGGGAAGCCCCTCGATTATTAGATGTGGTTAGCAAATAACTAGTCTTTTCATAGATCTTCAGATCATGAAGACTCATAACCAGCCCTAATGTAGAACATGGTATGTTGGACTTCAAGCATAATTATTAATAATATTAGTGGATGAGATTTTGGGAGACATAGGTATGATTCAATATAGTTTGCATATGGGAGAGATATGAATAATTATAAACAAGTGTATAAATGTAATATATTTGATTATTATGATTATGTACTATTTATTAATCTTTTCTTATCACTGTATCTGTGGTCTTTGCCATGCTGTTTTGTATTTCCTCCCACAAAAGGAATAGAGTAATTCTTCCTCAAACTTGATTTTGATCTCAACTGTGAGACTATTTCAGCTAAAGAAAACGTTGGTGAAAGTTACATGTATTAGTTTAAACCCTAGGCTTTAAGTGGCATGGCATGTTTCTTCCACAATGACAATGCCATAGGAAAAGCTTCTCCTGGCTATCTGCTGTCCCTTCAGCCTGGGTCTTAAAATAAATATTCATGATGTATGTGTGTGTTTGTGTCTTCCTTACATACTTAAACGACAGAGTTCAATATGCACTGAGGAGCCATGCCTGGAGGTGATGTAGCTAGTCCTGCACCCAGCTGAGCCCAGCATGGATCCAAAGGTCTGCAGTAGACCTGGAGAACAATCAGGGTGATTCAATGTTTGCTTTTCTAAACTATGTGATTTGTAGTGGTTTGTGATGGAGACATATAACACTGTCAAATCTAGGAGCTGGCAAATTCAACTGCTGATGAAGAGTGGCCTCCTGCTTTATTAGAAGGTTGTTATTTTGCTGTGTCCTCACATAGTAGAAGGGGGAAAGGGAGATATCTGTGGTCTCCTTTATAAGGACTAATCCTATTCATGGGAACTTCAGCCTCATGACCTAATCACCTTCCAACAGCCCCACCTTCAAATACAGTCACACTGGGAATTAGACTTTAATAACTGAATTTGGAAAGATACAGACATTTAGTCCATAGCAGCACGTAATATGCATCTGTATTTGAATTGTTCTTTAAGGTTTAATAACAAGGGAAATTTTATGCTTTAACGATTTTTCTTAACTTGTTAAGTACAATGTTTAATTGTATTAAATGTTCCTTTTCTATTTTGCTACAGGAAACATTTTATAAAAGAATGTGTACATAATAATAATAGTTTTTGATGATATTTGAAGGGCTAATCACAATTATAAGAAATGCATGGGTGATTATTTTCTGGAGAGGGATTACAGTGAGTAATGGTGAGACATCAAATGGATTCTCGGTGATAGTGACAGCCAAGCTCAGCAAGGAGGATCACTGAGACTCACAGAGTTTAAATAACAGTTAATAAGTTCTCTTTCTCTGACCTTGGCCTGTAACATTGGATACCAATGCCTTGCCAAATGACAGAATATACTATAGCAACATAAAGAGTAGAAATGCCGGAAGACATACAAAGGGCTCTTTCCACGTAGCAGCTACTAAAGGGTAAACATTTGAGTGGAGATGTTGGCAGCCTTGTGGTGATGGTAAAAAAGAAAAACAAGTGAATTTCAGAAACTCTCTTGAATTTCAGAAACACCCAATGAGGAGATGCCTTGATTAATTCTTTATATTTTCAATAGAGAATTCTAAAATACTATGCCTTATAAGCAATAGATAAAAGAAAACCACACTTGACTAGACCAAGGTGACCTTCCTGTCTTATATTTACCAATAGGTAAATATAGTGAATACTTTTCACAGTTATGTTAGTAAAGTTTCAGACAGGACATATAGAATGGGGCTAAAGCAACAGTTTAGGAAATACAGGCCAAGAATTTTAAAAAACTGATAACAACCATTAAATTATATATTAAATGATCTATGTAAATATTAAAAAATATTACAAATTCACATTTAAAAACATAATAGTAAATTTCTGGAACCAGTAGAAAAAAATGACAAGATTAGCCACAAAAAAAGAAAAAGAGAGCAAAAAGGAAAGACAAAGTTACATCTCCCAATATGTTAAAGGAGAAACAATGATACTGAGACATGATTTAAAAAAAAAAAAAGGAAGCCTGAATAAAAAGCTCTGGTAAAGAAATCTATATGAGATATTCCAACTAAAAAGGCACAAAAATAAAACCACAATGGAAAAGACTCAAAACCATTAACATAAAGATCAGAAGGTCAAAAATCTGTAACGAAAAAGGAGGGGGGGCATCCTAAAATACCAAAAGAACTTAGTTCTGTAGAAGACACTGAAGCAAAAATGCAAGTAAGTATATTAAGAAGGCAGGAGGAGAAGGGGTGACAGAGGATGTGATGGTTGGATGGCATCACCAACTCGATGGATGTGAATTTGAGTAAGCTCTGAGAGTTGGTGATGGACAGGGAAGCCAGGCGTGCTGCAATCCATGGGGTTGAAAAGAGTCAGGACTCGATGGAGCAACTGAACTGAGCTGATATTAAGAAGTGCATCCAATAATCCTGAGCACTACTGGTGCCCAAGTGGTAGAGTGGTACAGAATCTGCCTGTCAATGCAAGTGATGCAAGAGACATGGGTTCAATTCCTGGGTTGGGAAGATCCCTTGGAGTAGGAAATGTCAATTTACTCCATTATTCTTGCCTAGAAAATCCTATGGACAAAGGAGTTAGGCAAGATACAGTCCACAGGGTCCCAAAGAGTCAGATACAACTAAGTGCGCGCGCACACACACACATACAGACACACGTAAATTACACCCAGAAAGGAAAAGAAGAAACAAATATGGTGGAAAGTGAACAACATCAACAATTTTGACTGAAGTCTTCCATTTTACTCTCAGTCCCCTTTCCTGCTTTGCCACTCACCTACATCCTCTTCCAGGATGGAAGCATCTCACTCTTATCTCCTAAAGTACTTTCTTTTGATTGCTGTGATTCAGTGAACCTTACACTTTCCTTTCTATTACTTGGGCATTTGCCTCATCTCTTTGACCATGGTTTAATCACCTTTGTATCTCCTTAACTGCTTAATAAATATTTGAATATAAAATAATAAAGAGTTTACAATGTTAGAACATAAGAAAAATCATAGTAATGAGAATGAGGGGCCATTCCCTTACTAAACTGCTTTTTAAAATAATTCAACAGAGATTTTTAACTACTGCAGTCTAACAATCTGAGAGTTTTTTGAAACAATGTAGAGTTTAATTGAAAGAGTCCCTTTCTCTAATTTACATAAGTAGTACAGACTTGTTAACTAAATTCAACATTTCCCTTGAAGCAATCCTTACAAAGCAACAGAGACATTAGTACATTTTATATGAAGATTTAAATTCCTGGTTTTCTAGTGGTTTTTTTTTTTCCCACAAATGTAAAATAAAATCAAATAAACCATCCATATAGTTAATTAAAGCTTTCTTTTAATATATCAAAGAAAGCAGTATTTGAGGAGATCAAGGGAAATTTTATAAAATTTTGTCAAAGGCTAACTTGCTTAAAGTTGCTTTCTTCTCTTAAATTGCGAAGGTCTTCAAAAAGGAGGTTTTATCATATGGAGGTTTCTGAAGGAGTAACCAGAAGTTCACATACCATATATTTACTTGGATATCAAACAATCTGGAAGTTGAAGACCCAAACTGGAGGTTAAATAATGTAACTATAATATCCTTAATTACATGCTTCTATTATTCTTTTTGGTCTTGTTTTCCTTTACCTCTGTTTATCCTCCCTTGATCAAGTTACCTATCATCTATCTATCTATCTATCCTCTGATTGTGCTTATCCTTCTTGTAACTTCAAATCTGTATGTAATGAGGCAGAAACAAACAAACAAAACTCAGAAAAATCCTTTAGTATTAAGTGTTTAATGAGAAATTTATATGGACTTTTCAAAATCTGTTCCATTAATATGCTTTCACAGTTGAAGCTGTGAAGCTCGCTCACTTGTGTCCGACTCTTTGTGACCCCATGGATGTAGCCTACCATACTCCTCCCTCCCTGGAATTCTCCAGGCAAGAATATTGGAGTGGGTTGCCACTTCCTTCTCCAGGAGATCTTCCCAACCCAGGGATCGAACCCGGGTCTCCCGCATTGTAGGCAGACGCTTTACCATTTGAGCCACCATAACACAATTCACTGAAGTTTGTTATAATTAAAAATGTCTTGATCTCATTATATTCTTCTGAATACACTGTACTCAAGATGCTAAGACCAACTTTTGGTTGTGTTAGGGATGATATGCATGTGTGTGTGCATGCTAAGTCTCTTCAGTCGTGTCCCAGATTTTGTGACCCTACAAACAGTAGCCCACCAGCCTCCCTGTCTATGGAATTCTCCAGGCAAGAACACTGGAGTTGCCTGCCATTTCCTTCTCCAGGGGAATATTCCCAACCCAGGGATCAAACATGTGTCTCCTGAGGTTCTCGCATTACAGGCAGATTCTTTACCACTGAGCCTCAGTGGAAGCCTTAGGGATGATGATCTCATGCAAATGAACATTGATTTGTAAATATCATGTAAAAACAGATGCAGCACAATTTCCCAATTAATTGCAATCATCTTTGAAAGAGAATGATGATTATAGTTTAGTTTTTCAACTAAAGAATACTTTAATATAAACGATGCTACCTTCCTAAAAGTTAAATTAAGAAATTAACATAAACTAATACACTAATTGATATCGAATCAGTCATTCAGACTTCTTAGGTAATCTATAAGATTTGTTTTACTTGAATTACTATCAATAAATATGTGAATAAGAATAAAATCTTAGAAACCTGTTCTTTAAGTCAGTTAAGGTTAAAATGAAATGTTAAAAACTGCATATAGTTGACAAATTTGATTTAATGAGATAATAAAAATATTTGAATTATACCTTTTATGGATGATATAATCACAAAATACAATATGGGGTTGGAAGTTTTCCCCCAAAAGCTTGCTATACAGTAAAATATATTACATATACTCCTTTCACTTGAACAAGGCCATTAAGAAGCAGTGATTCTATGATTAGAATTTTCTGAATATCTAATGTGTGCCACCATGTTTGTCTCTTGTAATTTCTATAATGTCAGCTTTTCTTTCTTTATTTCTTCCTTTTCTCCTTCCCTTCTCTCTCCCTCCCTCCCTTATTCCTTTCTTGGCCCATTGTAGAGTAGTATTCCATTATCTTACATCTTCTGGTGCTTTTTTTTTTGTAATCTACCAGGTAGTCTTTGTAATTTAATTGCTGTATTTAACAACAATTACCTTAAAGTCATTCTTGATATGATTCATATTAAAGTCAGTCTTGATATAGCTAGATTAGTATCTATAATATTATTTGTAACTATTTTCAGTTTACTACCTTTGTTTTTTTTGTGTTTCCTTTTTTGTGTTCTACTGGTTTCTGGCCTTATCTGGTTTTAACTGAGCAATTTTTTAGATTTCATTTTCTCTTATCTCATAGCATATTAAGTATATTTAATCATTTTTTTCGTGATTGACCTAGAGTTTGCTATACACATTTATAAACTAATCAAAATCTACTTTCAAATGACATAGTGCTTCATGAGTTGTGAAGGCACGTTACAGCAGAATACTCTCATTTCTTATAATACTGTTGTCATTTTTTTGCTTATTTATAACCTATCATACAATATATTATTACTATTATTTTGAACAAAATTTTCTCTGTTAGACCAGTTTAGAATTAGAAAAATTAAAACTTTCTCTTTACTTTCATTATTCCTCTTTAAATACTCTCCTCTTTTTATGTGCATCTGAGATTCTGATCTTATCACTGTTCAAAGAACTTTTAACATTTTTTGCAAGGCAAGTATACTCTCAATAAATCCTCTCAATTTAGTTTTTCTGACAGTTTTTATTTCTCCTTTACTTTTGAAGAATAGTTTTGATGGATGCAGAAATCTAAGTAGTTCTTTTTTCAATACTTTGTTAAATAATACAGGAAGGGATGGGTAATTACAATACATTTATTGACATTTCTAAATTATTTGTCACTACGGAGTAACAGTGCAAACCATTAGAATGGCCATTTTTTTATATCATCTTAAATCCTGCTGTCATGGAAAGCCTAGAGCCATTCCTTTCTTCCAGCGTTTACTTGTCAGTTTTTAGCTCAGTCCAAGGTTGGGCAAAATTCATCATTGTTCTATTCCAGAGTCATTTGGTGCTTGTGAAGTATTATGTTATTGTTTCTGTTTGGATAAATTTGCAATGCTTGCATTTTGTTTGAGACTGTAGTTGAACTGAATCCCCAAATGCAAAGTAAAAAAGTCAGCAAAACCTGACAAGTTTTCCCTAGCTTTGGGTTGAAATAGGTAAAGTCAGAAAATTTTCAAATCAAATTTGGAAAAGTGAAAAATAGCCTAAGGGCAATAAAACCTTTAACTAAAAGAGTAGTTGGAGGTGTCATCACAAAATTTGGGGCAACAATGAGTTATACACTGAATACACAGAATATCAAATATTCCCTAATGTAAGAACTGAATGTCACTCTTATGTTCTTCCATTTTCATTGCACTGTTCAACAAATATTTTTGCCTGTCACAAAGATGAGTCAAAACAAACTATATGTGGTACAGAATATGCCTACCCACTTGTTTTCCAATAACAAATACATTCTCTTCATAAACTTTTCTATTCTTAGTTCATTTTTAAAATGATGCATGACTTAGTCAAAAATTCTCAGAAGTCTTAAGTTAGTGGAAATCCATATTCCAAAATAGTTATCGAAAAACATATTTGTTACATACTATCTCTTTTAGATTTAATACCAGTCTTCTACTATTACAAAACTAATAAAAAAAAGAAACAGAAATAACAAAACTATGAACAGTCCCACAGCTATGAAAACTTTTCTGATTTATTTCTGCACCAATTTTTGATCTGCTGTCAGGATAGCTCAAATCCATTCTCACAATAGTAGGAGAGAAGCAGGAGAGAGAGCAAAAATATGTAAGCCCTTTTGTGGCTTAACAGATCCTGGCAACATGTCATTTCCACCTCATTCTTTTGGCTAATGCATATCTCATATATGCAACTCAAAGAGCCAACCTGGAATTAAGGGGTAAGAAAATAGGTTCCAGCTCTCTATGGTAGAAGAATAAAAGTCATAGTTCAAAAGGTGAGAATACTGGAAGGGGTGCAGAATTGGGTTCATTTTTTTTGCAATCAATCTACCAGAGCAATCTAGGAAAAAAATTTCAGAGGGAGAATATAAAATCAAACTTCAAATACTACTATACAGTGGACCAAGAGCATTTAATTCAGGAATAAATAGTATACTATATCTCAATAACACATATCCCAAATGGGAGCCTAGTAAAGTAACACAGTTTCATAAAATCATACAAATGCAGGAACTTTTTCAGTACTTGAATGGTATTCTAGCATACCTTTTCTCTCCTTTGTCATTTCCCAAATTTATCTTATTAAAGAAGTACATAAAAGCAGGAACGGTGAACCATTAGAGTTTTTGAAGACTAATCAGAAGTAGATATTATTTGCTTGACATTTATTCATTTATTCACTAACTTGGCAAATTGTTATCTACTTACTTAAAGGGAGATGAAAGAGGACAGAGTTAGAATATACTTGGAACCACTAGCCTCTAGCAGTTTTGTAGAAGAGATCTAAAAAGAAAAAAAAAATAGAATTTAAAA
Organism: Budorcas taxicolor; assembly: GCF_023091745.1. Taxonomy (NCBI): domain Eukaryota; kingdom Metazoa; phylum Chordata; class Mammalia; order Artiodactyla; family Bovidae; genus Budorcas; species Budorcas taxicolor. The sequence continues at coordinate 66,822,882 of NC_068923.1, read as the reverse complement.
TAGAAGGTGTTGTCTAAAGAACACAGGTGAAAATCAGCATCACTTGATTGAGCCTAGAATTCATTGATCAGGAAATGTAAACAAGTTTTTGGACTCACTTACTCTCAGTATGCTATGGAAAGACAGACTTTCACCTGGATGAAACTGGATGCACCATGAAATGGACCTTGGTAAGTTGAGTATGTTTGTAAACAGAAAAGTCAGCCTATGTTTTCACATGAAAGCATTGGAGCTCAGACACTAGCAGTTTATAGATATTACTGGGAATGGCCACTGTTCAACATTTGAACCCTTGGGGTAGTTCACTTTGGTCCAAGCTCCCTGCTATGTGGAAGAGAACCCTATTTTCTGGCTAGCTAGTTTCCAAGCAATCTGGGGAATTCTCTGAGTAAATTACCAACCAATTATTCTTGTCTTTTATAGTAGAAAAATATTAAACAAATTATATAGAGCATAAATTATCCTTTATATCAACTCCTATGTAGGAATAATAATAAACATGTTTAGGTAATAATAAACATATCAGAATAATATTTTTCTCAGAACACTTGTGCTTTGTCAGGCTTTGCACATAGGTAATTTTTAAAAGCCAAATCTTCTAGGTGTATATTATCTCCCCTATTTCAAGAGTGGGGAAATTAAGACTATATAATTTCCAAGCATCTCAAAATCACCAAATGAAAGTTGATATCCAACCCTCATCTTTATAAACTCTAAATCAAAATGATTACCACCCTAAGATCTCATGGATACGGAAGATACCATGCCCAACTTTGTACCACAGAGAGATGCAAATATATTTCCTATTATATTTCTTATTAAATAAAATGTTAACAAGATGAATTTTAGTAAAGAAAATGACAGAAGTTTCTTTACTGACTGAAATGATAAATTGCAAGATAAAGAAATATAATCAGGAATAGCATTTTAAGAAAGAAAAACAAACAACAGAAGGTAAGAGATGACTATAATTAGTTATATCTAAATTCCTTTTCAGTATTGCATGGTCTAGTAAAATAATTATTTTCAAAGCATATGTGATAGTTCAGCCATCCAGATATTTAGCATACATTATACCTCCCAACCATTCCACTCCCTATCTTCTTATTATTAATATTATCCACATGAATATGAATGGCATGAGTTGATATCATGTCAGTATAGAGCCTGGTAGTGAAATGATCTGGTTGAAAGAGAGCTTCCAAAATGATTTTTTGTGATGTAATAAGAAGGATTTCAAAGTAATCACTCAAAATGATCTGCTATTGTTCAGGATGGAGTAACAGAGTTCTTCTGCTCACCAAAACATCTAAAAATGGAGAAAACATAAAAAACTACTAGTTTTCAGATATTGGACATTGAAGAGTGAAAAGTAATGATACCTGAGAGAGGGTAAGCAAATTAAGATCAATGTTTGTCCCACTTCATTGCCTGGAAAGAGTTCCCTGACCACAGTGGAATCAAGGGAAAAGCCTAGAGGTCCTCACCGGGTTTAAGAGATCAGCCTGGGTTATAGAGCCTAAGGCAGCTTGAGTTGTACGGAATAGTACTGGAGAGGAGAGAGTAGCACAGAGACAGATCTAAGGGATCTACAGAGGGCTCTCCTTAACTCTTCACCTACATACGGGTTAGCTAACGCCTGTGATGAAACTACTTGAGGTGGGAAAACACGACCTAAGATGAGTCAAGAGAACAATACCTAGTGCTTTCCTCTGGTTTTGAAAGAGTTCCTGTTTACCAGCCAACGTAGTCACCACCTAATCCCTAGGGCAAATGAGTAGAGTTCCCAGAAGGGCACCCCCCTCAGCCACTGAGACTGTGGGCTCAGTCACATCTGACTCTTTGCAGCCCCAGGGACTGTAGCCTGCCAGGCTCCTCTGTCCATGGGATTTTTCCAGGCAAGAATACTGGAATGGGTTGTCACTTTCTGCTTCAAGAAATCTTCCTGACCTAGGGATCAAATTCTCATCTCTCATGTCTGTTGCCATTGGCAGGGGGATTCTTTTACCACTGGCGGCATCTGGGAAGCCTTTAGCGCCAGGTCAAATTAACCCTAAATTAAAGGCTACTCTTTTCCCACCTAAAAATCTTCAAAACAAGCCTGAAGAAAATCAAACATAATCACATCTCATAGCAAAGATCAGAAACTTGTATAGAAATATAAAAATTGGCCAGCACTCACAAAGAAAAATACACAAACCTGAGATCATATATTTAAAATAAAATTGCAAAGAATACAAAAAAGGAAAATACAACTATAATAAAAAAATCCAAATCATTCAAATCAGGCCAGAAATAATAGAAATGATATAACAATAAATAATTGGGTTTTTTTCTTTTGTTCTGTTTTGTTCTGTCTTTCCAAGTATCTGACCAACCAACAAAATCATTAACCATTTTCAAGGATTTAGTATTTATGTATCTGCATTAGTTTCCCCAAATGCATCTTTAACAGATGACTTCAAATTTAGTGTCTTAAAGCAACATATATTTATTTTCTTAACTGTATGGATGTAAGAAGTCTGCAATGGGTCATAAGGGGTTAAAGTTAAGGGCTGTTTATCTTCTGGAGGTTCTAGGAAAGAATCCTTTTTCTTTCTTTCTTTCTTTCTTTTTTTTAACTTTTTCAGTTTCCAGAGGCTGCTATGGCCCATTCTTTCATCTTCACATCTATAGAAGTGCCTCTACTCTGACCTTCTACCTCCCCCTTATAAGAAACTTTGTAATTACATTGGGCTGTCTCAAAAAATCCAGCATAAACTTCCCATCTTGAAGTCTTTAACCACATCTGCAAAGTCCCTTTTGCCATATAAGGTACATATTTATAGGTTCCTAAGATTAGCATGCTAAAGCTGAAACTCCAGTACTTTGGCCACCTCCTGCAAAGAGTTGACTCATTGGAAAAGACTCTGATGCTGGGAGGGATTGGGGGCAGGAGGAGAAGGGGACGACAGAGGATGAGATGGCTGGATGGCATCACCGACTCGATGGACATGAATCTGAGTGAACTCTGGGAGTTGGTGATGGACAGGGAGGCCTGGCGTGCTGCGATTCATGGAGTCGCAAAGAGTCAGACACGACTGAGCGACTGAACCGGACTGGACTGAAGATTAGCATGTAGATATCTGCAGGGGGCATTATTTTGTCAATCAACTCCAGCACCTTTCCTTCCAGGCAAAGTAATCATTTGGATATAGTTGACAAGATGCTCCCCACTTGGAGGATTTCATGTTACTCTTCTCTCCTTCAGTGCCACTGCAGACAGCAGCTGAACTGCTTCAGCAGTCCACTTCCAACTGGTGCCAGCATAGTGTATAAAAATGGTTCAGTTTATTTCCATCCCTTAATCACCAGTCTTAGAGAACTCCTTACTAGGCAATATGCAGGTACAGAAGGCAAGGTGGTAGATCATGGTGGCAAGAGGATAGACCATGAGAGTCTGAGCCTGCCCAACTCAACTTATTTATTACTTCCCAGTGTATTCCAGCCAAACTACACATAGTCTTGCATGTGCGTGCACACACACACACACACACACACACACACACACACACATAATCATTATTTTATCACCTACGTATTTTATCTAACTATCTAACTCAAATCTGATAGACAATGCCTGCTACACATTATGGCTTGGTGCCTCATGATGGCAGTTCAGGTTTTAGGATCACTTGGTGCCCCATTATTAAGAATTCAATCTTTGGCAGGATTTTGTATCATGAGCCTAATGTATCATAGACTCTGTGTGGAAGGGTGGTTTACACTGCTGTGTAGACATGCTGCAGAGGTTTCATTTGCTCTGAACCTCTCTCATTCTTAGCAGGAAATGGGTCAGAATAGCATTATGCTAAGTGAAATAAGCTAGTTACAGAATAACAAATACTGCATGATTCTACTTAAATGAGGTATCTAAAGCAGTCAAACTCATAGAAGCAGAGAATACAATAGTGGTTGCCAAAGACTGAGGGCTGGAGGAGTTGGGGAATTATTATTTAAAAGATATAAAGTTGTAATAGTGCTGGATGGACAAGTTCTAGACATCTGTTGTAAAGTATAATGCTTACAAATAAAGTATTGTGTACTTCAAAATTTGTTAAGGGGTAGTTCTCTTGTTAAGCGTTCTTACCACAAAAAATAAAAAACAACCAAACAAAAATTCAAAGGGACACAAGAAAACTCTGGGAAGTGTTGGACATGTCTATCTCCTTGATATTGGTGATGGTATTGTGGGTCTATGCATATCACCAAACTCATCAAAATGAAACCATTAAATATGTTCAGTTATTTGTACATCAATTATACCTTAATAGAGCTGTTCAAAAAATTAAAAATAAATAAATAAAAACTCAACCAAGAAGCTGAATTTGTTCCCAATTTTCTACTAAAAATAAGGTGTCTTAATGTATGAATTGCTCATTGTCCTTTCATTTGCATGAAATCATCCTAAATAACATTTCCTAGCATTAATTAATTATTTGATATTTGCCTTTTCTGCTAGCAGTAGTATTCAACTTTGAATAGGTAGTATTCCATAGTGTGCTAGGATGGTGAGCTCTCTATGGAGAGTGATCTAGCATGAAAAAAGACTGTGATCGACATCACCTTAAAGCTTTCAGGTATAAGCAAAATGACACTTGAGAAGCAAGCATGAACATAGATTGACCAATCATTTCTCTCTGGTTACTTAGCTGAATGCTATTCCAAACATAGGTCTTATGACTGAGCCAATTGTTGACAAAAATAATCAGCATTTGCTTGGGGACACAAGCAAGGGAAGGGGAGAAGTCGTATCAACAGAACATTAATCTGAGTGGATCCTGTCCATCAAAAAGGGGCCAGAATTCTTTGTCCTACCAACTGAAGAGCCATCAGAATAAAAGATGACACACACATTTGAAATTCCTTCTAATGTTTGATGCCTGATACTCACTAACCCTTCTTTGTATTCATTGGGTCTGGTGACCAGCTTTATGTTTTTCTGTTGTCAAGTTCTGATCAGGATAAGGGACGTCTCTGTCTTCATGCCAAAGCTTTTACATCTTCCTATCACTACTGTGTTCTACCTTTCTTCTTTTTAAGGTTTTAGCCCTGTTTCCTGCCTCTGCTTCCTAAACAGACACATATTCTTTAATTTACCCTTTAAATTTAATTTAAATTTAGCAGTTTAGAGAGCTGCCTGAGAGGTAGCCACTCAGTTACAAGTCATATGCACTCTTTTAGTTTTATCTCTGAAAGCTTTAGGTGGGATTTATTAAATATTTCTTCTTAAGTCGCTATTTGACATCACTTAGCAAAAATGTCTGTATATTTATTGGTTCATCTTCTACCTAGGTAATTCTTTCTTCTTTGACACCCTTGCCCTTATTTTCAGATGTTTTCCAAGCCTCTACTTTTTTCATATTTTCTCTTTTTTCTCCTGAAAATTCCATCTGCTCTGAAAGCCTTCTCTGATATATATCACCAATCTAGATTAGGGCTCTCAAATATGCTAATACAATACCTATCTTTATTTCTAAACAATTACCACAAATGTATTTCAATTGCCTGTTCACTTATCTACATTCTCTATTTTATAGTAGAACTCCTGATAGCCTACAAGGTGTCTATCTATTTCATTTCTACACTTGCAATATCTAACTCAGAGCTCAGAGGAGAGTAGGTGATTAAATTTTTCTAAATGACTTAATCAATGGATATAAATTCTATTCAGAAAACATACAAAGCCATAATAACCATTAGGATCCCTCTCCAATGTTCTGTTCTCATCTTTTAAAATATTTTTTGTCTATTTTATAAAACTATGTTTAAGACAGTCCCACCATTTTTTACCCAAACCAACACTGTTCCTCAGGCCATCATCTCTGAGCAGATGATTCATTTTGTGGAATTTGGTCTACCTTCTCTATGTGTGTGATAATACTATAGATAAGATCTCATGTCCTTATTTCATGAACTAGTGCAATGGCGTATATTCTGGCCATTGCATTGTCAACATATCTTTCACATGTGTAAATCCTCCTCAAGTAACACTGTCACTTTCTAAGCCACAGTCACACTCATAATATGCATAAGTCTCAAAATCTTCCATATCCTCTTTACAAATTTCAAGGTATCCAGGTTGTATATAGGGGCTTCCCTCGTAGCTCAGTTGGCAAAAATCCACCTGCAATGCAGGAGACACTGGTTCAATTCCTGGGTCAGGAAGATCCACTGGAGTAGGGATAGGCTACCCACTTCAGTATTCTTGGGCTTCCCTTGTGGTTCAGCTGGTAGAGAATCCATCTGCAATGCGGGAGACCTGCAATGCAGGAGACATGGGTTTGACCCCTGGGTTGGGAAGATCCCTTGGAGAAGGGAAAGGCTACCGTAACTCCAGTATTCTGGCCTGGAGAATTCCTTGGACTATATAGTCCATGGGGTCACAAAGAGTCGGACACACTGAGCTGCTTTCACTTTCACTTTTCAGGTTGTATATAATGTGCTTCAACCTGGTCTCTATGCATTTCTCTTCACAATTCCAGAACAGAAAGAGTTTGGTAATGGAGATGGTACTAATTTTGGTAACAAGAATAAACTCTATGGACTTTGTTCTCCAACTATACGTATACATATTTGTAAACTTTGGTCAATCTCTTACTTGTCAGCAGCTTGGCTTCTTTCTATAAAAATAAAATAATGTCATTTTTATTCTAGATTTTGTGTGTGTGTGTCCAAAGAACATTTGATAATGCATGTAAAGCACTTGGAAAAGTGTTTTATCGCATACTGTCTGCTCACTTGGTAGTAGCTGCTATTACATCCACCGATGATCTTAGCAAGCTGAACTATTCCTCCATCCACCTACTATATTGTGCTTTAGACACTCTGCATAGGGAAATAGACTGTTTCTAAGTCTGTACTGATTCATACAACTATCTAAACGTAAACATAAATGTTTCTAAATTCTCCATTGTTCCCCTTTAGGAAGCTTTAAGCTTCTCCTAAAAGTTGTCTACACTCTCTATCTGTTTCCTCCTCACTTCTTCCCATTCCCTCTTAAATCTGCTCCAATCTGGCCTTTGCCTCCAGTACTCACCAAACTACTCTTCTCCAGGTCACCAATGATAAGAAATATTCCACATAAAATATTTAAAACATGGTACAATATGACTCTGTATCCAAGTGCTCTTAGCTTTATAGGGAATGCAACAGAATTTCCCCAAAATTTTAAATAATGAGGGCACAGTAAGGTCTCTCCACCTTGAAGTACTTGAGTGAAATAAGGCATTCGGACTCAAAGTAGTGCACATTCTGTGTTATCTAGGAATTGACATATTTTTCATGAAGACTGTCAAAAACCTGAGCTTTTTGATAGCTATTCAAACTTTTATGCCTTCCTTCAGAGCAGACTTTAACAATGATAAAACAGGAACCTTTTTCATCTATCATATGATCACATAAAGTTTTCTTTTTCACATGGTACTCTATCAGCCTTGAAGTAGATAGTGTTTACTCAGATTGAATGAAAATTGAGCAATTTTGTATGAAATTTGATGATTGTCGATAGCTATGAAGAATGATGATACAAGCTCCATATTGCAACATCTCCAAATGGCAAAATATTTGCAGTATTTGTACAAATAAATAAACCTATTCTTCTGTGTCAGTAAGAGTCCAAAGCTTTCTGTTTATGAGAAAAATTGCTTTCAGACAAAATTATATTTCCAATATTTTTAATACAAGGAGATATTTCATTAAGTTAATTTAATACAATGTAAGTGCCAAATGTAGGAACTTCTCCCATCCTTTTTTTCTGAAATGTGCTGGGTCTTAACTTATAAAGGTGACTGAGTGATGACATGGAGAGGTCAATGAATTGAAAGAAAATTTTAATGTTCATAGTTGCCCTAGAAACAAGAGGCATAGCTCCAAACACAGGGTCACAGTGGGAACACCAAATTTGGGTTAAGGATTAGAAACAGGATAAAGCAATAGCTCTAGGCTAGAGCTTTATTAGGGTTTACACAGGAAGGGTAAAAAAGGCAGGGTGACTGAGGATTGTCTTGTCTGAATAATATCAGTAGGCTAGATAGTGGTGGTCCCTAGTTGCCCAGTGCCTGGCCCAGAGATGATTAAGACAGAGAAACATTACCTCCTAGGGTACCAGAACCAGAGGAGGTTTGTCTCTGTACTGGTTAGTTTGCATATCAAAGACATGTTTCCTGAGTCATGCTGTCTAGAAGAATTATTAACTGGTTCACCCAGGGAGGAGCAATCTGTACCTAAACTGAAAGGTTTTTTTTTCGTTGTTGTTTTTGTTTTGGGGTTGTCTTTTTTAAAGATGTCAAAACATCATAATATACAGAAAATTAAAATTCTAAAAAATGATGAATATTCACAACTATTCATACCTGTAACTCAGGCAATTATCTGTTTTTACATGCTTTAACAGACCTGTCTTGGCGGTATATAAAACAGGGCTTCAGGGACTAAGAAATAGACTTATTGGACTTGGGAAAATTGATGTAGATGAAGAACTATTAAGGGTCCTTTGGAAGAAATAGATTCTACTTCAGGGAATGCAATAGGACACTGTCCTAAATTGGTTCATCCTTGGGGTGTTGAATGGGTAATCAGAGAGAAACAATGCCCTGACTGTAACCATTCCATGTAGCTCTCATTATCCTAAAGTAACCAGAGTAAAGCATTTCTGCTATAATTCAGTGCATCAGCCAAAAATTTCAGTAACTTGTTGGGTTAAATTTTCAAATAGAACATTAAAAAATATAATGAATCAATTAGCCATTTCTGCCACAAAATAAAAGGAATAGAAGAAAGTTATTTTGGTTTAGAATATTACAACCCTGAATATCCATTGGAAGGACTGATGCAGAAACTGAAGCTCCAATACTTTGGCCACCTAATGTGAAGCGCTGACTCATTGGAAAAGACCCTGATGCTGGGAAAAGATTGATGGCAGGAGGAGAAAGGGATGACAGAGGATGGAATGCTAGTATGGCATCACCAACTCAATAGACATGAGTTTGAGCAAACTCTGGGAGATGGTGAAGAACACATACAATTATTTTCTTTAAGTCATGGTCATACTGAGTAACTATATACTTCTGTGATCCTCTATTTAATAGATGCCTTTATCACTAGATTATAGAGTTCTGGGGCCATAATCTCCTTTCACTTTCCATAGTGCAACTCAATGCCTAGTATATGTCTACATGATCTATCTATCCATCTATTATCTATCTATAACAGACTTTCTGATTTTTCATTGCTCAACTTTAGCATGCCATCCCTGATAACCTTGGAACACAGTGATAAACTGTGTTCCAATGAAACCGTTGTAAGATAAATATTGATTTTCTATTTTCTTATTTTTTTGGCCCCATCAGAAGAATAAAAATTAAAACTTTTGAATAATTGTTTTCAATGTTATTCTCAGCCCCAAGCTGTTTTCAGTGTTTTTATACTCCTTCGTATCAGATTGAAAGTGCTGATTGGAACGATGTTTTTTCAGCATCTAGACACAGTATGCTCAAGGAAAAGAAGATCTGGGGAAAATAAAGGCGATTTTATGTTATATATATGTCAATAGATGCCACATTGCACTGTGACAACCCGCTATGTTCTGGCAACAAAGGACAGTCTTCATTCTTTCCTCCACCCTCCTACTAGAGAATGCCCAAGTATGAATTAAGTAAATACAGTTTGGGAGATACACACCACACATAATTTTTCTCTGCTCTTGTAACAGAGATGAAAAGTTAAATTTTCAAGGAAGAACATTTCCTGTTGATGTTGAATGTATTGCTGCTACCCTTATAGCTGAAATATAACCAGGCTGACAATATTGCTTGCAATTATTCTAAACCTCTTAGGAATCAAATTGTGTCCATTATTGAATAAAATCTAAAAAAATAAAAAAATAAAAAAAATAAAAAGCCCACATCAGATGTATTTCTCCTGTTTGCTTTATACATACTGTTTGGCTCTTAAAGTATTTAAAACTTCATCTTTGTTTTAAATTTTACAATAGAAATTTAAGAATATTATATAAAGCCACTTAACAATGCTGTATGAACTATTTATAAGAAAAATCCCATTAGGTCATGAACCTGGGAACTAAAACTTTAAATACAAAGAAAAAACACACAATCATTACAAATAATTTTCTCTTCTGTGTTAGTGAATACATCCAATTTATGTGCCATTGTATTAAAGGGTAACATTTCTGGTTCCTTCATTTCCTTTTCTTATAATTCTTGATAAGATTAATTTGTGATTTATAGTTCACTTCTTTCTGAACAATTCTACTGACTGGATTCTACTTAGTGATTTGTGCTACCATTAGTGAAATTCATTACTATTTCTATGGTTTTCAAATGATGCTGAAATAAAAATTTTTCTGAATTTATCTATACCTTGAGCACCCCATTCCAAGCTATTATTCCTACTGCTAAACCTTAACTTACAGCATACTTGTGAGGGACTTGTTTTAATAGAGTGAACAAAAATGTATTCTATACTTCTTCCTGTTTCAGTTTTTATAGAACCCAACTCTATTGTTCAAATTACTACACTTATTCTTTTTTAAAAGAAAATTTCTTCTTTTACTTTCACATAATGTAATAGGTCAGTGGTGAAAAGTAGAGATAAGAAAATAACTTTTCTTTCAGTTAATACAATATCAGACCATATAAAATGACATCTAGACTTGCATTAACTGAGTTCTTTCGCTGTCACCAATATGCCGTAACTGATAGAACACATAATTTTCTTCCTTGGAAAGGATAAACTCAAAAACGCAATGGCAAGAGTCACCATAGCAGTGGTTGCTACCTGCTGACCATGCTCAAATGTCCATTATGTACATCTGCACCCTCTCTCTCTACCTCTCTCTCTTCCTACAGCGTCTTGGTACCTCAGGATACTCTTAGCAAAAATGTGCTTTGGTGGCATATGGATTTTCTTGAATGAAGTTAATACAAATTTCCTGTCTCTAGTGCTAAGAGTGTCCTTTTACCTCCAACCCCAAACTCTGTTTAGATTCTGCACTAATTAAGCACCAAAGCCTAAGTTTCTTTGTCCTGTCAATTCTTCATACATTTATTGTTTCTTCATCTAAAAAAGTATAAAAGTTGCCTGCTTTGGCATCTTCTTAGGTCTCATATGAGACTTCCATTTGCACGAATTAGAACTTGATGCTGAGAAAGACTGAGGGAAAAGAGGAGAAGGGGGCAACAAAGGATGAGAAGGTTGGATGGCATCATTGACTCAATGGACGTGAGTTTGAGCAAACTTCCCTGTTTGGACAGGGAAGCCTGACATGGTGCAATTCATGGGGCTGCAAAGAGTCGGACACAACTTAGAGACTGAACAACAACAGCAATGCATTAAGATTCAAAATGATTTTATTTTCTTCTAAAACAGGCATGATGTTTTGGAACCCAATATATTTTCAATTAATAAGTCTTATAAATGCATATCCCTAATGAACTCAACATCAGAATGTGCAAATTTTCTGAAATAATGTGAAGGTTTTGATGCTAGTCAAAAATTTTATTTGAAATCCTAGGAAGAGTTATTTTGCTCATTTTATGAATCAGAAGGCACTAAAAGCATATCACTTAAAGCATCACTATAAACAAAGCTAGTGGAGCTGATGGAATTCCAGTTGAGCTATTTCAAATCCTAAACGAATGTGTTGTGAAAGTGCTACACTCAATATGCCAGCAAATTTGGAAAACTCAGCAGAGGCCACAGGACTGGAAAAGGTCAGTTTTTATTCCAATCCCAAAGAAAGTCAAAGCCAAAGAATGCTCAAACTACCACACAATTGCACTCATCTCACATGCTAGTAAAGTAATGCTCAAAAATCTCCAAGTCAGGTTTCAACAGTACGTGAACTGTAAACTTCCAAAAGTTCAAGCTGGATTTAGAAAAGGCAGAGGAACCAGAGATCTAACTGCCAACATCCGCAGGACCATCGAAAAAGGATGAGAGTTCCAGAAAAACATCTACTTCTGCTTTATTGACTGTGCCAAAGCCTTTGACTGTTTGATCACAGCAAACTGTGGAAAATTCTGAAAGAGATGGGAATACCAGACCACCTGACCTGCCTCTTGAGAAACCTGTATTCAGGTCAGGAAGCAACAGTTAGAACTAGACATGGAACAACAGACTGGTTCCAAATAGGAAAAGGAGTACATCAAGGCTGTGTATTGTCACCCTGCTTATTTAACTTCTATGCAGAGTACATCATGAGGAATGCTGGGCTGGAAGAAGCACAAGCTGGAATCAAGATTGCTGGGAGAAATATCAATAACCTCAGATATGCAGATGACACCACCCTTATGGCAGAAAGTGGAGAAGAACTGAAGAGCCTCTTGATGAAAGTGAAAGAGGAGAGTGAAAAAGTTGGCTTAAAACTCAACATTCAGAAAACTGAAGTCAAGGCATCTGGTCCCATCACTTCATGGGAAATAGATGGGGAAACAGTGGAAACAGTGACATACTTTATTTTTTTGGGCTCCAAATTCACTGCAGATGGTGACTGCAGTGATTATTTGAATGCACATCACGCTGTAGGAACCCTGATCAATCCTGGAGTTAAGGAAAAAACAGGATGCTTCCTACCATCAGAAAGATTTCTTTTAGAAAACAAATACTGCCATAAATGTATGTTTGTATAAAGTCTTGTCATAAAAAATATCCTCACACACTTAACTCTATTTGAGTCTAAAAAATAAAAATCTCTATGATTCATGATAATCACCCTCATTTGGAAACAAAGTCACAAAGACTCAGAGGGGAAAAAAAGTCTGTTTACAACAACTTGTAAGAAACATCCAAAAATGTATAATATGTTGGTTATATTTCCATATCTAATATCATTATTATTTCATCACACTGCTCTCATTTTACTTTTCCTTTCTTTTTAAAAAGCTTTTTATTTTATACTGGAGTATAGCCAATTAACAACACTTTGATAATTTCAGGTGGACAGTAAAAGGACTCAATTCAGTCACTCAGTCATGCCTGACTCTTTGTGATCCCATGGACTTCAGCACAGCAGGCTTCCCTGTCCATCACCAACTCCTGGAGCTCACTCAAACTCATATCCTTCAAGTTGGTGATGCCATCAAACCATCTCACCCTCTGTCATCCCCTCTCCTCTCACTTTCATTGTTTCCCAGAATCAGGGTCTTTTCCAATGAGTCAGTTCTTCACAACAGGTGGCCAGATTATTGGAGCTTCAGCTTAAGCATCAGTGCTTCCAATGAATAGGACTCAGCAATACATATATACACATATCCATTCTCCCTGAAACTCATATGGTCTAATATCATCCTACTGGAGGCTTCTTTAAATTGGCTTTTTAAAACCTATTGCATGTCTTATCATCTTTTCAGAAATTTCATACTCTGGCATGTCTCATTTTGGTTCCAGTATCATTTTGAAGATTTATGCCCTAGCTCTGAAATTATCCATTTTTTTTCAGGGAGTCTAGATTTCTTCCACAGAATGGAATTCATAAACTAAGACCCAGGTCTTAGGCATATTCATTGTTACTAGAGTGTCACTGCTTATAGTTACTCACAGAGGACCAAGTTAAATTATTTCTATGTCTATACCAATATCCATATCTATGTTTATATCTATATTGATAAATATATATATATTGATAAATATATATATACTCATATAAACACATTGTCTTTTCTTTCTAGCAATATTTCTACCAATCTTTCACTTAACTTTTGTTTAGAATTCCTACTTATATAATCTTTAACACTGGTGAATTTGACATTTAAAATAAGATAATGGCATAAAACGCCCTACATCTGTTCATCCATCCATCTATCTATATTTATCTATTGCCTGAGTTCACACTGACACTTCCAATTCCAGTAAACACGAAAGGGTTAATATGCTTTGCCTTACTTTTTATCTCCTTTACGACAGTAAGAAACCTGCTTCTCAATATCCATGAAACATGTATTAGCTCAGTCCTAGAATGTACATGAAATAGATGTGAAATTGCTATCCTGAAACCTTGTGCCAAACACACTACTGGCTACAGCCACATGTTTGCTTATGGTTCTTACTTTTATTGTTATAGAATATAGACAAAATACTGTTTTGTAAAGTATCTTGCTAAGTTATTTCAGTCGTGTCTGACTCTGTGCGACCCCATAGACGGCAGCCCACCAGGCTCCCCCGTCCCTGGGATTCTCCAGGCAATAATACTGGAGTGGGTTGCCATTTCCTTCTCCAGTGCATGAAAGTGAAGAGTGAAAGTAAGAAGTAAAATTGAAGTCACTCAGTCATGTCCGACCCTCAGCGACCCCATGGACTGCAGCCTTCCAGGCTCCTCTATCCATGGGATCTTCCAGGCAAGAGTACTGGAGTAGGGTGCCATTGTCTTCTCCATGTAAAGTATCTTAGGTTAGTTCTTTTCTGTGCTTTTTCTTTAGGATGAAGTATTCATTTGTAGTACACTTAGGTTCGTTTCTTTTGCTGTTTTCAATTTGGATCCCCTTCTCCATCTTACTGATTTTAAGTATTCATTCTTTGAGTAAAACATTAACCATTTTATTTTTTTAAACTATCCATGGATTTTATAATTTTTTCCAGAAATGTAAAAAACCCTGAAAATTCATTATAAACCACAAGGAGAGAAATTTCTTTCTCATTGTTATGGAGCCTGACCATCAGCTGGTCAGAATGTAGTAAGAATTCTCTTACTTCATTGTATCCTCACATGGTAGGAAGCAGAGAAGAGAAGCCAGTTCTCTATTGATGATTACAAGAGAACTAATTTGATTCATGATATTTTAATCTCATTATGTCATCTAATCCTAATTGCCTCTTAAAGCCCCATCTCCTAATTCCAGGAGGCAGACTTTAACATATAAATTCGAGGGGAATACAATCAGATCAGTCTGTATTATTCTCCCTCTGGTCAACCTAAATTCATAAGCAAAACACATTAATTACATTACAAAACCCCCGAAAATCTTAACTCTTTCCAGCACTGACTCTAAAGTCTTAAAATTCAAAATGTCATCTAAATATCATCTAAAACAGACAAGGATGAGACTCAAAGTATGATTTATCCTGAAACAAAGTTCCTCTCCAGCTGTGACCTGGGAAATCAAACATGTTGAGTATCTGCACAATACAAAATTGGGGCAGGCATAGAATAGACATCTCAGGAACTACTAGATGTGATAACATTGGATGTTATATGACAAACAAAAAAGCATGCTACACACTCAGCCATATCACCACTACCAATTCTTTGTTTATCGAAGTTAGTTGAGAAAGAGTGGGTGACTGTCAGCATTAAAAATAATAATGATAATAATATATCTTTTCAAAATTGCTACTGAAAAAAACTGAAAATTCTTTCAGAGGTTGTCAAAGGGTTTTCTATTGCAAATGGCCACCTATTAACTTGAAGAGGAATTTGAATGATATTCCAAATAATAATGAGGTGATTATTTAGAAATAAGAGAATATGCTAACTTAATGATCACTTACTTTTCCCCATAAAATTGACTCACACACTGTTAAAGACCAAGTCTATGTTAGTATAAATGAGTTTTTTTTAAAAAAAACATGAAAAGGATTTTCTAATCCTTTTATACACTTAAATCAACAGATTTAATTTTTCATAAAAATAACACAGCTTTTAATTGATACTATGAGAATTAATGCTAATCACCCTACAACTAATATTAGGCCAACCACCCACATTATCATTCATCTATTTGTGAATTCATTCAGTTCTTATGGAATGCCCACTGTATGTGAGGGCACTGACTTGATTCACTGAAGTATAGAAATCATCATATTTTAGGATTTGAAATAGTTCAGCTGGAATTCTATCACCTCCACTAGCTTTTTCACAGTGATGTTTCCTAAGGCCCACTTTACTTCACACTCCAAGATATAACATATAACATATATAACATAGTGATGCACAATTTTTAAAATTATACTACATTATAGTTATAAAAACTTGGTTATATTTTTTGTGTTATAAAACATATACTATAGCTTATTTATCTTTTACATAATAGCTCTAACCTCAATACCTTAATCCTAACTTGCTCCTTCCCTTTCCTCTCTCCACTCATGACCACTAGGTTATTCTCTATATCTGTGGGTGCTTTGTTGTTGTTATATTTACTAGGTTTTTTTTTGTATATATATTTCACACATAAGTAATATCATACAGTGTTTGTGTTTGTCTGACATTTCAGTTAGCATAATGCCTTCTAGGTTCATCCATGTTGTTGCAAATGGCAAAATTTCATTCTTTTATATGGCTGAGTAGTATTTTGTTGTGTGTACATACCACTCTCCTTTATCAGGTCATCTGTTGATGGTTACTTAGGTTGCTTCCTTATCTTGGCATTTGTAAATAATGCTGCTATTAACACTGGGGTATATCTATATTTTTACAGTTGGGTTTTTTGTTCATGGTTTGCTATTAATATTTGGAAATATGTATATTTTCATGTTAGAGCCATTTGTTTTTGTACCCAGGATTGCAATCACTGGGTCATAATGGTAGTTCTGCGTCAGGAAACAAGAAAAATCTTAAAGAAGGATCTTAGTAGAATCCAAGAATAACTATTTCTAAAAAATGTTAATTTCAAATTTAAAAGTTTCATTTAACCTTGGTTTTCAAAACTGATGTGTTTGTATTTTAAAATAGAATCACACACCTTCTTTTTTAATATTTTTATTTTAATTGGAAGTTAATTACTTTACAATAATGTGGGCTCATCTTCACATTGGTCTGAAGAAATTTTGTAAAGAATTTAATCATTACTAGTTAAAGTAATCTAGGGTCATCAAAGTCTTTAAAAAATCAAAGAAAGAATGACTGAAAATAAAAGTTGAGCTGCCTTTAAAGGAGAAAATGAAATTTTCATAGGTTCTTTGTGATTCAATCTTATGATAACATTTGTTCTTAGTTACTACATATATGATATATCAATAACAAATGTGAAATTCTTATAAATCTTCCTCTTTGAAGATACCATACTCCCACTGAATTATTTCTTAAAAATGAACATGAGCAAAGAATTAAGTGCTGCACTCAATATGTTAGCAAATTTGGAAAACTCAGCAGTTGCCACAGGACTGGAAAAGGTAGGACACAATGGAGCAACTGAACTGAACTGAACTGAAAATTAATCTCAAAAATATACAAGCAGCTCATGCAGCTCAATTCCAGAAAAATAAATGACCCAATCCAAAAATGGGCCAAAGAACTAAACAGACATTTCTCCAAAGAAAACATACAGATGGCTAACAAACACATGATAAGATGCTCAACATTACTCATTATCAGAGAAATAC
Organism: Budorcas taxicolor; assembly: GCF_023091745.1. Classification (NCBI taxonomy): domain Eukaryota; kingdom Metazoa; phylum Chordata; class Mammalia; order Artiodactyla; family Bovidae; genus Budorcas; species Budorcas taxicolor. Next base: position 66,805,506 of record NC_068923.1, on the reverse strand, counting down.
AAATCAAAACCACAATGTGGTACCATCTCATGCCAGTCAGAATGGCTGCTATCAAAAAGTCTACAAATAATAAACGCTGGAGAGGTGCAGATAAAAGGGAACCCTCTTACACTGTTGGTGGGAATGCAATCTAGTCCAAGCCACTATGGAGAACAGTATGGAGATTCTTTAAATAACTGGAAACAGAACTGCCATATGACCCAGCAATCCCACTGCTGGGCATACACATCAAGGAAATCAGAACTGAGACCCATGTACCCCAATGTTCATTGCAGCACTGTTGACAATAGCTAGGACATGGGACCAAATTAGATGTCCATCAGTAGATGAATAGATAAGAAAGCTGTGGTACATATATACAATGGAATATTACTCAGCCATTAAAAAGAATGTATTTGAATCAGTTCTAATGAGGTGGATGAAACTGGAGCCTATTACACAGAGTGAAGTAAGTCAGAAAGAAAAACACCAATACAGTGTATTAGTGCATATATATGGAATTTAGAAAGATGGTAATGATGATCCTATATGCGAGACAGCAAAAGAGACACAGAGATAAAGAACAGACTTTGGGACTCTGTGGGAGAAGGCAAGGGTGTGATGATTTGAGAGAATAGCATTGAAACATACATATTACCATATATAAAATAGATCACCAGTCCATTTTCAATGCATGAGACAGGACTCTCAGGGTTTGTGCACTGGGACACATCTGAGGGATGGGATAGGATGGGAGATGGGAGGGGGGTTGGGTATGGGGGATGCATGTGTACTCCTGGCTGATTCGTGTCGATGTGTGCTGAAGGCCAATACAGTGCTGTGGGATGGTCAGCCTCCGATTAAAATAATTAATTAACTTAAAAAAAGAGAAAAATGTGAACTTTGCTATACAGTAGCAATAAACAATTGGAAAATGTTTTAAAAATGAACATGAGCTCTGTGATTCTAGTCACTTTCAAATATTTTATCCATGTTTTCCACTATGCTTACTTTTTTTGTCCATTTTTGGTTCTTTCACTATTTCACCTTATTTTACAATTTCTCATTTATAAAAATGTTTCTAACTTTTCCGTAAGTCCTTCTTGCCATTTTCTTTTTCTGGTTCTGTCTTTTCTCAATTCTCATCTAATTCATTTTCTTAAATGTACTGGATAAACATGTTGTGTAACAGCATTTATTGACAAATGGTCTAATTTTTTTGCTCATCTTTATATGTTATTAAAACAGATAATGTCCCAAAAAGTGATTTTATGAAAATAAAATAATAAAAAGTTACTTGTATAAATATTCAAACATTTTGCTCTTAGATAATTTCAATAACCATAATGTTTTATACATTCATTAGTAAATCTAAATACTATTCTTTAAATAATTTTTAATTTTATGAACTCCCTGTCATTTCATATTAAAGATGTAAGTTATTCCAGATATAAATTTTTACAATTTCTTCATTTTACATATGATGAAAATATAGTTCAAAGATATACTATGCTTTGCTTACAGTCACACAGACTGTTGGTCCTCAAACCCCAAGACTCTTAATTTCCAGATTCCCCTCTTCAGTTGAGAGTAACAAGATAATATAGGGAGATGGAGATATTGTGTTACTGTGTAGAAAACCAGGTCAGAATTTGGAAGTGGCTGAGGCTACATGATATGTAGAGAAATTACTCTGCAGTTTACATTGCAAGTCACTGGTACGTACAAATGCTCTCATCTATGTCAAAAAAATTTTTTTTAATGAGATGAAGCATGAATTTCCTATTTTCATATGACTTTAATTGAACTCTTCCTGTTGAAAGACCCAGTGCTTTTGTTTAACTCAGTCTGCCAGCCTCCTCTGTCCACAGAATTCTCCAAGAAAGCATACTGGAGTGGGTTGCCATTTCCTATTCCAGGGGATATTCCTGACCTAGGAATTGAACAGGGGTATCTCTCATTGTGGGCAGATTCTTTACCACCTGAGTCACCAGTTAAGCCCAATATATACACATTTATTTCCAAACACATAGATATATTTCCAAAACTTGCTTTCCAAAAAAATCACAGAGATAACAAGAGTCAGGGTGATGACCTAAGTCTGTTCTTTTACTCTGTGTCTCATATTGTTTGTAGGCTGTCATGTTTTCTGGTAAATCTGAAGAGCTTGTTCACAGTAAACCAGTTAAGTTTACTGTCAGGGATTGGATAGGCTAATAATTTTTAGAAGAGGAGATGGAGATGTAATAGTGTGTAAGACATAATAATCTTACATTAATATGATTATTACATCTTAAATAACTGAGCCATTAAATGTGCTGCATCTGTAGGCTACTGTGCTGTAGTCCTTATCTCTCCCTCACCCTATCTTGGAACACTGAATAAAGCACTATAGTTAAGAGCCAAACTCTGTTGGATATTAACTACCTGAGTGAACTTAGTCAAGTCACTTAAATTTGTGTGACTAGTTTCCTCATTTGGCAATGAGAATAATACTGGTACCTTCATAAGATCAGAAACATGTTTTAATTGAATTAAAACACATGCTAGAATAGTGCCTAACACATATTAAGTGCTACAGAGTTATAATTATTATTTTCATTATCTCTCTCCTTCTTATATTTCTCCCCTCCACATCTCTCTATTTTTTTTTTTTTTTTGGTTCATACACACATAGACCTAGTAATGTTCAGTAGTTAATTTTCTATTAATAGATCAAAATTTAAACCAGTATTTTCATAAGAAAACGTAAATAAAGTTGGTTCAGAGTGCATGCTCTAAAAATTGCCTCTTATTCTAACAGCATACTTCATGGAATGGATTAATTACAAAATAAAGAAATAAACACGTTTGCTTTCCAAAATTTTAAAGTTTGAATTATATCACTAGTTTTACAGATAAAGCACTAGAATCCTCAAATAATGTTCAGTTCAGTTCAGTTCAGTTCAGTCGCACAGTCGTGTCCAACTCTTTGCGATCCCATGAATCGCAGCATGCCAGGCCTCCCTGTCCATCACCAACTCCTGGAGTTCACAGATTCACATCCATCGAGTCAGTGATGCCATCCAGCCATCTCATCCTCTGTCGTCCCCTTCTCCTCCTGCCCCCAATCCCTCCCAGCATCAGAGTCTTTTCCAATGAGTCAACTCTTCGCATGAGGTGGCCAAAGTACTGGAGTTTCAGCTTTAGCGTCATTCCTTCCAAAGAACACCCAGGGCTGATCTCCTTCAGAATAGACTGGTTGGATCTCCTTGCAGTCCAAGGGACTCTCAAGAGTCTTCTCCAACACCACAGTTCAAACGCATCAATTCTTCAGCACTCAGTCTTCTTTACAGTCTAACTCTCACATCCACACATGACCACAGGAAAAACCGTAGCTTTGACTAGACAGACCTCAGTCGGCAAAGTAATGTCTCTGCTTTTAAATATGCTATCTAGGTTGGTCATTTTCTTCCAAGGAGTAAGCGTCTTTTAATTTCATGGCTACAGTCACCATCTGCAGTGATTTTGGAGCCCCCAAAAATAAACTCTGTCACTGTTTCCACTGTTTCCCAATCTGTTCCCCATGAAGTGATTGGACCAGATGCCATGATCTTTGTTTTCTGAATGTTGAGCTTTAAGCCAACTTTTTCACTCTCTTCTTTCACTTTCATCAAGAGGCTTTTTAGCTCCTCGTCACTTTCTGCCATAAGGATGGTGTCATCTGCATATCTGAGGTTACTGATATTTCTCCCGGCAATCTTGATTCCAGCTTGTGCTTCTTCCAGCCCAGCGTTTCTCATGATGTACTCTGCATAGAAGTTAAATAAGCAGAGTGACAATATACAGCCTTGACACACTCCTTTTCCTATTTGGAACCAGTCTGTTGTTCCATGTCCAGTTCTACTGTTGCTTCCTTACCTGCATACAGATTTTTCAATAGGCAGGTCAGGTGGTCTGGTATTCCCATCTCTCTCAGAATTTTGCACAGTTTATTGTGATCCACACAGTCAAAGGCTTTGGCATAGTCAATAAAGCAGAAGTAGATGTTCTTCTGGAACTCTCTTGCTTTTTCCATGATCCAGCAGATGTTGGCAATTTGATCTCTGGTTCCTCTATCTTTTCTAAAACCAGCTTGAACATCAGGATATTCACAGTTCACATATTGCTGAAGCCCGGCTTAGAGAATTTTGAGCATTACTTTACTAGCATGTGAGATGCGTGCAATTGTGCAGTAGTTTGAGCATTCTTTGCAATTGCCTTCCTTTGGGATTGGAATGAAAACTGACATTATCCAGCCCTGTGGCCATTGCTGAGTTTTCCCAATTTGCTGGCATATAGAGTGCAGCACTTTCACAGCATCATCTTTCAGGATTTGAAATAGCTCCACTGGAATGCCATCACCTCCACTAGCTTTTATCGTAGTTATCATTTCTAAGGCCCACTTGACTTCACATTCCAGGATGTCTGGCTCTAGATGAGTGATCATACCATCGTGATGATCCGGGTCGTGAAGATCTTTTTTGTACAGTTCTTCTGTGTATTCTTGCCACCTCTTCTTAATATCTTCTGTTTCTGTTAGGTCCATACCATTTCTGTCCTTTATCGAGCCCATCTTTACATGAAATATTCCCTTGGCATCTCTAATTTTCTTGAAGAGATCTCTAGTCTTTCCCATTCTGTTGTTTTCCTCTATTTCTTTGCAGAATTCAGAGTTCCAAAGAATAGCAAGAAGAGATAAGAAAGCCTTCTTCAAATAATGTTAGAAATGTACATAAAACCATATAGGCTGATAAATCTCAGCAGTATTTAGCAAGTACTCTACATTTTCAATTTTAGCTTGAAATCATTTAAGCATGACAAGGGAACTTTAGAAAACCCCATGGTACATAGCTATTGCTATTTAAATTCAGGTATCTTCAGATACAGAAGCAAAAATAAAATGACACTATTTGTACTGTGTGTGATGATAATGAGGATATTTTCACAAGAACCAAAAATAAAATACATTCTTTGCTCTAATTACTTTAGGATGAATGTTAGAACAAAGTGCCCAAGGAAGATGCACAGTTTATCTATCCCTGAAGGATAAATAGCTGAAACAGCAAAGGCCAAAAGCCTGACAATTTGTCTACTAAATCACTCACCTGCTACATGCGGATAAATTGTATTTTAGAATTTGCCATGGCCAAGGAAGTTTTATTCAAAAATCAGAACCAATCTATTGCCTTCTCCATGTATAGCAAACTATTTGTCAAATTTCTTTCAGAATTATGAGCTGTGAACATATGGAATAGTGTCAGACATAATAAAAAATTGAGACTGTCATGTTTCTACAAAAAAACTTCTTTTCTGTTAGAAGGCACTCGTTGCTATATGCATTCCTTAAAATAATCTTAAATGTCTGTTTTAAGAATTTCCAGCTTATATATGGGAATCTTAAAAACGGTGACTTTATGCTTTTAAACAGTATTCCTTATATTAAAGTAGCACAATGTCATTAAGATAAGCTGGTTGCTACAGTTTCCCTTTGTGAGTCATTCTAGATGGCATTCAGTATTAGAGTTTGAGTATTAGAATGTAATTATAATGTTTGATCAGTAATTCACACCAACTTGGATATAAAATATTTGCTTTAGTTTGGGTCACTTATTGAATTTAATTTATTGTACTTAAGCCAATGTGCTATTTATTTCACATTAACAAATTATATTTCAATGAAAATTAAACAGTGGTAGATATCAATTTTTTTCCTAACCTTAATTTTTTTATAATATAGCCCCAAATAATACTGCTTTAAGATATAATATTTTCTTAAGTATTATTTATATTGTCTGTGGTGATCATACTTAATGATTTCCATGTAGTGATAGAGGATGGCAAACAAAGAAACTGAAATTCAAAGTCAAGTAACCTGTGTTTCTTCATCAAGCACTATTTCAATGCATATTACTAATGTCAAATTTTGTTATTAAAAATGTCAACCCTAAGAACCTCAATTTCTTTACTTATGGACTAACATTATTAATGATAGTTAAAATTTTGAATATCCCTTTTATGGTAGATATAGGGCTCAAACACATGTATCTATTAACTATATAGGATAAATAAATAGTCTTAATAGGTCTGTTTATTAAAATAAAGAAACAGGCTTAGATGTGTTAGTAATTTGCATAAAGTAACAGAGCTCATAGTAGAGGCAGGATGTGTACCCAGGAATTCTATCTACAGAGTTTAAAATCTTGGCAAATGGAGTGTCCTACCTACAGTAGAATAATTACACTGACAACGCCAAGTTTTCACTCCTCCTTATGTCCTTTGGTAAGTGAGGAATAATTTTCTTCACCTCAACTTGGCCATGTGATCTGCTATAGCCAATGAAGGGGTAAGCATAGCAAACATGACATCAGTAGAGTTTTGAAAATCAATTATATATGTGCGCTTGTGCTTCTGCCATCATAAAAAGAAGCTCATGCCCCAGTCTAACCAGCTTGTCCCAAGAGAAGGTGAGAGACATGGGCACTGAGGTCAGCTGTCCCAGTTCAGTAGTCTAAGGCAACTAACTGATCTAAGCCCCACCAAGACCAGTAGAATTTCACCCTGACCTATAATTATAAACTGTTGTATTATGATTGGGTTTATAAACAATAGTTTGTCATAAATAGTTACATGATATACTGCTTTTCTAAATATAAATTGAGAAAAAACATATATATCGTCATTTTATGGAAGGTCCTAAACTTTGAAAATATCTATACATGGAAAAAGTCTTAACAAATTGTTGTTTTTACTAACCCTGCCCTATCTAACTTTCTAAAATCAGTCCCTCTGGTGGTTTCACGTGGTAAACTAAACTAAACTGTCATTTGGGCACTTCTTCTCCATTCCACATGAACATGATTCATGAGGGATTATTTTAAGTTATCTCCAAAAACTTAAGGACCAGATATTTAACATTTTCTCTGAAATCTTCATTCACAATAAACACCCCATCAATCACTATCTCTATTCTACCTTCAAATTATCTTCCCTAAGACTTTTTCTCTCCATTCCTGCTTACACTGGCATACCACAAACATTCATCATCTCTCTTTCCAGGATTCATTTAGCAGCTTCCAGACCTAAACAAGAGACTATCAAGAAGTTAATGCCTCTAGCTAATCCCTCTGGAGCTCATCCTCAACATTCCCACCAGTGTGATATTTATGGCACACAGAAATGAAAATCGACAAAGATACTTTCAGTGACTATGAACTTCTTAAAGGGTTAATTCTCAATTTCTTTGCATTACACAAATATACCTGTGTCTTTCTCTTTTTTCTCAATTACTAATAATTATCCAGGAGAAATATCAACAACCTCAGATATGCAGATGATATCACTTTAGTGGCAGACCAAAGAGGAACTAAAAAGCCTCTTGATGAAAGTGAAAGAGGAGAGTGAAAAAGCTGGCTAAAAACTCAACATTCAAAAAACGAAGATAATGGCATCTGGTCTCATCACTTCATGGCAAATAGATGGGGATACAATGGAAACAGTGAGAGACTTTATTTTCTTTGGCTCCAAAATCTCTGTGGATGGTGACAGCAATCATGAAATTAAAAGAGGCTTGCTCCTTGGAAAAAAAGCAATGACAAACCTAGACAGCATATTAAAAAGCAGAAACATTACTTTGCCTACAAAGGTCTTGATTGCCAAAGCTACGGTTTTTCCAGCAGTCATGTATTTATGTGACAGCTGGACAATAAAGAAGGCTGAGAGCCAAAGAATCAATGCTTTTGAACTGTGGTGTTGGAGAAGACTCTTGAGAGTACCTTGGTCTGCAAGGAGATCAAATCAGTCAATCCTAAAGGATATCAGTCCTGAATATTCACTGGAAGGACTGATGCTGAAGCTGAAGCTCCAATAATTTGGCCACCTGATGAGAAAGCTGACTCACTGGAAAAGACTCTGATGCTGGGGAAAATTGAGGGCAAGAGGAGAAGGGGCAACAGAGGATGGGAAGGCTGGATGGCATCACTGACTCAGTGAACATGAGTTTAGGCAATCTCAGGGAGATACTGATGGACAGAGAAGCCTGGCATTCATGGGGTCACAAAAAGCTGGACATGACTAGTGACTGAACAGTGACAACATATCCATATCACACATCAGTTCTTCCACCTTCCAAAAACAAAGACAAAGAAATCACTAGATTCTGAAACAAAAGTTTCTTAACTATTATATATCTCAGCAAATAGTAAATTTTCACTAAATTTGCATATGCCAATGTATCTACCTAGAATTTTTTTCACTTTCATGGACTCGAGGAAAACTACAATCCTTCCTGCTAAGTCTCCACTCAAGTGATTGTTTCTCAAGACATATTCTCTCACTACACTTCTTTAGTGTTTTGACTACAACTCCACTCAGAAAATATCTTTTATCATTAATTATTTTTCATCTTCTCTAGAATACAAATTCCTTAAGAATAATATCCATATATTTTCTTTCTTTTTATAATCAGCATATAGTACTTGATCCTGATGATATAGCAACTACTGATTAAGCACATTAAAAACTGATTTTATGATTCATAGACAATATTCTTATTATCTTTAGTCAATATTTTTACTTCCTTAAACAAAAGAAATAGATTCCTTCTGCTATGGATTTGATAAATCAAAAATCATTTGAATTATACTGACCACAGAGCTGCATCAAATATTAGCCTAGCTTAAAACCTCTAAAATGATGTCAAAGACTCATACAATCACCTAAGAGAAAATTATAACTGATATTAACTGTTGAGGGAACATGCAGAGACAAAATAAAAATTTCAACTGCATTATCTGAATGAGTTTAATTTACATGCTTGCAAAGGTATTATACATTATAAAGTGATTGACTTCATCTTAATGTTATTTTGAGGTAAAGCAGTCTTCCTAGTGTTGGACTGTCTCAGGTCAGATCAGTTCAGTTCAGTCACTCATTTGTGTCCTACTCTTAGCAACCCCATGAATCGCAGCACACCAGGCCTCCCTGTCCATCACCAAATCACGGAGTCCACCCAAACCCATGTCCATCGAGTCAATGATGCCATCCAACTATCTCATCCTCTGTCGTCCCATTCTCCTCCTGCCCTCAATCTTCAGGCCCTCAAGCATCAAGGTCTTTTCCAATGAGTCAGCTCAGCTCTTTGCATCAGGTGGCCAAAGTATTGGAGTTTTAGCCTCAACATTAGTCCTTCCACTGAACACCCAGGACTGATCTCCTTTCAGATGGACTGTTTGGATCTCCTTGCAGTCCAAGGGACTCTCAAGAGTCTTCTCCAACTCAACAGTTCAAAAGCACCAATTCTTCAGTGCTCAGCTTTCTTTATAGTCCAACTCTCACATCCATACATGACCACTGGAAAAACCATAGCCTTGACTAGACGGACCTTTGTTGACAAAGTAATGTCTCTGCTTTTTAATATGCTGTGTAGGTTAGTAATAACTTTCCTTCCAAGGAGTAATCATCTTTTAATTTCATTGCTGCAATCGCCATCTGCAGTGATTTTGGAGCCCCCAAAATAAAGTCAGCCACTGTTTTCACTGTTTCCCCCATCTATCTGCCATGAAGTAACGGTACTGGATGCCATGAACTTAGTTTTCTGAATATTGAGCTTTAAGCCAACTTTTTCACTCTCCTATTTCACTTTCATCAAGAGGCTTTTTAGTTCCTCACCACTTTCTGCCATAAGGGTGGTGTCATCAGCATATCTGAGGTTACTGATATTTCTCCCAGCAATCTTGATTCCAACTTGTGCTTCCTTCAGCCCAGAGTTTCTCATGATGTACTCTGCATAGAAGTTAAATAAGCAGGGTGACAATATACAGCCTTGACGTACTCCTTTTCCTATTTAGAACCAGTCTGTCATTCCATGCCCAGTTCTAGTTGTTGCTTCCTGACCTGTTGGACTGCCTAATATATTTTTAAACATCAATTTTCTGAGTGGCAAAATTCTTGAAATTTATGGAATTATATATGGCAATTAGATTCCCTTGATAAACAGAAAAGCCAAAGGAAAGTATTAAAAGCAGAGACATTACTTTGCCAACAAAGGTCCGTCTAGTCAAGGCTATGATTTTTCCAGTGGTCATGTATGGATGTGAGAGTTGGACTGTGAAGAAGGCTGAGCACCGAAGAATTGATGCTTTTGAACTGCAATGTTAGAGAAGACTCTTGAGAGTCCCTTGGACTGCAAGGAGATCCAACCAGTCCATTCTGAAGGAGATCAGCCCTGGGATTTCTTTGGAGGGAATGATGCTAAAGCTGAAACTCCAGTACTTTGGCCACCTCATGCGAAGAGTTGACTCATTGGAAAAGACCCTGATGCTGGGAGGGATTGGGGGCAGGAGGAGAAGGGGACGACAGAGGATGAGGTGGCTGGATGGCATCACTGACTCGATGGACGTGAGTCTGAGTGAATTCTGAGAATTGGTGATGGACAGGGAGGCCTGGCATGCTGCAATTCATGGGGTCACAAAGAGTCAGACACGACTGAGTGACTGAATTGAACTGAACTGAAATATCAATTTACTCTATTACTGCTGGATACTGCCTATTTATATATATTTGATACTAAATTAAAAAAAAAAAGCATAACCTTAGTTTTAGTGAAGCAATGTCACAGTAGCAAAAATTAAATCAAGGTAGTGATTCTATTTAGTAGGAACTAATTTATTTTTTAACAAGTTTACTGAGCACTCTCTCCATCCTTGCAAGGGTAACATAGAATAATCACAAGTAAAATAAATAGAGAAGGCTTGTAATAAATGGTGAAGGATGGTTGATATTCAAATAAGAGTAGGTGGTAAAAAGTGATTAAAAAATTTATATAGGAAAGCTATAGTCCTTAAAAAATCACATTTAGAGCTATCACACAGAACCTCCTGCACTTAGGGAAATCATTAAGGACACAAAAATAGACAGTGAAGTGACTGTACATTCTCTACCTGTCCTATTCTGGATAAAAAATATATTAGGAGAAAGGCCTGACACCTTTGACAATTTCCTAATTATATAAGCAGCTGCTAAACTTATAAGAGGGAGTATGAAATCTGAGCAATAATGAAAGTAGCCAGCATCAACATTTCAAAAAAAGAACAAAGACTTTGTAGTGTGTGCTGATTTTTAAAATCTCATTTCAAAACATAGAAATAGAATAGCTTAAACTGCAGTTATAGTTTATCCCACCAAGGAAGCCAAAATCAGACAATCAAACAGGCTTTTTAGCATGGAGAATCTAACTCAAACTGAGGGATTATTTTTATATCTAGAAGATACAGTATGATTTGAATACAAATAAGCTATTACATCAGTTCCAAGATGGTGGAGGAGAAGGACGTACACTCATCTGCTGCTGCTGCTGTTGCTGCTAAGTCACTTCAGTCGTGTCTGACTCAAAAGGGAATTCCAAAATTACAATTCGCTGAACAACCATCAACAGGAGAATGTTGGATCTCACCACAAAAAGATATCCCACATCCAGGGGAAAAGGTGAAGCCCAGCAAGATAGTAGAGGTGAAGTCATCTTTAAAATCAAACTCCATATGTGCCAGAGATGCTCGGAGGGCTCAAACAAATCTTGTGTGCACCAGGACCCAAAGACCCCATAGAGACAGAGCCGGAACTGTGTTTGAGTGTCTCCTGTGGAAGTGCAGGTCAGCAGTGGACGGCTGCAGGGGCAGGGGCTCTGGGTGCAGTAGACCTGGGTATGGCATAAGCCCTCTTAGAGGAGGTCGCCATTAACTCACCATGGGGCTATCAGAACTTACACATAGGACTGGGGAAACAGACTCTTGAAGGGCACAAACAAAACCTTATGCACACCAGGACGCATGAGAAAGGAGCAGTGATACCACAGGAGACTGACCCAGACTTCCGTGAGTGTGCAGGACTCTCCAGCAGAGCCATGGGTTGGCAGTGCCCTGCTACATGGTGGGAGCACTGAGTGCAGCACTGCCTGCATGGGACCTTCTGAAGAACTTGGTCATTATCTTCCTTACCTCCACCATAGATTGGCCTCAGGTCAAACAACAGGAAGGGAACACAGCCCACCCATCAACAGACAATTGGATTCAAGATTTACTGAGCATGACCCCACCCATTAGAACAGACCCAGTTTCCCCCTCAGTCAGTCTCTCCCATGAGGAACCTTCCATAAGCCTCTTATCATTCTCCATCAGAGGGCAGACAGAATGAAAACCACAATCACAGAAAACTAGTCAATCTGATCACATGGACCACAGCCTTGTCTAACTGAATGAAACTATGAGCCATGCCATGTAGGGCCAATGGAGATGGACAGGTCATGGTGGAGAGTTCTGACAACGTTGTCCACTGGAGGAGGGAATGACAAACCATTTCAGTATTCTTGCCTTGAGAACCCCATGGACAGTATGAAAAGGCAAAAAGACAGGACACTGAAAGATGAACTCCCCAGGTCGGCAGGTGCCCAATATGCTAGTGGAGTAGAGTGGAGAAATAACTCCAGAAGGAAGGAAGAGACAGAGCCAAAGCAAAAACAATACCCAGTTGTGGATGTGAATGGTGATGGAAGTAAAGTCCGATGCTATAAAGGGCAGTATTGAATAGGAACCTGGAATGTTAGGTCAACGAATCAAGGCAAATTGGAAATTGTCAAACAGGAGATGGCAAGAGCGAACATTGACATTTTAGGAATCAGTGAACTAAAATGGACTGGAGTGGGTGATTTTAACTCAGATGAGATCTACTACTGCGGGCAAGTATACCTAAGAAGAAATGGAGTAGCCATCATAGTTAACAAAAGAGTCCAAGGTACAATACTTTGATGCAATCTCAAAAACGAAAGAATGATCTCTGTTCGTTTCCAAGGAAAACCATTCAATATCACAGTAATCCAAGTCTATGCCCTGACCAGTAATGCTGAAGAAGCTGAAGTTGATTGGTTATATGAAGACCTACAAGACCTTCAAGAACTAACACCCCAAAAATATGTCCTGTTCATTATAGGGGACTGGAATGCAAAAGTAGGAAGTCAAGAAACACCTGGGGTAACAGGCAAATTTGGCCATGGATTACAAAATGAAACAGGTCAAAGGCTAACATAGTTTGCCAAGAGAATGTACTGGTCATAGCAAATACCCTCTTCCAACAACAGAAGAAAAGACTCTACACATGGACATCACCAGATGGTCAATACTGAAATCAGACTGATTATATTCTTTGCAGCCAAAGATGGAGAAGCTCTATACAGTCAGCAAAAAGAAAACTGGGAGCTGACTGTGGCTCAGATCATGAACTCCATATTGCCAAATTCATACTTAAATTGAAGAAAGTGGGGAAAACTACTAGACCATTCAGGTATGACCTAAATCAAATCTGTTACGATTATACAGTAGAAGTGAGAAATAGATTCAAAGGATTAGATCTGATAGACAGAAAGCCTAAAGAACTTTGGAAGGAGGTTCATGACATTATACAGGAGGCACTGATCAAGACCATCTTTAAGAAAAAGAAATACAAACAGGCAAAATGATTGTTTGAGGAGGCCTTACAAATAGCTGAGAAAAGAAGAGACACAAAAGGCAAAGGAGAAGAGGAAAGATATAAGCATTTGAATGCAGAGTTCCGAAGAATACCAAGGAGAGATAAGAAAGCCTTCCTCAGTGATCAATGCAAAGAAATAGAGGAAACAATATAATGGGAAAGACTAGAGATCTCTTCAGTAAAATTAGAGATACCAAGGGAATATTTCATGCAAAGATGGGCACAATAAATGACCAAAATGGTATGGACCTAACAGAAGCAGAAGATACTAAGAAGAGGAGGCAAAAATACACAGAAGAACTATACAAAAAAGATCTTCATGACCAAGGTAATCACGATGGTGTGATCACTCACCTACAGCCAGACATCCTGGAATGTGAAGGCAAGTGGGCCTTAGGAAGCATCACTATGAACACAGCTAGAGGAGGTGATGGAATTCCAGTTGAGCTATTTAAAATCCTAAAATAGAGTGCTGTGAAGTTGTTGCACTCAATATGCCAGCAAATTTGGAAAACTCAGCAGTGGCCACAGGACTGGAAAAGGTCAGTTTTCATTCCAATCCCAAAGAAAGGCAATACCAAAGAATGCTCAAACTACTGCACAAATGCACTCATCTCATACGCCAGTAAAGTAATGCTCAAAATTCTCCAAGCCAAGCTTCAGCAATACGTGAACTGTGAACTTCCAGATGTTCAAGCTGGGTTTAGAAAAGGCAGAGGAACCTGAGATCAAATTCCCAACATCTGCTGGATCATTGAAAAAGCAAGAGAGTTCCAGAAAAACATCTACTTCTGCTTTACTGACTATGCCAAAGCCTTTGACTGGGTGGATCACAACAAAGTGTGGAAAATTTTTAAGATATGGAAATACTAGACCACTTGACCCACCTCCTGAGAAATCTGTATGCAGTTCAAGAAGCAACAGTTAGAACTAGACATGGAACCACGGACTGGTTCCAAATTGGGAAAGGAGTACATCAAGGATGTATACTGTCACCCTACTTATTTACTTTATGTGAGGAGTAGATCATGAGAAATGGTGGACTGGATGAAGCACAAGCTGGAATCAAGATTGCCAGGAGAAATATCAATAAACTCAGATATGTACATGACACCACCCTTATGGCAGACAGCAAAGAGGAACTAAAGAAACTCTTGATGAAAGTGAAAGAGAAGAGTGAAAAAGCTGGCTTAAAACTTTACATTCAGAAAACTCTGATCATAGCATCTGGTCCCATCACTTCATGACAAATAGAGGAGGAAACAATGGAAACAGTAGAGGCTTTATTTTCTTGGGCTGGAAAATCACTGCAGATGGAGACTGCAGCCATGAAATTAAAAGATACTTGCTTCTTTGAAGAAAAGCTATGACATACCTAGACAGTGTATTAAAAAGCAGACACATTACTTTGCTGACAAAGGTCCCTATAGTCAAAGCTATGGTTTCCCCAGTAGTCATGTAAGATGTGAGAGTTGGACCATATAGAAGGCTGAGCACCAAAGAACTGATGCTTTTGAACTGTGGTGTTGGAGAAGACTCTTAAGAGTCCCTTGGACTGCAAGGAGATCAACCAGTCCATCCTAAAGAAAATCAGTCCTGAATATTCATTGGAAGGACTGATGCTGAAGCTGAAGTTCCAATACTTTGGCCATCTGATGCAAAGAACTGACTCATTAGAAAAGACCCTGATGTTGGGAAAGATTGAAAGGAGGAAAAGGGGACAACAGAGGATGAGATAGTTTCATGGCATAACTGACTCAATGGACATGAGTTTGTGGAAGCTCTGGGAGTTGGTGATGGACAGGGAAGCCTGGCATGCTGCCGTCCATGGGATCACAGAGAGGATGACCTGACTGAGTGGCTGATCTGAGCTAAATTAATGTCTTTGCTCTTTCAGCTAAGAGGGCCTAGGAATAAGTACACCCCAGAGGCAAAAAGCACACCTAGTGTTCAGATCTAGGTTTTTAATATCAAAGCAACCAAGAGAAAAGGCTGATCTGAAGACAAAGACAGGAAATACATAAGATGAGCTTGGTAGTGTAATACATATTGAGTTCATTAAAAGAGTTTAGTTACCAAAAAAAGCACGGTAAATTCATGAAAAGGTTCCAATGACTACAGGCAGAAGTTTAGAATAACTAGGATAAGGAGAAAATCTTTACCAAATATATAGCCAACAACAACAAAAAAGTTAACCAAGCAAAAATCATTAAGAAAAAACAAACCAAAACAAAATCCAAAAGACCTCAAACAAAACATAATGTTCCTTCAAAGAAGTCAAACTCAAAATGTATCCAGAATTTTTCTGTGTACTAAAAGATTCTGGAAGACAAAAGAGAATGAATCTTTACAGTTTTAGGAGAAATACATTTTGACCTAAATTATTTTAAAACCAACAATCTAGGATTATATGGTGGTATGTCGCTTTCCTTTCTAAAACCATCAAATGTTCCAATTCTCTTTCCTTTCAGTAGAAGGCAAATATTATTTCTTACCACATCTATCTGGTCAGGGCCACCTTTCCCCAACATTTCTTTCCTTGCTTTTAGAGTGACATATATTAAAGCGTATAGAAAAATAGTTTGGAGAAAATAATCTCAGAATGCCCTATTAGGTATGTGTCCATTGAAGTACAATTGTCATCAGGTAGTGTAATTTTTTCATTGCCATATTCCACATCATGAAGTTTAGTGCCAGGCGGTACTCCAGTACTTACATTTTGTTGGATTTTGTTCAAGAAAATAATGTTTATTATAACAAGGTGAGCCAGTGCTGGAGAAAAGAACCATGATAGATGAAATGTCATAAACAATTTCTTGAAATGATGTTTATCTTGTGTTTATATAATCAACAGACTTAACTACTGTAAAGTTAAAACAACAATTGCTTAGTGAGATAAGTAATCATAATATCAACCATGCTATTTCTGTTAGTGTATGAGAACCCCGCTTCCTGCAAAGAGGCTCTCAGATGTGATAAACATAACTAATAATAATTAAAATATAATATATGAAGTAGCATGTTACAAAGAGGCTCATATTTTTATGAAGCCAGATGAAACCTTACAGTGAAGTCTCAGAATAAACGCATTTATATACATCACAGTGCCTCTTTGTCCTATCCTCTGCAGCAAGCTCACTCAGGCATTCTTTTGCTGGCATTATGTCAGAGATTTGCAGCAATTTGTATCCTATCAAATCAAGAAGTCCTATCAGTATAAATCATGCTTTGGCCTATGTCTTGGGTGATAAATGGGGCTTAAACAGGTGGAAAGACACTTAAATATGCGCACGTTAAGAGATGTAGAAAAGACACATGTGTTTTCATTGAAGGACACTTTGATTTCTCTGTGCTAAGTATAGTTTTGGTTAAGGAAACAACAGGATGTTAGGTTGGAATATAGAGAGAGCCATCTTGTGAAATGCTTTGCTTTACTATAAGGGGTTTGATTGTCACTATGAAGTTACCAATGCTTTTTATCCAAACCAAAGAAAAGAAGGAAGGAAAGAAGGAATAAAATGTATGATTAAAGAGAGAAGAGACAATACATAAAAGACTGCAAGCAGGGAAATTTCTTCTTCTGTTAATATATTATCTTATTAGTATAGGCAAGATATTGAAGGACTAAAATGTCAGTGCCAATAAGGAGGAAATCAGGGTGGTAAGAAATTACTTGGAAATATGACTAAATATATATAATACAAATAATTGAAGCTGGATTAAATAGTGTCTAGTGTGGAGGTAAAGCGATTCCCATGTAACTCAGTGGTTAAGAATCCACCTGCCATTGCAGGAGACGCAGGAGATGTGGGTTCAAACCCTGGGTTGGGAAGATCCCCTGGAGAAGGAAATGGCAACCCACTCTTGCCTAGAAACTACCACAGGCAAAGGAGTCTTGTGGGCTACAGTCCATAGGGTTGCAAAGAGTTGGACATGATTGAGCATGCATGAATGTGGACATAAAAATGCTTTAAATATAATAGAGAATGTAGGAGAGAAACAATTTTGTGGAACATAATAATCAAGTAGGTTTTGAAAGAGGTTACAGTGAATTGGAAAACATAAAATAGGTATATGATTTCAAGTTTCAGATCTACTTATTACAATATCCAGCATAAAGTGGGCAGTTGAAGCCAAGTCATAAGAATACCAGATCTGTCAAGGGAAGGAGTTCTTTCGGAAAGCAGAAAAAAATTCAGGAAATATATTGCTTTCTACAGTATTTTTGTTCCTCTATGTGTATTTTAATAAAGAATTACTAAGAAAAATGAAATTATATCTTAACCACTAAGTAATTGTTCTATTTTCATCATGACAATTGCAAAAGAAGAGCTTTCTGTTTGCCCATGCATTTGTTTGCCAAAAGAGCTACAATGAGATATTATTAATTTCCATCAGTTACTACCCAAAGTATGTTTGCTTGTCAGCCTGCCTAGTTATTTGATCCCTCAGTTAACAGAGTTAAAATGAGGGGAGAAATTGAATTAGATGACACATAATGACTCCATTAAAATCCAAAACCCAAAGTGTTTATCAAGATATTGATTTCAGTGATATTCACCTTCACATCTGATAATGACATGAAACTTCATTCATGATATTTACTTTCCTTTCAAAGGGTGCAAATTATATTTACTATTTTTCAACTGGAAGTTTTGAGAACAGTTGTAATAATTAATATCACATTGTCTCTGACAATTAAAGGAAAGCCTAACTTTTTTTCAGCTTTACTTAAGTAAAATTGACATGGAAAACCCAACAGTCTATTAGAGATATAGGATTTTATTTTTCTGATATAACAAGTAACGTGATGCTAAAAGGTACTGCTAGTGTTGGTTTCATGGTTCAACGATATTAAAGCTAAGCATTTAATGTTTTAAACGCTTCTCATATAGTTACAAGATGGCTATTGCCACTCCAGCCATCCATTCACCTTCAAAAACGGAACCTGGAAAAACAGGGAAGGGCTGCTTTAACCACCATTGTCTCTTTCCACAAACACTAAAAATTCTCTAACTTACTCCTAGCATTGGTTTCCATGTAAAGCAAGTAAAATTGAGAAAATAAGCTTTTGGCTTTCCATTTTGCCAATGAAACAAATGCCATGGACTGTATAGTACATAGGATCACAGAGTCAGACACGACTGACCAACTTTCATTTTCACTTTTACATTTTACCTTTAGAAGGAAACTAAATAAAGGAGTTGGGAAAGGTTTTGAATAGCAAACTAAAAGTATCTTTACAGCAACATAAAACATGAAAATATTTGGAAGGTTTAAATCTTGTTCTAAGTAAGTTTTGGAAATATAACTTGTATAAACTAAATTCATCAAATAAAAGATATGGTATTATATATAAATGTAAACAAGTATACATGACTAAATAATATATAAAATATATAAATAATAATTGATATAATAACATATAAATTATTAATGTCACTTTTATAGTATTCC
The DNA here is from genome assembly GCF_023091745.1 of Budorcas taxicolor. Lineage (NCBI taxonomy): Eukaryota > Metazoa > Chordata > Mammalia > Artiodactyla > Bovidae > Budorcas > Budorcas taxicolor. The sequence continues at coordinate 66,786,534 of NC_068923.1, read as the reverse complement.
GTCATTAGTTTATTAGAAATCAAAGACATTTATCTTTTAAACTATCATCCTCATCTTCTGCTAAATTTTACATCTCATGCATTTTTAATCTTAAATGTTAACCACACATAGTTATTCCATGCGATGATGGCACTCACAGTTAAAAGCACACCGGGCACAGAATCAGAAAGTCCATATGTGAATTCTAGACTTTGCATTCAAGCAGATGTATGAAACTTACAGCACATCAATAGAACTCTCTGTACTCATTTTCCTCATTTATACAAATAGAATGTTAGTATCTCTATTCATCTGAGGGTTTCCCTGTTAATTAAAGGAGATAATATATGGAAACTGTATTGTGAAATGTAAGGTGCTAAACAAAATTTTGATTCTGCTATTTTGGAACAAGCATTAATATTTACTATTTTAAGTTATTAATAAAAATATGTTAACTTTTTCAGGGGACACAGTATTCTTCCATAGCAAAGGTACATTACTTTGAGTTAAAATAATGCATTTTTCCATATTATTAGTTAGCAGGCACAAATGGGAACTGGCTATTATGGGCACCTAAACAGATTCAGAACGGATGTGTAGAGTGATGGTGGGAATCACAGATATAAAATCCTGCACACAGTAGAGAAACAGATATCTGGAGCAATTTTGTGGTATAAATCATGTTAAGTTTTGAGTTGCAAGAAAGTCTGTTAGAGGGAGTGACAGTGAAATGCTGATGAGTAAAGATTTAGTTTAATATACATTTTGCCTAGGATTGTCACTATTTTGATTTTCTCATATCATAATCAAAACAGATGAATAAATGAAAATCTTTTAAAACTGTGAATTTTAATAAAATACTTTGTTAAACCTTTGATATTAGTAAAGGATAGCATATGATTTTAAGCATATTAACATTCATTTAAATGAGGGTTTGCTGAGTCTTTATTATGAAATTATACATTCATTAGAGCTTGTGAATTCAAAACATACTACAAAATTCATTTATGACAAACTCATAGTAAATATGTTTACTTATGAAAGCTCACATAAAAATATCTAAGACTGTTGTTCAAATACTGTGTAAGAAATTTATTTCCCAAACTATTAAATTGATTTCAAAAGTATCCTTAGACTTTATCAATGTCTTTATGAGCAATTAGAATAACTAAGTATTTAAAGCTTTTATGTAGAAAAGGAAACTGCTAATATTGCTGAGTGATAAATTATCTACGACTAAGCTAGAAAGCTAAGCGCTGAAGAATTGATGCTTTTGAACTATAGTGTTGGAGAAGATTCCTGAGAGTTCCTTGGACTGCAAGGAGATCCAACCAGTCCATTCTAAAGGAGATCAGCCCTGGGCATTCTTTGGAAGAAGTGATGCTAAAGCTGAAACTCCAGTAATTTGTCCACCTCATGCGAAGAGTTGACTCAGTGGAAAAGACTCTGATGCTGGGAGGGATTTGGGGCAGGAGGAAAAGGGGACGACAGAGGATGAGATGGCTGGATGGCATCACCGACTCGATGGACATGAGTCTGAGTGAACTCTGGGAGTTGGGGATGGAGAGAGAGGCCTGGCGTGCTGTGATTCATGGGGTTGCAAAGAGTCGGACACGACTGAGCGACTGAACTGGAACTGGAACTGGAAGCTAGTAATTAAATGTACGGTTTTAAAAATAGTATTTTTCTTTTCTTTTATTGTAAAAATCAACATTAAAATCCCTTACATAGGCATCAAGCTAGAAATGCACAGAATATCACTCAGTAAGTCTGAAACAGCCACTTTTCTTACAACAGGAAAATAGTTCTTTGTAATAGCACATGATAGGTAGTTGTCTTGTATTAAGGCTAAGTGATGTTAAAAAGTAAGCACTGTTCTTTTAAATAGTAGAATCATATTCAGATAGAGGAGAACTCAAAAAACAGAGGCATCTGCAAGTGCTTCTTAAACTCATTTCTCTGAAAGATAAGATTACTCTCCCCTTGGCCTTTTGCTTTGTATTTCAGTCTTAGATTTAAACCTTTAATCCCAACTGATCCCTTTGACAAGAGAAGATTTATAGAACAATGCAAGACAAATGCTTGAAAATTACCTAAGTTATGTAGCAATGCATATGTATCAACATTTAAATTAGAGATTTTTAAAACATGTTTATATATTCTGGTTCATTTTTGCATAAAATGCATGTAACTTTTTGCAGGTTTTGTTATTGCCACCATGACACTACATAGTAACTCCGATGTGTGTATGTATGCACAGACATATGTATTATGTACATATCCTCCAGTACTTCTGCACTTTTCTGACTTTAGGAGAGTTACATTAATTCCTACACTAAAGAGGAAGGGATTACACACAGGAGTGAGCACTAGCGGACATTTTAAAAACTGTCTTCACAAGCATTAAGTTGATGGAAATTTACATTTTTAACATTGGATATAGGATAGATTCAGGTAACAAATAGACATCATAGGCTCATGGAGTCACACTGTAAAACTTTTTCTTTTTCCCAAAGAGGAGAAATAACATGAAGTACTAGATTTTCATACCTAGTACAGACATCTGAAATTTGCTTCAGAAACTTTGATTACAGATGTATAATGAGGAAAGTGAACTTGATCCTCTGGGGTCTGGGTCTGTAGCTCAAAGTAATATTGGTAAGTGTAAAATGCATTTGAAGTCTTATATTTTATTTGAACACTAATGCAATTATCTTAAATAATATATCTGGGTTTTTAATATTAATTCAGCTTCCCAAACTTTCAGTAAAAGTTGATACTACTAGAAAAGTGCACATGTACTCATGTATTCTGGGGACATATTTTTCTAAAATGAATAAATCCAAAGGAATATAGATTTTTAGGAGTCCAACTCTGTGAGACCCATAGGGGAGAATGGAAGAACATGTAAAGTTCATGGGAGAACCTCTTAAAAATTATACTTTTTGTAATATGCTAAAAATGTCTTAAATATAAAAAGCAATAATGAGTATTATATTTTAGAAAGTTATATATGTCTTAATCTTCAAAGCATATGTACTCTAATAAAGTATTATGACTTTAATAATTCCATTCTTGATAAGGATGAAGGTATGGTGACATATCAGAACTTAGTGAACAGTTATGTTACTATATGGAATTATTAATAGCCGTTATAACATTTATATTATATACAAACATATCCAAAGAGTTGTACATGACTGAGGAACTGAGTATGCACATGAGAAGTTATAACATTTATGTGCTTAATTGTTCAGTCATGTCCAACTCTTTGCAACCCTATGGCTCTATGCAACCCTGTCACCTGACAGGCTCCTCTGTCCATGGGATTCTCTAGACAAGAATACCGGAATGGATTGCCATGGCCACCTCCAGGGGATCTTCCTGACTCAGGGATCGAACCCAGGTCTCCTCTGTCTTCTGCATTGGCAGGCAGATTCCTTACCACTGAGCCACGCAGGGAGAATTAGCTATTAGGCGAGGCATAAGTTTTTGTTTTTTTTTTTTAATTTATTTTACTTTACAATACTGTATTGGTTTTGCCATACATTGACATGAATCCACCACAGAAGTTTTGATTATTGTTCCAAGTTTAGAATTATAATTCTGAGATTATGAAATTTATGAAGTAAGGGTTAGAGTTTACACTATTTTTTCCTCAAGACTTTTGTGATAAGGGAGAAAAGGTAAAGGATCATTTTTATTTAAAAAGATCAGTGGTTGAGAACAGAAACATATCATTAGTAAATATCAATTAGAGTTAAACTAAGGGGGCATGGGATGTGCAAAGCTGTAAACTTTAACTGGAATAGACAACAATGGTTGTCTTTCTTAGTGGTAAAAGAGTATAATGCAAAATACTTTGTTTTTTCATCTTGGAAGGAATATGCCAAACCACTCAGATCACTGAACTCCTAAAATCTTCACAAACAGAACAGCCCTTTCTGGAAAGTTTATTATCACTTCTGCAAAAATGGGTATTTTTACTAGAACATCTGTCATAACTGTCACTTCTGGTCAACCAGTTCTGATTAATATGCTGTTACTGAATACTAAAACTGTGTTACTATGTTAAAGGTCTCTACAGCCTACAGAATGATGAGTAACATTGAAATTAATTAACCTGTAACAAAAAACAATAGTCCACTGGAAATGGGAACTGGGTTTTGAAATAGTTTCATTACATCCCCTGGAATTAAAAAAAAAAAAAATTGTGGTAAGAACACGTAACAAAAGAACTCCCCTTTTAACAGATTTTTAAGTGCACAATATAGCATTGTTTTCTGTAAGTATAATGCTGTACAGTAGATGTCTAGAACTTAATCATCTTGTATAACTGAAATTTTATACCTGTTGATTAGCAGCTCCTTGTTTCCCCCCATCCCAGCTCCTGGCAACTGCCATTTTACTGTCTGTTTCTATGAATGTGATTATTTTAGGTACTTTATATAAGTGGAATCATGCAGTATTTGTCCTTCTGTGACTGGTTTATTTCACTTATACCATCCTCAAGTTTCATCCATGTGGTCACATTGTAGAAATTCCTTCCTTTTTAAGGCTGAAAAGTATTCCATATTATGTATATACTACTTTTTAAACGCATTCATTTATCAATGGACATTTCTTTCCATAACTTGGCTACTATGACTAGTGCTTGCAGTGAACATGAGAGTGCTAACATCTCTTTAAGATTCTGCATTTAACTCTTTTAGGTAGATACCCAGTAGTATTAATATTTGGGATTTTTCTTAATTAAGGAAAAATATTAATATTTTACTCCTATTGGGCATCTTAGTGTATTAAGTGTGAAATAGTGCACAGACATATTTAACATCATCTTCTAGACATAAATATTAGTTAAAACTATTATATCAACATGTAAGCAAAAATAAATAATGTTGCTATATCTAGGAAGTACAAAATGTAATGTGGTATCAAACATCAAATTCCAAATGTAATGACTTTTCTAGTTACTGAGTTCCTAGATTAAGAATACAAATTTGAAATGTTTGTAAATAAGGCACTTTATACTCGTTGTAAAGGCTCAAAAGGATGGAACCAATTTGTATTATAAACATTTGTTTTTCTTTTATGTTTCTATAAAGATTATAATTCTGTAGTACTATAATGCAATTTTACATGCTTTCCCTTGATATGCCTACATAAAGAAACCTTAGGAATTCATTTAATAGAAGCAGTCATTTAGCAATGGCATTGTTTCAGGAAGAAGAACCCTTATAAGTCCCATAAATGCTCCAGAATTCCACTTGGCAGGGGTATAAGGGAGGTTAGGATTCATTTGGTTTTTTTTTTCCCTCAGAGGACAGCTGAGTTAAGTATTTCTTTAACATTCAACTGTGGCTAATTTGCAGTCTTCTCATATTGCCAATATTGCACTGAATATAAAGTTTTCTCTCCCTGTGATGGTAATATTTATAAAATTAAGACAAGGGATGCAATAAAATGCTGTATAACAACAATCACAAACTGACAGTTGAAAACTAAATAGGTTGAAGTTGCTCCAATTTGCACCTCCTTTCAGCTACTGAATTTTCTTTATTTTCAGTCTGTTTTCACACAAGAGTAGCTTATACTGACTGTTGCTGTTTTCTCACAGCCCCCACTCTGCATTCTCTTCTTTGTTTTTCAGTTGCTCAGTCCTGTCTGACTCTGTGACCCCATGGACTGCAGCATGCCAGGGTTCCCTGTCCTTCACCATCCCCCGGAGCTTGCTCAAATTCATGTCTATTGAGTCAGTGATGCCATCCAACCATCTTGTCCTCTATTGTCCCTTTGCTCCTCCTGCTTTCAATCTTTCCCAGCATCAGGGTTTTTTCCAAAGAGTTGGCTCTTTGTATCAGGTGGCCAAAGTATTGGAACTTCAGCTTCAGTATCAGTCCTTCCAATGAATATCCAGGGTTTATTTCCTCTAGGATGGATTGGTTGGATCTCCTTGCAGTCCAAGGGACTCTCAAGAGTCTTCTCCAACACCACAGTTCAAAAGCATCAATTCTTCAGCACTCAGCTTTCTTTATGGTCCAACTCTCACATCTATATGCGACTACTGGAAAAAAGATAGCTTTGACTATATGGACCTTTGTCGACAAAGTAATGGACCTAACAGAAGCAGAAGATTCTCTCCTTACCTTAGGATAATTGAGTGTGTTACAGACAACCATAACTGTAATTTTCTGCTCTTAAACTTTCCTTCTCTGAAGCATTGAACAAAGACATTCTTCCATTCCATCCTAGAAGTCTGCATTTTTGTGGCTTCTTATCCTAACCTTTATAGACATCCCCCTTTCTTTTGCCATACTATTTACATACACCTTCCTTACTCCCTTAAGTGTTGTTTTCCCAGAAGATGCTGAAACATAGCCCTCTACTTTTATTTTACTTTTGTCTTCTGAAAAAGTTAATGTTTCCATGAATTTAAGAATAGGTGGGGAAAATTCAAAACACTATTTTCAGGCCTGACCATTCAACTTGGCTCTGAATGTCCATTCAGTTCAGTTCAGTCGCTCAGTCGTGTCCGCGTCTTTGTGAACCCATGAATCGCAGCACACCAGGCCTCCATGTCCATCATCAACTCCCAGAGTTCACTCAAACTCAAGTCCATCAAGTATGTGATACCCTCCAGCCATCTCATCCTCTGTCGTCCCCTTTTCCTCCTGCTCCCAATCCCTCCCAGCATCAGAGGGACCCTTTGACTCTTTTCCAATGAGTCAGCTCTTCACATGAAGTGGCCAAAGTACTGGAGTTTCAGCTTTAGCATCAGTCCTTCCAAAGAACACCCAGGACTGATCTCCTTTAGAATGGACTGGTTGGATCTCCTTGCAGTCCAAGGGACTCTCAAGAGTCTTCTCCAACACCACAGTTCAAATGCATCAATTCTTTAGTGCTCAGCTTTCTTCACAGTCCAACTCTCACATCTATACATGACCACTGGAAAAACCATAGCCTTGACTAGATAGACTTTTGTTGGCAAAGTAATGTCTCTGCTTTTGAATATGCTATCTAGGTTGGTCATAACTTTCCTTCCAAGGAGTAAGCGTCTTTTAATTTCATGGCTACAATCACCATCTGCAGTGACTTTGGAGCCCAAAAATTAAAGTCTGACACTGTTTCCATTGTTTCCCCCATTTAAAGTGATGAGACCAGATGCCATGATCTTCGTTTTCTGAATGTTGAGCTTTAAACCAACTGTTTCACTCTCCTCTTTCACTTTCATCAAGAGGCTTTTTAGTTCCTCTTCACTTTCTGCCATAAGGGTGGTGTCTGTATATCTGAGGTTATTGATATTTCTCCCGGCAATCTTGATTTCAGCTTGTGCTTCTTCCATTACCCACTCAATATTTCTAAATGCCACCAGAGCCTTTACCAGTCAACCAATCAAAATCAATAAATTCACATATACACACATGGTCAAATGAACAATTCTTCATGAATTCCGTAACAGAATTCCAAAATTCGAGCAGTCCAAAATATGAGGGATGGGTTTATTTAATTAAAATTTTTTTTTCATGTAGACCATTTTTATACTCTTTACTGAATTTGTTACAATATTGCTTTTGTTTTATGTTTTGTTTTTTTGTCTGCGAGGCATGTGGGTCATAGCCCCCTGATCAGGAATTGAATCTGCACCCCCTCTATTGGAAGTCCATTCTTCACTACTGGAATGGCCAGTAAACTCCAAGGGGTGCGGTTAGATTTAACATATGCATGACACTCTCTCCTCAAGTTACTCTTATTTCTTTTAAAGTTACTGAATAAGCCCTTTCTAAAACTAAAGATATAGAAATTCAGACTAGGCAGGTTCTTACCTATGTTATTTTTACCAAAGGAGTTTTCTAAATAGATTGTTTCATAGCAGTCTGATGCTAATACATCTTGCCCAGATCGCTAGCTGACTGCTAGGTCCTTGATTAACTTCCCTTTGGCTCCTTTTTAATTGTCTGTAAAATGGGAATATCAATAACCAAAAGGACAATTTTAATGATTATCAGTAGGGCTCCCTTGGTGGCTCCATGATAAAGAATCTGCATGTCAACGCAGGAAATGCTGGAGACTTAGATTTTATCCCTGGGTCAGGAAGATCCTCTGGAGAAGAAAGTGGCTACTCACTCCAGTATTTTTGCCTGGGAAATCCCCTGGACAGAGGAGCTGGGCGGGCTACAGCCCAGGGGGTTGCAAAAGTATCCAATTAAAGAACAATAACAGCAAGATAATCAATAAAATCTCAGTGTAATAATGATATAATCCACTGTAACAGTACATACTATTTTGTCTCACTGTTTGATCAGTCTCTATCTCATGGATATTGATCTATCTTGTGAGATATATAAATGCTTAGAGTTTTTATGTCCTCTCAGAGAATTAACACATTTCATGATGCAATGCCCTCTTTATCCCCAGTAATCTGCTTAATTATGAAATCTGTTTTTTCTAAAATTAATATAGCTATCTCAGCTTTGTCTTATTCTTACTGTTTGGAAGCCTTCTAGTTTTAATGCATTGAATATAACATTGCACGCATGCACGTTCAGTTGTTCAGACTTGTCCGAATCTTTGTAAACCCCACAGAATCCAACTCACCAGGTTCCTCTGCCAATGGGATTCCCCAGGCAAGAATACTGGATGCATTGCCATTTCCTACTCCAGGGGATCTTCCCAACCCAGGGACTTAACCCATATCTCCAGTGATTCCTGTATTGGCCGGGGGATTCTTTATCACTGAGTCACCTGGGAAGCCCCAGATATAATGATGCTGCGGCTGCTACTGCTGCTAAGTCACTTCAGTCGTGTCCGACTCTGTGTGACACCATAGACGGCAGCCCACCAGGCTCCTCTGTCCCTGGGATTCTCCAGGCAAAAATGCTGGAGTGGGTTGCCATTTCCTTTTCCAATGCATGAAAGTGAAAAGTGAAAGTGAAGTGGCTCAGCCTTGTCCGACTCTTCACGACCCCATGGACTGCAGCCTACCAGGCTCTTTGGTCCATGGGAGTTTACAGGCAAAGGTACTGGAGTGAAATTATAATGTTAGCTATAGGTTTTTCCCTAAATTCCTTTAATCAGGTTGAGGAAATTACTTCCTATTCCTATATTGTTAGGTATTTCTATCACATATCATATCATATATCATATCATACCACATTATAGAGTTCTGGTTTTGTCAAATGATTTTTCATCAACTGAAATGACCATGTGATTTTTTTTTAATCATTAATTCTACTAATGTGGTTAAAAATTGTGGTTTAAGGCCTCCAAATTTGCTGCTTGGGCTTTTACGATTTGGCAATGGATTCTTGGATATGACATCAAATACACGCCACAAAATTCTTGAACTTTTGATGACTCTGAAATGAAAAATATGAACTATCTACTCAGAAGGTCAAGTAGGTTTAGCAGCAGTCTTTCATACAAAAGGTTTCATACAAAGAGATTGTTCATAAAAAGATTCATTCTTTAAATGATTACAATAGCATTTAAACATGCAGCATTAGTTTTAAGAATCTAATACAAATTGTTATTTATTATTTAACTTTTCAGATAATACAAAAACTCTGTAATACTTTGAATCCATAAATCCATATACCTTGTCAAATCTGATATGCTACACCTATTTTCACCTGTGTCTTTTAAAACCCTTAAAAGGTTTTTTTTTTAGTCCAATCAACACTCATTTTATATCTACATATTTACTATTTATTTAAATTTCCTTCTGGACAAGTCTGTATAAAACAATTCCCTTGGATTTTGTTTTCCACATAATATATGTATTATGGGCTTCCCCGGTTGCTCACATGGTAAAGAATCTGCCTGCGATGTGTGAGACCTGGGTTTCATCTCTGATTTGGGAAGATTCCCTGGAGAAGGAAATAGCAATCCACTCCAGTATTCTGGCCTGGAGAATTCCATGGACAGAGGAGCCTGGTAGGTTAGTCTATAGCGTCGTAAAGAGTTGCACACGACTGAGCGACTTAAACTTACTTACTTACTTATATGTGTTATACTTTATTGTTGAAGGACATGTTTATCCTTTATAACAGAAGACAATTCTTATTTTACTTTGATATATTAAAGCTACCCCTGCTTTTTCTGGCATCTACTTTTCCTGTAGAAAAGGATGTTATCAGTATAATTTCTGGTTATTTTAAGGTAATGTATGTATTTTTGTCCTCTGGTTGATTTTTAAATTTTATATTTGCTTTGACTCTCAGATATTTTAATATAATATACATAGGAGGCTTTTCCTCTGGTGTCATGTAAGGACCCAGCGAGTAGGTGGCCATCTGCAAGCTAAGGAGAGACCAAACCTGCCAACATCTTGATCTGGAAACTTTAGGCTCCAGAACTGTGAGAAATAAATTTCTGTTCAGATATCCAATCTGAGTGGTGTTTTACTGCAGCAAACCTAATAGACTAATACACACTATATCTCCTATTATCTTTACATTTTTTACTTTCCCCCTCTGTGTTCAATGTTGTCCTTTTAATTTTCAAGTTTTCTTGAGAGATTGTGGTAAATCTACTACAAAAATCATCTATTGAACTCATGTTTCTTTTTTAAATATGTTTTGCTTGATTTTTTTCTCTTTCTTAAGACTGTAACTTTTTTTTCCTTAAGAGCAGTTTTAGATTTGCAAGATTTACAACAAAATTGAGAGTTAGAAATGATGATTTCCCATAGCCTCCCTGCTCTCATACAAGCATAGCCTCCCGCTTATTGAAATCACTTTACAAAGAAAATATACAGATGGCAAATAAGCACATGAAAAGATGCTCCTCCACATCATCTATCATCAGGGAAATGTAAATTAAAACAACTTTTTTTTTTTCATGTTTCACAACTTTAATAGAATATACAGATGACACCACCCTTATGGCAGAAGGTGAAGAGGAACTAAAAAGCCTCTTGATGAAAGTGAAAGAGGAGAGTGAAAAAGTTGGCTTAAAGCTCAACATTCAGAAAACTAAGACCATGGCATCTGGTCCCATCACTTCATGGGAACTAGATGGGGCAACAGTGGAAACAGTGCCAGCCTTTTTTTTTTCTTTTTGGCTCCAAAATTACTGCAGATGGTGACTGCAGCCATGAAATTAAAAGACGCTTACTCCTTGGAAGGAAAGTTATGACCAACCTAGATAGCATATTCAAAAGCAGAGACATTACTTTGCCAACAAAGGTCCGTCTAGTCAAGGCTATGGTTTTTCCAGTGGTCATGTATGGATGCGAGAGTTGGACTGGGAAGAAAGCTGAGCGCTGAAGAATTGATGTTTTGAACTGTGGTGTTGGAGAAGACTCTTGAGAGTCCCTTGGACTGCAAGGAGATCCAACCAGTTCATTCTAAAGGAGATCAGTCCTGGGTGTTCTTTGGAAGGACTGATGCTAAAGCTGAAACTCCAATACTTTGGCCAACTCATGTGAAAAGTTGACTCACTGGAAAAGACCCTGATGCTGGGAGGGATTGAGGGCAGGAGGAGAAGGGGACGACAGAGGATGAGATGGCTGGATGGCATCACCGACTCGATGGACAAGAGTTTGGATGAACTCCGGGAGTTGGTGATGGACAGGGAGGCCTGGCGTGTTGCAATTCATGGGCTCACAAAGAGTCGGACACGGCTGAGCAACTGAACTGAACTGAACTGAGCTAACTATTCACACAAAGTAAAACACCATATTCAGCTATAAGTGTATCATAAATAAGGCTGAGTGCTCCATAGATGTGTCCCCTGGCTACCAGGGCCCAAGCTCTCACATTCAGAAATCCACATGCCAACTAAGAACAATTTGCTCCAAACCCAGAGCTTTTAAGGTAAAATGAAGGTGTGGCCAAGAAATAAATGCTACTGAGAAAGAAATCTCAATATTTACACACTGAGTGAAAAACTGTACTTCCCAGTCAAGTCTTTTGCCATGAAGAGACTAATATTCTGCTCACTGGATCTGTCCATTTCTAAGACAGGTGTGGTAGTGAGCACTGGACCATTAAGTAAGCTGAGTGCTGAAGAATTGATGCTTTTGAATTGTGGTGTTGGAGAACACTCTTGAGAGTCCCTTCGACTTCAAGGGGATCCAACCAGTCCATCCTAAGGGAAATCAGTCCTGAATGTTCATTGGAAGGATTGATGCTGATGCTGGAGCTGAAACGCCAACACTTTGGCCACTTGATGGAAAGAACTGACTCATTAGAAAAGACCTTGATGCTAGGAAGGATTGAAGGCAGGAGGAGAAGAAGATGACAGAGGATAAGATGGTTAGATGACATCACAAATGTAATGCACATGAGTTCAGGAAGCTCAGGGAGTTGGTGATGGACAGGGAATCCTGGCATGCTGTAGCCCATGAGGTCACAAAAAGTCAGACACAACTGAGCAACTAAACTGAGCTGAAGACAGGTGTGTTGAAGTTTCCAACTATGATACTGAGTTACTCTGTTTCTTTGAAGTTCTATCAACTTTTGCCAAATGAAGTTTATGGCTCTGTTGCTAGGTGCTACATGTTAAGAACTGTTATGACTTCTTGCAGAATTTAGCTTACTACCATTATATAATGTGCTTTTTTATCCCCCCTGATAACTTTTCTTTGACGTCTTCTCTGTTTGCAATTATTAGATCTATTCCATTTTCTTTTGATTAGTGTTAGCATCATATATTTTTTTCCCATCCGTTTACTTTCAATCTGTATTTGACAAGAGTGAGCTGGACTGGAGCACTTTACTTCCCTAGATCATTTAGGGTCTGATATTTCCCCAACTAATTAGGTTTTGATTAACTAACTTCCTGTGAAGGCAGGCCTTGTTAAGAACAGAATGCTCCGACGTATCTTATAATAGCTCTTTTCCCCTTCCACTGGCAGAAAGTCTGAGGAAATTTTTCTCCATTATTTACTGTGGGAATTTAGTAGAATTCCTGGAGACAAATCTTGCACTATTGCAAGGCACTCCCATCTGACTGGGTTCCCCTGCAGTCTTAAATCTCACTGTTGTCCAGAGTGAGACTCCAGGAGTTTATCAATTACAGAAAGGTTTCCCTACCTAAACACTGGTTCCCATAGCAGTTTCTGCTGAGGAATCTCTGTTCAGGAATTCTGTGACTTCCTATATTCACCTGGCTCTTTAATCTTGGGGGTGAATGTTTCCCCTGTGACTGTATTTCTCTTATGGTTCTGAGAAGAGTTGGTTTTTCAGCCTGTTCAGGATTTTACTTGCTGTTAGAATGGAGTAACTTCCAACCCTCATATGTGGAAGTGGAAATCAGAAAGTCCTGTGGGTTTTTTTAATAGTTTTTTTTTTTTTAAATAAAATTATGTCGTTTGTTGAAACATATTAAGCATAGTTACAATGTTAAGGTTTCTCAACTTCAATTGTTAGAATACTGTGTAGCTATTCAATTTTACTTGTTTCTTTTGTTTTCTCATGTCTTAGAAAGGTTATTTTAAATTGAGGTCTGGATCATCCCCGTGCACCAGCCCCAAGCATCCTGTATCCTGTATCGAACTCATGTACACCCGTGGCGGATTCATGTCAATGTATGGCAAAACCAATACAGTATTGTAAAGCAAAATAAAGTAAAAATAAAAATTTAAAATTAAAAAAATAGAAAAGAAAAAAATAAAAAATAAAAAAAAGAAAAAGAAAAAAAATAAATTGAGGTCTGGGCTGCGCTTGGTCACTCAGCTGTGTCTGACTCTCTGTGACCCCATGGACTATACCCCACCAGGCTCCTCTGTCCATGGGGATTCTAATGCTATATATTCCAGGTCTTGGATAAAAAGTGCACACAGAAAACATTTACATTTTCAGAAGTCTAAGGGAAGTACCAGTACCAGATCATCTTAAGTTACTGTGTAGATTGAGATAGTTCCTATAGAGGTGATTTCCTATCGTTATTTCATTTAACTTTAAGGCATAGTCTTTAGGATCCTGTTGAAAAATACGTAGGTTCAATATACCTGGGGGACTCCAATTTTATTTATCTCACCCCTAAAGAGTCAAAATATCTTCCAATATTAACACCCACCACTTTTATAATTGTCAGGCCCCCAGAAGTCACAGATGTGGTATAGTCAAGACCCTGGGTAGGCAGCCCAGAAACAAAGGGATAATCACAACTGCAGAAATTCTCCTGAAAAGACAGAGTGATCCAAACTTCACATCAGTCTTCCCAGACCCGGGGTTATACATCAGGAATAGAAGCCCCCAGATATCTGGCTTTGAAGGGAGTGGAACTTGCATTCTCATTCCTACTGTAGGAAACAGAAAAAGGCTGTGGGAAACAGACTGCTGTTAAGAGCACATGTGAAAACCTCACATGCACCAAGACCCAGCACAAGAGCATTATAGTCTGAAAGGAACCTGGGTCAGACACACTTACTGATCTTAGTCTCCTGGGGACACAGACAATAGCCATTTTGGGGATCACATTCTACATCAAGGACACTGGGGCTGGGAAGTGCCATTTTAGAGTTCTCCCTTTAGCTTATCAGGGGTGAGCCACCGCACTGCCAACTTTGATACAGTTTTTTTTTAAAAACAACAACAACAACAAAACTTTGTTTGTTTTATACCAAAGCTGTTTATACTAGCTTTGGTACAGCAGGTCCAGGGCTGGTACTAGCTTTGGAACTCCTAGGGGCATGAAAACTAGCCACCTTAGGACATGGTCTTTTCCACCAGGGGACCAGCACTAGTCCTGGGACCCCATCTTAGGCTCTAGCGCCATCCACCAGTGGGGCATCAAAGCTCCAGCAGTCTCTGAGACCAGCAGGCAGTCAACACAGGACCCAGCTCCACCCACCACTGCCAGTGGCCTAAGCATTAGGCACAGCCTAGAAGCTAAGCGGTAGGAATCAACTCCATGCACCTGCATGCCCACAGTAGTCAGTCCCACCACACAAAAATGCCCTAAGAGCTCAGAGAGGAGGCACTCCTATAGTATTAACTCTGATGAACAGAGGGAGTATTTTCCTGGGCCCCACAGGACATCTTCCACATAAGGCCATTTCTCCAAGATCAGAAAGTATAACCAACTTAGAATGAGGCAAAATGAGATAACAGGGAAATATTTTCCAGCAAAGGAAATAAGATAAAACCCCAGAAGCACTAAACTGAGATAAGCAATCTTCCTGATAAAAATTCAAGTTAGTGATTGATAAATTCTCAGCAGACTCAGCAGAAGAATAGATGACTACATTGAGATGTTTAACAAAAAGTTGGAAAATATGAAAATGCACAAAACAGAGAAGAATATAGTAATGAAATTTAAAATGCACTAGAAGAAGTCAACAGTAGATTAGAGGATAAAGAACAATGAATCATTGAAGAGGAAGACAGAGTCCTAGAAATTATCCTAGATGAACAAATAAAAGAAAAAAAAAAGATTTTTAAAAATGAGGACATTTTAAAAGAACTCTGAAATAACATCATGCCCATTAACACTCACATTATAGGGGTCTCAAAAAGAGAAGACAGAGGAAAGGGCATAAAATACATTTGAAGAAATATTAGCTGAAGATATCCCTAACTTGTGAAAGGAAACAGACATGCAGGTCCAGAAATCGCAGAGTCCCAGACAAGACTGATTCAAAGAGATTCACAACAAGACCCAATGCAATTAAAATAGCAAAATTAAGGATAAAGAAAGAATATTTAAAACAACAAAGGGAAAACAACCAGATAGTTACAAAGGAACTCCCAGATGATTATCAGCTGACTTTTCAGAAGAAATTTTGTAGGCCACAAGGAAGTGCCAAAATAATACTGCGTACTCATTTTTAATTCTTAACTCGTGTACTATACCGTCCAGGAAATCTTTACTTGCATCCATAACCATGACTGCAACTCCCATCTGTACAAAGTGTCATCTCTCTACCTGATTAGTATTAGACACTTATTTCTATCCTGGAAGTAATAATTTTTATTTATAAAATTCAGTTCTTTCTGTCCCTTCTATTTAAGAATAGAAAATATATATTAGTTTTAAGAACATTTATTGTTGAATGACCAATGGATAGATTGGTGGGAAAATACTGAATTAACAAAATTATGAAATCTGAGAGAGAATATGTTTTCAGAAACAAGGCAGTTTAGAGAAGAATAGTGTAAATGCGACTAAGAAATCTGTGCAATTGATTAATAAGTCTATACTTTGGATTGAGGATATCAATGATGTATCAGAGGAACACAAATCACCTTACTGGATAAGTAAATATAAGCCAGTAATTGAGTCTACAGGAATAGACTATTTTTTGAGAAACCTAGTTGTAGATCTAAATCCACTCAACCAGAATGGAAGCACAAGATAATTGATATTCAAAAATCTTTGTGAAGAGAGGATAAGAATATGATAGATAAAGACGTTGAAGAAAGGTATTGCTTATGTTATTATCGTGTCTAATTTTAACACGAATAGAATAAACATACTAATTTTGATGACTTCCTCCAATGATTACAATTAAGATTATGGCCATTTTTCCTTTCAATAGAGAAAGCAATGTCTTGGATTTGTAATAACAGAGCAAGAAAAATGCATGTCAATAAAGCAAAGTAAAATCTATTGTAATTATAGATAACATCAAGGGGGAAAATATTATTCCTAAACACGGTGAGTTTATTGTGGATTTTACATAAGAGTGGTTGTATATTAGTCATAAAACTGTTTTCTCTATTTGGTAATTTATATAGGCAGCTACTGTTGGACTTGAAAACCTTAACTGAGCAAAACAACAAAACATATTTGGAAAATTATGTTTCTGTGGGTATATTCAAGGAATTTTTATAGGTGCTCCTCTTCCACTTGGCTTGATTTTCACTTTCTATTGCTTTATCATTGTATTAGAGAGCTGCACATTTTTAGGCTGCAAATGACGTGTTGTTTATCTTTCCAGAATTTCCTATGCAGTAGGAGAGAAGAATGATAACATTTTATGCTTGAAAAACACTTTAGAAGAAAAAATAGTCTATTCAGTCTATTTGACTTTTAATGTAAGAAAAAATTGTTTGGCATTATGTAAATAGTGAGCACAGTAATTTGATTAAAGCATGTACTATTCTATTGGCTTTGCTTTTATTGTTTAGAATGTGAATTCTCTTCAATTAGTTTAGCTGTATTTATATAAAACTACATCATTTTTCTTCCTCACAAGAGCACATTTTTCTATTATTTACTTTGCATAATATTTAATTGTTTAAATAACTTATTCACTTTTCTGAACTCTTCAATAACTAGCACAATCTTGAACCTATTTGAAAAATTAAAAATGTATGCTAAAATGAAATGATGGTCATGAACAGTAGAAAATCCTTAAAACTAAAATCTTATTTATATAAATCAGAATAATATTGTTTTAAAATTTTTTCACAGTGAATTTACATTTGTAATATTAGTTTTTAAGAGTGTTTAAATTATTTTCTGAGAAAATTATTTATATCTCTGCCCTAAACTTGTAAATTTACTTGAAATATGTTTTGCTTGCATCTGATTCTACAAAAAATTCATTAAGTCTCACTTATCACAAACACATGCACATATACATGCACATTCCTTTTTCGAGTAGAACCCACTGTCAGATCCAAATGGTGTCCTATTTCTTTTCACAATCCACATCTTAGGATTTCACACATAATGCTACTCTTCTCATTGAGCTGTTATTCTTTTCTAAACTGATTATTCATACATGGGTTCACCTGTCATATGGCTGTGCATTGAGAATTCACTATGAAAATGTATCTATGACATGCTTTTATAGTCTAATATATATTTAATGGGAAATACTTTCTACATTAATTCAAAGTATATGTTTGAAGATTATGTTAATTAACTTTTCAATAAAATAAATAAGTTTCAGACCTGGAAACTGAAGCTCAGGTCAACTCCACAGATTGCCACTACTTCGAGTATACTGTCACACTTAGGAAGATGACACAGTCTGAGCATGATGTAAAATTCTTGTTTGGAGTCTTCCCTGACTTTTCCCTTTCTGTTTCCTCTTTTGGCTGATTTTAATGTATATTGTTTCCTTATAATCAATGTAACTGTTTTCAGTAATTTCTGTTTCTGGCAAATTAAAAAAAACATGAGCATTCTTAGGGGAAAAAAACAAACCTGCAGTTGATATTAGAATCCTTTTCTTTCATTTATGTCTACTCATTCTTTAACTTTTCCAAAAAGTTCTATTACCTGTCATAGTATTGCAGGAAAATATTGGTAACCTTATTTAACAAATTCTCAAAAATTTCACTAATTCATATTCATGATAATCCATCATATAATTTAAATTTACTCCTCATTGGTTGTAGCTTTTACCTTTGTCCCCAGTTTAAATATCAGAATTCTCAGGCAGACTTGGCAATTTGGAGGACTTGCCTCTAACCTGGCAGTTTGGCTAACCCTAGGTACCTTCCTAGACACATTCTAGGGTCATAAACACATATGCCTTCCAACTCTCCCCTGGATAATTATTATTATTTTTCATTTCAGGTAACTAATAAACTTTCTCTCTAAAGGGCAGGACAGACAGGAGCCCTATAAAAGACCAGTCTCCTAATTATGGTATTCCTGGCTCCTGCTTCAATCACTACATGTGCAGTTAAATATCTGTTCCTCCTCCTGAACACCCAAATAACACTGTACTGATCTGGCTGCTCCGTTATTCCGTGAGTAATAAACACCTTTCTGACTGAAGAGTCTTATTTTCTTTCTTACTATATGTATGTGAAACTGTGGCAGGCTAACTTGTTAACTTGCAAATAAGGAAGATTTGCCCTGGAGAAGGAAATGGCAACCTACTCCAGCATTTTTGCCTGAAGAATCCCATGCACAGAAGAGCCTGGCGGGCAACTATCCTTGGGGTCACAAAGAGTCGGACACGATTGAGTGACTGAGCACAAGGTAGATTTCCAGACACTGAACACCTTCAGATTTAAGCATTGTGTTAAATTCCCAAATATGAAATATATATAATATTCCTTTTTAAAAATAGGAATACTAACAAAAATGAAGCTTTAAAGAAAATAATCAGTTTGAAGAATTCTACACACACAATTTATAAAGACATTCATTATAATACCTTGCTTTGTTTTCAAGGATTCCAAATTTAGCCAAGGTTAATTTTCTAGTTTTATTTTCTACCTTTATTCAACATAAACAATAAACTCTAAGAATATATAAAAAGAAACTCAAAGTCTTTAAATAGACTTTAAAATGTCTATACTGCTTGATCTTTTATCAATCTATCTTACAGAAAATCCTGAACTTCTTTGTTCTCCAATTTAAATATCACCTATCCTTAAAAGTACAACTTAATAATGTACCGACTTGTCCTGTCAGAAATGTTTCGTAAAGCGTGTGAATCACTTGAGTCAAAGCCCACTGATATCAAATTCTTCACTACTTACTAAATATCCAGACCACTATTAATTCTTCTTTTGAAAATGATGATCAGAGTACACTTAGAAGTCTTTTAATAGGAGAGGAAAATCAAAGGCGTTACTCTAAATGGAGTGCTCAGCACAGTCCATGGTTAACAGCAATAATCATAAGAGCTAACTCTGACAAAGAGTGTGTGTCCCAGAATTATTCAGAGTAGTTTATAGGTATTGAATACTAGCTCATTTAATGTTAATTTTACAGAAGTCATCCTCATTTCAGTTTTCATAGCTGGATGCCACAGTTCCTTCTAAACTTATACAACACTCATTTTCTGAAATGTAGATGCTGCTATACTTGCATACCACTAAGTTTCATTTTATATAATTATTTCAATAAAGATATATGAGTTCCTTTAAGGGTATGGTGCTAATATCATACTTTTTACTCTGCTGGACTCCTTACAGTGATGCAAATGTAGCAGAGATCAATCTATATTGTTACATTTTACCTTATGGATTGCCCTTAAGCTAAACAAATGAATAACAGTCATCATCATACTAACAACCTAGCACCAGACTAACAGGTTTTGTTGTTGCTGTTCAAACCCAGTTGTGTCCAACCCTAGACTATTAGGCTTTGCTGTTGATGTTCAATCCCTCAGTTGTATTTGACTCTGAGATCCCATGGACTGTAGCATTCCAGGCTTTCCTATCCTTCACCATCTCCCGGAGTTTGCTCAGACTTAAATCCATTGAGTTGCTGATGCCATCCAACCATCTCATACTCTGTCACCCTTTCACCTCCTGCCTTCAATCTTTTGCAGAATCAGGGTCTTACCCAATGAGTCAGCTCTTTGCATTAGGCAACCAAATTACTGGAGCTTTAGCTTCAGCATCAGTCCATCCAATGAATATTCAGAGTTGATTTCCTTTAGGATTCACTGGTTTGATCTTGCTGTCCAAGAGAACCCAAGGATCTTCTCCAACACCACAGTTCGAAACCATCCATTCTTCAGAGCTCAGCCTTCTTTATTTTCCAGCACACACATCCTTACATGACTACTGGAAAAACCATAGCTTTCACTAGATGGATCTCTGTCAGCAATGTCTCTGCTTTTTAATACACTGTCTAGGTCTGTCATAGCTTTTCTTCCAAGGAGTAAGTGTCTTTTAATTTCATGGCTGATTTCACCATCCACAGTGATTTTGGAGCCCAAGAAAATAAAGTCTGTACTGTTTCCATTGTATCCCCATCTATTTGCCATGAAGTGATGGGACAGGATGCCATGATCTTAGGTTTTTGTGTGTTTTTTTTTTTTTTAATTTTTATTTTTACTTTATGTTACTTTACAATACTGTATTGGTTTTGCCATACATTGACATGAATCCACCACGGGTGTACATGCATTCCCAATCATGAATCCCCCTCCCACCTCCCTCCCCATAACATCTCTCTGGGTCATCACCGTGCACCAGCCCCAAGCATGCCGTATCCTGCGTCGGACGTAGGCTGGCGATTCAATTCTTACATGACAGTATGCATGTCTCAATGCCATTCTCCCAAATCATCCCACCCTCTCCCTCTCCCTCTGAGTCCAAAAGTCCGTTATACACATCTGTGTCTCTTTTGCTGTCTTGCATACAGGGTCGTCATTGCCATCTTTCTAAATTCCATATATATGTGTTAGTATACTGTATTGGTGTTTTTCTTTCTGGCTTACTTCACTCTGTATAATCGTCTCCAGTTTCATCCATCTCATCAGAACTGATTCAAATGTATTCTTTTTAACGGCTGAGTAATACTCCATTGTGTATATGTACCACAGCTTTCTTATCCATTCATCTGCTGATGGACATCTAGGTTGTTTCCATGTCCTGGCTATTATAAACAGTGCTGCGATGAACATTGGGGTACGTGTGTCTCTTTCAATTCTGGTTTCCTCGGTGTGTATGCCCAGCAGTGGGATTGCTGGGTCACAAGGGAGTTCTATTTGCAATTTTTTAAGGAATCTCCACACTGTTCTCCATAGTGGCTGTACTAATTTGCATTCCCACCAATAGTGTAGGAGGGTTCCCTTTTCTCGACACCCTCTCCAGCATTTATTTCTTGCAGATTTTTGGATCGCAGCTATTCTGACTGGTGTGAAGTGGTACCTCATTGTGGTTTTGATTTGCATTTCTCTAATAATGAGTGATGTTGAGCATCTTTTCATGTGTTTGTTAGCCATCCGTATGTCTTCTTTGGAGAAATGTCTATTTAGTTCTTTGGCCCATTTTTTGACTGGGTCGTTTATTTTTCTGGAATTGAGCTGCATATGTTGCTTGTATATTTTTGAGATTAGTTGTTTGTCAGTTGCTTCATTTGCTATTATTTTCTCCCATTCAGAAGGCTGTCTTTTCACCTTGCTTATAGTTTCCTTTGTTGTGTAGAAGATTTTAATTTTAATTAGATCCCATTTGTTTATTTTTGCTTTTATTTCCAGTATTCTGGGAGGTGGGTCATAGAGGATCCTGCTGTGATTTATGTCGGAGAGTGTTTTGCCTATATTCTCCTCTAGGAGTTTTATACTTTCTGGTCTTACATTTAGATCTTTAATCCATTTTGAGTTTATTTTTGTGTGTGGTGTTAGAAAGTGATCTAGTTTCATTCTTTTACAAGTGGTTGACCAGTTTTCCCAGCACCACTTGTTAAAGAGATTGTCTTTACTCCATTGTATATTCTTGCCTCCTTTGTCAAAGATAAGGTGTCCATAGGTGTGTGGATTTATCTCTGGGCTTTCTATTTTATTCCATTGATCTATATTTCTGTCTTTGTGCCAGTACCATACTGTCTTGATGACTGTGGCTTTGTAGTAGAGCCTGAAGTCAGGCAGGTTGATACCTCCAGTTCCATTCTTCTTTCTCAAGATTGCTTTGGCTATTCGAGGTTTTTTGTATTTCCATACAAATCTTGAAATTATTTTTTCTAGTTCTGTGAAAAATATGGCTGGTAGCTTGATAGGGATTGCATTGAATTTGTGAATTGCTTTGGGTAGTATTCTCATTTTCACTATATTGATTCTTCCGATCCATGAACATGGTATATTTCTCCATCTATTAGTGTCCTCTTTGATTTCTTTCATCAGTGTTTTATAGTTTTCTATATATAGGTCTTTAGTTTCTCTAGGTAGATATATTCCTAAGTATTTTATTCTTTTCATTGCAATGGTGAATGGAATTGTTTCCTTAATTTCTTTTTCTACTTTCTCATTATTAGTGTATAGGAATGCAAGGGATTTCCTTGTGTTGATTTTATATCCTGCAACTTTACTATATTCATTGATGAGCTCTAGTAATTTTCTGGTGGAGTCTTTAGGGCTCTCTATGTAGAGGATCATGTCATCTACAAACAGTGAAAGTTTTACTTCTTCTTTTCCAATTTGGATTCCTTTTATTTCTTTTTCTGCTCTGATTGCTGTGGCCAAAACTTCCAGAACTATGTTGAATAGTAGTGGTGAAAGTGGGCACCCGTGTCTTGTTCCTGACTTTAAGGGAAATGCTTTCAATTTTTCACCATTGAGAATAATGTTTGCTGTGGGTTTGTCATATATAGCTTTTATTACGTTGAGGTATGTTCCTTCTATTCCTGCTTTCTGGAGAGTTTTTATCATAAATGGATATTGAATTTTGTCAAAGGCCTTCTCTGCATCTATTGAGATAATCATATGGCTTTTATTTTTCAATTTGTTAATGTGGTGAATTACATTGATTGATTTGCAGATATTGAAGAATCCTTGCATCCCTGGGATAAAGCCCACTTGGTCATGGTGTATGATCTTTTTAATGTGTTGTTGGATTCTGATTGCTAGAATTTTGTTGAGGATTTTTGCATCTATGTTCATCAGTGATATTGGCCTGTAGTTTTCTTTTTTTGTAGTATCTTTGTCAGGTTTTGGTATTAGGGTGATGGTGGCCTCATAGAATGAGTTTGGTAGTTTACCTTCCTCTGCAATTTTCTGGAAGAGTTTGAGTAGGATAGGTGTTAGCTCTTCTCGAAATTTTTGGTAGAATTCAGCTGTGAAGCCGTCTGGACCTGGGCTTTTGTTTGCTGGAAGATTTCTGATTACAGTTTCAATTTCCATGCTTGTGATGGGTCTGTTAAGATTTTCTATTTCTTCCTGGTTCAGTTTTGGAAAATTGTACTTTTCTAAGAATTTGTTCATTTCTTCCATGTTGTCCATTTTATTGGCATATAACTGCTGATAGTAGTTTCTTATGATCCTTTGTATTTCTGTGTTGTCTGTTGTGATCTCTCCATTTTCATTTCTAATTTTATTGATTTGATTTTTCTCTCTTTGTTTCTTGATGAGTCTGGCTAATGGTTTGTCAATTTTATTTATGCTTTCAAAGAACCAGCTTTTGGCTTTGTTCATTTTTGCTATGGTCTCTTTTGTTTCTTTTGTATTTATTTCTGCCCTAATTTTTAAGATTTCTTTCCTTCTACTAACTCGGTGGTTCTCCAATTCTTCCTTTTCTAGTTGCTTTAGGTGTAGAGTTAGGTTATTTATTTGATTTTTTTCTTGTTTCTTGAGGTATGCCTGTAGCGCTATGAACTTTCCTCTAGCACTGCTTTTATAGTGTCCCACAGGTTTTGGGTTGTTGTGTTTTCATTTTCATTAGTTTCTATGCATATTTTGATTTCTTCTGTGATTTGTTGGTTATTCAGAAGTGTGTTGTTCAACCTCCATATGTTGGAATTTTTAATAGTTTTTCTTCTGTAACTGAGATCTAATCTTAATGCATTATGGTCAGAAAAGATGCTTGGAATGATTTCGATTTTTTTGAATTTATCAAGTTTAGATTTATGGCCCAGGATGTGATCTATCCTGGAGAATGTTCAATGAGCACTTGAGAAAAAGGTGAAATTCATTGTTTTGAGGTGAAATGTCCTATAGATATCAATTAGGTCTAACTGGTCTAATGTATCATTTAAAGTTTGCATTCCTTTGTTGATTTTCTGTTTAGTTGATCTGTCCATAGGTGTGAGTGGGGTATTAAAGTCTCCCACTATTATTGTGTTATTGTTGATTTCCCCTTTCATACTTGTTAGCATTTGTCTTACATATTGCAGTGCTCCTATATTGGGTGCATATATATTTATAATTGTTTTATCTTCTTCTTGGATTGATCCTTTGATCATTATGTGGTGGCCTTGTCTCTTTTCACAGCCTTTGTTTTAAAGTCTATTTTATCGGATATGAGTATTGCCACTCCTTCTTTCTTTTGGTCTCTATTTGCATGGTATATCTTTTTCCAGCCCTTCACTTTCAGTCTGTATGTGTCCCTTGTTTTGAGGTGGGTCTCTTGTAGGCAGCATATAGAGGGGTCTTGTTTTTGCATCCATTCGGCCAGTCTTTGCCTTTTGGTTGGGGCATTCAACCCATTTACGTTTAAGGTAATTATTGATAAGTATGATCCTGTTACCATTTGCTTTATTGTTTGGGGTTTGGGTTTATGCACCCTTTTTGTGTTTCCTGTCTAGAGAATATCCTTTAGCATTTGTTGGAGAGCTGGTTTGGTGGTGCTGAATTCTCTCAGATTTTGCTTGTCTGTAAAGCTTTTGATTTCTCCTTCGTATTTGAATGAGATCCTTGCTGGATACAGTAATCTGGGCTGTAGGTTATTTTCTTTCATCACTTTAAGTATGTCTTGCCATTCCTTCCTGGCCTGAAGAGTTTCTATTCAAAGATCAGCTGTTATCCTTACGGGAATCCCCTTGTGTGTTATTTGTTGTTTTTCCCTTGCTGCTTTTAATATTTGTTCTTTGTGTTTGATCTTTGTTAATTTGATTAATATGTGTCTTGGGGTGTTTCGCCTTGGGTTTATCCTATTTGGAACTCTCTGTGTTTCTTGGACTTGGGTGATTATTTCCTTCCCCATTTTAGGGAAGTTTTCAACTATTATCTCCTCAAGGATTTTCTCATGGTCTTTCTTTTTGTCTTCTTCTTCTGGGACTCCTATAATTCGAATGTTGGAGTGTTTCATATCATCTTGGAGGTCTCTGAGATTGTCCTCATTTCTTTTAATTCGTTTTTCATGTTTCCTCTCTGATTCATTTATTTCTACCATTCTATCATCTATTTCACTAATCCTATCTTCTGCCTCCGTTATTCTGCTATTTGTTGCCTCCAGAGTGTTTCTGATCTCATTTATTGCATTATTCATTATATATTGACTCTTTTTTATTTCTTCTAGGTCCTTGTTAAACCTCTCTTGCATCTTCTCAATCCTTGTCTCTAGGCTATTTATCTGTGATTCCATTTTGATTTCAAGATTTTGGATCATTTTCACTATCAATATTCGGAATTCTTTCTCAGGTAGATTCCCTACCTCTTCCTCTTTTGTTTGGTTTGGTGGGCAACTCTCCTGTTCCTTTACCTGCTGAGTATTCCTCTGTCTCTTCATCTTGGTTATTTTGCTGCGTTTGGGGTGGCCTTTTAATATTCTGGTAATTTGTGGAGTTCTCTTTATTATGGAGCTTCCTCACTGTGGGTGGGGTTGTATCAGTGGCTTGTCTAGGTTTCCTGGTTACTGAGGCTTGTGTTGGAGTTCTGGTGGGTGGAGCTGGGTTTCTTCTCTCTGGAGTGCAGTGGAGTGACCAGTAATGGGTTATGAGACGTCAAAGGTTTTTGGATAACTTTGAGCTGCCTGTATATTGAAGCTCAGGGGTGTGTTCCTGTGTTGCTGGAGAATTTGTGTGGTATGTCTTGTTCTGGAACTTGTTGGTCCTTGGGTGGAGCTTGGTTTCAGTGTAGGTATGGAGGCATTTGATGAGCTCCTATTGCTTAATGTTCCCTGAATTCAGGAGTTCTCTGATGTTTTCAGGCTTTGGACTTAAGCCTCCTGCTTCTGGTTTTCAGTTCTATTTTTACAGTAGCCTCTAGACTTCTCCATCTATACAGCACCGATGATAAAACATCTAGGTTAAAGATGAAAAGTTTCTCCACATTGAGGGACACTCAGAGAGGTTCACTGAGTTACAAGGAGAAGAGAAGAGGGAGGGGGTAGTTAGAGGTGACTGGAATGAGATGCGGTGAGATCAAAAGAGGAGAGAGCAAGCTAGCCAGTAGTCACTTCCTTATGTGCATTCCATAGTCTGGACCGCTCAGAGGTATTTACGGAGTTATATAGGGAAGAGGAGAGGGAGGAAGTAGACAGAGGTGGCTAGGAGGATAAGAGAGAGGAATGAGAAGGAGAGAGACAAATCCTGCCAGTAACCAGTTCCTTAGGTGTTCTCCACCATCTGGAACACACAGAGATTCACAGAGTTGGACAGAGAAGAGATGGGGGAGAAAAGAGACAGAGGCCACCTGGTGGAGAAAAAGGAGAGTCCAAAGGAGGAGAGAGTGGTCAAGCCAGTAATCTCACTCTCAGGTAAAGTTGGGTAGTGAAGTTTGGGTTTTTAACTGTACAAAATTGACAACAAAAACCAAAGTGCAAAGATTAAAAATCTAGAGTAGAGGTTGGATTTTCAAGAATACAATATTAAAGAAAAGAAGCAGAAGGAAAAAGGAAAAAAGAAAAGAAAAGAAAAAAAAAAAAAGCCACAAGAAATATTAAAAAAAAAAAAAAAAACCACCCAAAGACTATATATGGTGTTTGCCTTAAAAAAAAAAAAAAAAAGTCTTTTTTTTTGAATAGTAATAATAGGTTATAGAAATAAAAATTAGAGGAGAAATAGAAGACTTAACTATTAAAAAAAAGTTAGAAAAAAAAGTTAGAAAAAAAAAAAAGGAATGATTTTAAAAATAGTAAAAATATATCTGGCCCTTCTCTGATGTTGTGGGCAGTGTGGGGTCACTTCCAAGGCGGTTCCCTCTGTTTAACTTCTTTATGCTGGTTTTTTATGCTCACTAGTTCAGTCGCATTGTGGGGAGGGGGGATGCTGCAAACAAACAGCGCTGTCGTGTGCACACAGTGTCTCAGCCCCGCTGGACCTGTCCCTTCTCGCAGCGTACAAACCGCTCCGGCTCTACGATGCTCAGCCGGGAACCATCTGAGGCCGGCCCTAGGCTGCGTGCACTCCCCCGGTCTAAGCCGCTCAGGTTCGGCACTCAGGTAGCCCTCAGAGGCACAGATTCGGTTGGGACTGCGTTTTGTGCCCTTCCCGGTCCGAGTAGCTCAGGAGTTTGGCGACCACGATCGCTGCGACTTGTCGCCTTTTCTGCCTCTGCTGCTCAGTTTTCTGGGTGGACCGCTGGCGCCCCTTGTGAGGCAGATGGTGACTGTCCAGCACCCCCAGAAGTCTTAGCAAAGAAGCCTGTTTGCAGTTTGGTAAGTAAAGTCTCTCCGGGTCTGCAATTGCCCCTTTCCAGCCCTTACGGCTCTGGCTGTCTGTCCCTGGCGGGGGATGGTCTGCAGCCGGCTTTTTCCATTCCGTCCTTTGTTCTGTGCTCGGTCCTGGCAGTGTCTTATGTTCGAGCTTTTCGCGTGGTAGCTATCCCACAGTCTGCTTTGCTAGCCCAAGTTAGATCGTTCTGGTTGCGCGTGGGGTGTTCCTGCCGGATTCTTACAAAGCACTGCAGCCCGCGCCTCCTGCACTTCCCTGCCCTGCCCCCTCTTCCTAGTGGCGGATGCAGGCGTCTGTGCTGCTTTTCCGCTTGGGGAGTTACTGTTGGGCTTGTAATCTCTTGGTTTTACTTATTTATTTATTTTTCCCTTCCTATTATGTTGCCTTCTGTGTTTCCAAGTCTCACCACAGACTCCGCAGGGAGTGTTTCCTGGTGTTTGGAAACCTCTCTTCTTAAAATTCCCTTCCCGGGACGGGCTTCCCTTCCCAGGACGGAGCTCCCTCCCCACCTCCTTTGTCTCCTTTTTCGTCTTTTATATTTTTTCCTACCTGTTTTTGAAGACAATGGTCTGCTTTTCTGGTTGCCTGATGTCCTCTGCCAGCCTACAGAAGTTGTTTTGTGGAGTTTGCTCAGCATTGAAATGTTCTTTTGAGGAATTTGTGAGGGAGAAAGTGGTCTTCCCGTCCTATTCCTCCGCCATCTTGATCTTAGGTTTTTGAATACTGACTTTTTGCCAGCTTTTTCACTCTCCTCTATCACCTTCATCAAGAGACTCTTTAGTTTCTCTCCACTTTTTGCCATACGATTGATGTCATCTGCATATCTGAAGTTATTGACATTTCTCCTGTCAATCTTGATTCCAGCTTGTACCTCATCCAGCCAAACATTTCACATGGTGTACTCTGCATATAAGTTAAATAAGCAGGGTGACAATATACAGCCTTGATGTACTCCTTTCCTAATTCTGAATCAATCCATAGTTCCATGTGCGATTCTAACTGTTGTTTCTTGACTTATACAGGTTTCTCAGGAGGCAGGTAAAGTGGTCTAGTATTCCCATCTCTTGAAGAATTTTCCACAGTTTGTTGTGATCTACACATTCAAAGGCTTTAGTGTAGTCAATGAAGCAGGAAAGTGAAAGTCGCTTAGTCACGTCCAACCCTTTGACCCCATGGAAAATACAGTCCATGGAATATTCCAGTCCAGAATACTGGAGTAGGTAGTCTTTCCCTTCTCCAGGGGATCTCTCAACCCAGGGATTGAACCCATCTCCAACCTTGCAAGAGGATTCTTTACTGGCTGAACCACAAGGGAAGTCCAAGAATACTGGAGTGAGTAGCCTATCCCTTCAATAGAGGATCTTCCCAACCCAGGAATCGAACCAGGGTCTCCTGAATTGCAGGTGGATTCTTAACCAACTGAGATATCAGGGAAGCCCCAATGAAGCAGAATTAGATGTTTTTCTAGAGTTCTGTAGTTTTTTCTATGATCCAACGAATGTTGGCAATTTGATCCCTGGTTCCTCTGCCTTTTCTAAATCCAGCTTGTACATCTGGAAGTTCTTGGTTCACATACTGTTAAAGCCTAGTTTGAAGGATTTTGAGCATTACTTCGCTAGCATGTGAAATGGGTGCAATTGTGTGGTAGTTTGAACATTCTTTGCCATTGCCTTTCTTTGGGATTGGAAGGAAAACTGACCTTTTCCAGTCCTGTGGGCACTGCTGAACTTTCCAAATTTGTTGGCCTACTGAGTGCAACACTTTAATAGCATCATCTTTTAGGATTTGATACAGCTCAACTGGAATTCCATCACCTCCATTAGCTTTGTTTGTTAAGTGTTGCTTCCTAAGGCCCATTTGACTTCACATTCCAGGATGTCTGGCTCTAGATGAGTCATCACACCATCATGGTTATCCAGGTCATTAAGATCTTTTTTGTATAGTTCTTTTGTGTATTCTTGTCACCTCTTCTTAATATCTTCTGCTTTATTAAGTCCATACTGTTTCTGTCCTTTTTTGTGCCCATCTTTGTGTGAAATGTTCTCTTGGTATCTCTGATCTTCTTGAAGAGATCTCTAGTCTCTCCCATTCTATTGTTCTCTTCTATTTCTTTGTATTTTTCACTTTAAAAGGCTTTATTGTCTCTCCTTGCTGATCTCTGGAACTCTTCACTCAGGTGGTTATAACTTTCCTTTACTCCTTTGCCTCTGGCTTCTCTTTTCTTAGCTATTTATTATGCCTCCTCAGACAGCCATTTTGCATTTTTGCATTTCTTTTTCTTGGGAATGGTTTTGATCACCACCTCCTGTAATTAGCCCTAGACAGACAGGCTAATTATGGCTAATGAGACAGTTTAGTTATCTCACAAAGAATGCTCTATAGAAAAATTTTAGTAGAGTTTCCCTGGTGGCCCAGTAATTAATACTCCACACTCTCAAGGTGGGGGGCATGAGCTCCACCCCTTATCAAGGAAGTTTTTCACGCCAAGGAGGGCAGCATGGACCAAAAAAAAAAAAAAAGAGAGAGAGAGAGAGAGAGACATTTTAGTGCTTGCCACTCTTTTAGGTTCTTGTATTGGAATCTTCTCTGCCCTTTGAAATGATATCTATGATTTCTCTTCTATCTCTTCTATGTGATGTTAATTTTGGTTCTAGTTGACTTGTGTAGGAATAGACATCTTTCTAGGAAATACAGACTATACCATGCAAATGTGCTGTGGGGTAGGTTGGCACACACACACACAAAAATTAATAGACCCCTTCCTCTTTTACTAGCCATATCTAATTATTCACAAAATACAGTTAATTTAGTATTTTTCTTTTCCCCTTCTGCAGTCCAAATCTAAGATACTTTTATTTATGAAGTAAGCAATTGCCAAATTCAGCACACAGGGCTCTAGCTTTAGCAACACCTTACATAAGGCATGTTGACTATTATAAGTAATTTGTATTTATTCTAAATTCCATAGTTTATTCTTAAGAATATGTGTTTGTGTGTTATGTGGAGGTGATACCTGCTCCAAATTTAATTTAAAATCACCCCTTACTTTCATAAGGCAATTGACACCTTCTCAATTAGATTAAAAAAAAAAAGCAAAAAAACTGTAAACATGATTCTAAACCTGGCCTCCAAAAAGCCTTCTACCCATTCTAGTTAATGACTCCACATATAAACCCACTTATTTAATATCTTACTAGTCTCCCAGTCAATGGCACCCCACTCTAGTACTCTTGCCTGGAATATCCCATGGATGGAGGAGCCTGGTAGGCTGCAGTACATGGGGTCGCTAAGAGTCAGACACGACTGAGCGACTTCACTTTGACTTTTCACTTTCCTGCATTGCAGAAGGAAATGGCAATCCACTCCAGTATTCTTGCCTACAGAATCCCAGGGATGGGGGAGCCCAGTGGGCTGCTGTCTATGGGGTTGCACAGAGTCAGACACGACTGAAGTGACTTAGCAGCAGCAGTCTCCAGTCAGAAGGCTATTTTATTTTTATTCATTTTTTCCATGAATTGTTCAGTGAGTATTTTCTCTTTCCCAAGTCCTCTAATGGAAACACGAAATCCCTCAGTGAACAAGATGCAAATGATCTTAACCCCCGTGAAATTTAAAGTCTATGAAATATGATATATACTAATTACATATGCATATATATACATTATTGTTTCAAAATATAATAGAGCTTGAAATTTTGATAAATGTCGAGAAGTGACAAATGAACATTTCACTAACTTGATTAAATTCTGCAATTATGTTTCCAGTGCTCTCAGATCATATAGTCCCAAATCCTGTTGCTTTCTACTTTGCAGGCCTTATATTTTACTAGTACTTCTTTTACATTATATGTTTTAATCATATGAAATTTTTTCTCTTGATGAATAGGCTATGACTGCATTTCTACTTCACAACCTCCGAATATGCACACCAAAAAAACACAAACATAAAACACAAACATATATACAGAAACTTTGTAGCTGAAGTCTATTAACCCTTCAGGCCTCTACTTAAATGCTACCTTTTGTAGTCTTTTCTTGGATCTCCAGAGTAGGTTAAACACTCCATTTTAAACTCATTTTCAACTTTGCTCTTCTTCATAGCACTGACAAGAACAGTAAACAATAGAACATTTATGTAACTGTGTTTTAAAGAATACTTGTAACTATACTGCATGCTTGGTGGATAAACTGCAATTACAGCTTCTAGGATGGTCTCTGGCAATGGCTAGTTTTAAATGAACAAAATAATATATAATAACATTGCCTAGAGGAATGCTGATGAATCAGCGTGCCCAAAAAAGTTCTCTCTACCAGAAATTCGCTAATGATATATGGACATGGTCAGGTAGTTAGTATCAGAAATAGAACTCAAAAGGAGATTTTGAAATAGGCAGAACACACGAAGCAATAAATAACAAAAGTATTAAAGAGTAGAGGAAGAATTTGAGTAAGCATATCACTTCATGGGAAATAGATGGGGAAACAGTGGAAACAGTGTCAGACTTTATTTTTTGGGCTCCATAATCACTGCAGATGGTGACTGCAGCCATGAAATGAAAGGATGCTTACTCCTTGGAAGGAAAGTTATGACCAACCTAGACAGCATATTCAAAAGCAGAGACATTACTTTGCCAACAAAGGTCCGTCTAGTCAAGGCTATGGTTTTTCCAGTGGTCATGTATGGATGTGAGAGTCGGACTGTGAAGAAAGCTGAGCACCGAAGAATTAATGTTTTTGAAATGTGGTGTTAGAGAAGACTCTTGAGAGTCCCTTGGACTGCAAGGAAATCCAACCAGTCCATTCTGGGTGTTCTTTGGAAGGAATGATGCTAAAGCTGAAACTCCACCTCATGAGAAGAGGCGACTCATTGGAAACAACTGATGCTGGGAAGGATTGGGGGCAGGAGGAGAAGGGGACGACAGAGGATGAGATGGCTGAATGGCATCACCAACTCGATGGACGTGAGTTTGAGTGAACTCCAGGAGTTGGTGATGGACAGGGAGGCCTGGCGTGCTGCAATTCATGGGGTCGCAAAGAGCTGGACGCAACTGAGAGACTGAAATGAACTGAACCGAAAGAGTTTGAGTAAGCCTAAATAAAAAATATATGCAGAGGAGAAATGATTTGTTTCTTGATGCTAATTTTGTGATGTTTCATAGAGATGCATGCTTATACAGTGTGAATTTTTCTACAGCTGTATATTTAATGAAAATGTATTAATGGATGAGTTAAAAAAAATAGCTGACTTTTTGACAGGATTAATACAGACAGTCATATTTAGAGACTTTTGTTTTGCTGTAAAGGAGCAAGAACAATCAACCACTGATAAGGAAGAAGGGTAGTTTGTTTGCTACTGCTTGCTAGATCCTAAAACATCTCCTGATCCTAACCTATGCCTTATTCTGAGAATCTAACCTCATGGCTCATCCTGGACTTCCAAGAGATTCTTGCTTTAATCATGTTCATGCATCATATTCTGATCTCCCATTTGTATAAATCAATTTGTTCTGGAAGACATACACATGAAAATAAATAATAACCTTATAACAAATTACCCTTTTGTTATAATTTGGGGATGTGAATGGCTTCTTGTTATCAGCAAGCTCTTCTATCACACAGTGATAAAACTATCACCATACATATTTACTAACTATACAAAAATCATGAGTAATATAGGTGAACAGCTGACCATATCAAATCTCTTATTTCTAATGCAAAATGTTATTTGCAGAAAATAAATTTATCATTTTGTTTAAAAGAGGTTATAGGTAGAGAAGTTTTTCAAAGTTCCCTTTAGTTGACTTATATTACACTTTTATTTAGAATTTTGAACTTGGTACTGAATATCCTTTTTGCATTTTGATGAGAATTTGGTGAAATTTAATGGGAAAGAAAAATACAGTTCTTAAGTAATGTTAATTTTAGGCAAATGTAAGTGTTGGTAATAGTTTTAAAATTCATTTTCTTAGAATGATAGTAAACATCTTTAGCACTTGCTAGTTGAAAAATAAGGAGAAGCTCTGTTTCAAATTTTCCTTAGTCATGGACTAAGTCATGAACAATTTGCTTTACACAATATGACATCTTTTAATTCATGATTTTATACACTTTAAGCATAGTAAATCTTTGAATTTTAAAAATACATATTTCCTAAATGTCTTTGTGTCAATTTAATTGATATGAAAATACAAATTCTATAGGAATAATAAGCTAAAGATGCAACTTAAACTGGACATGATAAGTAGTCTCTGTCTTAAAGTTCAGTATTAATAAAATGATACAACCCATAGTTATGGAACTTTAAAAATATATTTTATTGTATTGGAGAGCAATTATTTGAGGTTCTTTCCTCGGATCACTTCCTGATGAGGGAAAAAAAGAAAAAGTTGATTTTCAATCATGTCAGGAAGATTTATGCTACAGATATCTAGATCAAAATATTTCTCTTTTCTCATTAGCTTTTCAAAGGTGCTTTACATTCCATATATGCTTGGCTTAATATCTTTTGCTATAGATTTACTTGTCATGAAAGTTCTAAAGATTGATGATCATGCAAAAATATAAATAATTTAACTGTTTTCTTCTTTTGTTTCATTTGGTTTTAACAATGTTTTTCAAAGACGGGAATAAAAAAGGTATTGTAAGCAAGTTAGGGCTCAAACAGAATGACAGTCTTGAAGAATAAAACATAGGGGACCAAGTTTTCTTCATAAATAATACATAGGCAGGGGTTTATTGCACACTTTGTGGGATTTGCATGAACTTGCTCTATCTCTGAGAGAAAGCAATTTCCTCAGTACAGTAAAAATAGTAAGTTTAGACTAAAGGACAAAAAGAGACATCCCAGAATAATTCCCTCACTTTCAGAAAGGACCTTATCCTATGGGAATTTCCAACAGTAAGTTATAATCTTTCTCCAATTCACAATCTCCTTTTGGTAAAGTTAAAACATTCAAGAGGCAAAGCAATCAAAGAATAAGTTTTTGTTGAAACAAAACAGAATTCCAAAGGTTATTACATTAATTACAGTGTCTATCATCTAGACAAACATCTGAGTTTACAGAGGCTAGAGCTAGGCCAAAGACTGAAAGACCCTAGAAGTAGGATCTGGCTGCATTATCATTCTGGACGTAGACACAGATAACTAGTTTCATTTATAAGGAAGCAGTGAGTCATTACATGATTTGATAGTAAAAAATATGTTACCTGAGGATGGTATTATAAACAGAGCTCCCATTACCAGATAGAAGCAACAGAAAGTGACTCCATTTTTCCCTCTAAAATTAAAACAAATAGTTGAATAAAACTATGTAGATGGATATGAAGATGTGCTCTCCATATCCCCTTTCCATTAATGACAGCTCTCTAGCTGTGAGGAGTAAGGTCATGTCCTTCCCTCGGAAGCCCACAACTCGACTCACAATTGAGCAAGGGGAGAGTACTAGGGTTTGACAATTGCAGAGTGACAACATAGAATGCTTTTATGGACAATAGTGGCTACAGAGCTTCCCACTGATTTGGTCAAGGCTTTGTGTAGCAAGTATTCCTGCCCAAATTATTTCATGCCCAATCCTGCCTCCCCCTCCTCTATTCACAGGTGTTAATTCTAATAAAAATCTTACAATCCAAGTACATCTCAGTGTCAGATTCTGAAAAATGAAAGAAATTTCCTAGACTGATTGCCAAAAAATAAAACAAAGTCATATTCTGGTGTTCAATACTGTCAAAATAGGGAGTTCCCCTTTACAAATATGTGTAAGTACTAACTACTATAATGTTATAAAATACTAAAGCATAAAAATCATGTCTATATATTAGCAATAAAAATCCAAAAATTAAAGTTAAAACAATAATTCCGTGTATGATAATATCAAAAAGAATAACATCCTTTTTGGAATAAGCTTACCAACAGAAGTACAAATGCTATATATTAAATATTACACAACATGCTGAAAACAATTAAAGAAGATCTAAGTAAATGCAGGCTACCCAGGTGGCTCACTGGTAAACGATCTACCTGCCAATACAGGAGACACAGTTTCAATTCCTGGGTTGGGAAAATCCCAAGGAGAAGGAAATGGCAACCCACTCCAGTATTCTTGCCTGGGAAATCCCATGGACCGAGGAGCATGGTGGGTTATATGGTCCATGGGATAGCAAAAGACTTGGACATGACTTAGTAACTGAAAAACAATGAACAACAAGGTAAATCCAATGGTATTTCTTCTTGGTTTCAAGATTCAATATTAACAATACAGATGTTCTCCACAAATTGCTCTTTAGAGTCAAGGCAATATCTCTAAAAATAGTAGTACCAGAAGACTTTTAGGGAGAAAGTAACAAGTTCTTGCTAAAATTTAGATATAAATGTAAAGGCCCCAGAATATCCAAAATAATCCTGAAAAGGAGAATAAACTTAGAAAACTTATGCTTACTGATTTCAAAATTTAACATAATGTCGGAATCAAAGTGTGTTACTGCCGTAAGAATACAGATATAAATCAGTGGAACTTAACAGAGAATGTAGAAATAAACCTTTACATTTATAGACAATTTCAGTTTTGACACAGATGTCAGGGCAAGTAAATGAGGAAATAATATTCTTGGAAAACTGGATATCCACATACAAAAGATGAATCAATATCTTTAATATATACCATACAAAGAAATTATCCTCACCATTATAGGTCAATAAATAAATAAATGAAACAAAACAACTGTATTAGGTCCATACAATGGAATATTACTTAACAACAAAAAGAAAAAAATTACTAATACATAGTGAGATACATCTGAACCTCAAAAAACATGTTATGTTTTAAAAAAAAAAACACCTAGATTCCATATGTATGAACTATTTAGAAAAGGCAAATGCATGGAGACTGAAAATAGTATCTGAGTATGTGAGTAGGGAC
Source organism: Budorcas taxicolor (assembly GCF_023091745.1). Lineage (NCBI taxonomy): Eukaryota > Metazoa > Chordata > Mammalia > Artiodactyla > Bovidae > Budorcas > Budorcas taxicolor. Next base: position 66,749,942 of record NC_068923.1, on the reverse strand, counting down.
ATGAAAGATTACAAATTAGCAGGAAGAAGCTCTTGGAATTATCCGCGCTGTTGTTTAGTCACTAAGCCATTTCTTACTGTTGTAACCCCATGGATGGTAGCCTGTCAGGCTTCTCTGTCCATGAGATTTTCCAGGCAAGAAAACTGAAGTGGGTTGCCATTCCTTTCTCAAGGGGATCTTCCAAGGAACAAACCCACATCTCCTGCCTTGGCAGGTGGATTCTTTACTACTGAAACACTAGGGATTGATACAAATCTAAAATTGGACTATAGTGAAGGTTGTAAAATTGTGTCAGTTTACAAAAATCACTGAGGTTTATACGTGAAACAATTAGATTTTGTGGTTATAAATTATATCTCAATAAAGCTGCATGAACTGTTTTATATAATATAATCTCAATTGTGATATATATACACATATATAAGCATAGATATACACACGTAAAAACGGTTTATGAAACAACATGGTTCCGGTTAGTATTTTAATTACAAAGTTGGAAAGACAACATTTAGTAAGCTCTTTCCTTATAAGCTGTTAATATGACTCAAAAAATGAAAAATATGAAAATTGATATAAAATCAAAATTTCATTTAGCCTAATCTAATTCATTTTACATCTCACGCATATTTTCTGGCCCCTCCAGACATCCTTTCAATGGACGGCTTTTCCACATAAAAGCCTTGATGTTTAGTAGTCTGAGTAGATGCTGAAAGAGTTTAGGATAAAGGAGGGAAAGAAAATCATATTCACATTCATGAGAGGGACAGTTACTCCCATTTCATGGCTGATATATAACTGACTCTTTATGGTAGGAGAGAAAGGCTGCGGATGAAGAGTTATAAAAGTGTCACCCTCTCTACTTTGAATAAAGCAAGATTATTTTGCTTTACAAGATTATACAGTGGATGTCTTATATAATATGTTAATATTTTTAGTTCTCAAAGATATTGTAAGTTTCATGTCTAACCACAACTCTTTACCATCTTTTTATATGTTTTTGCAGAAAGTCCTAGAATTGGAATAAAGTGATACTTAAAAATTTTAACTGAGTTAGCCCAATAAAATTCTGTCTGTATTTTTACTTTTTCATTAACTCATCGAGGCCTCAAGGAGTATACTTCCTGGAAGACATCCACAATAATATAAGTTAGTAGGGAATAAAAGAAATCAATCAATTATAATCTTGACCAGTAACCTGGCTGCTCCTCCTGTATTCTGTATTTCAGTTAGCAATAGCCTGTAAATTAGAAAGCTCTGGTCTGTACTTCATAATTCTGTTCTATGGATTCAACCTTTTTATGAATTATTTTATTCCTTAATTTTTACTCCCAACATATTTCTCAACATTGTCACATGAGAGAGTTACCATATGGTTTTCTGTTTAACTTTTCCAACTATCTTACATGTCTTGCATTCAAGACCTGCCCTCATCTCTTTTAACAAGCCTATCACCAACTGCTAAGCCCTTTCACCTCCTACCACTAAATTTTTTTTAGGTCACTGTGTCAAATGACTTGTGCACTCCACCTTTCTCTGCCCTCATCCCCCAGTTCTTGCCCTTTGTTCTTCAACTTCCACACTTCTCATTTACAACATTCACTGTCTTTACGCTATGTGTCTGTGCCTGTGGAATGGTTTACTGATTTATCTAAAAAATTCCAAATTTCACCCAAGACCCAATATAAATGATAACTCACTTGAAATAAAACTTTCCAGATTAATTAAGGGAAACTAATTATTCCGCCTTATTATTCCCAAATACTCGTATTCTCTTAAATTCCTTAGTATTTCCAAATACTCTTATATTATCCCAAAACTATTACCATTTCACAGTTAAACTGTGAATCTTTCTAAGTGTTTTCTAAGTCCATTACAAGCAAGGCCTATTCTGTATTTTTTATCACTAGTGCTCAGTACAAAGTCTTTCTTATGTTAATAAATGAATATTCATTAAAATAGGTGAATGTGAATTATTTCTATAACCAGCAATTTAAAAATTGATATCCTATATGATAAAGGATGTTTAGTTCATTAAGACAAGGAAGGGAAAAGCCCATGAAAACAGAACAAAGGAAGGTCAGAGGACCACAGTGAGAACCTCAGGTAAAACAAACAGCCCTCCTGGTTAGCCCAATTACATAGAGCAGGCTTATAGGGAGGAGAAAAATGTATTTTCCTTTGCATGGCAAATGAAACTGAGCTGTAACACGGAGCTGTAAAGCTGGTCCCTCCATCGCTTCAAATTTTTGCTGCGTTGAGACAAAACCGGGGAAATTACACACTCCCCCAACACCTATGGTGTTGTTTCTAGGATTTAATGTAACTGAAACAACCTTGGCTCAGCCCCTACGAGGCAGAAGCCAAGCACAGTAGAAGCCAACTCAGCAAAAGCTCCCCTCCCTCAGTGGAAGCTGAATCAGAAGAAACCCAGCTCAGTGGAAGTGACAAGAAGCCCAGTGTGTTAGAAACCTGGACAGCAAAATCAAACTCAGCAGAAAGCTTACATAGCTCAGTCCCAGATTCCAGAAGACCTCCAGCTGGGGTAGGAAGTCCTCTGCCCTATGGCTGGAAGGACATATGGCTAACAAAATCTTTAATTCCTTTACAATCTCTCATTTCTTGTTTCCTCGAACAGGTGAGCAGCAGTGGGTGCAGTTGAGGGACTCTGGAGAGGCTACTCCCCAGTGTGTCTTGAAAGCTCCACTATCCTCTGCCCTCTAGTAGCTGTTGCCCAAGCAAGTGGGGGTTCTTCTGTCCTTAATCTTTGTGCCAAGTATCAGGCCAATGAAAACTGTGAGCACAGGTCAGGTATTTAGCAGATTTTCTGGCAAGTTATGAAAGGGATTCCTCAGCACATTTCTCCCACTTGCTTTTTCATCCTGTCCTTCAGTTCCCCTCTCCGGGGACTCCAGCCGAGACAAAATCCATGGTGCCTGGTTTTAGGACCTAATGAAGCTCAAGCTCACTGTAAACAAATCAGTGAGAGACTCAGCAATAGGTAGGAGGTAGCTTTGTTCAGATTCAGAGAGAAGCACACTCCGAGAGTGTGGGCCATCACAGAGGGTGAGTGCAGTGGCCATGGAATGTGGTGTGGTTAGTTTTTGCGGCCTGGGTAATGTCATAGGCTAATGAGTGGGAGGATCATTCCAACAATTGGGGAACCACCCACTCCTCAGTCTTCTGACAGTGCCTTGGAACTGTCCTGGCTCCTTTGGGTGTGTCAGTTAACTTGCAGATTGAGGATCAAGGATTAGTTGAATTTAACTTGTCATCTTGGACTCATTTGATTTTAATTGGTTTATGTTATGCCCTCAGGCTATGTCATTCTTTCAAAAGTTGTGCCCTGCCCCCTTCCCTCCCATTTCATGCTCTTCTCCGTCCTGGCCCACAATGTTGCCTTTACAATCTTCAGGAGGGACAGCCAGAAAACAGCTGGCCCTTGGGAGAGAAATGCTATATAATTCCAATCTCTCTAGATATTCAGGCCTTCATCTTTCATGTTTCCTACAACATATACAACAACAGCATCTCTCAGTGAACTCACTAGGGAGGGTGACAGGCACACAATGCCTACTATAAGTTCATCTGTTGGTGGCATCCCTTCAAGGGCAGTTGGCCTTCCAGGGATAATGTCTGCCAATTTGGGAGTCAGCCCTGCAGGCCGTTTGGGCCCAAGCTCTTACTACCCTTCTCCTAAAGTTACAAACATATCCCCTGGATCAAATCTCCATTCCACTTCCATGGAACATCTGGTTTGCTGTCTCTTATCAATTTGTTCTTAAGACACTTACAAACTCCTACAACAAGGACTTTGACCCCTTGTAGCAACATCCTCCACCTCACCTACTATTAAAATACTCTTATTTCCCCTAATAGGTTTTCCCTGGTGGCTCAGAGGTTAAAGCATCTGACTGCAATGCAGGAGACCTGGGTTCGATCCCTGGGTTGGAAAGATCCCCTGGAGAAGGAAATGGCAACCCACTCCAGTATTCTTGCCCGGGGAATCTCATGGATGGAGGAGCCTGGTGGGATACAGTCCATGGGGTCCCAAACAGCCAGACACGACTGAGCGACTTCACTTCACTTTCAATGCCCCTAACAGGACCAGGTAACCCATTCCTTTGTCATTACTTCTCCTGTTACCTAAAGTGGGTCTATGACAATGAAATATTTACCACTGGAAACACCCTAAACTGCTCTTATGGAGGACTAGGGGAAGAAATAAGCCACTTACATTCCCTCAGAGCAATAAGAGGATAAGGCTTATGGCTATTACCCAGGATCTCAGTCTCAAGGCACAGGCTTGGATTTCTTTACATCATGGTATCTATCCCAATCAGCAGTGGACAAACCAGCAGAGTTAAGATTATAACCCCTTAATCCTACATAGCACTTGTCATGCTGAAGACCTTGGCGATGCCCAACTCCAGTCCGGGGGACCCAGGAGGTCGACCTGCCTAGGGATCTGGTCCTCGGGAGGTTGTCATGCCTCAGCCTGCCTGAGGATCTGCACCCTGACCCGGGAACACCAGGCTCTCAGGTTGCAACAGTACTGGGTAGGATAAGCTTCAGAAAGATTCACCTCTAAGGAAGTCCACCATGGAAACAGAAGGAAGTCTATGACTTGCGGGACTGTGCCTGGTCTCAGCAATAACTCAGGAGCCAAATGAGAACCCTATTGCCTTTCTGGAAAGGCTAAAAGAGGCCCTCCAAAAGTTTACCAATCTGGACTTAGACACTTACGAGCAACAGGAGATTTTAAAGGACAAATTCCTGTCTCAATGTGCATTAGTCATCAAGATAAAGTCACAACACCTCCAGAAGTAGGACCCTGCTGACTCTTTAGATGAGATGGTCCAGATAGCCACCAATACCTTTTATAGATGAGAACAGGAAAGGGAGGCCCAGAAAAGGGGGAAAAGGAAAGAGATAAGGCATGCCCAGATGCTGGCCATCCCCAGGGAAGCCCTATGGTAAACCCCGAGTCCTTAAAGGACAAGGCAAGAGACAAATGCCTAAGATAGGTGGGACATTGGGCCGAAGAGTGACCAAACCGTGTCAAGTCTCCTAAACCAGCTTGCTACAAATGTCATCAACTGGGACATTGGGCAGCACTCTGCCTTCAGGACTCAAGAGCTTCAAGGTCAAGCACCAAGCCTTCCATCATGATGATTCAACATGACTGAAGCGGCCCACTCTAGCCAGTCCATGTGTCACAGATAACCATCATGGGGGTAGAGCGAAGGGTGCACCTGGCTGTGGCAGGTAGGTCTGAGAATTCTTGGTTGACACATAGGCTACCTACTCTGTCCTGACCTCCTACTCTGGAGCCTTCTCCTGCCAAACCTGTACCATTTTGGGTGCTACAGGAAAAACAATTACAAACAGATTTACCTGAACACTTCTTTATTGCTGGGATGGAAAAATATTTTCCCACCAGTTTCTGGTGGTCTCTGAGTGTCCTACTCCCTTACTGGGAAGAGATCTTTCCCTGCCTTTGAAATGTTGCAACTATTGCTGTCCTGATAGAAGATGCTTTAAAACTCTGTCTTGAGGCAAACTAACTACTTTTACCAGCTACCAAGGGAAACAACTCCTGAATGAGAGAGGCCATTTATGGATGTCTGATCAAAGAATCCTCAGATATCAAGTAGTGCTGATGGAAAATCCAAGCCTGACTATCCCCTTGTTAGGTTCTTAACCCAGTTACCCTCCTGCCTACCCTGAGGGCTATCTCCCCTTTCACTCTTGCCCATAAACTTTGGACCATTAGGCAAAATCCCGAGAAGGATTGTCAGAAGGTCCTCTGACCAATTCTGTGGAAATCTGGTACACTGATGGAGCAGCTTTGTTTAGATGCGAACAAGAAGAGTTGGATATGCAATAGTCTCCAATTTTGAGACCACAGAGGCTAAACTTTTGCCACCAGGTACCTCAGCCCAATTAGCTGAGCTCATAACCCTGATTCAAGTCTTAGAGCTGGGAAAAGGAAAAAGAGTAGGCATTTACACTGAATCCAAGTGTGCCTTTCTGGTGCTACATGCACAAACTGATATTTGAAAAGAAGAGGCCACTTGACACCCCAAGGGTCCCCAGTCAAATATGATGATCGTATCCTTAGGCTCTTGCAGGCAGTACATCTGCCTGCCAAGGTTTCACTATCCCGTTGTAAAGGGCACCAAAAAGGGAGCAGGGAAGTGGCACGAGGGAACCCAAGCAGCTGATCAGGCAGCTAAGAGAGCAACATAAAGCACTATGATCTAATAGGGGTTGCCACCTTAGTACCACAGACTAATTTATCAGAAGTGAAGTGAAGTGAAGTGAAGTCGCTCAGTCGTGTCCGACTCTTTGCGACCCGGTGGACTATAGCCGACCAGTCTCCTCCATCCATGGGATTCTCCAGACAAGAATACTGCAGTGGGTTGCCATTTCCTTCTCCAGGGGAATCTTCCAGACCCAGGGATCAAACCCAGGTCTCCCGCATTGCAGGCAGACGCTTTAACCTCTGAGCTACCAGGGGAGCCCATAATTGACCAGAAACTCCTTCATATACTGAAAGTGAGACTCTTAAAGCTAAAAGTGAGGGCTTTCACGATCATATGGGGTGGTTCAACAAGGAGGGACTCCTTTTTCTGCCTGGGAACCTCCAATGGAAGTTGGTTAACCCCTTACATGCCATCACTTGTTTAGGGGAAAAGGCCCTCCAAAGATTACTAGAAAGGTCCTTCAGAGGAACAGGCCTCCAAACAACTAAAAAGCAAGTGGTCTCCTCTTGTCCCACTTGCCAATTAAACAACCCTCAAGGAGCTCAAAGGCCCCAGTTGGCCCAGCCTGTCCAATGGCATGAGACCTACACAGGAGAGAGCTGGCAGATGGACTTTACCCAGATGCCAGTTTCTCAAGGATATAAATACCTATTAGTCATGATAGATTCATTCACATGATAGATTGAAGGCTTTCCCACCCAGACTGAGAAGGCTGAGGAGGTGGTAAAAAAAGAAGAAAAAAAAAAAAAAAACACTGCTCAATGAGATCATTCTGAGATTTTTTCTGCCCAGGTCATTACAAAGCAACAATGAAACATCATTTACTTCTACAGTCACCCAAGAGGTCTCTAAAGCATTGGACATTACTTATATCTACCATGTCTGGGGGCCTCAGTCTTCAGGAAAAGTAGAAAGAGCCAACCAATTCTTAAAATCAGTGATAAAAAAGGTAACCCAGGAGACCTCCCTGGGATGGAAGGAGGCTTTACCAATAGCTCTCCTCCACACCCGTATTGACCCTAAGGAACAGGTTGGTCTTAGTCCTTATGAGATGCTATATGGAAAACCTTTTGTTTATGTCAATGACCTCTTCCTAGATCCAGAGGCTCTGACCCTCCAGTCTTATACCATGGCCATTGGGCAATTCCAATAGGATACACACTTGTGGGGCATCAACTAGGACCCACAAGATTCTAAAGAGCTACCACTATACGCTCCAGGGGCACAAGTCCTAATTAAAGTCTGGAAAGATGGTACCCAAAGGCTCAACTCCAGCCCACATGGAAGGGCCCCTACCCTGTAATACTTTCTACCCCCACAGCAGTCAAGGTACCAGGACACGACTCCTGGATTCACTACTCACAAGTCAAGCCATGGAAGAAAACAGAAAAAGATACTCCAAATACCTGTAAGCCCCTGGGAGATCTTAGATACTTATTCAGGACTGCAAATGAGTGTCTTTCTAATGAACACTCCCAAAATAAAGTTTCTGGGGATAAGATTTCTCAGGACAGCTCTAAAAAGCCAACACAGTTTGGCTGGGGTTGTACTCCAAAATAGAAAGGAGATAGATCTCCTGATCCCTGAACAAGGAGGGACTTGAGCCATCTTGAATGAGACGTGTTGTTTCTGGATAAATACCTCCAGCTAAGTTAAAGAAAGTCTCACAGTCCTCAAGAAAAATATTCAGATCCTCCTGGATCTCAGAGAATGAGCTGGAGAGTTTTCAGGGTGGCTATAATCTCTCTTTGTGGGATCCTTCTGGCGAGGGGAAATTTGGAGTTGGCTAATGCCCCTACTAATCCCTGTCATCACTATAGTGATGCTGCTTATGGTTGCTCCATGTATTATCAATTGTCTAAGCCTTTTTGTCTCTGCTGAGGTCAACAAGCTACAACATGCCGTACCAGTTCAACAAGGATATATAAAACTACAGCTAGCCCCAGAAACTGTCACTCACCTTCAGATGGACACCGATATAAGGACTCTGAGGCTTGAGACTAGCAAGAATGGGAAGCCCAGTGCCTTTCGCCATCACAGTTCAGCAGGAAGTAGCCAGAGAGACCTCAGCACCCTGTTCCCAAAGAATTGGGCCTCCCATCTCTTGAGAGGAAAATGTTAGGTAGTTAGAATAGGAAAAACGAGTCCAGAATGGCAGTGGCTAAAAGACAAAGGAGGGAAAAGCCCATGAAAATAGAACAAAGGAAGGTCTGAGGACCAGAGTGAGAACCTCAGGTAAAACAAACAGCCCTCTTGGCTAGTCTAATTTACATAAGGCAGGCTCACAGGGAGGAGAAAAAAAAACATATAAAAAGAGGAGCCAAACTTGATCCGGGGGTGGGGGTGGGTGGGCTTCTCTTCTCTTTTTGTTCTTTGTGTTGGCCTGCCCTCATGCCTTGAGGATATATTTTCTCATTACTACTACTACTAAGTCGCTTCTGTCATGTCCCACTCTGTGCGACCCCATAGATGGCAGCCCACCAGGCTCCCCCGTCCCTGGGATTCTCCAGGCAAGAACACTGGAGTGGGTTGCCATTTCCTTCTCCAATTACTTGCCAAATAAAACTGAGCTGTAACAAGGAGCTGTAACACTGGTCACTTCAAATTTTTGCTGCAGTGAGACACAGCTAAGGAAATTACACAGTCCCCCGACAATTACATTATTTTTTAACTACAAGTTGTGTTGTTTTGGTTTTTTACTATCACAGAATAATTTTAAATAGAGTAGGTTCCCCAAACACTGACATTTATTTCACTGATTAATTCATTAAAGTATATTATGTCTTGTATATATTTGGGTGGAGCAGAGATCTATTAAAATCATAAATATATCAGTTATTCATGGCATAGGTTGAAATACTTATTCTATAAGAATGTCTGCTAGTTAGTATTAGAAACATGCTTTCAGCTTATCAATATCATTAAATCAGTCCAAGTTAACTAGCAAAAAACCACTTCATGCAATCACAGTGCTGAATTCAATATAGTCAGATGTATTATTTGGAAAAATAAGTAAATATATGAATAAAAAGGTAGGTTTCAAAATACCAGATTAAACCTCCCCTCTTCAGTGTTGTCAAAGTTTGGAATTCAAAACTATAAATTAATCAGTAAGAAAATACAGATATATTCCCTATCAAATAAAAGGGTAGAGTACCTCAGCCTGACATTCTATCTTGCACCTGATAGGCAGTCAAAAAATAGCAGTTGAATAAATGAATGATGATTAAAACATTTTGCATTTAAAATAGTTACCAAATACCTGAGTAATCAAAAAATCATCTTCCAGAGACATCAGATTTCCTTGAATTATAAATGCAAGATTAAAATGACAGGAGAGAAAACTCCCATGCTGCTGACAAGTCAATAAAAGGAAGATCCCTCATCTCTAGTCATTTTAAGGTTATTTTTAATTTTACTAAGTTTCACCTTTCATAAAATTTAGTGGAAGCATTATACATTGCCTTGGGATATTCTATCTGAAACCCTATTCCACTATTTTTAGTTACACTGTAAAAACACTCTGTGTTAGTTTTATGAAGTTCTTATTTTTCTATTGAGGAATGAAGGTAAAATCATAGCACATGCCTACCTCACAAAATCATATGATATACTGTATTTGAAAAGTTACGATCAACCTAGATAGTATATAGAAAAGCAGAGACATTACTTTGCCAACAATGGTCCGTATAGTCAAGGCTATGATTTTTCCAGTGGTCATGTATGGATGTGAGAGTTGGACTGTGAAGAAAGCTGAGCGCCAAAGAATTGATGCTTTTGAACCTGTGGTGTTGGAGAAGACTCTTGAGAGTCCCTTGGACTGCAAGGAGATCCAACCAGTCCATTCTGAAGGAGGTCAGCCCTGGTTATTCTTTGGAATAAGTGATGCTAAAGCTGAAACTCCAGTACTTTGGCCACCTCATGCGAAGAGTTGACTCATTGGAAAAGACTCTGATGCTGGGAGGGATTGGGGGCAGGAGGAGAAGGGGACGACAGAGGATGAGATGGCTGGATGGCATGACTGACTCGATGGAAGTGAGTCTGAGTGAACTCCAGAAGTTGGTGATGGACAGGGAGGCCTGGCGTGCTGTGATTCATGGGGTTGCAAAGAGTCGGACACGACTGAGCGACTTAACTGAACTTAACTGTGGAATATAAGTCTAGAAAGTATGAAATTCTTTATAATTGAGTTGAAATCTAACATTTTATAATGTTATATTAATACAAGAAATTATAATCAACAGAAGAAAACATATAAAGTATATAATAGTTATGAAATTTTTATACTGTATATCTGTGCTCAGCTGTGTATGACTCTTTGAGACCCCATGGACTTTAGCCTGTCTGGTTCCTCTGTCCATGGAATTTTCCAGGCAAGAATACTGGAGCAGGTTGCCATTACCTCAACCAGGGATTGACCCACGGACTGAACCCATGTCTCTTGCAGCTCCTGAACTGGCAAGTGGATTCTTTACCACTAGCACCACCTGGGAAGCCCATGAAATTAATTATAAGTACACATGTATTTTGTTTAGTCACTTAGGAAGGGAATATTGAAAAGACAGCAACGACCAAGTAGAAAAAGTAGATTTGTTGTTTTAATTATTATGTAGGAATATATTTATAATGTCTTGTCAGAAATTACTTCTCTAGAGTGTTACTTAAAATGATTTCTAAGACTAGCTAACTATAAAACTGATATTAACTTTTTCTTATTTAAATGTTTACTAGGTTTTAATTTCTGTGGAGAACATTACCATGAACTTAGCATTCTAAATAAAGCATTTATTATCTCATAATTTCTGTGGATCGGGAATCTGGGTATGACTTAACTGGGTCCTATGCAAAGCTTCTATGTGCCAGACTGGGTTCTCCTTTGGAGGGTTGACAAGGGATGGATTCTCCTGTTAGCTTATTTAGCCTGTTTGCAAATTCCCTTTGCAATTGTAGGCATAAAGTCCCAATAACATGCTAGCTGCTGTCCAGGGCTTGCTATGAGCTCCTAGAAGCTTCTCAAAGTTTCTTTACGATGAGTCATCTCTACAGATCCTCTCATACCATGGCAGCTTAATGTTTCAAAGGCCAGTAAAGGAGAAAGTTTTTAGTCTGAATCTTCTAGTGAAATGAAATCTTATAAAATAGGACATGGCTATAGGAATAATTTTCCATAATGGTTTACATATTCTGTTGGTTAGAAACAACTCTCACTGCACGTCCACACTCAGGGAGAGAAAATTATACAAAGGCATGAGCATTAGAAGATAAGATCATTTTAGGGTCTGTCCAACACAGTTGTGAACTATGAAGTGACATAATTTGACTGTTTTCTCTCTTAAGTTATCATGGTCAATCTGAATTGCTGATTAAATAAACATATGTATGTCAGTTAAAGTAAAAATCCATATATGAATGTGAAATAGAAAATCTAAGAATGCAAATATAATTTATACAGCTAAAATAAGATACATTCTTAAAAATCAAACCATTTTGAAAAACTTTTAAGGCAGAATTTTGACTTAAGACAACTGTTTAATAAGGACTGCTTTATTCTAATTAACATTCATGCAGCAAGCAAATGCTCTCTTAACGTTTCTAGAGTACCCATGCATCTTGACTCCTGACTCTGAAAAACTAAAAACTTTTTTTCTTTACTTCTAAACTATAAAAGAGATCTTATTTTAGATCCAGAGTAAAAGAAAAACATGAGCCTTTAAAATAGTTATCTTTGACCTTTATATCTAGATTGAGTTTTAAATGTCATCTATTTTGTAAGTTAATAAGAAAGAATACCAGTGCTTATTTTAAATTAGTCTCACTGTATTATCCCATTATGGAATGTAATAGGAAATGATGATGTTTGAAACTATCCTCATACCTTTGAAAATTTTCAAGACTATCTTTACATACACATTTTATTCAACCACACAAAATTGATACTTTTCTCCATACTAAAACTAATTTTATATCAGTCATCCTAATAAAATAATGATTCTCATATACTTGGCTGTATGTATATGTATGTGTGTGTATATATATATACACACACACACACATACATGTTTTAAAGTAAGCCAAGTACTTGATGACTTTGCAAATGATATAAAGATAAATAGATATACTTTTCTTATTACATTGTGAAAACATTGTGTGCATTTACAAATGTGTGAATGTGTGTGTGCTTTCCTTCTGTTATTGTCTTTAAAAAATGTATCCCAAAAAATATACTTCTAAAGTTTTTTAATAGTTTCTCCTCTTTTAATTCAAGTTTACCACAGTAATTACAAGCTTTTCAGGATTTGGATATCCTAATTAGTAGCAATAACAGATGTGACAAATTTCTAGCAGCTAAAAGAAAAATTAAATTGACTGACAAATGTCACCCTAGTCACAAATACCAACTCCAATCATGCTTGACTAGGAGCAAGTGAAAGGGCAAGCAGGATTAAGAGAGCAAATCTCACTTTATGGCAGCTGCTATCTTCCCCTTGAAGTGTTTCTACATGAAGTGCAAGCATGAAAAGTACAAGTTAAAATAAAAGCTCTCTCATAAGCTTCTCCTTACTTATAAGCTCCTTATGATATAGAGATAGGATGAAAAGAGAGAGGTCATTACATAGCCTGTTGCTGCTGCTGCTGCTAAGTCACTTCAGTTGTGTCTGACTCTGTGCAACCCCATCAATGGCAGCCCACCAGGCTCCTCTGTCCCTGGGATTCCCCAGGCAAGAATACTGGAGTGGGTTGCCACTTCCTTCTCCAATGCATGCATGCATACTAAGTCACTTCAGTCGTGTCTGACTCCGTGTGACCCTATGGACAGCAGCCCACCAAGCTCCTCTGTCCACAGGATTCTCTTGACAAGAATCCTGGAGTAGGTTGCCATTTCCTTCTGCATTACATAGCCTACCCTTTTCTCCAGGATCTCTGAGTCTTGTTCAGCCCTTTTTGCTTGCTCAGTTGCTCAGTCATGTCCGACTCTCTGTGGCTTTATGGACTGTAGGCTGCCAGGCTCCTCTGTCCATGAGATTTTCTAGGCAAGAATACTGGAGCAGGTTGCCATTTCCTACTCCAGGGGATCTTCTTGATCCAAGGATCGAATTTGTGTCTCCTGTGCTTCCTGCACTAGCAGATGGATTCTTTACAACTAGCACCACCGGAGAAGCCCGGTTATCCAGCTTTTAAATAGGGTCTGAAATGCATCTTTGGAAGCCAAATGTGATTCCGGAAAGTTTGACAGAATGTTGATCAAGTCAAAAACATACCACAGACTGATTCTAAACTCAATGAGTTTTGACTTCCTGATCATACACAATTTTTGTGAGAGAATGAAATAAGTACACAAAATACATGACGTGTTTTGTAGGTATCATGAAATAGAACTATTAGTAATATCAGGATTGCCTTTCCTTCTTAAATTTTTATCCCTGAAATGGCCGTGGAATGGTTTTGATAGTAAAGGAAGCAAATTGGTCAAGGAATATTTGTTTTATTGTTTTGGTCAATGACTACAGTTATTTTCTTAAAGGTTGTATGTATGTAGGTAGGTAGGAAGGTATATATTAGGCTGTGTTACGGGGTTTTTGGAATCCTAGTTCCCTGACCAGGGACTGAACTTGTGCTCCTTGTAGTGGAAGCATAGAGTCTCAACCATTGGACCATCAGGAAAGTCCCCAAAGGCTGCATTAAACTCACACAGAGACAGACGATAGAAAAAGATATTACAGCATCAAAGTGAGTGAGAATCACTGAGAAAAACTAATTGTGAAGACTTGGAAGAAATAAGATCGAAGGTACAAGTGAGATTTAAAGCCTTTGTAGGGATCTTTGGAGGAATCTTCATGGTATTATTTGGTACCTGAATACAAAAATTGCCTTCGACCTCTTGGTCTCATCTTCCAATCTGTCTCTTGATCATGATGGTCAAGCTATGTGCCTGTCCTCTGCCTCTCCAACAGACCAGGCATATTCCTGCTCCAGTGAATTTTTACTTACCTTCTCTCTGTCTGAATATCTTATCATCCAGCATGACCATTCCAAGTCTTTTAAGGAAATTCCACCTTCTTAATACAGTCAATTAATTTAAAATAGTATAATCGATGTACTTAGCAATCTCTTTACTTTTATGCTCTTTCTTCTTCTATACTTTTTAATAATTTTCTTTCCTCTCTTACTGGAACTTGGTTTTCTTTCTGTATATTCACTTGAAGACCCTCCAAAACTTAGAATGATAGATGCTACATAGCAAGATCATAATAAATACATTCTGAACTTAAAGGATATGGAAACATGGATATTTGAACTTAATGAAATGCCATTTATCACTCTGAATTAATTGGCCTCGTAATCAGCCAGAAGAAAGGAACAAAGTGTAGCATTATAGTCTATATAGACATGTTACTTAGGCCACTGCTTATTTTTAACAAGGTTAAACACACCTAAGTAAAGCAATCAGTCCAACAGATGACAAGCTACCTATTACCTATTGTTTTCTCTCTGAAAACTGTCCACTGCTATAACTCCTTAGTAGTGGCCACTTGAATGTGGGTTTGTATTTACTTAGGGCCAAGGGTCGTGTTTGGGCTTCCCCGGTAGCTCAGTAGTAAAGAATTTCAGTGCAATGCAGGAGACACAGAGATGTGGGTTCCATCTCTGGGTGGGGAAGATACCCTGGAGGAGGAAATGGGAACCCACTCCAGTATTCTTGCCTGGAGAATTCCATGGACAGAGGAGCCTTGTGGGTTACTGTCCATGGTGTCTCGGAAGAGTTGGACACAACTGAGTGACTAAACAACAACATTAGGGTCATACTGGGCTACAAGCAAGCAAAATTATCTTCCAAGAAAACAATGAGTTAGTGAAGAAATGAGGATATGAGACACTGTAAAAAGCATGAGAGACGACAGGAAAAGAAAAAGCATGCTCTGAGAAAGGAGAATGGATCTTGGCAACTAAGACTGTGTAGCTTCTCTTCCTCTAAAGATAAACACTGATTTGAAATCCTGGGGGATTACTTTATGTTCTTATGTGTTCCTCTACTCCTTTATTTGAGTTAGCTAGATGACTCACTGTACCTGACAATCAAAATTGTTTGGAACATTATGAGTTTAGAAGAAATTAACAAAATCAATGTTAATAGTTCATTTACCTTAATATCTTCTCATAAGAATGCCTGAAAAAATTTCTCCGAACTTTACTGTGAAACTGATTTTGTATGCACTAAAATGTCACTTCTTTATAAATATCTCTTATGATAAACCTTTCTATTAATGCCTCCATTTTTCTTTTCTTTTAATTAATGTTAGCTCCATTTATTACTTCAGAGGTGTCTCAGTGATAAAGATATGGGTCTGAGCCCTGAGTCGGGAAGATTCCCTGGAGTAGGAAATGGCAACCCACTCCAGTATTCTTGCATGGAAAATTCCATGGAGAGAGGAGCCTGGTAGGCCTCAGTCCATAGGGGTCACAAAGAGTTGGACATGACTGAGTGCACATACTGAGTTCAATTCCTGGGTGGGGAAGATGCCCTGGAGGAGGAAATGGCAACCCACTCCAGCCTGGAAAATCCCATAGACAGAGAAGCCTGGTGGACTACAGTCCATAGGGTCACAAAGAGCTGGACACACCTGAAGTGACTTAGCATGTGCACACCAGCCTGATCTGTTCCTAGCCTATATATGCAATAGGTGGCCTACCACTGTTTACCTAGAGCACTATACTCCAGATGGTTTTGTTCCTGACTTCTAGAAACTGTTAAACACTTCCCTATTCAGAGTTCTTATGGTTATCAGGGAAGATGTGACCTTCAGGTCTTCTCATGCCTGGCTCATTCTCATGTATACAGAAACATTCTAAGTGCCTTACACTTTGGTTTCTTCATCAAAATCCCTAATTTATGCCTTTCTTTGCACAGTGGCAATTTTACTTTATGGCACCAGTGACATTTACATCTTTCATTGATTTTCTCCTTCTCTGATTAAAATGTGATTTAGACAAGAGCAGAGTCTCAATTTACCATGTTCTCTATTGTCATATCTAATGAAACAGTGTGTGGCACATCTGAATGTGTGTGTGTTTGTGTGTGTGTGTGTGCGTGTACACTTGCTCAGTCATGTCTTACTCTGCAAACCCATGGACTGTAGACTGCCAGATTCCTGCATGGAATTTTTCAGGCAAGAATACTAGAGTGGGTTGCCATTTCCTATTCCAGGGAATCTTCCCCACCCAGGGATCAAACCTGTGTCTCCTGCATTGGCTGGTGGATTGTTTACCACTGTGCCACCTGGGTACAACTGTATATAAGTACGATAAATATTGAATGATTTAATGATTAGTGGGAAGAAAACATGAAATATTAAGCATCTGAACATGGAGGATTTTTTGACTCTATAATCTCAACCTGTCCAAAGTTTTAGGTGGTTTTAGAGGAATCACCCTTCTAAGTATATGGAAAAGGTTACATGTAGTTAATGGGAAGGGCAACAAACTAAACATATTAAAATAATTATTATGTAGCAAAAAGTGCTTAACATGTACTTCAAGGTTGTACTAGTTTATAGACTGTGACATTATTTGAAGATCATAAGTCTGTGTGAAACTTTTGATAATCTTATATAGCAAATAATACAGATATTATACAAATGATTTTCTTCTTAATAAGAAACAGCAGTGATAGAAACTAAGTATTCACTGATATTATATTACATATGAATATTAGTAAAAACCGATAGAATTCCTAAGTAAAAGAAGATATTATTAGTAGTGTTACAAGGGACTTAAAGACAGATGTTTTGCTCTAGCCATTAGAACATCATGAAATAAATTACTATATGGTCTACTTTTATCCCTGGGTCAGATGGAGAAGGAAATGGCAACCCACTCCTGTATTCTTGCCTGGAGATCCCATAGACAGAGGAGCCTCGCAGACTATAGACCATGGGGTCACAAAGAGTCGGACATGACTGAGCAACTCTCACTTCAATTCGTATGTAAAAAGGTTAGTAGTCAATCTGTTCAATTGTTTAGTAGTGTCCCATTCCTTGTGACCCGGACCCCATGGACTGCAGCATGCCCAGCCTCCCTGTCCATCGCAAATTCCCGGAGCTGGTTCAAACTCACATCCTTTGAGTCAGCGATGCCATCCAACCATCTTGTTCCCTGTCGTCCATCTCCTGCCTTCAATCTTTCCCAGAATCTGGGTCTTTTCTAACGAGTCAGTTCTTTGCATTGGGTGGCCAAAGTACTGGAGGTTCAGCTTCAGCATCAGTATTTGCAATCAATTTCAGGACTGATTTTCTTTAGGATTGACTGCTCTCATCTCCTTGTGGTCCAAGGGACTCTCAAGAGTCTTCTCCAACACCACAGTTCAAAAGCATGAATTCTTTGGCACTCAGCCTTCTTTATGGTCCAGCTCTCAAATCTGTACATGACTACTGGGAAAACCATAGCTTTCACTAGACATTTTTTGTCAGCAAAGTGATTTCTCTGCTTTTTAATATGCTGTCTAGGTTGGTCAATAACTTTTCTTCCATGGAGCAAGTGTGTTTTAATTCCATGGCTGCAGTCACCATCTGCAGTGATTTTGAAGCCCAAGAAAAAGTCTGTCACTGGTTCCCCATCTATTTGCGATGAAGTGATGGGACTGGATGCCATGATCTTCATTTTATGAATGTTGAGTTTTAAGCTAGCTTTTTCACTCTCCTTTTTCACCTTCACCAAGAAGTTCCTCTTTGCTTCCTGCCACAAGGGTGGTGTCATCTGCATATCTGAGGCTATTGATATTTCTCCTGGCAATCGAGTCTAGCTTGTGCTTCATCCAGCCCAGTATTTCTCATGATGTACTCTGTATATAAGTTAAATAAGCAGGGTGACAGTATACAGCCTTGATGTACTCCTTTCCCAATTTGGAACCAGTCGGTTGTTCCATGTCCGGTTCTAACTATTGCTTCTTAACCCGCATGCAGATTTCTCAGGAAGCAGGTAAGGTGGTCTGGTATACCCATCTCTTGAAGAATTTTCCACAGTTTGTTGTGATCTACACAGTCAAAGGCTTTGGCATAGTCAATAAAGCAGAAGTAGATGTGAAGGCATTGCTAATATGCTGTCTATTTATCTAAGTTCTGCTCTTTCATAATTTTGATACATTGAGAGTTTTTATTGTATGTTTTGTCTACTGATTAGGTATAATCACAGAGATTAAAAATAAAGTAAGTATGGTGCTTTCTGAAGCAAAATTTTCCTTTAGCTGTTGTGAAACAAGGAGGGATCTATAAATATCTGGAATCTATTAATTTAGACCACTGGAAAATGTTTGCTTTTGAGTTAATTCTTTACAAATGGTGAAGATAACACTAGGATAACAAATCCCTTTCATTTTGAAAAAATAATTAAATCTTGAAACTTTGTAGAAATGTTATCTCTGAAACACTTCATTTATTTCATACATGTTTCCCAGAAGAATTCAAAATTCTAAGAAAACAGACTTAGTGAGCATATTCCAAGAATAGGTGTTACATCTCCAGATTAATCTGCTAGTGCATGCATTTTCACTTAAATCTGAAAATTACTATATGTTTAAATTAGGAAGATTTCAAATTAGTACACAAAAAATATAACATATACTTCCTATTCACTTTTCTCGAGTGACTCTTCTCCCATCATACATCCTTTGGTTGTATAATATTTCTACTTTTTGTCTTCTCTACCTAGTTCACATGGAATTATGTCAGGATCAATTATCAAAAATGGAAACTATCACGTCTTCCCCCTAGAATTAATAACAAACAAACAAACAAAATAAAGACTACTGTCAGGAAGTCAAGAGTTTAGATGGTAATATTTTCCAGAACTTTTGAAGTAGATTTACAGTATGACCACGTAATAAGAGAAAAAAAAAAAAGGATCAGTGTTTGTTCTTTCATAATGTAGGTTCTAGGAAACATTACAAAGGATAAATGAAACAAAAACTTTAAAAATACCTATTTCAAAGATTATATTTGTGTCCAATCTTAGAGTCCCATAATTATAAGCTTACGCAAACAATCATAAACAAAATTATTAAAACTGTTTATTTTAAGCTATATCAACTTATATAATATATCTGATACAAAGGAAAAACATCCCAAAATGTTAGATTAAAAATTAATAATATCTTACATGTTAAAAGTATCCTAGGTTCTGTTTATAGAATACTTCTTGAATTTTTTCACTGAATTCTTAAAAACCAAGATTAGCTTTATTATTATCATCATGTCCACTTTATTGTTGAGAAAATTAACACACAGAGTGGTTCAGTGACTACATAATCTAAGTACCCAGTATGTAATTTTTCAGGTTTAGAGACCAATTCAACTACAAAGACCACACTCTTTAAACTGTGACAGTTTCATTCATCAAATAGGTAGAAAAATATTTATTCTTTCTTTATAAATATATAATGATTACCTACCACTTGTCAGGTACAAATCTAGGTGCTATGATATAGCACTGAACAAAGCAGACAAAATCTTCTATCCTTGAAAATATACATTCTATTTGAGGGGGTATGGATATTATTTATATAGAATTTCCATTTTTATCACTAAGGTATGGAAATTAGATAATATTAACAGAATTTTGGTCACAGAAATTTCTTGTCATTCCTAGCATTTCATTCTTTTAAGGAAAAAAGTGAACAATATTCATCTTTAATTCAAATAAATGGCAGTGAGAGTCTCATACTACATTAGTAGTTTTCAGAATAGATGAGCATCCAAGTGGAATCACAAATAGAGACAGATTTGGGTTTTATTGCTTGAAGATACTGTAAATATATACAATGCTTGCACAGGAAGAGGTTTTGAAACTTTTGGTACTCCCCAAAGAGAAAGTCTTGGAGTTGGGAAAAAAAAGAAACAACTAGCAGATTGCTGGAGTAGATCCCAACAATGACCACATTAGAAGCATTTTTATATAAACCATGGTATAATGCACAGGTAAATAAGTAAAATATTGTGTACATTACGATTGACAAATGTCACGGCCAGAAATTAAGTAGAGAAAGAAAGGCTTTGGGATTGCAGAAGATAGTGATTTTATATAGCTGCTGCTGCTGCTGCTAAGTCGCTTTAGTCGTGCCCAACTCTGTGCCACCCCATAGACAAGAGACCAGCAGGCTCCCCTATCCCTGAAATTTTCCAGGCAAGAACACTGGAGTGGGTTGCCATTTCCTTCTCC
This sequence comes from Budorcas taxicolor, assembly GCF_023091745.1. Classification (NCBI taxonomy): domain Eukaryota; kingdom Metazoa; phylum Chordata; class Mammalia; order Artiodactyla; family Bovidae; genus Budorcas; species Budorcas taxicolor. The sequence continues at coordinate 66,729,468 of NC_068923.1, read as the reverse complement.
AATGCATGAAAGTGAAAAGTGAAAGTGAAGTCACTCAGTTGTGTCCAACTTTAAGCAACCCTATGGACTGCAGCCTACCAGACTCCTCCGTTCTTGGGATTTTCCAGGCAAGAGTACTGGAGTGGGGTGCCATTGCCTTCTCTGGATTTTACATAGAATGGTGTATTAATAAAAAAAAAAAAAACATTGCTTTAAGAAATATACCATAAAGTATGCAGCCCAAATGATATGAAAGTTGTTTGTTCGTATAGATTTCAAATTAATTGTCCTTATGAGTGGTAATATTACTAGAAATGGTGATTTAGATGCCTTTTTATATCTTGAGGCTCTGATGATTTGAGCACCTGCACCAACCATAAAAGGGGAAAGGGAAAATAATGCATAGGGAGTTTTAACAGCACAAAAATTATGTAGTCTATTTGGCTACCCAGGGATATGAGGGAAACTCATTATTAGTTGTAAATATACTAAGCCACCACCACCTATAAGTAGGTTTTTAAAATGTGCACTAGCTAAAATGTGTAGTTGAAAGTATATGAAAATAGATTCTTACATAAAAATTATTAGAAAGAAGTGAAAAACTGAGGAGGTAAGGGACTGAGACTTTCAGATATTTAGTGTAAGAACATCTAAAGTCAAGAAAACGACCAGTGCAAAGGCCCTGAGATAAAATTTAAATGGCATTTTTTTTAGATGAGTATGTAAACATAAAAGCAGACATTTAGGGAAATAACAAGAGCCAGATCCTACAGAACCTAAAGTTCATTTTAGGATTTTGTTTTTATGCAACGGGGAGACATTGGCATGATATGACTGATTGAAGTTATATCACAATCACTTTTACTGCTTGTTGAGTATAGACTGAAAAAGTCAAGATTATTAAAAGGTAGAGTAACTTGGAATCTACTGCAGTAATGCAAGTAAACAAAGATGTTAGCTTGTCCACAGTTCAGTTCAGCTCAGCAACTCAGTTGTGTCTGACTCTTTGTGACCCCATGAATCACAGCACGCCAGGCCTCCCTGTCCATCACCAATTCCTGGAGTTCACCCAAACTTATGTGCATTGAGTCGGTGATACCATTCAGCCATCTCATCCTCTGTCATCCCCTTCTCCTCCTGCCCCTAATCCCTCCCAGCATCAGGGTCTTTTGCAATGAGTCAACTCTTCGCATGAGGTGGTCAAAGTACTGGAGTTTCAGCCTCAGCATCAGTCCTTCCAATGAACACCCAGGACTGATCTCCTTTAGGATGGACTGGTTGGATCTCCTTGCAGTCCAAGGGACTCTCAATGTCATCTGCAACACCACAGTTCAAAAGCATCAATTTTTTGGCACTCAGTTTGTTGCGAGCAAAATGACACAAAGACAAAACACACGAGACACACAAGAGACAGACAATACACCGCTCCTGCCAGAGGAAAAAAACTGCGCAAAACTAATTACGGTTTATTTTTATAAAGCCCCCTAGGCAGAATTCCAGACTGCATGACTAAGCCTTTTCAGTACAGCGCAGGTGCATACATGTTATCGTACAGCAAGGGGAGTGAAATCCCTGTCTACTGCAGAGTCTGTCCAAAGCCCTTTCTTTCTCCTTATCACAAGAAGGGAATGTTCCCTCGTTTGCAAGGGACCATTAAACTCAAGGCTGTGTCCAGACTCCTTGGCAGAACGCCTCATTTGCAAGCACGTTCAGCCCGAGCAGAGAGTCCCGTTTGCAGGCACATCTCCACTACGCTATTGTGGCTGCATTAACCCTTCACAGTTTTTTTCACAGTACAACTTTCACATCCATACATGACCACTGGAAAAACTATAGCCTTGACCAGAATGGACCTTTGTTGGCAAAATAATATCTCTGCTTTTTAATATGCTATCTAGGTTGGTCATAAGAGTTGTACATAAGTCTAAGTTCTGAAAAATGATCAGATTCTGGGTATATTTTGGGAATAGAGTTGGAAGTATTAGAGAGCAGATTAGATGTGACCTATGAGGGAAAATATTAAACAAGATAATTCCAACTATTTTGGCTTAAATACCTAATAAAACAATTCCTGAGAAAGAGAAGGTTGCTTACAAGTACAGTTTTGTATATATGAGTTCAAAAAGTCTGACGCACAAGTAATGTTGAAATAGGTAGCTGAAAATAAATTTCATGATCAGAGATGTGAACTTGGGTGTCAACAGCACATTTTTATAGCCATGAAAGAGACCAGAATCACCAAGAGAGCATAATATGTTGCATAATGTAAAAAAAAAAAGTTGTCAAAAAAACTAGATATAAACATGTAACAGTAGGACAATCCAATTTATTTCACTTCTATTAGAAATTCATTGATTTTGGTCTTATCAATTTTACTTCAAATAACAAATGATATAAAATGCCAGCATTTCTTAATGTAATCAGGTTAAAAAAACACTATTATCTGACTAAAACAACTACTGCAGAGTGGAATTAACATTGACATTCTCATCATCAATTACAGCTTTTATAATTTTACTGATGTCATTTCTTTAGGACATTAATAATAGTTAATTTAATTTAAGAAACCAGACTCATGAACTGTGATGCAGGTAATTCTCTCTAACATATTACAAATTCTGCCATGTCATACTGTGAAAATAAATTTATTATTTTGCAGTACATGACTACTTAACATGCTTATTTTACAATTTTTAAATGAATAACATTCAAATAACATTTAAAACTGAATACTCATTTAACATTTTTTCTCATTTTAATGGATTACATTTTTTTATGGAAAAGTGCATCATTCTATAGCAATTAAAATCCTTTAGAAACAGTTTTAAGTTTAAATGCACAATGAAAGTGAAAGTTGCTCAGTCCTGTTCGACTCTTTGTGACCCCATGGACTATACAGTCCATGGAATTCTCCAGGCCAGAATACTGGAGTGGGTAGACATTCCCTTCTCCAAGGGATCTTCCCAACCCAGGGTTCAAACCCAGGTATCCTGCATTGCAGGCAGATTCTTTACCAACTGAGCTATCAGGGAAGCCCCTAAATGCACAATAAATACATAGTATTAGTATGTTTTCCATTTTATTTTCTTTCATATAGTTGCAGCCCTTTAATTATAAAGCAATAATATTTAAATCAAATCACAAAAACATAAATTTTCATTATTCTTATGTTTAAGAATATATTGAGTATAGTATGCTCACTACTGTATCTACTCTTCAGAGTCAGAATGGATTCCAAAATTTGATTCAAATGTTGACAATGATAATGTCCCTCACACCAACATGCATATCCCAAGAGGTTTGCGAAAGGTTTATTACTAAAATGATAAGGCTTTCTGGGGAGAGTAGTGCAGACTTTCTAAACTGCTCTGAAAACTGGCTTGTAGAAGAGAAAGGAGGAAAAGAGGACTGTCTTTAGGTTTTTATGAAGTTTAAGGATGGAACCTAGATGAGGGTTTCTGTGGAATTAGGACTTACATGGCTTGAACTTTCCTCTGCAGCAAAGAATCCAGCAGCCAGTTGCTGGGAGCCAGCATGAGGAATCCCACCGGTGACAAGGTCATGCAGAAGGAAGCCTGACAAAACGCAAGGACGTGATCGGCTTCAGGGATTCCCCCTGGAAATTCCTGAGCATCCACCCCCCAAGACCAGAATCTGCCTGCTTTACTGTGTTATGCTTTCCACCTACTCTTCTGTCATTGACAGGGGACTGTCCCCGCCCCCCCCCCCCCCCCAACGTTTTTCTGGAAAAAATTAGAGCTTCTAGATAATAAATCACCTGGGCATAATACGAGTGTTTCAATCCAAAAACCCCTCTGATGGCTTTTTAGCCTGCCTGCAGGACTCCTACAGCTGCGCATGTGATTGTTTGAGGCCTCCTGACTGTGGGAGGCACAGGAAGCTTAAAAGATCCTAGGAATGTAGGGGCTTCTGAGGAGTCAAAATCATTAGAATAGGACTGATTAAAAGTTTCATTTGTTGAGCCAATACTTGCTGCCAAATTTTCATATCCTCTATTTTTAGATATAGTTTGTATATAGAAAAACAGGTAGTAGCCCTGGCATTAGCAACATTAGATCTTTGCGTTAAGTACTTTCTTTGTTATAACCCACTGCACCTTTGTTCTACAGGAATGTAAGTTTATTTAGTACTTTGAGGGTGATGCAGAGTAAAGAAAAAACACTTCTAGGGAAAAGGAGTTTTCTGATTGATAGTTATCCAGGAAGAGAGCCATAAAAATGTTAACAAGCCTCTTGGCCAGAAGATAATGTAAACCACCTGAGACCTTTTGTATACGGGAGGGTATGCAAAAAGAAAGCCTTGTCTCAATGAGGGTCAGGACTGCTGCCCCTGCATAACTCTGCATATTCCATTAGGTACAACTTGGAGTATATAAGCTGACTTTGAAAAATAGTTTTTGAAGTCTTGCATCAATGCTGGGCTTCCCTATGTCGTTCTTTTCTTTTTCCAGCTGAATTCCCACCTGGAGCGGGGAGGCTCACCATGTCTACTTACTTGTCCCGGCTTCTAAGATCTGTAAGAGAGAGAGCCCAAGGCAGGACACTCTCCGATATTCAAACGGACGCCGGTGCCCTAACGTAGATGGTACAAATTCCTTGTCTGGAGTTTTATTGGTTTTCCCCGTAAGCCAAGTTATTCACCCTCTTTTCTCCGCCTAAATTTTCCTACTACACTATTTCTTCCTAATCTAATCTTATATCTCTAAATAAGTTTTTCCTCACCAACGCCGTCCCCGCTTCGAATTCCCTGGATCCACTGGGGCTGGACCCCGGCAGCCAGTCTTTCACATTACCTTTCTTAGATGTGGGGGAAATGGGGAAGAAAAAGGAATGAAGTTTAAAGGATATTCCTGCTGCTGCTGCTGCTGCTAAGTTGCTTCAGTTGTGTCCGACTCTGTGAGACCCCAGAGAAGGCAGCCCACCAGGCTCCCCTGTCCCTGGGATTCTCCAGGCAAGAACACTGGAGTGGGTTGCCATTTCCTTCTCCAATGCATGAAAGTGAAAACTGAAAGTCAAGTCGCTCAGTCATGTCCTACTCTTAGCTATCCCATGGACTGCAGCTGACCAGGCTCCGCCCATGGGATTTGCCAGGCAAGAGTACTGGAGTGGGTTGCCATTGCCTTCTCCATTAATATACTCTAAGAAAAGCAATAATATTGTACTAAAATTGATTTCAGAATTAGAATGCTTCTGTCACAAAGACAAGGAATTCTAAGATCAAATCTGTAGACTAATCTTAAGCATTTCTTTAGAAAATGTTACCAATGGTACATTTTTTTAGTGTATTTGTTTCAAAAATTGTTTTTATAAGAAAGAGAAGATTGAAAATGCATGTTGTTAAAAAATAAAACATCTTTATCTCTATAAATATGCATGTGCTGTGCTGTTCTTAGTCGCTCAGTTGTTCCCACAAGCCTTGTGACCTCATGGACTGCAGCCAGCCAGGCTCCTCTGTCCATGGAATTCTGGAAGCAAGAATACTAAAGCAGGTTGCCATGCCCTCATCCAGGATATCTGTGCAATCCAGGGATCGAACCCAGGTCTCCTGCACTGCAGACGGATTCTTTATAGCTGAGCTACCAGGGAAGCCCATACTACATCTAAAATGAGAGCTGGACACATAGACAATTCCCCTCCTTTTAATTTATCTTTACAAAGTCTTACTTTTTAGTCTATTGTTTTGAACCATTTACATTCTTTCTAATCTGAATTCTGTGTAGCTACTTACACACACATGCATACATGGTATTCTTAACATTTATGTAATTCAATGGTAATTTACTTTAAACTTTAAACGTGATTGCTCACTGAGTTCTGGAAGTCTCAGAAGTCTGCAGGAAAAAGTGCATAATGGTAAATCAAAAGCATAAGCAAACTTACAATAAACAGGAACATAGTTCCGGCTTTCATGAAGCAAACTGTTTCTCATTTGTCTCCAAATCTTGTGGTATTGATTAGAGAATTGTTCTGTGTGTGCACATCTATATTTGATATCTTTGGTTGAAATTTTCACAATGGAGAAAGCTTGTGAAATATAGACATGTCTACAAAAACCAATTTGCTTACTGGTAATTGGGTATACTCCCCTTGTATTATTGAAGTTGTGTGTGTGAATAAAAGCTTCTCCCCTGTATCTCAGCCTTTCTTTCATGATTTGTTGCCAAGAAGTGATAGTAACGCCATCAATTTACTGTTATGACTGAAGAATTCTGAAGGCATTCAAATGCAGTTTGGTACAGGCACCTTTTAAAAAATCCTTTAGTACATTTTATTATAGATTTATAAATCCTATATCCATTTAAAATTGACAATGCAACAATGGCATACTGGGTGCAATACTATCAACCATAATTTAAGAGAGGTGATATTTCAAAATTTAATCAAATTACCAGTCACCTCTTTTTTTTTTTTTTTGACATTTTACACTTAGAAACTGATCATCAAACTGTAATGCTAAGAAAAGATGAATTAAGCTAATGCATATTACTGATATAAATTTCATAAATTTTACACTCCTTCTAGACTTTCTGAATTATCTGGAATTCAGTTTTGTTTTCCCACTGTGTAAAGGACCACAGTAATGTTTGATCATTAAGATGCTCACTTTATTTTCCCTAATTTTAGTTTTATTAAGAATTTATGTATTTGGAGTAATATTACCAATTTTTTATGTCTCTAATGATAAGGTATTTAGAACTAGTCAGAATTTCAGAGGGATAATATGTCCATTTTCTTTTGGCATCTAATGCCATGGAGATTCACTAATAATATACTCACAGTATATAGCTTCTAACAAGTGTATCTGACCTTCCTAAGAAGGTGCTTTTCCTAGCTATGTTACTTGGAAAATGGATACAGTCAGAAGAGACACCTATTTAATGTTAGTGTGATTCAAAAGATTCTGAAAGTTTCCACTTACTGAAAATATTCTTGTCCCTTTAGCCTGAGAAGTACTGCTTCAGAACAGAAAATTCTCAAAGTGAAAAACCAAACTAAAGATTAATTCCTCATTATTTACTGTCATGGATATATGAATCTAAGAGCATCTATTAGTGAAATAGATAATGAGGGAATATTAACATGGTTGTAATTTCACAGGTCTTCACACATATTTTAAATAAGTGATCATAAATAAGATCAGTCACTTTCGTAACTATTCTTTTATCCCAGCAGGAAATCATTCAGAAAATCACGCTTTCACAGTAATCTACATTTTGCACTTATTCAGTTGCTGCTTCACTTATTTCTGCAGTATATTTAAAAATAATAAAATGTTTGATCATCTTTATAGAGTACCACAATTTCCTAGTCTGCCTCAAAAGAATTTTGAAACAAATTCTATAAATATATGTAAGAATGAAATATTTACTAATGCCCACAATGTAACAAAATATTCAAAATCCCCTTTAAAATATTATTTTATAAATTGCAGTTCCTCTGCTTAAGCACATTTTATGTTACTTTAAAAAAAAAAAAAGCTCATATTTGTAGGCAAACAGAGAATTGCCTACAAGCCAGTAAAAATTTTGCTTTACTGAGATGAGGAAAATAAAATTCCAGAAAAAGTACTTGCTCATTCAGTCAGTCAGTTCAGTCGCTCAGTTGTGTCCGACTCAGCGATCCCATTAATCGCAGCATGCCAGTCCCCCCGTCCATCACCAACTCCCAGAGTTTACTCAAACTTATGTTCATCGAGTTGGTGATGCCATTCAGCCATCTCATCCTCTGTTGTTCTCTTCTCCTCCTGCCCCCAATCCCTCCCAGCATCAGGGTCTTTTCCAATGAGTCAACTCTTCACATGAGGTGGCCGAAGTATTGAAGTTTCAGCTTTAGCATCAGTCCTTCCAAGGAACACACAGGACTGATCTCCTTTAGAATGGACTGGTTGGATCTCCTTGCAGTCCAAGGGACTCTCAAGAGTTTTCTCCAACACCACAGCTCAAAATCAACAATTCTTCAGCGTTCAGCTTTCTTCACAGTCCAACTCTCACATCCATACATGACCACTGGAAAAACCATAGCTTTGACTAGACGGACCTGTGTTGGCAAAGTAATGTCTCTGCTTTTAAATATGCTTTCTAGGTTGGTCATAACTTTCCTTCTAAGGAGTAAGCATCTTTTAATTTCATGGCTGCAATCACCATCTGCAGTGATTTTGGAGCCCAGAAAAATAAAGTCTGACACTGTTTCCACTGTTGCCCATCTATTTCCCATGAAGTGATGGGACCGGATGCCATGATCTTCGTTTTCTGAATGTTGAGCTTTAAGCCAACTTTTTTGCTCTCCTCTTTCACTTTCATCAAGAGGTCCTTTAGTTCTTCATTTTCTGCCATAAGGGTGGTGTCATCTGCATATCTGAGGTTATTGATATTTCTCCCAGCAATCTTGATTCCTGCTTGTGTTTCTTCCAGTCCAGCGTTTCTCATGATGTACTCTGCATATAAGTTAAATAAGCAGGGTGACAATATACAGCCTTGACGTACTCCTTTTCCTACTTGGAACCAGGCTGTTGTTCCATGTCCAGTTCTAACTGTTGCTTCCTGACCTGCATACAGGTTTCTCAAGAGGCAGGTCAGGTGGTCTGGTATTCCCATCTCTTTCAGAAACTTCCACAGTTTATTGTGATCAACACAGTCAAAGGCTTTGGAGGTGGAAAAAGTAGAATCAGTCCTTCTAACTCTGCTGCTACTGCTGCTAAGTCGCTTCAGTCGTGTCCGACTCTATGTGACCCCATAGACGGCAGCCCACCAGGCTCCCCCATCCCTGGGATTCTCCAGGCAAGAACACTGGTGTGGGTTGCCATTTCCTTCTCCAATGCATGAAAGTGAAAAGTCAAAGTGAAGTCGCTCAGTCATGTCCGACTCCTAGTGACCCCATGGACTGCAGCCTACCAGGCTCATCCGTCCATGGGATTTTCTAGGCAAGAGTACTGGAGTGGGTCCCCGTGAAATTTCTAGGTAGAGAATTGTGAACTGAAGTCCTGAAGTTAGTTCAGAATGACTGGAAGAAATAGTTTGAAATTGGAAAGAAAGTGAAAGTTGCTCAGTCATGTCCAACTCTTTGCAACCCCATGGATTTTACAGTCCATGGAATTCTCCAGGCCAGAATACTGGAGTAGGTAGCTGTTCCATTCTCCAGGGGATCTTCCCAACCTAGGGATCAAACCCAGGTTTTCCACATGGCAGGCGGATTCTTTAGCAGCTGAGCCACAAGGGAAGCCCAAGAATACTGGAGTGGGTAGCCTATCCCTTCTCTAGTGGATCTTCCCAACCCAGGAAATGAACTGGGGTCTCCTGCATTGCAGGAGGATTCTTTACCAAGTGAGCTATGAGGAAAGCCCCAAAAGAGAATGGGAAAGCAATGAAGTTGCTCAGTTGTGTGTGACTTTTTGCAATTTTATGCACTGCAGTTTACCAGGCTCCTCCATCCATGGAATTTTCCAGGCAAGAGTACTGGAGTGGGTTGCAACTTCCTTCTCCAGGGGATCTTCCCAATCCCAGGATCGAACCTGGGTCTCCCACATAGCAGGCAGATGCTTTATCTTGTGAGCCACCAAGGAAGCCCCAAAATATGGAACACTTCACGGATTTGCACGTCATCCTGTATTGTTACAATTTTAGTTTATGTGCTACCGAAGTGAAAAGTAAACAAATGCAAGATCAGGCAGGTTCTTGGACCCACAGAGATTTTGAAAACCTGCAGAGTTAACAGCTCACATGATGAATGCCTGCCATAGCAAGTATAGCTGATAGGTGGACTGGAGGCAGTAGAAAGGCAATGAATGGTTTTAACAATAGAGTTACATAATCACATTTGTTATATAAACTGCTGACTTTGGAAATGAACAAGGCAAGACAAAAGCAAATATTTGAGTTGGGAGGATTTTATTCTAATCTAAATGAGACATGATGATAGCCATTTAGAAGCTAAAGTAGATAAGAATTTCACTGAGGCAGGTCTTATTTATTGTTATGCTCTTTTGTTAAACAATGTAGCAACTTTCAATAGCATTTTCTATTTCCTTATCTTTCTTCCTTACTTTGCTAAAACTCAGATTCCTCTTGTGGGTGTACTACATTCACATGCTCTGAGCATGTAGTTTATCTCCAAAGATCCTTTAGTTCATCAATGGGCCAAGCAGGGTACAGCTTTGATTAGTTTAACTCAGTTATGCAAGTGAGTACTGGGCAGAAGGCTGTATTCAGAAACATTACCATAGAAATCACAAGTCTTGGTGATATATTATGACTTCTAGAAGGCTCACAGAGGTAGGGTACTTTAACATGACATCAAGTTAGACATGACTATTGAAGATCAAAGACTTCCCTGGTGGCTCAGATGGTAAAACATCTGCCTATAATGCAGGAGACCCAGGTTCGATCCCTGGGTTGGGAAGATCTTCTGGAGAAGGAAATGACAACCCACTCCAGTACTCTTGCCTGGAAAATCTCAGGGACAGAGGAACGTGGTAGGCTACAGTCCATGGGGTTGCAAAGAGTCAGACACGACTGAGAGACTTCACTTCTTCACTGAAGATCAAAGGAGGTAAAATACGTGGTCCAGGTATGAAAGCAAGAGAGTCCCCAGTTATCATTAGTTTCAGTGATCTACTGGGGAAATTTGTGCTTCCAAGCTTTCAACCAGTATCTGTACTCAGTCGCTTCAATCGTGTCTGATCCTTCGTGACCTTATGAACTGTAGCCCACCAGGCTCCTCTGTCCATGGGATTCTCTAGTCAAGAATACTGGAGTGGGTTGCCATGCCTTACTCCAGGAAATCTTTCCAACCCAGGGATCAAACCCATGTCTCCTGCATCTCCTGCACTGCAGGCAGATTCTTTACTGCTGAGCCACTGGGGAAGGCCTAAACTTTCAACACTAGCCTCTATGAAGTTGGAGGATATGGTCCAAAATGATGAGGGGCCACTCTTTGCCAAGAGATAAAGTGAAAGTCACTCAGTCATGTCCAACTCTTTGCAACCCTTGTACTGCAGCCTGCCAGGCTCCTCTGTCCATAGAATTCTCCAGACAAGAATACTGGAGTGGGTTGCCATTCCCTTCTCCAGGAGATCTTCCTGACCCACCCCAGGGATTGAGCCTGGGTCTCCCATATTGCAGGCAAAGTCTTTACCACTGGAGCCACCAGGGAAGCCCAAGAGATAAAGTAAAGTTTAATCAACTGCCTACTACACCTTCTACCTGAACATTCTGAATGCCTGGTTTCCAGAGACTAGTAAGGGATAGCAAAACAATTATTCTGGCAGGGATATTCTATGCAGATTAACAGGAGACAGTGATACTTTTTTTTTTTTTTTTTTTAACACAATGGTAGCAGAGATGAGTGTTGGTGAGACCCTACTTTGCTAACACTTGCTGTTACCTTGCCAAATTATGAATGTCAATGATTGTGTGCAGCAGTCCCCTTGTCTATGAGAAGATTTTCACCACCAGGATACAGACCCTACAGAAATAAGCATTTAGCTCATAGTGCCAGATTAACAAAATCATGGAAATGAAAGTAAGAGTGAGGAAAATTAAGAATGTATGAATGGAAGAAAAGAAAGTGAGTACCAGTTGTAGCCCTGAGGTCAACTGCAGTGGTGGGGCCTATAGTTTATCTAACTAAATTCCTTCTTCTAAGCTTTCCATAGTAACAATGAAAGAACTGTTCCAAAAATATAGACAGAGAAGTCAATTTATACTATGTAAAGGATGAGCATGGAAACCATGGATGTATGTCACCCATATTTCCATTTAAGAGGGAAACTACTATAAGGAATGTAGTAAACTGATAGCAGCTTCCTGCTGCTGCACCACTGAAATCTGTCATTAATCCTCTTGCCACTATTTCCAGGATGCTGCCAGTCAACAACTGAATGAAATTACAAGAACTGGTTAATTCATACACATCATGGAACTTCTCTAATTGATAGTTTGTTTTTGAACTCATTAGGGGTCTTGTTAATATTCTTTCAGAGTCACACTGCAGTTTAAGCCTTTTTCTACTCAATTTGGTCTTCCCTTGTGGCTCAGCTGGTAAAGAATCCATCTGCAATGCAGGAGACCTGGGTTCAATTCCTGGGTTGGGAAGATCCCCTGGAGAAGGGAAAGGCTACCCACTTCAGTATTCTGGCCTGGAGAATTCCATGGACTGTATAGTCGATGGGGTTGCAAAGAGTCGGACACAACTGAGTGACTTTCACTTTCTACCCAATCCTTCTTCCTCACCCATTTCCCTTTAAATGTGTCAAATTTTACTATGATCTGGAAGTTTTCCTCAGATTCCTGCTGCCTTAAATGTAAACAGGCATTTCCCCTAACAAATCTCTTTTATTTCCTATTCCATCACAGCATCTGCTTCTTAAAGGACCTAAACTGCCATACAGAGGTACTAGGGCTCTTCATGATAGCCCTAAAACTCGAAGAATTGGATCAGGAACTTAAGAAAATCTCAAAAATGTATAGCTGATAGATAAAAAGAGATAGCCTTTTCTTTATAATACTCGTTGAGTAAGTTTATCCTTATTTAGGATTCAGCTAACCCAATTCCTCCATAAATTTGAAGTGATAAAGTGATACTGTATCAACAAATTGCTCATACAAGAAAATTAAAATAAAATAGTCAACATATTGCACGATTATTTCAGAATATTTTTCTTCTCAGATTTTTTTTGGGGGGTAGAATAATGGGGAATTTTCAGTTGGTAGTATAAAAACATATTAATATGGTCTTCCCCTGACACATCTTAACTGTCCAAGAAAAGAAAAGGCAATGGTATCTTTGGTGGAATGTGTAATTGGATTTCCCAAACCTGAATTTTTTATTAAACATTTATCTTTTTTTGTGTCATCAGAGTCACCATTTAATGTTTATGTAAGTATTCTAAAATGTTTTCTTCTTTTAAAATATTGATATTATAAATAGAAGAAGCACATCTGAGCAACATGCACACAGACACTATGAAAATGCAAATCAAAACCACAATAAGAGGCCATTATGTCCACCAGGTTGTCTGCAAGTACTGGAGACAAAAGTATTGGAGAGAATCTGGACAAATTGGAATACTCGCACATTACTGATGTGACTGTAAGATGGCGCAATAGTTTAGAAAATTGGTAATTCATCAAAACGTTAAGTATAGTCTACTCCTAAGAATATACTCAAATGAAAGGAAATCTGTCCACAAAAAACTTTTACACAAATGCTCACAGGAAAGTTATTCATAATAGGAAAAAGTGGAACCACTTAAATATTCATGTGATAAATGGATAAACAAAATATTATATACTCAAAAATGGGGTACCATTTGACAAATAACAACAATAGAATACCAATGCATGGTACAACATGAACTTTGAAAACATTATGTTGAATGAAAGCAGTCAGTCATGAAAGACCACACGTTACATGATTCAATTTATATAAAATGTCCAGAATAGAGAAATCTATATACAGACAATAATAGTCAACAAAACTGTGTATTTTGGGTAACAGGGAGAAGGGTTGAGGTAACATCGAATGACTGCTGATGAGTATAGAGTTTATTTTTGAGGTGATGAAAGAGTTTTATAATTAGAATGTGGCAATAGGTGCCCTTTCTGAATATATTTTTTAAAACATTGAGTGTACACTTTAAATGCGTAAATTATATGATATATGAATTATATATCAGTAAAACTAAAAACTCCGATAGGAGCATATAATTTGAATTAACACTTTTATGCCTACACGTGAGGTATGTTCTTTAGTCTTCTCTTTGAAAAGTCTTTAATATAAAATTATTTGCTGAATAATTTAGCATATTTCAACTTTTCTTTTATAGTTATTTTCAGCTTAAAATCTTTAAATCTGTCTCACTTGGAGTATTTTGACTAAATATCATTTTGATCTTTTGTTTAATTTTCTATTTTAAATTTCAATTGTGGGAGGATAATTTTTATTACAAAGAGTATAATTTAAATGTTCTTATTAAAAATGCATGTTTCTTATCCACTCTTAAAAAAAAAGTAGATGCTTTTTTATTATACTGCTGGGCTTATATTGCTCAACCACATACAATTTATCATTATCAAATCATTGTTTTATGTTTATCAAGTTCACCACAGTCTACTAGTGATTTTCAATTATTTCATTATCAAAACCAATGAATCAGGAATGTAAGTGATTATACTAAATATTTATTATGCACATTCTTGGACATAATACTCATTCACAAATTCTTTGTTTAAGAGAAGTAATCCATTCACACTTAAGTTATACATAGCAATTGGTGTGATTGTGAACAGGGTTGTTGCTAACTAAAGTTATGCCAATATGAGAATTTTAATAAACTTTAATAGAGCTTGAAAAAGGAATAAGAAAAACACATGTCAAATTCTCCAATTACAGTTGTATGTTTGTGTATTTATCAGTCAGTTCAGTTCAGTCACTCAGTTGTGTCCGATTATTTGTGGCCCAATGGACTACAGCACGCCAGGCCTCCCTGTCCATCAACAACTCCCAGAGTTTACCCAAACTCATGTCCACTGAGTCGGTGATGCCATCCAACCATCTCGTCCTCTGTTGTCCCCTTCTCTTCCTGCCCTCTATCTTTCCCAGCATCACGGTCTTTTCAAATGAGTCAGCTCTTTGCATCCGGTGGCCCAAGTATTGAAGTTTGAGCTTCAACATCAAGTCTTTCCAATGAAAGCCCAGGACTGATCTCCTTTAGGATGGACTGGTTGGATCTCCTTGCAGTCCAAGGGACTCTTAAGAGTCTTCTCCAACACCACAGTTCAAAAGCATCAATTCTTCAGCACTCAGCTTTCTTTAGTGTACAACTGTCACATTCATACATGACTACTGGAAAAACAATAGCCTGCAGTCACCATCTGCAGTGATTTTGGAGCCCAGAAAAAATAAAGTCAGCCACTGTTTACACTTGTTTCCCCATCTATTTGCCATGAAGTGATGGGACCGGATGCCATGATCTTTGTTTTCTGAGTGTTGAGCTTTAAGCCAACTTTTTCACTCTCCTCTTTCACTTTCATCAAGAGGCCCTTTAGTTCTTCACTTTCTGCCATAATGGTGGTGTCATCTGCATATCTGAGGTTATTGATCTTTCTCCTGGCAATCTTGATTCCAGCTTATGTTTCATACAGCCCAGTGTTTCTCATGATGTACTCTGCATATAAGTTAAATAAGCAGAGTGACAATTTATAGCCTTGATGTACTCCTTTTCCTATTTGGAACCAGGCTGTTGTTCCATGTCCAGTTCTAACTGTTGCTTCCTGACCTGCATACAGGTTTCTCAAGAGGCAGGTCAGGTGGTCTGGTATTCCCATCTCTTTCAGAATTTTCCACAGTTTATTGTGATCCACACAGTCAAAGGCTTTGGCATAGTCAATAAAGCAGAAGCAGATGTTTTTCTGGAACTCTCTTGCTTTTTGGATGATCCAGCAGATGTTGGCGATTTGATCTCTAGTTCCTCTGCCTTTTCTAAAACCAGCTTGAACATCTGGAAGTTCACGGTTTATATATTGCTGATGCCTGGTTTGGAGAATTTTGAGCATTATTTTGCTAGCATGTGAGATGAGGTCAATTGTATGGTAGTTTGAGCATTCTTTGGCATTGCCTTTCTTTGGAACTGGAATGAAAACTGACTTTTCCCAGTCCCATGGCCACTGCTGAGTTTTCCAAATTTGCTGGCATATTGAGTACAGCACTTTCACAGCATCATCTTTTAGGATCTGAAATAGCTCAACTGGAATTCCATCACCTCCTCTAGCTGTGCTTGTAGTGATGCTTCCTAAGGCCCACTTGACTTCACAGTCTAGGATGTCTGGATCTAGGTGAGTGATCACACCATCGTGATTATCTGCATCATATGATCTTTTTGGTATAGTTTGTCTGTGTATTCTTGCCTCCTCTTCTTAATATCTTCTGCTTCTGTTAGGTCTATACCATTTCTGTCCTTTATTGAGCCCATCTTTGCATGAAATATTCCCTTGTCATCTCTAATTTTCTTGAAGAGATCTCTAGTCTTTCCCATTCTATTATTTTCCTCTATTTCTTTGCATTGATCACTGAAGAAGGCTTTCTTATCTCTCCTTGCTATTCTTTGGAATTCTGCATTCAAATGGGTCTATCTTTCCTTTTCTCCTTTCCTTTTTACTTCTCTTTTTTTCACAGCTATTTGTAAGGCCTCCTCAGACAGCCATTTTGCTTTTTTGCATTTCTTTTTCTTGGGGATGATCTCACTCCCTGTCTCCTGTACAAACCTTGGTCCATAATTCATCAGGTACTCTGTCTATCAGATGTAGTCCCTTAAATCTATTTCTCACTTTCACTGTATAATCATAAGATATTGATTCATCCTTCTATCTAATTAGGTTTTGTGTCATGTATTTAGGGTCTCATGTTTGGTGAATATGCAATTAAAACCTTTATGGCTTTTCAGTGAGTTGATCATTGTATTAGTGTATATTGACTGCTTCTGCTTCTAGCAATTTTATTTGTTCTGAGGTCTACTTCTCTGCATGTGTTTCCTTAATATTTGTATGGTATATCTTTTTCCACCAGTTTGCTTTGAATCTACCTTTGTTATTAAATTTGAAGCGAGTCACATGTACATGGCATTTGGTCATATTTTTTCCTCCATTCTATTTAAGGCAATTGTTGATAATATCAGCTCTTAAACCTGTCATTTTATTTGTCTTCTCCTAGTTTCCTCTGATTGTTTTTCTTCTGTTCCTTTTGTCTTCCCAAGTTACTTAACAGTTCTTGTATTTTTGAATATATCTTTGCATATTTTGCTTATTGATTGTTCTGGATATTGTAATAGATATATTTATTAGCAGTCTACTGACAAAAACATTTTGAGTAAAGTGTGAAAGCTTTGCTTCCTCCCCTTTTCTGTCTCTACCTTTCATTAATCCTCAGTACTATTTAGGGGAAGTCTTAACCCTCTATCCCCTGATTGTCCAGGTTGACACCTGCCCCATGGTCAAATCAAATGATACTACAGTTTCAGCAGACTAACACTCTGAGAAATTGCTGTTTTTTTTTTTCCCCTACAAATGTAAAGATATAAAATTTCCAAGAGATTCCAACTACTTTTGACTCAAGAAATATAGTAAGGAAGTGACTAAAATTGTAGAAACAGCAGCTGAAGTAATCCCTCATTCCCCTAGAGAGCCCATTACAACAGTATCACTTTCAGATGGTACTAATATTGCTCAGATAAGTTGTAATAGTATCATAGTTGAATAGGAAAGAAAAGGAAGTAATGAAGTAGTCCCATTAATGTAACTGCTTATCTCAATAAAATAAGATTTATAGCTTCACAAGTCTATCTCTGCATAAATATTATTCATTTACAAGAAATTAATATTATGAAATAATTATCCTCTGCTAAGTCACTTCAGTCGTGTTCGACTCTGTGCGCCCCCACAGATGGCAGCCCACAAGGCTCCCCCGTCCTTGGGATTCTCCAGGCAAGAACACTGGAGTGGGTTGCCATTTCCTTCTCCAATGCATGAAAGTGCAAAGTGAAAGTGAAGTCGCTCAGTCGTGTCCGACCGTTAGCGACCCCATGGATTGCAGCCTTCCAGGCTCCTCCATCCATGGGATTTTCCAGGCAAGAGTACTGGAGTGCAGTGCCATTGCGTTCTCCAATTATCCTCTAAATGACTTTAATGACTGCTATATTTAGCAAGGTATCTTTCATTAAGCAGAAAAAAGTTAAGCTGAATTAATGGTTTAAAGATTGCTTATTTTTTGTTTTATTTTAGTTTTTACTATAGTTTTATGCCTTATCTGGGGCTTCCCAGGTAGCACTAGTGTAAGGATCCTGTCTACCAATGCAGGATACGTAAGAGACATCGGTTCAATTCATGGGTCAAGAAGATCTCCTAGAGGAAGGCAAGGCAACTCACTCCAGTACTCTTGCATGGAGAATGTCATGGACAGAGGAGCCTGGTGGGCTACAGTCCATGAGGTCACACAGTCAGACATGACTGAAATGACTTAGCACACACACACACATACTCTTCTCTAGGGTCCTGGGTTTTAGTCAAACCATGCACTGCATTACTTAGGGAGAAGGCAACGGCAACCCACTCTAGTACTCTTGCCTGGAAAATCCCATGGACAGAGGAGCCTGGAAGGCTGCAGTCCATGGGGCTATGAAGAGTAAGACACTTACTGAGTGACTTCACTTTCACTTCTCACTTTCATGCATTGGAGAAGGAAATGGCAACCCACTCTAGTGTTCTTGCCTGGAGAATCCCAGGGACGGTGGAGCCTGGTGGGCTGCCATCTGTGGGGTCACACAGAGTCGGACACGACTGAAGCGACTTAGCAGCAGCAGCAGCAGCAGCAGCAGCAGCAGCACTAACTTAGAGCTTATTATCATTCATTCTCCTCTAAACCCTGCTAAGGCTTTGTTTATTAAACTAAATATATGCACTTAAAAAAAAAATTCCAATCATATTTCTTCAGAGAAAGCTTAATTCATGAAAGAAAAATTCACCCTACTATTCCAGAGACCTACTGCAGAAACTCTACCTCTATATTTCTTTTCTGATTCTTAGGTGAAGGGTAATTTGACAAACCATTTGTAAATCACTAAATGAACTGGAAAAACACATCTCCTTCTAAAAGACATCATTCATACATACATTTATCATTCATTCAGTAAAAATGTATGAATGGCTACTCTACACCAGAGGCTTTTCTCTGTGCTTGTGCCATGCTCAGTTGTGTCTAACTCTTTTCAACCCCGTGGACTGTAGCTTGCCAGGCTCCTCTGTCCAGGGAAATTTCCAGGCAAGAATACTGGAGCAGGTTGCCATTTCCTACTCCAGGGGATCGTCCCAACTCAGGGACCAAACACATCTCTTGCATTTCCTGCAGGTAGATTCTTTACCAGTGTCACCTGGGAAGCCCTTTTCTCTGTGCTTGGGATTCCTCAATGAGTAAAACATCAAAGAAAATCCCTCTCTTTATGATACTTAACCCTACTGAAAGGGACAGACATGAAACAGTAAATACATCTATAAAATAAATTGTATTTATAACAATTTAGTATGATAATGAGAGCCACAGAAAATAATTGAAATGTTGGAGACTTGCTAAGATTGAATATTAATTATGCCTCACTAAGAAGGTAACACATGAACAATGATTTAAAAGAGGTGAAGTTATAACCTTAGTTGATATGTAGGAAAATAATATTGTAGGCAAAGAATACAGCAAAATCCTTAGTTTTATTGTGTTGTTTGTATCTTTAGAAATTTAAGAGTCCAGAGCAGCTGAAACATTGAGCAAAATGGTGTATGGGACAACCCAGAGGGATGGAATGGGGAGGGAGGTGGGAGGCAGGTTCTGGACGGGGGGACACATGTACACCTGTGGCTAATTCATGTCAATGTATGGCAAAAACCACCACAGTATTATAAAGTAATTAGCCTCCAATTAAAATAAGTTAATTAAATTTAAAAAAATGACCCTTGAGACTTCTCTGGTGATCCAGCGGTTAAGATGCCACTTTCTGAAGCAGAGTTAGCTCTTGAGTTGGTAGACTCACTAAAGTGATTTGCCCTCTCCAATTGTTTGGGTATCACTGAATGCAAAGAAATAGAGGAAAACAACAGAATGGGAAAGACTAGAGATCTCTTCAAGAAACTTAAAGATACCAAGGGAATATTTCATGCAAAGATGGGATCAATAAAGGACAGAAATGGTATGGACCTAACAGAAGCAGAAGATATTAAGAAGAGGTGGCAAGAATACACGGAAGAACTGTACAAAAAAGATCTTCACGACGCAGATAATCATGATGAGGTGATCACTAATCTAGAGCCAGACATTTTGGAATGTGAAGTCAAGTGGGCCTTAGAAAGCATCACTACGAACAAAGCTAGTGGAGGTGATGGAATTCCAGTTGAGCTGTTTCAAATCCTGAAAGATGATGCTGTGAAAGTGCTGCACTCAATATGCCAGCACATTTGGAAAACTCAGCAGTGGCCACAGGAATGGAAAGCGTCAGTTTTCATTCCAATTCCAAAGAAAGTCAATGCAAAAGAATGCTCAAACTACCGCACAATTGCACTCATTTCACACGCTAGTAAAGTAATGCTCAAAATTCTCCAAGCCAGGCTTCAGCAATAGGTGAACCGTGAACTCCCTGATGTTCAAGCTGGTTTTAGAAAAGGCAGAGAAACCAGAGATCAAATTGCCAACATCTGCTGGATCATGGAAAAAGCAAGAAAGTTCCAGAAAAACATCTACTTCTGCTTTATTGACTATGCCAAAGCCTTTGACTGGGTGGATCACAGTAAACGGCAGAAAATTCTGAAAGAGATGGGAATACCAGACCACCTGACCTGCCTCTTGAGAAATCTGTATGCAGGTAAGGAAGCAACAGTTAGAACTGGACACGGAACAACAGACTGGTTCCAAATAGGAAAAGGAGTACGTCAAGGCTGTATATTGTCACCCTGCTTATTCAACCTATATGCAGAGTACACCATGAGAAACGCTGGCCTGGAAGAAGCACAAGCTGGAATCAAGATTGCCGGGAGAAATATCAGTAACCTCAGATATGCAGATGACACCATCCTTATGGCAGAAAGTGAAGAGGAACAAAAAAGCCTCTTGAAAGTCAAAGAGGAGAGCGAAAAAGTTGGCTTAAAGCTCAACATTCAGAAAACGAAGATCATGGCATCTGGTCCCATCACTTCATGGGAAATAGATGGGGAAACAGTGGAAACAGTGTCAGACTTTATTTTTTCGGGCTCAAAAATCACTGCAGATGGTGACTGCTGCCATGAAATTAAAAGACGCTTACTCCTTGGAAGAAAAGTTATGACCAACCTAGATAGTATATTCAAAAGCAGAGATATTACTTTGCCGACTAAGGTCCATCTAGTCAAGGCTACGGTTTTTCCTGTGGTCATGTATGGATGTGAGAGTTGGACTGTGAAGAAGGCTGAGTGCCGAAGAATTGATGCTTTTGAACTGTGGTGTTGGAGAAGACTCTTGAGAGCTCCTTGGACTGCAAGATCCAACCAGTCCATTCTGAAGGAGATCAACCCTGGGATTTCTTTGGAAGGAATGATGCCAAAGATGAAGCTCCAGTACTTTGGCCACCTCATGCAAAGAGTTGACTCATTGGAAAAGACTCTGATGCTGGGAGGGATTTGGGGCAGGAGGAGAAGGGGACGACTGAGGATGAGATGGCTGGATGGCATCACTGGCTTGATGGACGTGAGTCTGAGTGAACTCCGGGAGATGGTGATGGACAGGGAGGCCTGGCATGCTGCGATTCATGGGGTCGCAAAGAGTCGGACCTGACTGAGCGACTGAACTGTACTGAACTGAATCCTTTAAGGACTTGAATGTAACAAAAAGGTAGAGGGAGGAAGAACTCCTTCCTCTGCCTTTTGCTGAGATGGGCCAGTGTTCTTCTGCTCTTGGTGTCTTGGTTCTCAGGGCTTAGGACCTGAACTGGAATGTATTCCATCAGATCTCATGCTTCTCAGACCTTTAGACTCCTACTGAATCACGCCACCATCTCCTAGGTCTCCAGCAGACACCAGATGATGGGACTTCTCAGCTTCCATAATTTTCTAAGACAATTTAAACAATTCCTTATAATAAATATCTTCACACACATTTAATTGGTTCTGTTTCCCTACAGAACCCTCACTAGTACAGGGGCATATCATTACTGGGTCTTGACGACCATTATTTGCTTCTATTCTAATTGAAATAGGAGACACAGTGGGATTTTGGGCATAGAATGACATAATTTAAATTTACAATAGTCATCCTTGCTTTTTAAGAATGGACTATTAGGAAACAAAGGAAAAAAAAAAAATAGAAAGACCTGTTGGGAGTTTATTGAAGTAAACTGCAATTATCTAACAGAGAGAATTGCATGTGAGAGGTGGATGTTGGTGGTGGAGTACACAAGATGATAGTTTGGATACACGACAAAGGTAGAACTATTAGCATTTTTTTTATAAACCACTTGTCAAGTGTTAGAAAAAGAGATGAGTCAAGGTAACACCAGGTATCTTGGTCTGAAGAACTGGAGGGAGTGAATTAACCCCTCATAGAGAAGGGAAGGCAAATGAAAAATATTTTTCTAAAAGATTCCTAAAAGATCAGGAATACCATAGCTCATGCTGATATACAGAATGGGCTCCTTTTTAATATGCAAGCTGCATGTGTACTTAGAGGGAGAAAAAATATTAATGCCTGAAAATTCCTCCCCTATCACTGTTTTAGGAAGCCATTTCACTCTTTGGCTATCTATGCTTCCATGGCTTATGGGGAAAATTCAAAAATTAATTTGACTGAACTTCTCAATATTGTGGATTGGACTAAAGTAACTCAAAAGTTTAGATGACCTCCCTACTTTTCTAGATAGATCACCTTATAATTTCTACAGAGTACTGGAAGTGGTTATAACTTTTCTGACAGGGTCTTAATTTTTTAAGTGAACAGTATCTGCTAAAAAGAACATTCAAAAGAATATCATCTTTACACAGGAGACTGGAAGCAATGGTTGACCACTAACTGCTATCTGATATTACATTTTCTTGGGCAGCACTTGCCAAATTTCACAGCATCCATCCATATGAAATGATGCTACAGGAACTCCTAACTGCAATAAATTACAGAAAATGTAGGGGAATCTATATAGAACTTGGAAACTTAATAACAGTTTTTTCCCATACCATATGACTATAATAAATGTGAAGCATTTAAATAGCTATTAAAATAAAATTTATGCATGTCCAAATAAAACCTTTTGAAATTTATATTTGTTTCCATTAAATTTTTTATATCAATTATTACATTTGAATTAGATTCACACAATTATTTTTCTAGACTTTTTGTTAATAGTCTCCTGAATACCTTGAGAATCATCCTTGATGAGAGACATTTTTTGTCTCATAATAGGTTATAAAAGGTTTAAAGCTGTTTTACAGCCATTCTGTGTGATATAATTTATATTTAAGGACTTAACAGTTCATTCCTTCTTTCATTGGCAATTATGTTATCAGTGTTTCTTGTAATAATTATAAAAGTTATAATATGAAACATTTAAAAACAATAGTGAAGCTCTAAGTTTCAGATACATACACTTTAGTCAGAATACCATGTAACAATTTGGCAAATGGAGAGAAACAGCTGGTATAAATGGCTACAGTATATAACTGCTGCTTGCAATTCACCTACCAGATGTCTAGCCTAGCCCCATTGCTTCCAAATCCAGCATCTTGGCTAGTGTATTATGTTCTTTGGGAACTTGCAATAAAACCCCCTACAGCAATGAAGTCAGTCTTTGGTCCACTCTGGGCTGTGGCACACTCTCCAGCTGTTTGCCAAGGCAGATGTTCAAGTGGCTACATTTTGTATTTAAAAGTCAGGTACGGAGCATAAGACATTGTTTATCATTCTTGCTGTCTGGCTACTCTTTACCTTTGTTGTTCAGGTAACCAATCAAGTGGCTGCACACAATGCTGGTAGAGGCTAGTAGCAAAGAATCTAGGAGCTTCGGAAACTCTAGGTTCTGTTCAGATGCTACACATACACACACACATTATCAAAGTCTCTCCACATCTGTAAACGATTTGTTAATCAGTAGTGTGGCACAGCACAAAATGAGATTTCAGTTAGAGACTAAACACATGTGCATTTCTGAAATTGTTGTCTCATTTCCCTTACATACAAAATCTTACTGTGGCTTTAAAAGAATCAAATGTAGTATATATACCAGGTAAGAGTAGCATTTTAAAATCTGGTAATACCTGTAATAAATACTAAAGCATGAGCTGAGAGAAAACACACACACACACACACACATTGTAGAAATTTAATGAATGCATGTATATATCTATATTTAAACACAAAATTATAGTTCACAGAAAAAATTAAGTGACCATCATAATTTTATTGATTATAATGTTGTAAGTACTTTTAATGTGTATGTTTGAATAAAATTTGATACATATATATATACTCCTATGAAACCAACACCACCAACCAATCAAAGATACATAAAAGGAATATTGGCAAGGATTTCGAGTAACTGAAACTCTAATGCACTGCAGTGAGGATTTTGAGTGGCACAATCACTTTGGAAAACTATTTGGTGAATCTTAAAATACTAATATTATGCAAAAACTAAATTATAAAACCTAGCCACTAAACTCCTTGATATTTACCCAAGATAAATGAAAGCATACGCCCATTTAAAAAAATACTTGTTTGCAATGGTTATACAAGATTCAATTGGAATAATCCAAAACTGGATACAAACCAAAGGTCAATCAATAGGTAAAGGACTAAATAATGGTAAAATGATCAAAATGAAAACATAGCAATAAAAAGGAGTAAACTAGTGACACATACAGCCACACGAATATATCACATAACAAGTATGCTGAGTGAAATAAACCAGATTAAAAAAATACTGTATTAATATTTTTAATAAAATTCCTAAAAATACAGCCTAATCGCTAGTGATAGAAAGCAGAACAATATATCTCTGGGACAGGAGAACAAAAAAGGTAGAGGATATTTAAGGAACATGAAGAAATTTTTAGGTGACTTTATGTGTATTTGCTTGATTATGGTGAGAGTTTTATGGATTTATACATATGCCACAACTTGTTAAGATATACACTTCAAATATATCATATTTTCTTGTGTCAATAAACCTTTAAAAAGTATGAAAGTATGGTCTGGAAGAAAAAATAAAAAAATTTTTTTCAGTAATGCCAAAGGAGAATAATGATGATGGGAATATCCCATGAAAACAAAGGTAAAAACTGGAGGAAAAAGTTAGACATTGGAAAGTGTCCAAAACACAACAGAAGCTTGATAACAGCTTAATTTTGAAAAACAAATGTAACTGGATAGGGCATTTATTGAATGCTTGTGGTTTACCTGCTTGAGAGTAACACTCAACTGTTTACAAGGTCAACAGAAACAGTGGTGGGATAAGCTACAGTCTTACATATTAAAGGCAGCAGATTAGAATTCTGCATTTGGAAGTAGTATGAAAAGCTATGCAGAAACCCTGGCTGGGAGATAATCCAAGAAAGTGTGAAAATAAAATTAGAGTATCTGTCATTGCTTTTCAGTCACTAGGTCATGTCCCAGTCATTGTGACCCTATGGATAGCAGCACACCAGGCTTCTCTATCCTTCAATATCACCCAGAGTTTGCGCAAACACATGTTCATTGAGTAATGATGTCCTTTGCTGCAACCCTTTCCTTTTACCTTCAATCATTCCCAGAATCAGAGTCATTTCCATTGAGCTGGCTATTCCCATCAGGTGACAAAAGTACTGAAGCTTTAGCTTCAGCATCCGTCATCCCGTTGCATATCTAGGAATTATTTCCTTTACGACTGACTGGTTTGATCTCCTTGCAGTCCAAGGGACTCTGAAGAGTCTTTTCCAGCACCACAGTTCAAAAGCATCAATTCTTTAGCACTCAGCCTTCTTCATGGTCCAACTCTCATATCTGTACATGACTACTGAAAAGAACCATAGCTTTGACTATATAGACATTTGTCAGCAAAGTGATTTCTCTGCTCTTTAATATGTTGTCTACGTTGGTCATAGTTTTTCTTCCAAAAAGCAAGTGTCTTTTAATCTCATGGCTTCAGTCACCATCTGCAACGATTTTTGAGCCCCCAAAATAAACTCTCTTACTGTTTCCATTGTTTCCCATCTATTTGCTATGAGATAAGGGACCAGATGCCATGATTTATTTTTCTGAATGTGGAATTTTAAGCCAACTTTTCACTCTCTTTCACTTTCATCAAGAGGCTCTTTAGTTCTTCTTCACTTTCTGCCATGAGGGTGGTGTCATCTGCATATCTGAGGTTATTAATATTTCTCTCAGCAATCTTTTTTCCAGCTTGTGTTTCATCCAGCTCAGCAATTTGCATAATGTATACTGCATATAAGTTAAATAAGCAGGGTGACAATATACAGCCTTGACGTACTCCTTTTCCTGATTTGGAACCAGTCTGCTGTTCTCTGTTCGGTTTTAACTGTTGCTTCCTGACTTGCATACAGATTTCTCAGGAGGCAGGTAAGGTAGTATAGTATTCCCATCTCTTTAAGGATTTTCCACCGTTTGTTGTGATCCACACAATCGAAGGCTTTGGCATAGTCAATAAAGCAGAAGCAGATGTTTTTCTGGAACTCTCTTGCTTTTTCGATGATCCAACAGATGCTGTCAATTTGCTCTCTGGTTCCTCTGACTTTTCTAAATCCCACTTGAACATCTGGAAATTCACTGTTCACATACTGTTGAAGCCTGGCTTGGAGAATTTTGAGCATTACTTTACTAGCGTGTGAAATGAGTGCAATTGTGCGGTAGTTTGAGCATTCTTTACTAATGCCTGTCTTTGGGATTGGAATGAAAACTGACCTTTTCCAGTCCTGTGGCCACTGCTGAGTTTTCCAAATTTGCTGGCATATTGAAAAAAGCACTTGCACAGCATCATCTTTCAGGATTTGAAACAGCTCAGCTGGAATTCCATCACTTCCACTAGGTTTGTTTGTAGTGATGCCTCCTAAGTCCCACTTGACTGTATTCCAGGATGTCTGGCTCTAGGTGAGTGATCACATCATTGTGGTTATCTGGGTCATGAAGATCTTTTTTGTATAGTTCTTCTGTGTATTCTTGCCACCTCTTCTTAATATCTTCTGCTTGATAGGTCCATACCATTTCTGTCCTTTATTATGTCCATCTTTGCATGAAATGTTCCCTTGGTATCTCTAATTTTCTTGAAGAGATTTCTAGTCTTTCTCATTCTATCGTTTTCCTCGATTTTTCTGCATTGATCACTGAGGAAGCCTTTCTTATCTCTCCTTGCTGTTCTTTGGAACTCTGTATTCAGATGGGTATATCTTTCCTTTTTTCCTTTGCCTTTAGATTCTCTTCCTTTCTCAGCTATTTGTAAGACCGCCTCAGACAAACATTTTGCCTTTTTGTATTTCTTTTTCTTGGGGATGGTCTTGATCACTGCCTACAATATCACAAACCTCCGTCCATAGTTCTTCAGGCACTTTATCAGATCTAATCCCTTGAATTTATCTGTCATTGCCACGGACTATATATAGCCTATGAGATGAATGCAATTGTGTGGTAGTTGGAACATTCTTTGGCATTATTAGAAATTACAATATCTGAAGAATAGAAAGAAAAAGGGTAATACTATATACAGTGAATTAGGTAATATTTCTTTCTCATTTTCTGGAAAGCTATATAGAACTGATATTATCTTGTCTTATAATATTTGTAAGATTTCACTAGTGAAGCCATCTGGGCCTGACAGTTTGTGTGTATGTTTTTAAGATAGCATCTGTGTGTACATGCATTTATATTAAGATTTTTTAATGAAAGACTTCAATTTTTCAATATATATAAAGCTCTTCAGTTCTCTATTTTTTTCTTGAGTAAACCGATATTTTATGTCTTTCAAGGAATTTATTCATTTGTCTAAGATAGCAATTTTCTTAAATTTGTTGGCATGAAGTCTTATATAATAGTCCTTTATAATTCTTGATGTCTATACAACCTATATGGATGTTTTGTCTTTCATTATTAATATTGGTCATCTCTTTCCTCCCTCTCCCTCTTGTTTGCTCTCTCCTCTCTTGTCAATGTAGCTAAAGCTTTATCAATTTTATTTTTATATTCAAAGCATCAATATTTGGATCGATGAATCCATCTACATTATTTTTTACAATGTTATTGATTCCTGCTCTTTATCATCTTCTTCCTTCTGCTTGCTTTGAGTTTAATTTGCTTTTTGTTGTATCAAGAACACTAGGACTTTGATGTCAGCCCCATCCTTCCTTTTTGAATATAAGCATTTAATGCTGAAAATGTTCCTCTAAGCACTGCTTTAGGTTATTTCACAAATTTTGATATATTTAAAAACTTTTATTTAATTACAATATTTAAATTCAATATTTTAGTACATAGTATATTTTAAAAGAGCTACATGATAACTTTCTGAGATAAACACGATATTTTATATTTTGATTGAGATGACACTATTAAAACTCACTAAATACTATACATTAGATCTGTGCATTGCATTGTACATAAAGGTTATATTGATTATAAAAATGAAAATATATGAAATTGACAGGAAAACTGAAGGGAATGAAGAGCTTTATCCTGTAGAATAAAGAGTGGAAGAAATATAGTGTCTATTTTAGAATCCTAAAGAAGACCATTATTTAAGTGACAGATAAAGGAATTACAGCCCATAAAAGAGACAACAGAGAATTATTACACACAAATGTATAAGAACTAGGAGCATGTAGGGCCATAGATATCATGGAGTAGAAGTATAGAATGAGTATGTGACATTCTGTAATCTGGCAGTGATATTACATAGGAAAAGCTGATACTTGCTGATCCCACATTCCATTCCACAGACATTGTGGCTGCTGTTAAATGGGAATTATTCCAGAGAAAAATCCAGAGATAAATACAAGAAATGGAAGTGAATCAATAGAGAATTCTACTTATGGTACAATCTCTAGAAATATGTGTTAGTGATGTGGGATTACAAAACCCTTGCAGGATGGTGGTTGAGAATGATGACACTTGAATATGTGCATGAGTTAAGTAAGCAAAGTACATGAGCAAAATGTATAGAAACATAGAAAATAGAGAAGGCAAATGACTGAGGAACAAAGACGTGGCGAAGGTGTGAAAATGTTATCCAGGGTGTAGGTGAATGATCCTTCTTTCAACAATGAGATACACCATCCTCTTAAACTGAAGAAAATTGTAGAAAAATGGAGAGTCAATATTCTCAATGAAGCAGAAAGTGGGATTTAATAGAAGAGTTTTGAAAGTTTGTTTAGTAGTACAGAGGCAGGCAAATAATTTATATACTATTGAAGACCAAAAATGAAGTATATTTCCATAACACAATCTTGTTTTCTCAAAGATGATGCTAATTACATTAATAGTAACCACTCATAAACTGCCTACTGTATATCATGTGCTATTTGAAATTTACTGTATGAAAAAAATTGAACTCTCACAAAAATCTCATAAGGTAAGCAGTATTATAAAGCTTTACAGACAGAAACTAAACTGTGATGCAAAAAGGAAAAGTAATTTGCTAAGTCTCATTGTTGATAAGTGACAAGGTTGGCTTTGAACCCAGGTGCTTTGATTCAGGGTCTCTACACAACCACTGAATCATACTGCTCTCCTGTAAACAAAAACAAATTTCTTTCCTTAAAAATATTATTTACTAAACTAAAAATAGTGACTACTTTTCAAGGTACAATATAAGGAACTGTAGTTAAGGCTGATTTTAATACATGGTGACATTTTTTGTTGTTTGCGTGTGTGTGTGCTAAGTCACTTCAGTGATGTCCAACTCTTTGTGACCTCATGGACTGTAGCCTCCAGGCTTCTCTGTCCATGGGATTCACCAGGCAAGAATACTGGAGTGGGTTGTCATGCCCTCTTCCAGAGGATCTTCCCTACCCAGGAATTGAACCAGCATCTCTTGCAGCTCCTGCACTACAGGAGGATTCTTTACCACTGAGCCACCAGGGAAGCCCTTTTGTTGTTACTTGATTTAATATCTAAGGCTATATTCTGTTTACCATAAATCTGATTTGATGAGTAATAGCTACAAAGAAACTGAGGTTTATTTGTAATAATAGAAATGTGATCTAGGAATGACCTTAGAATACTAATACCGTATTCTCCTATGAACTTGGTAGTATAATTTATATAAAAATAATAAAAAGACACAAGTATCTTTGGCAAAAATACTGCCAATTAGTGTTTAATAGAAAGACATTATCTAAAATGAAAAAACATTATGTGCTTTGTAAGCATTAATTCTGAGCAAGCTAGTTCTAAGTTTTGTTAACAATAGACGAGCTTTCTTTAGGGTTGATCTGTATGTTTCTAAAAGTACAAAATAAAGATATAAATTGTACTTTCTTGTATATTTTTTATCTTTTCTATATTATTTAATGGTTTTCTTTATGTTTCTTATCACCACAAATATCAACCCTGGAGGGAGGAATCTGTGAAGGTCTGGAGGACCTGTTAGACAAATCTGCCTTATAATAGACTGCTTCCCACAGAGACTAAACTTGAGAAATGCTAAATGATAAAAATGTATTTTAAAGCTTTCACAAAAGTGAGCATCTCTTCCCATCAAGCCAATTTTCTTACAAAATATATTTTAACAAATAGCATGATAGGTTGCCAATAATAATGACTATTTTATTTAAAGAACAGTAACAGATCAACACCGTTAGTTTCCTTGCTCAACAGAAGGGAAGTGCAGAGGATGTGTTGGTTATAACTATTTTTACTCTCTAGTTTCCTTCTCCATATTTCTTATATTGCATAATATAGGGATGATCATGACAAGTCAGCTACCTACTTCTTCATGATAGCCTTCTCTTTTATATTTTTAAGCTTCTTGAGTAGTCAGGCTATACTTTTTTCATTCTGATGTATAGTTTTCACTCTCCCCTACCCAAATGGACATAAATGAATTGATTATAGTATACACCATCTCAGAATCCCTTTCTTCTTCTGTACCTTTTGGAGTTTAGGAATCCCAGATTATCCAGGAGTAACAGGACTAAGAGGACTGTCAGGACTTACACCCATATGTCCAACTTCAGCAATATCTACTTTTGCTATGAAGCACAATGAATCTAGTTTCTTCCTAGCCTGCTGTCTTCAAGGAAGCCCACGTTAGAGTTAGTGAAGAAAACTGTTTTCTCTTCACTTTAAATGAGTGAAGGATCCTCAAGAGACCTACTTAAACTGCTTGTTCTGCATCTCATGAGTGTGAGTTTCACAGGAATGGGGGGCAGATATTCTGCCTATTTCTCAAAAATAATCTAAAAGTAAGAAGATGGCTTTTGCTGTTAGAAAAAAAGAGCTACAACAGAGAAGGGCTGCATTTGTAATTATGATAGGGCAGGATTAAATGTTCTAAATGAACTGTATGTAAGCCCTTGCTGAATGGAGCTATTAATAGTTTTGCCTGGAATCCTGTTGAGTCCTTCCTCAGGTGGTCTAACTAGAGGGAGTTTTGGACGTCCCCCCTCCCGACCCCCGCCACCGCCGCCACCCCCGAATGCATGAAGCAACAAAAGCCCAAAGGCTAAGGTGAAGTCAAACCAGACAGCTTGAGAAGAAATCAGCTTTGTAGGAAAATGCAGGTGTAGGACTTAAATAGGAAATCTTTAACTGATGTACAAAACTAGCCCATGAAAAGAAAGCCCAAATTAGCATATTCAACAATAAAGGTTACCAAAACTAGATTTTAACTAGGTTAAACTTCAATCAGATCTTTTCCATCTATTACCTCTCCTTCATTATCCTAGGGTGTGAAAAAGCTTAAAGCAGTATACAGAGGAAAAGTGGACTATAAAATGTAGAATGGAAACCAAGATAAGCAGGTTCCCTTTAACTTATGCCACTGAAGATTTTCAAACTGAAGTCACCCTAAATTATTGCAATGGGGAGATTTTATTGGAAAACGTGGATACTTTGATATAATTAATATCATACTGGGATATAACTATTTTGTATTACCTGAAAAAATAAAAATTATTAAAGTGTGAAGAGTACCTACTCAAGATTTTGAATGAGACAGTCAAGGATTCACTAACAGAACAAATCTGAAGGAGACTTGAGAGAAAAATGCTGATTTTCTGTTTATACCTATGGAGTCCAACTATTTCAATGATATGGTTACAATTACATTACGCAGTTAAATTATTTCAAATGTACAGACAGACACTAGAAGTTCACATTTATTGCAAACTTATGTTTGTAAGACACTTCACACTTGGTCTATTTTCCTGGACATGTCTTGGTCAAATATTCTACTGCTCATGAGGTAACTTGTCCTTTTAATTTCTAAGGTTATGGGCAGGATGCTATCCAAATATAGCTTTTATTAATATTATTTTTTATATATCTGGAACATTATTGTGATTAGTGAGATTCCTCTGATTTAAGTAAGCATACTATAAAATATCAAGCATGCAATGATTGTCCATACCACACTTCCCAAGTGAAAGTTGCTCAGTAGTGTCTGACTCTTTGCAACCTCATGGACTATATAGTCCATGGATTTCTCTAGGCCAGAATACTGGAATGGGTAGCAGTTCCCTTCTCCAGGGGATCTTTCCAACCCAGGGATCAAACAGAAATCTCCTGCATTGTAAGTGGATTCTTTATCAGCTGAGCTACCAAGGAAGCCCACATTGTCCAAAGCCCAGAGTAAAACTGAAAAACTAAAAAAAAAAAAAAAAATTAAAATTGATCCTTTTATATCCTTCTCTGTGCAGCCCCAGGAGGGCCGAGAGGAGCTACTCCATGTTCAAGGTCAAGAGGGGCAGCCGTGAGGAGATGCCCCTCGTCCAAGGTAAGGAACAGCCGTGAAGAGATATCCCACGTCCAAGGTAAGAGAAACTCAAGTAAGATGGTAGGTGTTACAAGAGGGCATCAGAGGGCAGACACACTGAAACCATACTCACCGAAAACTAGTCAATCTGATCACATGGACCACAGCCTTGTCTAACTCAATGAAACAAGCCATGCCGTGTCGGGCCACCCAAGATGGGCGGGTCATGGTGGAGAGGTCTGACAGAATGTGGTCCACTGGAGAAGGGAATGGCAAACCACTTCAGGATTCTTGCCTTGAGAACCCCATGAACAGTATGAAAAGGCAAAATGATAGGATACTAAAAGAGGAACTCCCCAGGTTGGTAGGTACCCAATATGCTACTGGAGATCAGTGGAGAAATAACTCCAGAAAGAATGAAGGGATGGAGCCAAAGCATAAAACAATACCCAGTTGTGATAGAAGCAAGGTCCGATACTATAAAGAGCAATATTGCATAGGAACCAGGATGTTACGTCATTGAATCAATGCATATTGGAAGTGGTCAAATAGGATGGCAAGAGTGAATGTCAACATTCTAGGAATTAGTAAACTAAAATGGACTGGAATGGGTGAATTTAACTCAGATGACCATTATATCTACTACTGCGGGCAGGAGTCCCTTGGAAGAAATGGAGTAGCCATCATGGTCAACAAAAGAGTCTGAAATGCAGTACTTTGATGCAATCTCAAAAACGACAGAATGATCTTTGTTCGTTTCCAAGGCAAACCATTCAAAATCAAGATAATCCAAGCCTATGCCCCAACCAGTAACACTGAAGAAGCAGAAGTTGAACAGTTCTATGAAGACCTACAAGGCCTTTTAGAACTAACACCCAAAAAAGATGTCCTTTTCATTATAAGGGACTGAAATGCAAAAGTAGGAAGTCAAGAAACACTTGGGGTACAGGCAAATTTGGCCTTGGAATATGGAATGAAGCAGGGCAAAGGCTAATAGAGTTTTGCCAAGAGAATGCACTGGTCATAGCAAACACCCTCTTCCAACAACACAAGAGAAGACTCTACACATGGACACCACCAGATGGTCAACACTGAAATCAGACTGATTATATTCTTTGCAGCCAAAGATGGAGAAGCTTTATACAGTCAGTGAAAACAAGACTGGGAGCTGACTATGGCTCAGATCATGAACTCCTTATTGCCAAATTCAGACTTAAATTGAAGAAAGTAGGGAAAACCACTAGACCATTCAGGTATGACCTAAATCAAATCCATTATGATTATACAGTGGAAGTGATAAATAGATTTAAGAGACTAGATCTGATAGATTGAATGCCTGAGGAACTATGGACAGAGGTTCATGAACTTGCATAGGAGATAGGGATCAAGACCATCCCCATGGGAAAGAAATTCAAAAAAGCAAAATGGCTGTCTGGGGAGGCCTTACAAATAGCTGTGAAAGGAAGAGAACTGAAAAGCAAAGGAGAAAAGGAAAGATCTAAGCACCTGAATGCAGAGTTCCAAAGAATAGCAAGGAGAGATAAGAAAGCCTTCCTCAGCAATCAATGCAAAGAAAGAGAGGAAAACAACAGAATGGGAAAGACTAGAGATCTCTTCAAGAAAATCAGAGATCCCAAGGGAACATTTCATGCAAAGATGGGCTCGATAAAGGACAGAAATGGTATGGACCTAACAGAAACAGAAGATATTAAGAAGAGGTGGCAAGAATACACAGAAGAACTGTACAAAAAAGATCTTCATGAGGCAGATTATCACGATGGTGTGATCACTAATCTAGAGTCAGACATCCTGGAATGTGAAGTCAAGTGGGCCTTAGAAAGCAACACTACAAACAAAGCTAGTGGACGTGATGGAATTCCAGTGGAGCTATTTCAAATCCGGAAAGATGATGCTGTGAAAGTGCTGCACTCAATATGCCAGCAAATTTGGGAAATTCAGCAGTGGCCACAGGACTGGAAAAGGTCAGTTTTCATTCCAATCCCAAAGAAAGTCAATGCAAAAGAATGCTCAAACTATCGCACAATTGCACTCATCTCACATGCTAGTAAACTAATGCTCAAAATTTTCCAAGCCAGGCTTCAGCAATACGTGAACCGTGAACTTCCAGATGTTTAAGCTGGTTTTAGAAGAGGCAGAGGAACCAGAGATCAAATTGCCAATATATGCTGGATCACCAAAAACGTGAGAGAGTTCCAGAAAAACATCTATTTCTGCTTATTGACTATGCCAAAGCCTTTGACTGTGTGGATCACAGTAAACTGTGGAAAATTCTGAGAGAGATGGGAATACCAGAACACCTGACCTGCCCCTTGAGAAACCTGTATGCAGGTCAGGAAGCAACAGTTAGATCTGGACATGGAACAACAGACTGGTTCCAAATAGGAAAAGGAGTCAAGGCTGTATATTGTCACCCTGCTTATTTAACTTACATGCAGAGTACATCATGAGAAACACTGGGCTGGAAGATGCACAATCTGGAATCAAGATTGCCGGGAGAAATATCAATAACTTCAGATATGCTGCTGACATCACCCTTACGGCAGAAAGTGAAGAGGAACTAAAGAGCCTCTTGATGAAAGTGAAAGAGGAGAGCGAAAAAGTTGGCTTAAAGCTCAACATTCAGAAAACGAAGATCATGGCATCTGGTCCCATCACTTCATGGGAAATAGATGGGGAAACAATGGAAACAGTATCACACTTTACTTTTTTGGGCTCCAAAATCACTGCAGATGGTAACTGCACCCATGAAATTAAAAGATGCTTACTCCTTAGAAGGAAAGCTATGACCAATCTAGATAGCGTATTAAAAAGCAGAGACATTACTTTGTCAACAAAGGTCCATCTAGTCAAGGCTATGGTTTTTCCAGTAGTCATGTATGGATGTGAGAGTTGGACTGTGAAGAAAGCTGAGAGGCGAAGAATTGATGCTTTTGAACTGTGGTGTTGGATAAAACTCTTGAGACTCCCTTGGACTGCAAGGAGATCCAACCAGTCCATTCTAAAGGAGATCAATCCTGGGTGTCCATTTGAAGGACTGATGCTTAATCTGAAACTCCAGTACTTTAGCCACCTCATGCGAAGAGCTGACTCACTGGAAAAGACTCTGATGCTTCGAGGGATTCGAGGCAAGAGGAGAAGGGGACAACAGAGGATGAGATGGCTTGATAGCATTACCAACTTGATGGACATGAGTTTGAGTGAACTCTGGGAGTTGGTGATAGACAGGGAGGCCTGGTGTGCTTCGATTCATGGGGTCGCAAAGAGTCGGATATGACTGAGCAACTGAACTGAACTGAACTGAACTGAAGTTTTATCTAGGGAATAAGCCAGTCTAACTTTTATGGAATTTGCTCTCTCCTACAAATGTCCCTTCCCTCCATTTCTAAGATAAAGATTGCATCATGACACAGAGGCATATTAGGTCTCAGAGTTTTCGTGACAATTAAATGAAATAATGGCATGTAAAAAGAGTAGACTAGTAAAAAGCACTAAGTTGTCAATAAAAGAACATATAATTAATTGTACTACTGTTACATGACAAGGCATATGCTCTCATGGATCTTAGTATTTTAATCTGAACTCTGAGAGTCTACCTTGAAGATCCCTTTAATGGTAGCAAATGGACAAACTAAATACACTTACTAGTTTACATTAAAAACAGAAGCAAAAAAGAATTCATAATAACTATACATTTGTTTTCCCCAGTTTTCGGTTGAATCCAATTTTTCTTGAATCCTGTCCCATACACACTATAAAAAATCTTCTGAAAATCAGAGATAATATATATAAAGTTTAATGCCAGATGATAGATTTTTATTGAAAATTCAGTATTGGTAATTCAATATTAATCATTTCTTTTGTTTTTTTTTTTCTTTTCTTTTCTTTCTTTTAATGAGGACCATTTTTAAAGTCTTTAATGAAGCTGTTACAATACTGCTTCTGTTTTATGTTTTGTTCTTTTGGTGGCGAAGCATGTGAGCTCTTAGCTTCCCAACCAGGGATCGAGCTGGCACCCCCTATACTAGAAGGTAAAGTCTTAACCACTGGGAGAGCTGCAAAGTTTTCTTGTGGTTTTTCTAAATAGTACTAATATTATGTATATTCACTTCATAAACAAATTTGTATTCCAAAGTTTTAAGTGCTCTTCACCCAAAAACTACCCACAGCCTATTTTAAATAGCCACATGTTGATGTTTCTCTATATACTGTTTAATTATTACTGGAATTCTTGGACCTCCAGCATCTTATTTATTATTTTCTGTTTCTTGTATCTGGCCCAAGTTCTGCATTTTATCTGATCCTTTGATCTAGATATACAGCATCAAGCCTGCTAAATTCAGAAATAATATGCATCATGCTGGCATCTTTTTAACTGCTGTACTTATGCAACTGTTTGAATATAAGGCAAAAGTTTTATATTGCATTTTCACATTGTTCTAAGAATATTCAAGCTGTCTCAATAGAAAGTTCTCAAAATATGTTGTTTGCTATTATATCTATAACATGATTCATTATAATACTACTATATTTTCATTAAGCAATTTTCTTGGAAATTCACTTCCAATTTCAGTTCTACACTCAGTCACAATTTTTAGACTTGTTGAATATTCCTGCTTTTTTCTATATTTGAAATAACTTTTACTCACCACTTCAGTTCTTTCAAACAAATCCAAATTGTCTACTTTCATACATAGATGAGACTTTGAGACTATATCTAATATTACCCCTGCTGCTGCTGCTAAGTCACTTCAGTCGTGTCTGACTCTGTGTGACCCCATAGATGGCAGCCCACCAGGCTTCCCCATCCCTGGGATTCTCCAGGCAAGAACACCAGTGTGGGCTGCCATTTCCTTCTCTAGTGCCTATCTTCAGACAAATAGAAATGGAGTTTTTCCATATATTAAAGATTTCTAGTTTTTGTATCATCCAAACATCTGAGATTTCCTTATTCTTAAATTCACAAATGCTTAGAGACTACAAAGCCTATAAAGAAATATAGAAATAAATACTTTTACATTAACAAAATTAAAGAGTTCATTGCCAGCACACACCTAGATTAACATAAAGAAATAAGAGCGTGCTAGAATGAATTAAGTGAAAGTAAAGTAAAATTATTTTCATTTTTTCTTAAAGCTATTTTTAATAGCTTTAAAAGATAACTGGTTAAGAGAAAAATAATTTATTTTGTGCTTATATACATAAAGGTAAAATGTATGCATATATAAAGGTAAAATGCATGACAAAAAACAATATAAGGATATATAAAAGAATTTAAAAATACAGTGTTATAGGAAACTTAAATTACATAGGAAGTGGTATAATATTCTTTTCAGGTATACTGATGAGTAAGTGACAGATTAGTTGAAGCCCAGCAAGAGGAACAGAATAAAGAAAGATTTTTAATTCCATCTTCTTGGCCGAAAATGAACTGATAATAATCATTCTACAAATATGACTCAGAAGGGAAAAGGTAGCATAGTGTTAAAGTACAGAATATTATGTTAGTATAAGCATTTATAGAAGGGTGAGTATATAGCAAGGAAAATATATAGGGATATACAGGAAAGTAAAATATAGGAAAATCTTGAGGTATGTATCAAAAGAACACAATTTTTCAAAGAACTCACCCTTCTATAATTGTGAATTAAGTCAAAATAATAATAATAGGATGAACTTTAAGTTACTAAACTTATTTTGTCAGCTGCTAATGTCTTTTTATTCAAAATTACTCTATAATCCAGTAACATCTGCATCATCAATGAGTTTGCTAGAAATGTGAAATCTCAGGCCCCAATCCAGACCTACAATTTCACCAACCTCTAGTTGGTTTGTATGCAATTACATTTAAGAATCATTGTTCTAATCTATTTCTAAATATATTTAGATAGTACGTTTTATGCACAAATGAATGAGTCTATTCTGTTGGCACCACAGTTTTTTGCCAATTAGTCACACCACCTAAGATAATACTTGCCTGCTAAATGTATGCATGCTGAATGATTGTGTCAAGAAGTGAATGAATAATCTACTTGGAAATTAACTCTTGGAATAGCAGTAAATTTTCTCCAATTCCCAAGCCCAGTGTCATTTTCAACAATAGAAGTAAATAAATTATTTCATTTTAATTCTGATAATTAAAACTTGGTTTCCTTTTACTTAAAAATATCCAATAGTAAATTTAAAATCAAAAATATATGTATTAAAGTATCTGAAAAGTATTTTTATGTTTAAAAAATTTTTAATGATATTTTAGGCTTAAATACTAAATATATTTTTCTGTCATCATTCATTTTGCAACATTTTGTATATATTTGCTAATTAGTAGTTAATGCTCCCACCTGGTTCCACAAGAGATTTGAATAGCTGGCAACAAAAAACAAACCCTTATACTCAGTATAAGCAACTGGTTCACAAATTATATAAAGAGTTTTCATGTTATTGTGGCCATAAGGTAGAACTGTTTGATATTCTCTTTTTAAGATTTACTTTAAAAATACAGAATTTAAAGACACAATAGCAATGTCAGATAATTATCACAATTCATATTATCATCATTTACATCAATCATAAAATCAGTCAGCTTGGTTTGATTTTCCTAATTAATGACTATACAGAATTAATGATTATACAGGAAACAAATGGTAATATCTCTGTTCTCAAAGAACAGTCTCACTATTTAGACTGAGCCACATGTGTAATAGATTCTGAAGTGTTTAAGTATAAAAGCCGTTAAGGAAGGAAAATTAGAATGGTACTCAACATAAAACGGAAAGGTAACAATGTACATATATGAGATTTTAAATGTATTCCTTAATATTTTTTAGAGTTAACTTCTCTCGGCTCTTTACTTCCGAACATACAAAAGCAACTCATTATCCTAAATCTAATAAAGTTACAAAAATGATAAATGCATTTGAACTCTGGAAACCATGCTTATGAATAGTTTGTTCTACCTATTCACAATGTTAAATTAATGACTTGCTTGAAATATGAGTCTCAATGGCTTGCTCTGAAAAGCATAATCACTGATTTTCAAGAATGTTATAAATATCTAATAAGGAAGCAAATGGTAAAAAAAAAACTGTCAGAAAATTCTTAACTAGTGAATAATTTCAGATGATTTTTGCAAATATTTTCATTTCAGTTATTTCATGTAATAGCTTTAGAAAAGGAGAAAATGTACTGCAAGTCAGTATAGTGCAACTATGACCACAATGTTTTAAATATGGCATTTAAAAATTAGTTTAAAAATCATAGTAAACTAATATTAATCTAATTACAGAACCAAATTAGCACATCAGAATATTAAAATTTTAAGCAAAATAGCTAATAATTTAGAGACAGTTTTAATTTTCAATTCTACTGAAGATGAGAAACAGATGTTTTAAATAATTTACAATAAAGTTAAAACAAAAAAATGTAACACCTAGCAAGACCCATTATATCAATATAAATGGATTTAATCAAGAAACAGACATTCTTTCCACGATTCAATTTTATTTATAAATCTTAAGCTATATGTCAAAAATATATAAGGGATTAGTAATTACAGAGGTATAATTTATTCATATAATTTTCTAGTTTACTCATTTTTCTAAATATGTCTTCAATTCCTGATATTATCTTAAAAGCATTAAAATCCAAATCAAAATATATAGATAAAATGTCTTAATGTAATAGAGAACAAAAAGTAAACATGTTGTAAAACATGATTTGGGGGACTATATGCAATTATATATAAATATATATAAAATAATATATATGCAATTATATGTATATGGATTTTAAAGTACATATTAAATATAATAAGGAAAATAATCATGACAGGGCATGCTAACTTTTTTTTTCCCTAGAAGCTTAGATAATGGGAGGAATCTATATTATTACCTAATGTCTTCAGAGTAACAAAATATATTTCAGGTTAAGAAAACAAAATGGCTTTTACAAGAAATAAAAGAAGTCCTATTCAACCATACTCTAAAGTTATATACAGTTATATATGTATTTGATATTACCACTGCTAATATATTCATTACTGTTCTTCGGTCCTTTTTCCAATGCTTATAAAGCGCCATGCCCTAACCTGAGAGCTGGAGGTACACTAGTTAGCAAGGTTAACGTGACCCCTCCTTTCTAGAGGTGAAAGAGCACACTAGTAAAAAGCATGTCCTATGGATTCAGGTTCCTGAATCCCAATTAGGATCAGCCTCTCACTGGCTTTTGACTTGGGAAAATGATTTAACTTCTCTTTGCCTCAATTTCTCCAGCAGAGATAGCGGAAGGGACACGATTCCCCCAGAGGGCTGTTGAAGGATTAAATTATTCAACATGGAAGCTCATGAGGAGTATCAGGCACACAGGGAGTTCTCTATACCTGTGAGCTATTTTCAGTTGAGACACTGAACAGGACAATGATCAAAACCACAGAATTTGAAGTTGAATTGATCGGGATAATTAAAAGTCCACCCTCACCTACTGGTGGTGGAGTGAATCGGAGCTTGTTTTTTAACCCTGGTGAGCCTCCTCCAGTTTTCCTCTGAAAAATGGACATGATTAGTACCTGTCTTAGATCGGTGCTGAGAGTTTTGCCTTAGTTTCTGTATATAACGAACTTTTTAAAATGCCAGCCACTAAGTAGGCATTCAAAAGAGTCATCATGGTCATCATCACCTTTATGGAGATAGATGATATTAAATAAAGTTATTAAAATATAAGCAATAAAATGTCACATAGAAAAAATATGCAATTCAGAGAATAAAATAGGTTGTTATGGTGAAGAATGACAGAATGAGCTGATATGGACTAAGGCTCAGAGAAGCCTATCTCTGGAGGTGACGGGAGTGAGGTTAGGGTGTCAAGAAATAGCCACAGTAAAAGAGGGGAAAAGAGGTCTCCAGGGAATTTACCATGCACAGGGATAATTACTACCATGTGCAAATGCCCTTGGAGTGCTTGTTAGGGCAACAGGAGGTAGAGTCAGGATCTGGGGAGTAAATGGGAGGATACAGTGATGGGAATGGTTCTGAGAAACTTGAGACTTTTTTCAGCATAGAGCTTTTACCAATGAACTGATACTTCTTTTCACACATCCTAAAGATTTTGAGCCAAACAATACTTCACTCTGAAACACTGGCAGTGTAGCTAAGACAAAAGAACTAAATTTAAGGCAGAAAAACAGAGAGCAGAACTTCAGTATCTCAAATCAGCTGAAATTTACAACCAGGGCATTAGGAGAGATGGGAGTTGTGAAGAGTAATGGATACCAGCAGTCTGTGTGGTCATTCACTGTAGTCTGAGCCTGTGACACAGACATAAATAGAAGAATTTATTTAGAACTACCCATTAGGAATTAACCTAACTGGAATAGAGAGAGACTCCTAAAAACCTTGGTTATTCAGTTGGAATGCAGAAAAGCCATACAAAGGAAAAAAGACGATGAGTTAAGAAGCACAAGTCATAGTTACATACAAAAATAGACTGACATTCTCTATGAAAGAATAACTACGCCTGGCAGGATAAAATGGATCTACCAGTAATGTATTTGCTTGCCAGAACAAAACTCAGTTACTTTTAAAAGAAGAAAACATAATTTGGATGCTCTACCAACTATGATCCATAATGCCCTATGAGCTACATGCTAAGTTGCTTCAGTCATGTTCAACTCCTTGTGACCCCATGGACTGTAGCCCGCCAGGTTCTTCTGTCCATGGGATTCTCCAGGCAAGAATAGTGTAGTGGGTTGTCATGCTCTTCTCCAGGGGATCTTCCTGACCCAGGGATCGAACCCATGTATCCTGCACCTCCTACATTGGCCAGTGGGTTCTTTACCACTAGCATCACCTGGAAAGAAAACATAATTTGGACTCCCTACCAACTATGATCCATAATGCCATACAGAAGCAAATAAATAGGAAAACTGATTCCTATTCCTGCAGGTGGGTACTTTTCCACTTAATGCCACCTGGAAAGCCCAATAACAGCAGACTGAAGAAGTTAAAAAAAAGTCTGAAGACTTTAAGATAGATGAATAAGAAGTATTCACTATGTAACACAAAGAGAAACAAATTAAACAGTATGCACTTGTTGTGTGTTTAATTGGGTTTGAATACATTTTATACTTAAATTTACAATAAGGCCTTGCACTACCCAGCTTTCCCACAGAAACAACTTTGGGACTATAGTGACACAAACCAACTTCTACATACACAGAGAATAATACTACATGCTAGTAAAGTAATGCTCAAAATTTCTCCAAGCCAGGCTTCAGCAATACATGAACCATGAAATTCCAGACGTTCAAGCTGATTTTAGAAAAGTCAGAGGAACCAGAGATCAAATTGCCAACACCTGGTGGATCATCGAAAAAGCAAGAGAGTTCCAGAAAACATCTATTTCTGCTTTATTGACTATGCCAAAGCCTTAATTGTGTGGATCACAATAAACTGTGGAAAATTCTGAAACAGATGGGAATACCAGACCACCTGACCTGCCTCTTGAGAAACCTATACAGGTCAGGAAGCAACAGTTGGAACTGAACATGGAACAACAGACTGGTTCAAAATAGGGAAAGGAGTCAAGGCTGTACATTGTCACCCTGCTTATTTAACTTCTATGCAGAGTACATCATGAGAAACGCTGGGCTGGAAGAAGCACAAGCAGGAATGAAGTTTTCTGGGAGAAATATCAATAACCTCAGATATCCAGATGACACCACCCTTATGGCAGAAAGTGAAGAGGAACTAAAAAGCCTCTTGATGAAAGTGAAAGAGGAGAGTGAAAAAGTTGGCTTAAAGCTCAACATTCAGAAAATGAAGATCATGGCATCTGGTCCCATCACTTCTTGGGAAATAGGTGGGGAAACAGTGGAAACAGTGCCAGACTTTATTTTTTTAGGCTCCAAAATCACTGCAGATGGTGACTGCAACCATGAAATTAAAAGACGCTTACTCCTCGGAAGAAAAGTTATGACCAACCTAGACAGCATATTCAAAAGCAGAGACATTACTTTGCCAACCAAGGTCCGTCTAGTCAAGGCTACGGTTTTTCCAGTGCTCATGAATGGATGTGAGAGTTGGACTGTGAAGAAAGCTGAGTGCTGAAGAATTGATGCTTTTGAACTGTGGTGTTGGAGAAGACTCTTGAGAGTCCCTTGGACTGCAAGGAGATCCAACCAGTCCA
This sequence comes from Budorcas taxicolor, assembly GCF_023091745.1. Taxonomy (NCBI): domain Eukaryota; kingdom Metazoa; phylum Chordata; class Mammalia; order Artiodactyla; family Bovidae; genus Budorcas; species Budorcas taxicolor. Next base: position 66,685,824 of record NC_068923.1, on the reverse strand, counting down.
TTCTAAAGGACATCAGCCCTGAGTGTTCTCTGGAAGGAATGATGCTAAAGCTGAAACTCCAGTACTTTGGCCACCTCATGTGAAGAGTTGACACACTGGAAAAGACTTTGATGCTGGGAGGAATTGGAATTGACTATATTCAGTCAGTAGCTCTCTGGGGCTCTTAAGAAAGTATGTTTTTCTCCTGGAATGTAGAGGTAAATTTTAAATGAAATCCTTACTTATGTAATACTTTTAATTACTTACTTCAAAATAAAGCTGATAACCGGAACTCAAGTCTTTAATTCATAGCTTTCATTCTATCAACAGGCACCTAATCTTTCTGGGGGAAGAGGGTTCTTTTTTCTTTTTAATCTATAGTCTGGGCCTCCAGTCTAAACAAAGCATTTTCACTCGTGTTACAGAATATGTTTTCCCTCTTAGCAAACCTCTGTCAATATCAGTGTGTAGCTCATTTTACCAATGCTGTTTTCTTCAACAAAGCTAGTTATTTTAGATGAACACACATTATATATCATATATATTTTGTATATTTACTTAAATGTATTAAAAATATAGATAGATACAGGATAACTTAATATCCACAACCATACTCATAATTATTACACAGAACTTTTGAACAAATCGTTTAGAAAGCAGAAAGGAGAGAATTAGAATTTCTCTGCCATGGAAGTGGTAAATTGGTTTGTTTTCTGACTTCCAAGTATCCCTTGAATATTTTTGCTTCTTTTAGAGGATGATTTGTCTTATATGACCTGATTTATCAAGGTATAAATTAAAAAAATTCACTCTTTTATCATTTCTGCAAAGGAACTAATAAGTGACATGAGTTTCACCACTATGATATATCTGTGTGAGCTGTCAATACAAAAAATGAACATAAGACAAATTTGGATTGGAAGAATTTATCCTTTGCCTATTTCAGTCAATGCAAGTGTTCATCACATAAAAGGCTGTAGAAACGCTTCTGGCATCTAGGTGCAGAGGTTATCAGTTTCCACACTGCAGTATTTTGAGTTGTTAAACTGATGTTTAGTGGCAGATGTAAAAATTCAGCAGTACACTCCCTGTATAAGGAGCTTGTTCCTTGTAGCATTGACTTTTTGCTTCCCAGAAATTTTTGCCCATAATATTGCTAAGTAAAATTTTCCTTACGTTACCTCCTTATACTATCATTTGTCCCCACCTTTTCAACTGTCCTTTAAACAATTCTACAATTATATTGTCCATCTACAACTGGTGAAACTGGGCCACAAGAAAAATCTAAGCCTTGTATGAGTTATCTTGCATGTCTTAATCTAAAGATAATGGAATTCAGCTAACAAAGACTGTCAGTGCATTAAATCAACTATATCAGGGCCTGTATCTGCCTGACTCCCTTTTTCTTTTCTGATTTTTATTATGTGGCCTCAATATGGAGACTATATCTCTGTTGCAATATCTGTATTGCAATAGGAATAAGGGAGAGGAAAAGGGGTGTGGATATCTTAGGAAAATTAAAATACAATCCAAGAAAAGTATATCAGAACTGGTCAGCCAAAGACCTAGTACTTGGGCATCTCTTGCTTGAAGGGATGTAAAAAAAAGACTTAAAAACATTGGATTAGGGCTTGATAAAGTGGTGTTTGACATATATTTCCACAATTATATCCTCTAGAAATTTATTTTTATTCATGTGAACAACAATGGGTAGATTCAGTCAAGACTCATTTCTACATGTCATACAATTTGATTTTTATCCATTATTCTCCATTTCACTGGTAACAGTTTTTCTGCATGTTAGATTTTAAAATAGACTTTAAGACCTTTTAGTTCTCTATGTAGATGCATTTACAGTGCAACTATATTATAGAGATCTAATTTGTCCTGAAGTCCAACCTTCTATCATTTCTTGATTTAAAATACCTTTGTTTTCTCAGAGTTCCTTCATTTTATGCATTTTTGACTTACATGTAAATTCAATGTGAACAGTACTATGTATAGAATAACTTCATTGTGATATATAAATGGCATTTTTTTCTTTTAAATTTTCTTACTATATCACAGCTATCTATATTTAATTGAAATGCACTGCAGTAAGAAAGAAAGAAAGCAGACAGAAAGCAGTAAGAACCTCTGCTGAGGCTGCTGCTTACCTCTGGGTTCTAAAAATGCATCAAGCATCCACTGCAGAGAAGTCTGACTTTCTCCTGTTGTGATTCACTATCAAAGGTAAATGAACAATTGATGAAGCATACTATCCTTTATTTTTCCCAGGTCAAATATCAGTGACTTACTATTCATAATTCATATGTCTCCCTCTTTCAAAGATTATTTATCTTTACTAACATGCTTTCTGAAAATAAATTGATTTCTCATATTTAGAATGTTTCCTATATCTAGTGGTTGAAAGAAAAGATCTGTCATATTATGCCAACTTTTCCTCTCTGATCTCTTAGGGGTAAGTTATAAATCATTAGTTTATAATCAGTTTTTGTTTTTAATTAAATATCAGCATATGACTGAGTCAGAGAGAAATAGGATTTTGCTCTTGGTCTCCCAAATAAATAGATTTATGGAAATAATGTTTAGAAGAATATATGATAGGCTAATGGAATAAATTTTATAAGAAAAACATCATTCAGATCTTCTCATAAATAAAATACCTCTCAGTTCAGTTCAGTTCAGTCACTCAGTCATGTCCAACTCTTTGCGACCCCATGAGCTGCAGCATGCCAGGCCTCCCTGTCCAACACCAACTCTTGGAGCCCACCCAAACTCATGTCCATTGAGTCAGTGATGCCATCCAACCATCTCATCCTCTGTCATCCCCTTATCCCACCTTCAATCTTTCCTAGCATCAGGGTCTTTTCCAATGAGTAGGTTCTTCACATCAGATGGCCAAAGCATTGGAGTTTCAGCTTCAGCATCAGTCCTTCCAGTAAATATTCAGGACTGATTTCCTTTAAGGATGGACTGGCTGGATCACCTTGCAGTCTAAGGGATTCTCAAGAGTCTTCTCCAACACCACAGTTCAAAAGCATTAATTCTTTGGCACTCAGCTTTCTTTATAGTCCAACTCTCACACGACTACTGGAAAAAACCATAGCTTTCACTAGATTGACCTTTGTTGGCAAAGTAATGTCTCTGCTTTTTAATATGCTGTCTAGGTTGGTCCATAGCTTTACTTCCAAGGAGCAAGCGTCTTTTAATTTCATGGCTGCAGTCACCATCTGCAGTGATTTTCCAGCCCAAGAAAATAAAGTCTGTCTTTGTTTCCCCATTTATTTGCCGTGAAGTGATAGAACCGTATACCAAGATCTTCATTTTTTGAAAGCTGAGTTTTAGGCCAGTTTTTTCACTCTCTTCTTTCATCAAGAGGCTCTTCAGTTCCTCTTTGCATTCTGCCATAAGGGTGGTGTCATCTGAATATCTGAGGATATTGACATTTCTCCTAGCAATCTTTATTCCATCTTGTGTTTCATCCAGCCCAGCATTTTGCATGATGTACTCTGCATATAAGTTAAATAAACAGGGTGACAATATACAGCCTTGACATACTCCTTTCCCAATTTGGAACCAGTCTGTCGTTCCATGTCTGGTGCTAACTGTTGCTTCTTGATCTGCATTCATATATTTCAATAGGCAGGTAAGGTGGTCTGGTATTCCCATCTCTTTAAAATTTTCCAGTTTGTTGTGATCCACACAGTCAAAGGCTTCAGCATAGTCAATAAAGCAGAAGTAGATGTTTTTCCAGAACTCTCTTGCTTTTTATATGATCCAACGGATGTTGGCAATTTGATTTCTGGTTCGTCTGCCTTTTGGAAATCCACATTTCTGGTTTAGTTGCTAAGTCATGTCCGATTTTTACAACCCCATGGACTGCAGCCCGCCAGGGTCCTCTGTCCATAGGGTTTTCCAGGCAAGAATACTGGAGGGGGTTGCCATTTCCTTCTCCAGGGGAATCTTCCCAACCCCACTTATCAAACTTGGGTCTACTGCACTGCAGGCAGATTCTTTACCAACTGAGCTATCAGGGAAGTCCAAATCCAGCTTGAACATCTGGATGTTCTTGGTTCACATACTGTTGAAGCCTTACTCGGAGAATTTTGAGCATTACTGTGCCAGTGTGTGAGATATTTACATACATTCAAGATATATTTGCTGCTAAGTCGCTTCAGTTGTGTCCGACTCTGTGCGACCCCATAGACAGCAGCCTGCCAGGCTCCCCCATCCCTGGGATTCTCCAGGCAAGAATACTGGAGTGAGTTGCCATTTCCTTCTCCAATGCATGAAAGTGAAAAGTGAAAGTGAAGTCGCTCAGTCGTGTCCGACTCTTAGCGACCCCATGGACTGCAGCCCACCAGGCTCCTCCATCCATGGGATTTTCCAGGCAAGAGTACTGGAGTGGGGTGCCATACATTCAAAAGGTGCAGGTCAATTCTAAATTAGTATAAATTGCACTGCACAAGTGAAGACGGCATGGCACCATTTACTAGTAAAAACCTCCTTAGATATAACTTTTATTTGGCTCAGTTTAAATATGAATACAAAAACCTATTAAGATTTGTACTTTATGAAAAGTAAAACATAGAAATTTGTGGGGGGATTTCCTGGAGAAGGAAATGGCAACCCATTCCAGTATTCTTGCCGGGAAAATCCCATGGACAGAGGAGTCTGGCGAGCTAGAGTCAACAAGGTCACAAAGAGTTGGACAAGACTATACAAATGAGCATGCATGCATCCAACCAGAAATATATTTAAGGGAATTTATTTGTAAGATATTTTTGAATATGGCCATCAACCTATTTGGGTTCCCAGGTGGCTCAGTGGCAGAGAATCTGTCTGCTAATGCAAGAGATACAGATTCTATCCCTGAATCAGGAAGATCCCCTAGAGAAGGAAATGGCAACCCGCTCCAGTATTCTTGCTAGATAAACCCATCGACAGAGGAGCCTGTCTAGGACTATGGCAGACTACAGTCCATAGGGTCACAGCTGGACCCAAGAGAGCAGAATGCATGTATCAACATATTTATTGATCTTGGGGTAGATTAATTTTATTGACATATGATAAAATATTATGCAAGTGATGGTCATTTAGTTGCTAAGTCATGTCCTACTCTTTCCAACCCCATGGACTATAGTCCACCAGCCTCCTCTGTCCATGGAATTTTCCAGGCAAGAATACTGGAGTGGGTTGCCATTTCCTTCTCCAGAAAATCATGGTAGAAATTTGTAAATTAGAAGAGAGAATTTTTCAAATATCTTATTCTGTATAAAGATCAAACTGAAAAATGTCTGATTTAAGTAAAAATAAAAAGCATAAGAAATTCTAGTATACACTGTTAGGAATGAAACATGTTACATAATTGCAAACAAAGATGAAAAAGAATATTTACTCAATTCTATATTAAATTCAAAAGTCAAATAACTCTATTTTTCTCAGAAAATAAAATGAATAAAGCCAACTCAATATGAGTTATAAAATAAAAACACCAAGGCCCTTGAAGAAAACTATTTTTCCACAAATTGTTTTGGTGGTCTTTGGGTCTTTTATGTTCATAGTAAATTACTTCTAAAACATTATGTTTGCTTACAAAATATGATTTAATATAATAAGACTGTTTAGTCTATATAATACCGCAGCATAATTACTACTTTCCTCAATTTTTGCTAATATATATAAAATTAATATTTTTTCACTTTATTAAAAAGATAAATCTTTTTAAAATCCCCATATATCTGTGCTATGTTCTGGGAGAACTCCTATGATCTATCTGCTACTAAATAGCTTATTTTTCATCTGTATCCATTCTAAGATCTATTGTAACAAGTGTTGTTTCCATTTCTGGTACAGATAAGATACTATCAACTTTGAGAAATAGTAACTGGCATAATCATGCCTCCAAGTTCCCATTTCCTCCTCAAGCTTTGTTTTACATTTGTTTGCTTATTTATCTTTGTTTTATGTTGCTCTTCTCTTCAGTATCAGCATAATTTTAAGCTTGTTTTTCACAGATGATTTGAAAATGGCAGCCAGTAGAGGTTAGGGTGAAATACTTCAAGTCCAGAAGGAAAAAGACGGGGAAGTAAATCAGTAAGACAAAATAAGAAGCAAACGTAAGTGTCACTCTAATACCTCAGGAGATGAATTTTAGAGCTTCCCACTAAAGCAGATTACAAAGGATGAAGTTACCTTTCTAAAATAATTAGCATGGATGAATGAAAAACATCCTAGAAAAAGAAATGGGCTGTCTTCCTCTCAGTCACCTGAGAAAACAGCTGAACGAGTATGTTTCCCTGTTAGGAGATAAAACAGCTCTTTTTTAAAAGGTGATTGTTCTTGTTTCTAGAATAAGGTATCACCTTATTTCTCTGGGGCTTCCCTGATAGCTCAGTTGACAAAGAATCTGCTTGCAATGCAGGAGACCCCAGTTCGATTCCTGGGTCAGGAAGATCTGCTGGAGAAGGGATAGGCTACCCACTCCAGTATTCTTGGGCTTCCCTTGTGGCTCAGTTGGTAAAGAATCCACCTGCAAAGAGGGAGACCTGGGTTCGATCCCTGGGTTGGGAAGATCCCCTGAAGAAGGGAAAGGCTATCCACTCCTGTATTCTGGCCTGGAGAATTCCATGGACTATAGTCCATGGGGTTGCAAAAAGTCAGACAGGATAGAGAGACTTTCACAGTATACTTATTTCTGATCATATTAATTATGCTCATTTTAATGCCTTACAATCCTATTTCTTAAGATTTATTTTGTTACTGTTGTCAACACTGCTTTGTGTTAATTTATTTTCCCTTGGAGGACTACTGATTTGTTTCATATTGGTCTATATTTGTAGAGTCAGCCATTGCTGCCAGTGTTTCTTTGAGAGAAAATCCTAATACCTATGTACAAGGGGTTGTCAGATTGCAAAACCTCTATACAACATCAGAGCACAAAGGACTTACAGAATTGTTTTTACAATAGATCCTCAAAAGAACAGTAATTATTACTTCTCAGAACAAAAGTATTTATAAATAAAGAATAGATATGGCTAAACTTGAGAAAATATCCCAAAGCAGAATTTAAAAAAGAAAGAGAAAAGCAGGTAGAAAAGTAGGTACAAGGCCAAAAGAGTTTACAATTATTGGAGAAAGGAGGAGATTTCAAAGCAGAAGGAAGAATCAATAATGCCAAATGTTATGCAGATTGACAAAGAATAAAATCACTAAATGATCATTCATCTTGGTCTTTGGAAATCACTGGTGTTCATTTAAAGCACTGTTTCATTCAGTCATGGCCAGAGGTCCTGTTTATAAAGAACTCTTTAAGGACAACTACAAAAAAGTAAGAAGTATTATTTACCATCTACACAAATGAAAATCTGGCAACAAAGCAAGGAAAATCCAAATAATATCCTGATAGGGTGACAGAATTATAAATATTGCATTCAGAACAAGACAGAGAGTCTACTGAAATATGATAGTCAATAAGGCAAGAACATAGGAGACAAATTTCTAAAATATATGGTTTAAAATAGAGTAGACTTGTATATTAAAGCCTCAGGGAAGGGTTTGGACAGATATTCTCCATGAAGAATGTATATAATACATAAAATCACTGTATAATTTGCCATAGATAACAACCATTTTAGAAAGTGGGACTATTAATTATGACAATAAGCATGGCCCTGGATTGTGCATGTAACCCAGGCCATAAGGTTCTTTACTAATACATCACAATGATCTCTGATATATCTCACATTTAATTTGACAGTGAACAGCTAACTGGTCAACAAACTTTTCCATTTTTCCTTAGTACAACTGTTTCAGGTATCCTTTAGAATTGTTGGCTTGAGGTCTTGCAATGATGAGTTGTGAGAAGAAATGTTATGACCATCCAAAACTGGTCCATAAAAATCTAATGGATCTCCTCCATGTTCTCTCCCATTTGATGGCTTGGGGTTTTTTCATGTTAGTATGGTGGATTCACTAGACTGAAATGGCATGGGTTATGAATAAAACATGAGAGGTAAACTCATTTTGAAAGGTAGGTTAATTATAAGGAATCTTCTACCAGTTTCAGAGACATTATAATATTTAGAAATTTAAGCAATTATTATCCTAAACGATACAGAGTTTTTCTGAATACATTTCAGTCACTATTAGTGGATTGAAGTAAACCTAAAGTAAAATTTCATTAACTATTTTGGTAATAATGTATAAGATAGAAAGCAGATTAATTTTGAAAAAGGAAACAGGCATCTTGTTTTGAATACAGCAAGAGCAGAGAGCAAAGGGTACTGAGAAAAGATAACAGAGGCTAAGATTAGGGAACAGCAAGTTGGAACATAAAATAGACTGAGATTAAAGTTATTATGCAAATAATTGAAATTTTAGGGGTTTATTCTACAGGTATAAGTAGGTTTTTTTTTTTTTTAATTTGTTTGCATCTTAAACATTAAGCTTCCCTCCTGGCTCAGACAGTAAAGAAACTGCTTGCAATGCAGAAGCCCCGGGTTCAATCCTTGGGTCAAAAAGATCCCCTGGAGAAGGGAATGGCATCTAGCATCTGAAACATCTAGTTCTATTCCCTCATACTTTTGACAATTTAGGTGCAATCTGGTAGAACACCTTAAACTTAAACCTTACATCAATACTTGTATCAATGAGGGAGGGAGGGATAAACAGCCAAAGCACAGAGGATTTTTATGGTAGTGAAATTATTCTGTATGTATAATGATGGATTGGAGAAGGAAACAGCAACCCACTCCAGTATTCTTGCCTGGGGAATCCCGTGGTCAGAGGAGCCGGGTGGGTTGCTGACCATGAGGTCGCACAGAGTTGGACATGACTGAAGCAACTTAGCATGTATGCATGCATTGGAGAAGGAAATGGGAACCCACTCCAGTGTTCTTGCCTGGAGAATCCCTGGGACGGATGAGTCTGGTGGGTTGCTGTCTACGAGGTTGCAGAGTTGGACCCAACTTAAGTGACTTAGCAGCAGCAGCAATGATGGATGTATGTCACTACAAATTTGTCAAAAGCCATAGAATGACCACCATCAAGAGAGGGACCGAATGGAAACTGTGGACTTTGTGTGATAATAATGTGTTTTTGTTAATCAATTGTAACAAAAGTACATCTTGAGTAGGGGATGCAGATAGCAGGGAAGGTTGTTAGAGAGGGACACAGAGGGTATATAGGAATGTTGCACTTTCTGTTCAATTTTGTTGGGAACCTAAAACTGTTCTACTGAAAGTCAGTATGCTAAGTGAAAGAAGCTACACAGAAATGACTATATATTGCACGAATCCATTTGTCCAAAGAAAGGAAAGCTACATAGACAGAAAGTACAGACAGATGAGTAATTATCTAAGTTTGGAAGGATTAGGAAGTGATGGTTAAGGAATACGAGGCTTCTTTTGGACATGGTGAGAATGTTCTAAAATCAATTGTGATGATGCTTGCACAATTCTCTAAATATACTAAAAACCACTGAACTGTATGAATTAAATCAGTTAGTTGTATGATGAGTGAATTATATCTTAATACACTCATTTTTAAAAAGAGAAAACTATTCTAAAAAGTCTATTAAAATATTTTAAAATGCATGACAGATAAAAACATGAAGTAACTATAAAAGTTGTCAATTGAATAGAATTTTACAGTTGCTTAATGTATTCAATAGTTTATAAAAACCAGTAGGTGTCTCTCATGCTCTATATATTTTTTAAAAATATAATAACCTCAAGAACAGATGCATATGTATAGAAGAATCAGCATAATGGTTGGCAAAGTAAAAATAATGACATCTTTTCCTTCAGTTTATTTTTAGCTAAGAGGGCAGGTTTGCTTATTATCTTTCAATATGCACAAATAATATACTATATATTCAATAAAGTAGTAGCTTAAGCAATCCTTCACTTGTGTAATACATTTGGAGATCTCCAATTTCACATTTGTAATCACATTACTTCTGTTAAAATTAATGGCACTCCATAAGAATTTGCAGCATTTTGGAAATCATTGAGGTAACCCATGATCCATGCATATATTCTTAAGATGCCTGTCACATTTAATCAAGGTCATCACATTTCACAGATACATAACATTAATTTCTTTTTTGCTACATGCCTCATTTGAATAAATCATCTATTAGGCTAAACAGACACAACTACATCCATGAAATTCACCAATATTCACTGGGCTCTAAAGAAGGGTCTGTTTTCAAATGAAGAGGTATTTTTGCTTACCCAATAGGTACCTAAATACGTGGAGTTAATTCCAAACTCTATCACTAGGCACCAATCACCACATGCATTTGGAGATGTAGTGCAAAGAAATATTAGAATAGATGACAAGAATTTAGACAAAAAGTAAAATTGAATTAAATGTTATTAATGAAGTATAGTGAAAAGTATGGATATTTAATTAAAACTAAGGACATGAAATTAGAAAGGAATTTATTCTTTTTCCTTTGTCTGAGTGGCACTTTTCTCCAGACTTTTGTAGGTAACAGTTCAGTTCAGTCGCTCAGTCGGGTCCGACTCCTTGAGACCCCATGAATCGCAGCACGCCAGGCCACTCTGTTCATCACCATCTCCTGGAGTTCACTCAAATCATGTCCATCGAGTCAGTGCTCCTTATTGCGAAATTCAGACTTAAACTGAAGAAATAAGGGTAAACCACTAGACCATTCAGGTATGACCTAAATCAAATCCCTTATGATTATACAGTGGAAGTGAGAAATAGATTTAAGGGACTAGATCTGACATATAGAGTGCCTGATGAACTATAGACGGAGGTTCGTGACATTGTACAGGAGACAGGGATCAAGACCATCCCCATGGAAAAGAAATGCGAAAAAGCAAAATGGCTGTCTGGGGAGGCCTTACAAATAGCTGTGAAAAGAAGAGAAGCGAAAAGCAAAGAAGAAACGGAATGATATAAACATCTGAATGCAGAGTTCCAAAGAATAGCAATAGGAGATAAGCCTTCCTCAGCAATCAATGCAAAGAAAGAGAGTAAAACAACAGAATGGGAAAGACTAGAGATCTCTTTAAGAAACTTAGAGATATCGAGGGAACATTTCATGCAAAGATGGGCTCAATAAAGGACAGAAATGGTATGGACCTAACAGAAGCAGAAGATATTAAGAAGAGGTGGCAAGAATACACAGAAGAACTGTACAAAAAAGATCTTCATGACCAAGATAATCACGATGGTATGATCACTTACCTAGAGCCAGACATCCTGGAATGTGAAGTCAAGTGGGCCTTAGAAAGCATCACTACGAACAAAGCTAGCGGAGGTGATGGAATACCAATTGAGCTATTTCAAATCATGAAAGATGATGCTGTGAAAGTGCTGCACTCAATATGCCAGCAAATTTGGAAAACTCAGCAGTGGCCACAGGACTGGAAAAGGTCAGTTTTCATTCCGATCCCAAAGAAAGGAAATGCCAAAGAATGCTCAAACTACCGTACAATTGCTCACATCTCACATGCTAGTAAAGTAATGCTTAAAATTCTCCAAGCATCTGGAAGTTCACGATTCATGTATTGCTAAAGCCTGGCTTGGAGAATTTTGAGCATTACTCTTCTAGCATGTGAGATGAGTGCAACTGTGAGTAGTTTGAACGTTCTTTGACATTGCTTTTCTTTGGGATTGGAATGAAAACTGACCTTTTCCATTCCTGTGGCCACTGCTGAGTTTTCCAAATTTGCTGGCATATTGAGTGCAGCACTTTCACAGCATCATTTTTCAGGATTTGAAATAGCTCCACTGGAATTCCATCACCTCCGCTAGCTTTGTTTGTAGTGATACTTTCTAAGGCCAACTCGACTTCACATTCCAGGATGTCTGGCTCTAGGTGAGTGATCACACCATTGTGCTTATCTGCCTCATGAAGATCTTTTTTGTACAGTTCTTCTGTGTATTCTTGCCACCTCTTCTTAATATCTCTGCTTCTGTTAGGTCCATACCATTTCTGTCCTTTATCCAGCCCATCTTTGCATGAAATCTTCCCTTGGTATCTCTAATTTTCTTGAAGAGATCTCTAGTCTTTCCCATTCTGTTGTTTTCCTCTATTTCTTTGTACTGATCATTGAGGAAGGCTTTCTTATCTCTCCTTGCTATTCTTTGGAAATCTGCATAAATATGGGAATATCTTCCTTTTTCTCCTTTGCTTTTCACTTCTCTTCTTTTCACAGCTATTTGTAAGGCCTCCCCAGACAGCCACTTTGCTTTTTCGCATTTCTTTTCCATGGGGATGGTCTTGATCCCTGTCTCCTGTACATTGTCACAAACCTCCATCCATAGTTCATCATACTCTGTCTATCAGATCTAAACCCTTGAATCTATTTCTCACTTCCACTGTATAATCATAAGGGATTTGATTTAGGTCATACCTGAATGGTCTAGCGGTTTTCCCTACTTTCTTCAATTTACGTCTGAATTTGGCAATGAGGTGTTCATGATCTGAGCCACAGTCAGCTCCCAGTCTTGTTTTTGTTGACTGTATAGAGCGTCTCCATATTTGGCTGCAAAGAATATAATCAATCTGATTTCAGGGTTGACCATCTGGTGATGTCCATTTGTAGAGTCTTCTCTTGTGTTGTTGGAAGAGGGTGTTTGCTATGACCAGTGCATTCTCTTGGCAAAACTCTATTAGCCTTTGCCCTGCTTCATTCTGTACTCTAAGGCCGAATTTGTCTGTTACTCCAGGTGTTTCTTGACTTCCTACTTTTGCATTCCAGTCCCTTATAATGAAAAGGCCATCTTTTTTGGGTGTTAGTTCTAAAAGGTCTTGTAGGTCTTTATAGAACTGTTCAACTTCAGCTTCGTCAGTGTTACTGGTTGGGGCATAGGCTTGGATTATCTTGATTTTGAATGGTTTGCCTTGGAAACGAACAAAGATCATTCTGTCGTTTTTGAGATTGCATCGAATTACTGCATTTCAGACTCTTTTGTTGACCATGATGGCTACTCCATTTCTTCTAAGGGATTCCTTTCTGCAATAGTAGATATAATGGTCATCTGAGTTAAATTCACCCATTCCAGTCCATTTTAGTTCGCTGATTCCTAGAATGTCGATGTTCACTCTTGCCATCTCCTGTTTGACCACTTCCAATTTGCCTTGATTCCTGGACCTAACATTCCAGGTTCCTATGCAATATTGCTCTTTACATCATTGGACCTTGCTTTTCTCACCAGTCACATCTACAACTGGATATAGTTTTATGCTTTGGCTCCATCCTTTCATTCTTTCTGGAGTTATTTCTGCACTGATCTCCTATATTGGGCACCTACCGACCTGGGGAGTTCCTCTCTCAGTATCCTATCATTCTGCATTTTCATACTGTTCATGGGGTTCTCAAGGCCTGAATACTGAAGTGGTTTGCCAATCCCTTCTCCAGTGGACCCCCCAAAACAACAACTGGCTGACTTTTTTGAGTGTGTGCCCATGTGTGTGTACTTTATATAAGAAGATTGACTTGTTTGTGTGTGTACTTTAAGAAGACTGACTACAACCTCAAAGTTTCTATCTCCCACCCTAATATCTCATCTCCTAATATTATTATGCTTTCAAGAAGGAAAGGGATGAAGAGAAGGAGGAAGTGAGAATATAGGAGGATAACAGGGAAGGGAAGAGGAAAAGGGAGAGGAAAGAGAAAGAAACAAAGCAAAATGCTTTAATCCATTGTTTAATATTTTAAAATCTTTTTAATTGAAAATGTTTAAATAATGGTATATCAATCATAATCTATAAATAACTGCTTATCAGTATCTTCCCCGATTTCAAAGATAAGAAGTATAAAATAAGCAAAGCATAGCACATTCTATTTGAAATTGACATCAGCAATCTTATAGCAGAAAACAAAGGAGAGACTGTACATGGACAATAAAATTGAAAGACCTCATAAGCTTCCCTTGGGTTGACTGTGTTTGCTTGAATTGGCCCCTAACAAATAGATGCTCCTGATTAAAAATCTTTTTTCATGCAGTTGCACAGCAGTCTGCTTCATCAGAATTACGGAGATTTTTTTTTTTCAGCTCACTTACTGTGAAAGGATATTTTCTACAGAGAACACACTAATTGAAGCATTACTACACAGTTCCTATTTAAAATCTTTCTATGTCTCACAATAGTGGAGACATCCATATATATTTGGCAGTTTCTCAATAAGACCCTTTTAATCTTTAAGCAAAAAATGACCCACCAATTAACATTAAAAATGTTTGAAGGGTTTACTTTCATTATTTTCCCTTAATTTTTGTATTTGTTTTATTCACCACTGCTTTCAATAGCTTATCAAAACATAATAGTTGTTTCCCTTGACTTTGATTGAAACACTTCATAAAAACACTAAGGTAAATGTTTTTTGAATTAGGGAATGAATACTCATGAAGGCTTTATTTTATAAAGATATAATTAAGCCCATGAAATATCACATGATCAAAGGAGATTTCAGGGATTTCAACAATTCATATAAGTTTGGATAAATTTAGAGAAACAAACAGGGTACTTAAGAAAGTTGGAAACAGATCATTCACAGAACATAAGAAATTCCTTATTCATCATGAGAGAAAATTTAATTTAATTACATATAGTGGACGTCTCTTCCCAGAAATGTAATGGACTGGACTAGATAAATTTGTGACATTGTGTCCACTGTTAATTGTATGAACAAATCAGAATTAAAACTAGCAGGCTTAATTATCTTTTGAAAATAAGAGAAAATATTCCCCTTCCCTAGTTTTCCTTAGAGAATTTACATAAGACTTAAAATTATAAATAATTCTTCCTTTCTTTGACATGCATAGAAATTATTTGAAAACAAACTAGGCTTTTTGCTAGCTCTGTGAACCAGGAATGTCTTTTTCAAGGGCCTAGGAACCAACATTTTGAAATAGAAATGTTAAGGAAAATGGCATCCCTATTTTCCAGTCTGTGGGATAGTTAGCAGCTGACAGTCTTCAACAGAAATGCTTATCCAAGCTGCAAAATTACCTCTTATCATAAAGATATGAGATATCCATTTCTCATCTGGATAGAGTCAACAAGCTAACTTGGAAGGTTACTTACAATTACTAAGTTTGTAGGAACTAAGTGTGACAGAGAATGCTGTGAGGTCCTCAGAGGAACTAGCTATTGTTTGTCATGAAAACAGATATGTAATGGCTTAGATAAAGCTTGGCTCTATACAAGGCAGTGAAATTCCTGTCTACAGTCTCTGAGTGGATTGCCAGTGATATGCATCACATTCTGGTTCAATCTTAATAATAATAGTGTTTTCTTTCTCTACTACATTTGTTAAGTATTGACAGTTGGGAGAAGATTTTGTTTTTGTTTTTTAATATAAATTTATTTATTTTAATTGGAGGTTAATTACTTTACAATATTGTATAGGTTTTGCCATGCATCAACAAGAATCCGCCACAGGTATACACGTATTCCCCATCCTGAAACCCCCTCCCACGTCCCTCCCCATACCATCCCTCTGGGTCATCCCAGTGCACCAGCCCCAAGCATCCAGTATCATGCATCGAACCTGGACTGGTGATTCGTTTCATATATGATAGTATACATGTTTCAGTGCCATTCTCCCAAATCATCCCACCCTCTCCCTCTCCCACAGAGTCCAAAAGACTGTTTTATACATCTGTGTCTCTTTTGCTGTCTCGCATACAGGATTATTGTTACCATCTTTCTAAATTCCATATATATGCGTTAGTATACTGTATTGATGCACTGTTTATAATAGCCAAGACATGGAAGCAACCTAGATGTCCATCAGTAGATGAATGGATAAGAAAGCTATGGTACATATACACAATGGAGTATTACTCAGCCATTAAAAAGGATACATTTGAATCAGTTCTAATGAGGTGGATGAAACTGGAGCCTATTATACAGACTGAAGTAAGTCAGAAAGAAGATTTTGTTTTTAATTACAATTCCCCAATGTAATCAAATGAAAAGCTTCAACCTCGCCTTTTGTCTACCCTCTTCACAGCTTAAGGTCAGCATATCAAAGAAACCTTGAATCTGAGCTGAGATTACTAATTTACCTTGACCGATAAATTAGAGAAGGAGTGACATCTGGGACTTAAGTTTACAAACACGTAAAAATAAACACTATTCTAGGAACTCTGGCATCATTTAAGAAAACATCATGGACAGCAGCACTAGCTGAGCATCTGACTGACATTCAATATCAACTGCCTACCATGTAATGATTACCTCATGCTTCTAACTCAGACACTATGGTCTTTGCTTCTCACTGAAATCACATGTGAATCCTCCTTTGGAGTCCACTTAACAACAGAATTGTGGGGAATGTCTTTAAATGTTTTGTTTTGTGTTTGTTTTAGTGTCTAAAATTTGAGATGATCTATTTCAGGTGAATAGATAGCCAGAATATTGCCAAAAGTACAATATAACTTTCTTTCACCAACTATTTAAGGAATATACCAATTCTTTCTAAACTCTTTCAGAAGACACAGCAGAGGAAATACTTCCTAACTCATTCTATGAGATCAATATTGTCCTAACCTGAAAAACAAAGACATTACAAGAAAATAAAACTACAGACCAATATCTTTGATGAACATAGATGCAAAAACAGATCTTCAGTAAAACACTAGCAAATCAAATCTGAGAATGTATAAGAAAAAAATTATATATCAAAACCAAGTGGAACTTATCCCAAATACACAATTATGGTTCAACATTATAACACTCTTGAGAAACCTATATGCAGTTCAGGAAGCAACAGTTAGACCTCGACATGGAACAGACTGGTTCCAAATAGGAAAAGGAGGACGTCAAGGCTGTATATTGTCACCCTACTTATTTAACTTATATGCAGAGTATATCATGAGAAACGCTGGGCCGGAAGAAGCACAAGCTGGAATGAAGACTGCCGAGAGAAATATCAATAACCTCAGATATGCAGATGACACCACCTTTATGGCAGAAAGTGAAAAGGAACTAAAAAGCCTCTTGATGAAAGTGAAAGGGGAGAGTGAAAAGTTGGTTTGAAGCCCAACATTCAGAAAACGAAGATCATGGCATCCAGTCCCATCACTTCATAGGAAATACTATGGAAACAGTGTCAAACTTTATTTTTGGGGGGCTCCAAAATCACTGCAGATGATGACTGCAGCCATGAAATTAAAAGACGCTTATGCCTTGAAAGAAAAGTTATGACCAACCTAAATAGCATATTCAAAAGCAGAGACATTACTTTGCCAACAAAGGTCTGTCTAGTCAAGGCTATGATTTTTCCTATGGTCATGTATGGATGTGAGAGTTGGACTGTGAAGAAGGCTGAGTGCCAAAGAATTGATTTTTTTGAACTGCTGTGTTGGAGAAGACTCTTGAGAGTCCCTTGGACTGCAAGGAGATCCAACCAGTCCATTCTGAAGGAGAGCAGCCCTGAGATTTCTTTGGAGGGAATGATGCTGAAGCTGAAACTCCAGTACTTTGGCCACCTCATGCGAAGAGTTGACTCATTGGAAAAGACTCTGATGCTGGGAGGGATTGGGGACAGGAGGAGAAGGGGACGACAGAGAATGAGATTGCTGGATGGCATCACTGACTCGATGGACATGAGTCTGAGTGAACTCCGGGAGATGGTGATGGACAGGGAGGCCTGGCGTGCTGCAATTGATGGGGTCACAAAGAGTCGGACACGACTGAGTGACTGAAGTTAACTGATTATAACACTGATTAATGTAATTCATTACAACAACATTCTAAAAAAAAAAAATCACATTTATGTAGCAATAGTATATCAACAGATGTAGAACAACTATTTGACAAAATCCAAACACTCATTTGTAATAAAATTTCTTAGTAAGCTAGGAAAGCAAAGCAGGGGAACTTTCTCAGCTTGAATAAGAACATGTGAAAAAAAAAAAACTACAGTTAATATCATACTTAAAAGGTCAGTGAACAAATATTTATCACTAAAATAATGAAATAAGACAATAAAAAAATAAATATATACTATATACATTGGTACCTTCAAAAATTAAATGGTTAGGTATAAATCTAAGAAATGAGGAAAACTATAAAACTCTAATGAAGGAAATCAAAGAAGAACTAAATAAACAGAGAGATATTCCATGTTCATGGACAGGAAGGCTCAATATTGTCAAGATCTCAGAACTTTCCAACTTGGTCTACAGATTCAATGCAATTTCAATTAAAATCCTAGAAAGTTATTTTGTTAATTTTGACAAACTGGTTCTAAAGTTTATATGGAAAGGGAAAGGACTCAGAATAATCAACACAAACACTGAAGGACAAGAATAGTTAAGAGGATTGACACTGCCCAACTTTAAGACTTAAAGACTAATCATAAAGCTGTATTAATCATGACAGTGTGGTGTTGGAAAATAATAGACAAACAGATCAATAGAATGGAATAAAGCCCAGACACAGACATGCATTAATACCATCTGCTGATCTATGACAAATGAGCAAAGGCAATACAATGGAGCAAAGCCAGTCTTCTCAATAAATGGTGTGAGAAAAGCTAAAAAAAAAAGAAAAAAAAGAAAAGAAAAGTAGACAAAGACCTTAGAGTCTTTACAAAAATTAACTTAAAATGGACTACAGACCTAAATTCAGTTTGCAAAACAATAAAATAACATAGGTGAAATCTAGAGGACATTGGCTTTGGCAATGGGTTTTTAGAAAACAACAAAGGCTCATTCCTGAAAAGAATTGACCTAATTTAATTTAATTTTTTTTCCTTTCTTTTAAAGACATTGTTACAAGAATGAAAACAGAGTAACAGACTGGGAGAAAATATTCACAAAAGACACATCCAATACAGGACTGCTACTCAAAATACAGAAAGAATTCTTAATACTCAACAAGAAAACAAAAAATCTAATTTAAAAAAAAATTAGTCAAAGACCTTAACAGGCCCCTCATTCAAGAAAATACACTTATGAAATGATGTTCCTCATCATTTGTCATCAGTGAAATGCAAAATTAAAATACTGAGGTACCATGACACACCTATTAGAGTAGCCAACATCAGGAACACTGACAACACCAAACACTGGCAAGGATATGGAAAAAACAAGAACACTCATTCATTGCTGATGAGAATGCACAATGGTAAGCCACTCTGGAAGGCAGTTTGGAAGTTTCTTACAAAAACTAAACATACTCTTACTGTTTAATCCATCAATCACACTCAACCAAAAGGAGCTGAAAACATGGGTCCACACAAAAATCTGCACACTTACATTTATAACAGTTTTATTTTCAATCGCCAATGTTTGGAACCAAACAAGATGTTCTTCAGTAAAAAAAATAAACTGTAGTATAAAGAGAAATGACATTTTATTCAGTGCTGGAAAGAAATGAGTTATCAAGACATGACAAGTCACTGAGTAACTTTAAATACATATTACTGAGTGAAATATGCCTATCTGAGACAATTACATATTGTATGATTCCAACTGTATGACACTGGAAAAGGTAAACCTATGGAGACAGTAAGATTCATTCATGTTGGGGGAGTTCAGTTCAGTTCAGCTGCTCAGTCATGTCTGACTCTTTGTGACTCCACGGACTGCAGCACGCCAGGCTTCCTTCAACATCTCCCAGAGCTCGTTCAAACTCATGTCCAATGAGTCAGTGATGCCATCCAACCATCTCATCTTCTGTTGTCCCCTTCTCCTCCTGCCTTCAATCTTGCCCAGCATCAGGGTCTTTTCCAATGAGTCAGTTCTTCACATCGGGTGGACAAAGTATTAGAGCTTCAGCTTTAGCATCAGTCCTTCCAATGAAGATTCAGGACTAATTTCCTTTAGGATTCACTGGTTTGATCTCATTGCAGTCCAAGGGAGTATATACATAACAGTCTTTTGGGGGTAGTAAAAATAAAATGCATTATACTATAAACACAGAATGTACAACAGCAAGAATGAACTGTATTGTAAACTATGAACTTTGTTGATGATGGTGTTTCAATGTAGATTCATCTACTGTAACAAATGTATCACTCTGGTGAGGGCTGTTATTAACTGGGGAGATTTTTCATGTGTGGGACAAGGGGAAATATGAAATATCTCTGTTCTTTTATCTCAATTTTGTTGTGAATCTAAAATTGCTCTAAAAAACAGCCATAATATATATGTAGTGTAACCATAAAAATCAGGAAATAATATTGATATTCATCCTACAAATCATCCTACAATGATAATCATCCACCTGTAACACTGGAAACCTGGGTTCGAATCCTGGGTTGGGAAGATCCCTTGGAGGAGAGCATGGCAACCCACTCCAATATCCTTGCCTGGAGAATCCCCATGGACAGAGGTGCCTGGAGGGCTACAGTCCATGGGGTCACAAAGAGCCAGACAAGATTGAGTGACTAAGCACAGCATCATCTAATCTATAACCTTCATTCAAATTTTAACTCCAATCTGGTAATCCCACCAGTCTCTAAACATTTTACCCATTCATTCATTCAATAGAGTACAGACTCATGAATCTTACTTTCTTCAGTAGATTATAATCTCTCACTGTTATTACATATGCTGATTGAAGGGTTAATGCGGCCACAATAGGGCAAGTGGAGATGTGCTGCTTGCATACAGGATGTTCTGCCAAGGAGATGGACACAGCCTTGAGATTAATTGTCCCTTGCAAATAAGGGAACATTCCCTTCTTGTGATAAGGGCTCTGGACAGACTCTGCAGTAGGCCGGAATTTCACTCCCTTTTGCTGTACGATAACATTTGTGCACACGTGCTGTACTGAACAAGTTTGGTCATACAGTCTGGAATTCTGCCCAGAGGGGATGTATATAAATAAACCGCGAGCTCGCTGGCGCGCAGCAGTTCTTATCCCTCTGGCCAGAGTGGTGTCCTGTCTGTCTGTTGTGTGTCTTGTATGTTCTGTGTCATTTCACTCGTAGTAACCAACATCTGGCGCCCAACGGATGGGGCTCGAGTGAAACCGAAAGAGGTAAGAAACCCCAGGGGGATTTTAGATCCATAGCAGGGGAGCTTTTGGGAACATGGGGAATTCCTCACCCTAGTGGAAGGGAACTTTAAGAAAAATTGCTAGGGGAATTCATGTACATAATCATGGGGAATTCCTTACCCTAGCAGAGGGGAAATCCTGCTAGGAAGAAATAAATGTTCATTACGGGCAAAATTCATGGAGTTAGTCAAAGGACTTCTCCACTCCATAGGCGTTAAGGCCTCGACTTGTCGATTGAGTGAGCTCTTTTGCTTAGTGGAGCAATTTTGTCATTGTCTCAATATCAAACTAAGTTATAGTTAAACTTGAAGGAATGGAAAATAATTCAAAAGGAATTGAGAAAGCAACATCAGAAGGGTGTGATCCCTTTGAAGTTATGGAATTTATGTAATGCTATAACACAGGCTTTGACTTTGCTATCTACTGATGATGAGACTAAATCTAATGCTTCAATGAAGGAAGAGGCAATTTATGAAGATGTGCCAAATGTTGGTGGAATTTCTGCATTGCCTGAGGGTAAGGATAAAAGTAAGCCTCCTTCTGGAAATGGTGAAACATCTGATAGTTCAGAAACAGATTCAGAGGCTTCTTTGGTTTCGTCAGAGGAGGGTAAAGAGATTAAAGAAATGACCCATCTATTTCAGGAATGGTAGAAATCCCATAGGGAGGAAAGGAAATCTGCGCCTTCTGCTCCTCCTTATGCTTCTCTTTTCCCCACTGCAGTTGATTGGCCCAATGCGGGCAGGGAACATTGTCGGTTCTCCTTTCCTTTGTCTATGATTCATGATGATGACTTGCTTGCTTCTCCTAGTGGTTTTATCAATCCTCCACAATTATTTCCCATCCAGAGACAGCAAGATGACAACGTGATAAATATTCAATACACTCCTTTGGAATATGAATTTTTTAAAGATCTTAAAGCTGCAGTAGCACATTACGGTCCTCAATCTCACTTTATTTTGGCTATGCTAGATTGATTGGGGAAAAGACAACTTAGGGGAAAGATAAAATTTCAGAGATATTATTACAAACTTTAGCATTTGAGAATGCAAATACTGAATGCAAACGTATATCAGGGACTTTTCCTCCCTGTCCTCCTGCCATCCCGCATACAATGCCTCATTTAAAGGACCTCAAATGATGGTTTCAGACTTGCGGTCTGCTACTTCAGGAAGTGCTACTGCTGACTTGCCACTAGCTGAGAATGTTCTTTTGTCACCAGGAGGAGGCATTTACAAATTAAAAACAAATGTATTTGGACCACTGCCTAAAGGCACCTTTGGCTTAATATTAGGCCGTAACAATGCAGCTTTGAGAGGTCTAACCATAATTCCTGGGGTAACAGACTGACTATGTTAGGGAAATTTTGATTATGGTTTCTACTTCTACCATGCTTTCATTACTAGCTGGGGAACATATTGCTCAAATTCTTCGAGCGAGGCCCATTTACTTTATTCTTCTCAGGGCTTTTTTACCCTGAGTTATACATACAGCAAGGTAAAAAATAGAGTTACATTCTTATGGAGCAAAGATTCAGCAGGTTACAGCAAAGAAAGAACTTATTAACTCAAAGTCTAATGTTGCCAATGCTAAGGCTATTACTTGCTTCTTCTACATCTTGACTATATGCACTCCCAGGAACACAATGGATAAGGGATGTAACAACTTGGCAGCAAGCATTGCATAGGCTCAACAATGTTGCAAGAGTCTAGATAAAGCTGCCATGTAAGCTAAAACGCTAACAGAGGGTTTGAAACGCTCCTTTCATGCCCAGGAGATTTATCAACTAGAGCCCTAAGTTAACTCTTTTGGTCAGAGACAGCCCCTTGCTAATGTCAGAAGAGCTTCATCTCTTTTTGGCTCTTCCTAATGAACGAACAGGAGGATTTAGAAATACTGGACGACCTATATTTTGGGAAATGCTTATCAAAGATTCTCGCCCTGTTCTCTCCTTGATTATACAAGGAAAAAACTTTAAAGGACTATTAGACACTGGGGCAGATGTTTCAATTATTTCTTCTCAACAGTGGCCCCAAGATTGGGAAAAAGAAAAAAGCCCTTTAATGCTGACGGGATTGGGCTCCATTGCAGATATTTGGAAGAGTACCCATCCCTTGCAATGTCAATTCCATAATGGAAGATTAGTGTTTGTTACCTTTTATATTGTAAATATACCTATTAATATATGGGGAAAAGATCTTTTTTCTCCTTTGGGGGCTTCTGTAACCATTCCCCCGGAAAACTAGTAGCCACTGCTCAAATTCCTTGAGCTCTCCCATTAAAATGGTTAACTAATACTCCAAAATGGGTTGAGCAGTGGCCATTACCACAAATGAAGCTCGAGGCGTTAAAACAATTAGCACAAGAACAACTCCAACTTGGTCATATAGAGCCCTCTACCTCTCCCTGGAATTCTCCTGTTTTTGTTATAAAATAGAAATCTAGAAAATGGAAAATATTAACTGATTTACAAGAAGTTAATAAATATATTGAACCTATGGGAGCATTACAATTGAGACTCCCCACTCCAGCTCTTATTCCTCAAAATTGGTCCTTAATGGTGCTAGATCTTAAAGACTGTGTTTTTTTTTTTTACCATTCCCCTACAATTTCAAGATAGAAATAAATTTGCTTTTACAGTTCCTGTTCTTAATCATGCTCAACCTGTTAAGCGTTATCAATGGACAGTCCTACTGCAAGGAATGATAAATAGTCCTACCTTATGTCAAGAATTTGTAGCTCACTCTTTGCAATCTCTCCATCAAGAATACCCTAATTATATTCTATATCATTATATGGATGATCTCCTATTGGCAGCTCCTAGTATTGCTGAACATGACGAATTCTTTTTAAAAGTACAAGAGGCTTTAAGACTACACAATTTGCAAATAGCCCCAGAAAAAATTCAAAAGGACTTTCCTATTTCATATTTAGGGACAATATTGGAACAACATAGAATTAAGCCCCAAAAGTCACAAATTAGAAGAGACCATCTCAGAACCTTAAATGATTTTCAAAAATTATTGGGAGATATTAATTGGCTATGCCCGGTACTTGGGATTCCTACTTATCAGTTATGACATTTGTTTTCTACTTTAGAGAGAGATACAGCTCTGGATAGCCCCCGAACTTTAACCCCATTGGCTTTACAGGAACTTCAACTTGTTGAACAATGACTGAATGACAGCTTTTTGACTTACTTACATGCATCTCAACCTATTTCTTTTATCATATTTCATACCCCTTATTCCCCATCTGGTGTAATTGCTCAAGAAGAAGGATTAATAGAATGGGTTTTCTTACCTAACAGTTTTTCCAAAAAATTGACTATATATATGGATAAATTAGCCTTCCTTATACAGAAAAGTCACCATCATATTTTACAATTATCAGGAATGTGAACCACACCAGATTGTTACTCAGTTAACAATTGCTCAAATATCTCGATGTTTACAATTTAATGAAAACTGGCAAATTTCTCTTGCTTCATATCCTGGTTCGTTTTCTAACCATTATCCATCATCTAAATTGATTGATTTTCTCCGGACTAACACTGTGATATCTCATTCCCCAATTTCAGATGTTCCAGTTAAAGGACTCACTATTTTTACAAATGCAAATAAAAATACTGCTGGATATTGGACCCCAGAAAATTCCAAGGTTCTCCCCCACTCATTTTCTTCTGTACAACCTGCTGAATTGTGGGCTATCTATTTAGTTTTACCAGATTTTCCCCAACTTCCTATTAACATTGTTTCAGATTCTCGATATGCTGTTCTCTCTTGCCTACAGCTTCCTCATGTCTCCCTTCCACTGACTCTTAAAACAGCTATTGATAAATTGTTTTACCAAGTACAACAATTACTCTTGCAACTTTCAGAGTTAATTTTCTTTACTCACATCGGTGCACATTCTGCCCTTCCTGGACACTTATCATTCGGAAATACTACAATTGATGCCTTACTTTATCCTATAGAAGCAGCAAAACAAGAACATCTCTTACAGCATACCAACTCCAAAGGGTTACAAAAATCTCATGCTATTACTCGAAAACAAGCTCAAAATATTGTTCGTTCTTGTTGCATATGTGCACCCTTTCTTTGCCATTTACCTCACCAGGTATCAACATGAGAGGACAACAAGCAAATCAGATATGGCAAATGAATGTAATTTACATTTCTTCCTTTGGACAACAAAAATGTGTGGGCCACTGCATTACATTCTAAAAAGGCTGACGCTGTTATTACTCATTTGTTATCTTGTTTTGCAGTTATGGGATTACCAATTGAATTGAAAACTGATAATGCACCTGCTTACCAATCCACGAAATTAGCTCACTTTTTATCCCAATACCATATAACTCATACTTTTGGTATTCCTTATAATAGTCAAGGGCAAGCTATCATTGAAAGAGCTAATTGTACATTGCATGATTATCTTGAAAAAATAAAAAAGGGGGAACAAGGGAGATTTATGAAGCCTAAAGACATTCTGAATAAAACCTTACTTACCCTAAATTTTTTGAATGTTTGGAGCAAGGGAAATCTATCAGCAGCAGAGTTGCACTTTCAAGGGAAAGAAGAGGATAAGAAGATCTTGAATATGCCCATTTGGTATAAAGATAAAGAGAAAGGCTGGATCCCAGCATCATTAATATATTTGGGGCAAGGGTATGCTTTCATTTCTGTTGACAATTACAGGTTTTAGACCCCAGCAAGATTGATCAAAATCAGCAATGGTTAATCCTCTTGTTCAGAAATTTGAAGAGCTTACTATGCAGAGAAGCCTTACCTCCCGTACAAGGGAAGCAACACCTCCTACGTGGGGTCAAATGAAGAAGTTGACCCAGGAAGCAGAGACGACATTAATGAAGGTGGGGCAACCTCTGAATCCTACCAATCTTTTGCTTGCCATGATGGCGGTGGTAACATGTCAGGTAATCGGTGAATCGGCAGGTAATCATACATATTGGGCATATATACCTAATCCCCCATTAGTAAGAGCAGTTTCCTGGGGGGAGCCAAAAGTGCAGGTATGTACTAATGAGACTGCCTTCTTTCCCCTGCCAGCTTGCGGGGGAATAGAACAACTATCTCATCATAAACAATAATATAATATTAATAATTTGACCATTGCAATGGAAGGTATTCCTTTATGTATAGGGGGACACCCCTTTTGTCTGTCCACCAAGGAACATTCTCATCATTCTTATAATACATGGGGGGTAAGGCATAATAATTACCATTTTGCTACTTTTACTGTGCTTGTTTCCACCAGGGGATTTAATACCTCGACAGAACCGATGGATACTCATAATGGAAAACACATGTCACTATGTCTTGTTAACCTTTTCGTTCCTTCTCTAGAATCTTTGGAGTGGGAACATTGCCAAGGCCATCGACCCTTTAAGGTCATGAATTATTCTGGGGCCATCATTGTAGATTGGAGTCCAGATCATGGACAATTCTTAGAAAAATGGTCAAATAAACCTTTTAGGTGGCATCACGCAAATACCACTTTGATGGGCAATGGTAACGAAACAGTTAAATGGCAGCAATTTGCACTTGTCCCTCCTCAATTACAATTGCAAGGATATCCTCACATTCAAGGAGAATGTGAAACTATGGGCAGTTTCTGGTAATCTCACTATCTGGTCAGGAAATTATACTTTGGACAGTGGTGACTCTTCGGGTTCATTCCATGTTAATTTACATGTTAATAAATCTTATTCTGCAATGGCACGTGTAAAATATCCTTTTGCATTGTTATATGGGAATTGGACCTGGAATGATACTGTGGGGTCTTTGTCAAGTAACTATTGTAATTTAACTCAATGTATAGATGTCTTGGTGGGAAGAATTTGAAAGACAAGCCTTTAACTCCAATTTCTCGCTAGTAATTGTTAAAGCTCGGACAGAAGTATGATTGTCTATAAATCTGACTCAGCCATGGTCAGATCCTTTTGCTGCTTCTCATCTAGTAACCGCTGTACAGACTTTGCTACACCGATCTCGACGTATGCTTGCTGTGGTCATTGCTTCGATTCTCGCAGTCGCATCAGTAACTGCAACAGCAGCTGTAGCAGGCCTTGCGTTACACCAAGGAATTCAAACAGCTGATTTTGTTCGGGACTGGCAAAAGGACTCTCATTTGTTATGGCAACAACAGCGAGATTTGGATGCACAACTTGCTACCGACGTGCTTAATCTTCAAACACACCGTTTCCTGGCTTGGAGATCAATTGGCTGTTTTATCTACACGAAGTGTGTTGAAATGTGATTGGAATTCTTCTGTTTTGTATAACACCTGTATCATTTAACATGAGCCCTTCAAGAAATTAACCGAGACATATAAATAAAAAGAGTTCTAGATGCCCATCATCTACAGAGATTCCGCCTAGCCCCTAAGAGGTGGCTGGATAGCCAATGACGGGTAAGACCCTCAGAGGAGGGCAACCTAAGACAGGCACAGCCACAAGAGGGGCTGGCGAGGCTGGAGGTTGGCCGCCTACAGCTTTACACCTTGCTCTACAGAACATCAATACAAATGTCTTGAGGGCTTAAATAAAATAAAAAAGGGGGAGATGAAGGGTTAATGCGGCCACAATAGGGAAAGTGGAGATGTGCTGCTTGCAAACAGGATGTTCTGCCAAGGAGATGGACACAGCCTTGAGATTAATTGTCCCTTGCAAATAAGGGAACATTCCCTTCTTGTGATAAGGGCTCTGGACAGACTCTGCAGTAGGCCGGAATTTCTCTCCCTTTTGCTGTACGATAACATTTGTGCACATGCGCTGTACTGAACAAGTTTGGTCATACAGTCTGGAATTCTGCCCAGAGGGGATGTATATAAATAAACCGCGAGCTCGCTGGCGCGCAGCAGTTCTTATCCCTCTGGCCAGAGTGGTGTCCTGTCTGTCTGTTGTGTGTCTTGTATGTTCTGTGTCATTTCACTCGTAGTTACCAACACTGATACTCAAACTGTCCCATACTTGGCAATTACATATCATGCAAGCTTTCTTATGTAACATTATAATATCTATACCACTCCTCAAGCACTTATTTTTTGGCCTGTAGACGATGTAGGTCTCCAAGATTATGACCAGTGCAGATACCATCATTTTCTGCTTGTTTAGTAATAAGCCCTGTGTTCTGGGTACACTCTGATGAATGTCATATGCACCAAGCCAATCTCTTCCCCTTAGGGAACTGACCAGTTCATTGTGTGGAAAAATAGGAGTGGTGGTGATCTTCTAGGGAGAGGTTTCTAGAAGAGATGACATTTAAGCTGAGTCTCACCTAAAATGAGTGGGTGCTTGTCATGTGCATGTGTTGGTGTCAAAAAGGACAGCCAGCTTGGGCAGAAAGGGCCAGGCATTTCAGACTTGAAGGATAATCAGAGGGCAAGATGTGCTGGAAACAGCAGCATCAGGATACGATCAGGAGAAAGAATAAATGCTTTCATTATAATATTCTGTGTTAAAATTTTATTTGAATGTGATCCTTTGGAATACATTGGTGGTTTTCAAAATTAGGGTTCAGACAGTCTACCATGTCATAGAAAAATAATGACAGTGTAATAGGTTTTATATACATTTAGTTAAATACTTGAGTATTGAGAAGAGATGGTTCTGTTTGGTGTTCACTGATCTTTTAGAAAATTACTCTTAGAGTGTACGGTTTTGCTTAATTTAAAAGGTTGGCAGCCCTATGTGAGACAATGCAGATAGAGGATGGGAAGCCACGGAAAGAGAGTAAGCTGAAGTGATACATTATTTGAACTCTATAAATTTTTAGCTTATTCTTCTTCCCTATTGTGCTTATTTCCAATTGTTTTGTCAGTCCCACAGACATCTCAACATCAGTAAATTTTAAGTTTATAATCATCTCCCTTCCATTCCATACTGCCTTGATATATGTTCACATAACCAGAGGTAGAGGTCTCAATTCACCCTCAACTCCAGCACCCTGACTTCTACACAGACAGTCTGCCCAGTTCCAGGTTAGCCTTGTTTCTCCCTTGTTTTCTTGCCTTCTTCCCCAGCAGTCCCTGTCAGGCCCCTCTGCTGCTTCATGTCTTTCCCCCTTTGCTGGGATGTTTTCCCATCCTCTCATCCTACTGAACACATCCTTCCAAGATTTCCTTTGTATTCACCTTTCTTCTGAGCATTCCTGGAGTCACTGGGGTAGAGTACCTTCTTTTTCTCCAGTGCTTTATGCTCTGTGCATACTTCTATTAAAATGTGAGTCACAAGGGAAAGGACCATGACTGTTTTATTCAGGATTCTAGTACTAAAATCATGTCTGACCTACAGGGGGTATTCAGTAAATAAGCTGCTTCTCTCACCAATGCTTATTTACTTCCAAAATATTTTTACTTGGAAACAAATGCTTTATTTACTTTCAAAATATCTAGCATTTCATTTATATGTGGAATCTAAAAAATTAAAATAATTGACAAATATAATAAAACAGGAATAAACTCACAGATACAGAAAATAAATTTGTAGTTAACAGTGGGCAAGTGATGATAGGAGGGGCAAAATAAGGCAAGAGGACTAAGAAACAAAAACTATTAGGTATTTAAAAAAAAAAGATACAAGGATAGCACAGGGAATATAGCCAAATGCTTTATAATAACTTTATATAGAGTATAATCATATAAAACAAATCACAGTATACCTGAAACTAATAATATATTATAAGTCAATTATACTTCAAAATTCTTTTTTAAAAAAAATTTTAAAAAGAACAGGTACACAAAGGTTACCATAAAAAGCCAATTCATCACAGGAAAAAAAAAGTGTGACAGAGTACATAATTGAGGTCTATAAATTATAAATTATCACTATGTAGCACCTAAATTTGTACCAAATTCTAGATCAGAACAAGAGTCTCTTCTCCATCTTAGAGAACCTCTCCATTCAAAAGATATTCCAATGAGGTACATGAAATGAATTTATTCTTTCAACAAATATTTATGAATTCATGTACCTTCTTTTCTGAGCACTGTGGTAGGACAAAGAGAATGAAAATGTAAATGTAAAAGTAGAAACTAGTGGTGAAAAGCACCGTAATTGCTAAAAAATTTTATTTGACTTTGGAATAATTTAGCCACTTAAAACCTGTGAGCTTCTTACTTCCCATCTACAGCTTTGTAAATAAGAAGTTTTACTGACCCTTTCCAGCTTCAAAATTCAATGAGCCAAAGGTTCTCCAAAATATTGTTTCATCTCTGAGTGAGACTGGGATATCAAGAATCAGAAAGAACACAGATTCATCAGGGATTTTAAGATTCAAAAATGGAAGTTGATGTGTCAGTCACAGGAAACAGACAAAGCAAGTCATGCTATTTAAGGACTATGTGCTGTCTATGAGGTTCACATAAAGTTGTCAAAGCTGAATCATTAATAAAGGTCTTTCCTACAGATAATAACTAAATTTCCTCTTGGCAAGTTTTAAAACAACTTTTCTTTAATCCCTATGTGAGGAAAAATATCATATTTATATTAATTTTCCAAAAAGGCTTGGTATTATATACCATCAAGTAAATTATATTTTACCCTTTTCAAATTTTATACTTCCATATGAAATCAACACTAAATATAGTTTAAAGAAAGGAATTTTTCCCCAAAATAAAACTAAAAATCTCACAAGTTGTGAATGACTGGATAAGTTTAAACATTTAAATATATTAATGTTTTGAAGTTTGAAGTACAGATAATAATATACTCCAATCTTCTATCTGTCCTTAACTTCAAAGAGATGGGAATACCAGACCACCTAACTTGCCTCTTGAGAAATCTATATGCAGGTCAGGAAGCAACAGTTAGAACTGGACATGGAACAACAGACTGGTTCCAAATAGGAAAAGGAGGACATCAAGGCTGTATATTGTCACCCTGCTTATTTAAATTATATGCAGAGAACATCATGAGAAACGCTGGACTGGAAGAAACACAAGCTGGAATCAAGATTGCCTGGAGAAATATCAATAACCTCAGATATGCAGATGACACCACCCTTATGGCAGAGAGTGAAGAAGAACTCAAAAGCCTCTTGATGAAAGTGAAAGAGGAGAGTGAAAAAGTTGGCTTCAAGCTCAACATTCAGAAAACGAAGATCATGGCATCCGATCCCATCACTTCAAATAGATGGGGAAATAGATGGGGAAACAGTGGAAACAGTGTCAGACTTTATTTTGGGGGGTTCCAAAATCACTGCAGATGGTGACTGCAGCCATGAAATTAAAAGACGCTTACTCCTTGGAAGGAAAGTTATGACCAACCTAGATAGTATATTGAAAAGCAGAGACATTACTTTGCCGACTGAAGTCCGTCTAGTCAAGGCTATGGTTTTTCCAGTGGTCATGTATGGATGTGAGAGTTGGACTGTGAAGAAGGCTGAGTGCCGAAGAATTGACGCGTTTGAACTGTGGTGTTGGAGAAGACTCTTGAGGGTCCCTTGGACTGCAAAGAGATCCAACCAGTCCATTCTGAAGGAGATCAGCCCTGGGACTTCTTTGGAAGGAATGATGCTAGAGCTGAAGCTCCAGTACTTTGGCCACCTCATGCGAAGAGTTGACTCATTGGAAAAGACTCTGATGCTGGGAGAGATTGGGGGCAGGAGGAGACGGGGACGACCCAGGATGAGATGGCTGGATGGCATCATGGACTCGATGGACGTGAGTCTGAGTGAACTCCGGGAGATGGTGATGGACAGGGAGGCCTGGCATGCTGCGATTCATGGGGTCGCAAAGAGTTGGACATGACTGAGCGACTGAACTGAACTGAACTGAACTGTATACCTTATGACTACTATTTCATTAAAAATGTTAATATACAAAAGACAAGTGAAACCATTCCATAAAATACATTGCCCTAAGAAGAAAACATCTATTAGAAAATCACTGATTTTCTCTTCAAGTAACAAATAAAACAATTTTATTCTGTTCTATTCTACTTTCCTTGATTTTACTACTAGAAAGATGATATTTTTCTTTTGGTACATATACCTCTCAAGCTATTCACTGGTGCAGTGTTGGACTTTCAAACTACAGCTAGTTGACCTGGGATTTCAAGTTGGTCTTTAATGTATATGATTAAATGTTTTCACCATTACAGATGACAATTTTATATTACTGTTTGGCAACAAATATTTCTTTAAATGTTTCATTTTAAATATTTAGAAATCAATAAATAAGTCAGTTAATATATTAATACATTAAACAGACAAATGAATAAGTTTGGTGAACTATATTGGTAATCATGTGGGGCTTATTTATTTGACATATTTCTTGTTTTTCTCATATCTCACTTCTATTTTTAACTAAACTTTGTTAGATATCCCTAATCCTTGATATTTTATACACTCTATTTAGTTTCCAAAAATAACTTTTCTTTTCCTATCATGAGCTTTTACTACATAAATACCTTCTAATTTTACAAAAGTATTTTTAACTTTTAGCATCTATATTCTTCTAAGAAAATAGCACTGTTTTTAATCACAAAAGTAGAATTTTCTCAGAATAACACAGTTTAAGTTTCTCTAATTTTTACAATATATTTCCTTTATTTTGAAAAATATTTAATAACTTAATATGAATTTTAGTCTGACCTCATCAGAGGGCAAGTCTTAAAAGCAACCTCTATCATGTAATTTTTAAGTTCCTCAAGTATTTCTAAGTCAGTATGTATCCCCACCCAACTAAGCCAGAGTATTAGAATTTCCTGAGAAAATTATTTTGCCTAAGCACTAATTTTGGGAAAATGCTATTAAAGCAATATATATCAAATGGAAATATTAAAACATAGAATGTCATATCAAGTTTCATCCCTCAATAACTAGAAAATAATAAATATTATTCAGATTAATTTATAAATGAGAATCTCTTAAAATAAATTAAAAGTATAAAGTATACCTTGAAGCTGAGTTGAAAAAATAAGAATTTAGAAAAGTATTATAAATATGGGTGGAAAATTCACTAAATTTTGAATGGTAGTCTTGCACACTAATGCCATGGATAGTGGATGCTCTATTTGAACTAAACATGCATTTTTGCATTTTAACGCTGCAGTGGAGTTCCCCTAGCTCTTTACAGAACTTCAGTATTAACTCTCTCAATAAATTCCCTAGTCTTCTGGATGGTGAGATATATGGTACTTAAACGGCTTTCATGGTTGTGGGTCCACTCCAATCCCAATGGTGTTTTTCATTCCTTCTATTTCAGCCTTCATTTTCATAAAATTATACATTATATACACAGATATAATACACATAATTTTATTTATATATATATATAAATATGAAATTTTTTTCTACAAAAGTTTTATCTGAGTTTTGTCAACTTCTTTACAATTCATTTTTTGTCATATCTCATTTCTTAAATTTTGTAATTTTTATTTGTTTTTAAAAAATATTTTTTGGTAAATTCTTATTTTTCTTTGAGTATGTGTTTTGGGGACATATCACTCTGATGTGACTGCACTGTTAGGGGAATTACTTATTAATAATTCTCATTTTCTTTTTGTTTCACACAACTTATATGAAATTCAACCACAGTTCTTTTCTATCATTCATGAGGTGAGATGAGCTCCCAAACAGGGATGATCTCATCACCACAGGGACACCTGGAAATGTCTTGACATTTTTGGTTATTATAACTGGTGGGTTGCCACTGATATCTACTGAGTAAGACTAAGAATATGGCTAAAAATTCTGCAATGCATAGGACAGTTTCCCTCAATAAACAACTGTCTGGTCCAAAATGTCAATGGTATGTAGATTGGGAACCTCTGGATCCACATTCTGATAAAGGAATAATCAAGATTCCAGAGAAGATAGTTTTCATGAGCTTCATGGCTCTAATATTGCTTCTTCTGTTGTAATCATAAACTACTCAAAACTCAGTCTTCATAATTTCTGCAATGTACTTTATCTTTTTCCCACATGTATTTTCATGTGTACTTTTCTTTTGATTGCCCTTCATCTTCCTTGTCTTTTCAATCTTAATTTTACTCCCAAGAGTCTGTTCTTAGTACAAGTAGTTATGTTAAGAATTACAACCTGCAAAGCCCCTTCCAGTCAGGGCTGCTTTTATCAGATTGGCTTTCTAAGGTTTCCATAAGCATTTATGATCTTTCATTTTTGAGGTGAGTATCTATTGGAAAAAGCTGGCTTAAAAAACTAAGATCATGATGTCTGGTCCCATCATTTCATGGCAAACAGAAGAGGGAAAAATGGAAGCAGTGACAGATTTTATTTCTTGGGCTCCAAAATCATTGCAGATGGTGACTGCAGCAGCCATGAAATCAAAAGATGTTTGTTCTTTGGAAGGAAAACTATGACAAACCTAGGCATCATACTAAAAAGCAGAGACATCACTTTGCCAACAAATGTCCACACAGTCAAAGCTATGGTTTTTCCAGTAGTCATCTATGGATATGAGAGTTGAACCATAAAGAAGACTGAGCTCCGAAGAACTGGTGCTTTTGAACTGTGGTGCTGAAGAATACTCTTGAGAATCCCCTGGACTACAAGATCAAACCAGTCAATCCTAAAGGAAATCAACTCTGAATATTCATCGGAAGGATTGATGCTGAAGCTGAAGCTCCAATACTTTGGCCACCTGATGCAAAGAACTGAGTCACTGGAAAATACCCTGATGCTGGGCAAGATTGAAGGCAAAAGGAGAAGAGGGCAGCAGAGGACGAGATGGTTCGATGGTACCATCAACTCAATGAACATGAATCTGAGCATACTCCAGGAGATAGTCTGGGAGAAGGACAACGGAGCTTGGTACACTGCAGTCTGTGGGGTTGGAACAAGTCGGACATGACTTAGTGACTACAAGGTCTCCAGTTATCAAGCCCATCAGAAGTCTACTTTCCTGCTACTTCCTCTTCACAGATGCTGATACATGATATACCACCTTGGTGCCCAATGTTTAACTCACATTTTCCTTTCTTAATATTGTCATGTATACATTTTCACTTAAGTTTTCTCAGATGCTTTCCATGACACTTTTTAACCAATGATTCAATTTCTATATGAGCATCATGTTTCAATTATATGAATTCAAAATTCTTAAAAGAATCT
Source organism: Budorcas taxicolor (assembly GCF_023091745.1). Lineage (NCBI taxonomy): Eukaryota > Metazoa > Chordata > Mammalia > Artiodactyla > Bovidae > Budorcas > Budorcas taxicolor. Next base: position 66,650,742 of record NC_068923.1, on the reverse strand, counting down.
TGCTATTTCTTCTTAAAAATGCTTGACAATCTATACTTTAAAATTAGGTTGCTAGTTTAAAGTTTTAAATTTACAGGCAACATTGTGTTTCTATTTTTCTTTCAATGTCTTTTAATCTGTCCTTCATTTGTAGCTATGTCATTCTGTAGCTATGTCACTATGCCACTGTTTTCTTTTTCTATATATTAAATACATATTTATATATATATAAATAATTAATGTCAAAGAACCAATAAACAATTCTGGTCTTATTTTTATCTTTTATATCCCTCTATTTTCTTTCATTTGCTATGTTGGGCTTTCTAAATTATTAGGTTAGATCTTTTGGTCACCACCTCTTACCTCTTTTATTCTCATTTATATGAACATAAATTTAAATTACTTCTTTTAAATAGATCTTACTATTTAAAAGAATCCTACTAATTTGAAAAGTTTTCATTAAATTTTAAATTAATTTCCAAACTAATGTTATTATAGTTATAAAATTGTGGTTTTGTATCCTTTCAACTAAGCATGAGTTCTTGATTATTATGTGCTTGAAAATAAGTTTATTTTGTTGTGTAAGTATATATGTATATGTCTTTAGAGCAAGTTCATTAATTAAATATTTTTAAAATCCTTTGATCCTTACTAAGCTATTTATTCTACCAATGGTTCCAGAGAAAAATTTAAATCTCCACACATGAAGGTGGATGTGTCAATTTTTGCACTCTTTTGGAATGTTTTGTCTTACATAATTTGTGGCTATTTTTATGCTTTATAAAATTTTAAATTATAATATGCTTTTTGGTGAAGTTTTAAATGTAGTTTCTTACTGTATTAAACTTTTTCATTAAGCAGGCACTCTCTGTATCCCTTTTAATGCCTTTACCCACAATATCTCTTTTTCTCATTATTAGTGTCTGTCTTGTATATGTATATATATATTTTTCCATTCTTTAACTCATATTCTACCATCCATATGTAGAAATTCTAACATCTAAACTCCTTGCAGACTGAATTCCCTTTGTTCTGTTTATAGTAACTTGTTTCCCCATGTTTTAAAATCTTTTACTATGAACTCACATTTGACGTTAATGTCAGGGATCATAGGGGCTTGAACAGATCTGTGTTTTTCTAGAGAGGATTTGCTCTTGCATTATTTAGGTGCATGTGCTTACTATCAACCTGAAACCACTTTAGTTTCTCAGATAGACCACTCAGGTAGAATAATATTAAACCTTACACCAGTGTGAATGCAGCATAAAAATTACAGATTTCTAAAGGAATCTTTCATTGCCACCATTTTTTTTTTCTTTATAGACGAGTCTGAAAAGGTCATCTCCCTTTCTCAGAGTGCCAAAATTTTTCTGCTCACTCTTTCACTGATGCTCTGTCCATTCAAGGTTCATACTGACAAAAAAGTCTCATTTTTCCAGTTTGGAAACCTGATTCTGGTTTGCTTTTAATCTGTGACCATTTCACTTACTTTACTGCAAGTTTACCTAAAAGGGATGTGAGACTATGCCCAGAATTTACGGTGTTCTACAGTTGGATACTTTGTCAGTTTACATAATTCATCCAAATTACTATGGAATTACTACTACCTGGAATTTCTTACTAGCCTCTTCCATTTATTAATTCTTTAGAGAATTTTTTGGAAATACTTAACTATTTTTAGCTTCCTCTGGATGATACTCTAGTGTACTTTGCATAGGACCTCACATATTAGAAATTTCTGAATGAGCCTTAGTGGAGACGCATCACAGCCTATTAGGGCATAAAGTTGCTTCACACTTCCAAAGGAATCCATTTAGGTCTTTGCTATTTTCAAATCATACACAATGCAATCCTATAGGAAATTTTTCTATATGTTTCTAGGTATTCTTTATGAATGTACACCCTATTTGTCCATCTTCAGGTTTTGTTTTTTTTTTCCTCCTTTTATCAGAACTCACTTCAGAATGCTTCACACTGTTACAGAGTTAATATATAATAATTTTAATAGTACTCTTGATCAAAGGATTTTTTCCTACCTGTTTGGATGAACCTTTTCCTCACCTAAATCTAAATATCTTTATATCATCATATGTATTGGAACAGCAAGCACTAATTTAAAAGTCACACCGTAAAAGAAGTCTACTTACATACTTGGCCCTCAAGAATACCTTTCAATATTATGTTGATTTACATCATTTAAAAAGTACTACTTCAGCTGAAGTAGTCCACTGGTGAAGCGTCCACTTGCCAATGCAGAGGACATGGATTTGATCCCTGGTCCAGGAAGATCCCAGGTGCCATGGGGCAACTAAGCCATGTGCCATAACTACTGAGCCTGCACTCTATAGCCCACAAGCAGCAACTACTGGAGCCCATGAACCCTGGTGCCCCTGCTCTGCAACAAGAAAAGCCACCCCAATGAGGAGCCCACAAACCACAACTACAGTAGCCCCACCTCACAACAACTACAGAAAAGCCTAGGCAGCAACAAAGATCCAGCACAGATGCAAATAAATGAGTATTTTTTCAAAGTACTACTTCTCATATTTTCTATTGTTCTCACTTCCTACAACAGTTATTTTCCTAACTCCTTTCTACCCTAACTGTATACTTTCAGCAAATAAAAGTAACAAGCAAATGAAAACAACAAAAACACTGTCAAAAATCCCTTATTTTTTCAATGCCAAGCTATAAACTGAAAAGAATCTATTTATATATTCTTAGTTTTAATAAATGGCTGTCTACTATCCTATTTGAGGACAGAATGACATCCTGTCCTGAGGCTTCCATTATTTTTTCAGAAGAACTAAAATGCATTTCTTCTTTATTTATACCAAGATACTCTTTCATTTTGATTCCTCAGGTTAACTTTTTTCACATATAAGTTTTTGTTATTAAAAAATAAAACAATAAAATAGAAAATAAATTCACATATCCTTTCCAGTACAGTCTTTCTGGCCTCCTCAAAACCTAATTCAGAGAGCCCATATTTTCCAGTTCGTATTTCCTAGCTTCCTATTCAGTCCTCAAGCACTTTGATTTCCTCACCCATCTTTCCACAGGTATAGCTTGCTGTGATCATACTAAGCCAGTGTTTTAATTCATACATTTTGTTAATCATTAAGTATGTATGCTGTGCTAGTTGTTGGTGCTGCAAGATTATGCTAAAAAAATTTAGCATGAATTCATTGCTTTCACTAATACTACTTATTATAATTCAAAAAGACTCTGATTCTTATTTTTTTATTATTGTCTCAGCAATTTTTTTTAGAAAATTTAGTATTTACAATGCTATTAAGCTAAGATATCCACTATGCACTTAAGACCTCCACTACAATAGTAGAGCTTCCAAAGATAATCCTGTGTGTAACTTCATGCTTTTTTCATGTCTTTTATCAAGTGGTCATTAAAATTATGTAATATAACTTTAGGCATATATTATACATCTAAAATGCAAATTTTAGTATTATGATGTTTTACGCTACCAGAATATGATACCAAGATCTCTTTATGGTTTATATCTGCTTTATGCTTCAAATTAGTGCAGATAATATCTTCTGCTTTATCCTAATTTGTTCTTAACATTTATCATGCTTTCCTACCCATAAAAATTAAAATCTGCATTATGAACTTTGTAGCTAAGAAATATTCCTGAAAAGGTGTTTTAGCCTTTAGTACTAAATATTCAAAGCAGTCATAGATCTTTCATTTGATGTGTTATTACCCTTTATACTTCTGCCACCTTCAGTCCCTCAAAATGATGGGTAATGTGGACCAAGAATTATGTTAATTTTCAAATCTTTGGTCATTTTTTTCAGTTTATAAAGTAAAATTATGTTCATTATAAAAGTGAGATGACAATAATTTCTAAATACAGTACTGAATTAATATTTTTAGAGTTGATTTACTATATCAATTACAATGAAGCAATATTTTAAGAAGCAAAGATGGAACTGAGTAAAGGTTAGCATTACTGGGTAATTTGATACCTTCACAGAAAATTCATTTCATTTCAGTTCAGTTCAGTCGCTCAGTCATGTCCGACTCTTTGCAACCCCATGAATTGCAGCACGCCAGGCCTCCCTGTCCATCACCAACTCCCGGAAGACTAAATATTTGTTTTTTAGGGTGTGGTTATTTGCTTTAGGACGTTTTCATTTTAAAACTTTGACAGAGCTTTGTAAATGTGTATATTGCAACAAAACTGAAGAATTTTAAACAAAATGGTCAATATCAGTCTCTTTATGCCTGTCTCCCACTTCTAGTAAGCCAGGTATTTCAAGATCATGCAATTATTAACTCCAGAATTCTTGACTGGCTACTGGCCCAATGAATCAGTATTGGCTGGCAATATAGTTTTTTGGAATAAGACAGTTTTAGGAGCATTTTGAATTTTAAATAACTTTCCAAATAAATTGGTATTAGTTATATAAATTGTCTATGTCATATAGGATTTTTTGATACTTTTGTTGCTTCAGTATTATATAACAGTTCTCTAAGAAGGGAACTATCATCAAAAGAGGAAGCAAAAACAAAAGAAAATGTAGAGAGGACTGGATTTTGATATGAAATGATTATGAATTGAGACTACTAAAAAATGAATTAATGTTATTTAATGTAGTGGTCTGGCTTCTCAGGTGGCTCAATGGTAAAGAAACTGCCTGCCAATGCAGGAGCCGTTGGAGACACGGGTTGCATAACTAGGTCAGGAAGATTCCTTGGAGGAGGAAATGGCAACTCACTCCAGTATTCTTGCCTAGATAATCCCATGGACAGAGGAGCCTGATGGGCTACAGTCCACAAGGTCACAAATAGTTGGACATAACTGAGGAAGAATGTAATTTAGTGGTCTATATACTCTACTAATTAGAGTACAACTGTCTTGACTTGTTTCTTAATATTTTGCTAAATTAAATCCTTAGAAAAAGGAAGATTCTGCAGGATCATGTATTTATTACCTTAAAATATTTTAGTCAAATTAGGGAGTATGTAATTGGCTGGTTGATTCTAACTGTGCTGAGAAAGTGGGTAATGAAAAGAATACTCTCAGCTTTAACTCTGCATTAGTCCACCTAAAAATCCTCTCTTTGTGCCCTGAAAGAAATCCGTATCTCCTGCAACTGATGGGTCAAAATTTCTGAAAAACCAGTTCCAGAATATCATCCTGTAAGTGGCTGAATTACAACAGAAATTGAATTCTAATTCTATAGCATATCTGCTGCTAAAGTGAAGTAACTGTTTAGGAAGGAATGGGATTCTAAAAAACTGGAATAGGATACTGAGTGGATCCTGATGAACCTGGGACAGAAAACCCATCAATTCTGCTTAGTCTTCTTTACCAACAGAAGCAGCTATTCTTCCTCTGTCTGAGTGTGTTAGTCCTCTTTTGCCTGAAGAAACTGTAATTGCATACTCTGTGGCAGTTTCCCAGCAAGCTACTGCTAATTCCTTTCCATCTCTCTTTGCTTTTAGACTAAAAGTAGACTCAAATCTTATCAGGCCCCAAAGGGTAAGATACAAAGTTAGACTCATAAGGAAGGGAACTACTCACCGAAGTCACTGAATTTTTTAAACTATTATGCAGAATAAAGTCTGGGAATATGTATGGGACTCGGTCATAAATATGTTGAATCATGATGAAAAGAATATAAAGTTGGGTCAGGCTGAATTTATTGATATTGGCCACTAAAGAGAGATTCTGGATTTGATCTTTAACTTGACACACTTTAAAGGGCAAACATAGCCTGTAATAAATGAAGTTAAAATGCTATTAATAAAACTGCTATAGTATAATGTTGAGGTGGGTATCCAGAGACAAGGGATATTTTAATGTTAGGGTTACATAACATGTAGATTTGCTCAACTTCTCCTGGAATGTCCAAAAGGACATATCTTTCACTTGACTATGAGTGATATATCTATGAGAGAAGCCCCAACATCCTTGAAAAACTCTGTAACAGCTCTTGCTTGTAGACTAGACATTAGAGCGGGAACTACTACCATCAAATTGTGGCCCATAAAATGTAATGGTAATAATGGCAGCCTTGATAGCAGTAGCTTAGTGACTATGCTTAATTGCCATAAATAAGATGGGCATGGTTACTGTAATGGACTACATACAGAACCAAGGCTGTAATCAGAACACTGATATACAGAGGCCTATGGTGTTGGCTGTTTTGTCATGGTGTGTCTAGAAGGCATCTCAGAAGCACATGAATTCTACAAATTTACTCCATAGTCTAGTCAGTAGGGACAGTGTTCCCCTTTCCCTTCCACAAGACATCACATTGGTCCACTACAATAGTGAGATTATGTTGACTGGACCTAGTAATCAGGAAGCATACCTAGTCTAGACAAACTGCTAAGTCATTTTTGTGTAACGGGTGGAAAATAAATACAACAAAAACTCAGGGGTCTTTAACCAACCTCACAAAAGTTTCTAGAGGCCCAGTAGTGTGGACATGTCAAGTTCTCCCTTCTATAGTCATTAATAAATTGCTGTATCTGGCTCCTCCTACCAAAAAAAAAAAAAAGAGAGAGAGAGAGAAAGAAGAAAAACAACAGAACAAAACGGACTTGTGGGTCTCAGGATTTTGAGGCAATATAATCCTCATTCAGGACTGCTACTCTCGTGCATCTTCTGATTAAGCCGAAAAGCAGCTAGTTTTGAGTAGCGCCTGGAACAAAAGAAAACTCTGCAACAGCTACAAGTTGCCGTGTTAACAGAAGTTCCATAAATGCCTGGAACAAAAAGCAAGAAAATACATACCTTTCCTGTCCTTGTGGGGTCGCACAGAGTCGGACACGACTGAAGCGACTTAGCAGCAGCAGCCTGTCCTTGCAGATCGGCTCTATTAAGTTGTTCTGATGCTTTACAAGGCCGCTCACCGCTCCAGTCGGCAGCACGAAGTTTCCCGCCTTGAGCGGGAAGATCAGGCCAGGATGAAAGCTCCCGAGTTCTCCCCCAGGTCTTGTCTGAGCATGCGCCTAGTCCTGGGCATGCGCGTGGCTTTTAAACCCCTTGTGTGACGGCGATTTCTCATAACGCGCTTCACCGAAAGAAACACTATTTTCAGCTTTTTCCTCCCAGAGTTACTCAAGTTTCCTGTTTTCTTTGCTGGGAATCTTTTATCCCAGGTCGCAGAGAGGTTTTTCATTTGTCTTTCAATGTTTCGAGGACGCCCGCTACGTAGAAACTTTTCCTCTCACAGAGAGTTCCAGTTTCCCTGTAGGAGAGCAGTTCTTCAGGCAACTTCTAGAAAAACTAACGCAGTTTCACGAGAAGACCTGCTCTGCTCTTTATGGAGCACGCTGGGAATCTGGGCTGCCCTTTTTCGAGACTGCTGGTGAGTCGGGGCCTCCGGTGGCTTTTATTTGATACGGCGTTCACTTGGTTCCTGTAAACCTGCCAGTTTTCCAGAGTTCCCACAAGTTGTTTCTGACACTTTTTGCTCATTCCCCTCTCCCTGTTTTTGTGGAGAAATGAACCCCAAAAGTTACCTACACTGCCACTGTTGCTAATGCCATACCTCTTTTGTAAAGACTTTTGAAGTCAGGCAGTGAAAGTTCTTTTTTTTTTTAAGGCTGTATTTTACTTTTTGTCTCTTTTGCTTTACGTATTTTAGGAATATTTTGTAACTTTTGAAATATTCTGCTTAGACTTAATTACCATGAGCTTATGAAAGAGTGGACACAAATTTTTCGGTAGATTTTTTTTAAATTACCTCAAAATTTTGTGGTTTTGTGTGTGTCTCTTTTTCCACTTCTTTTGTCAACTATAATTTTAAGTATTCTTTTTTTACAATGCATATACTTTCTTAATTTCATTTTTTGCGTTTTTTTAAGGGGTTATTTATTGCTAGTGTATGAAAATACATTTGGTTTTTGTATGTTGATCTTTATTCTGAGTTTTTATTTAGCTCATTAGTTTTCATAGATTTTTTTTGTGTGTAATTCTTAAGATTTTCTTTATCCATGTTCACACTACCTGTGAATAAAACAGTTTTAAACGTGGACTTTTTTTTTTTTTTTTCAATCTTGCCAGATTGGCTACTTGCTCTGGCTAGAACCTCATGTGTCATCCTGAATAGAAGTGGTGATGGAAGACATTTTGTCATGTTCCTGATTTTAGGAAGAAAAAGTCATTCACTATTTTAGTTTGTTGAGACACTTTCCCAGAAAAATAGATTTTTCTTGAGCCATTTCCTTATTAATTACAAGTGGCATAGTTTCGTGTGTCTGATGATTGTTTAAAAAAGCACAGTAAACACTCTTGTTCTTTCACCAGCCAAAAATAATAGACATATTTGCATTTAGAGATTGTGGATATTAAAAATGTACTTATTAGTTTTTAATGGGAGTGTCAGTTTAATTGCCAAGAAATATCAGTAATTATCCATTTATTCTAAAGCTCATATAAGTTACTTGAATTATCAGATTTTATTTAATAAGCCTGAATAATAAACCATCTGCTGTAATTTTTCACCAAGCCTCTTTTCATATTCTCTTAGAGTTAGGTCCACTCAGATATAATCTTTACAGATTAATATGTTGCTCTTTGCCTGACATAGTGTCAAATATGCAAGTACAAATTATTGTAAAGAAATAAGTTGTAATGTTAGTTGAAGTTATCTCTGAGTGGATAGACAATCATATATCAAATGACTAGGAAGGAATACACTAAAAAGTTAACTATAGTTATGTATCAGTGTTGTATTATGATTAATTTTGGTATTTTATATGCATATTTTCAATTTTATTTTTGAAGTATTTTAATATTTAAATAGGTTAAGTAATTCAGCTTGATTTTAGCAAAGAATAACACCTCAGATCTTGTCCCCAGGCTATCATTATTGCATGGATAATTTTTTTCACAGATTTTACACATTTTTTTAAAGTTGTCTTCCTTTTAGTCATCTAAATGTCATAGGAATATTAAGTGATAGGAGCGGATAAAAAGGAATAAGTCTGAAATGTATCATAAGAGAGAGATGACACCCAGGAGAATTCTAGGTGGTGTGTAAACGAGCATAGGAAAAATCGAACATTTAACTTAACCTTATTTGCTATTTGTATTGTAGTGCTATTTTCCCATAGATCTTGAGTATTTTTTGCTATCTGGGTGTAACATAAATACACCTATATTTTTTAATTAGTTTATAAGAGACATCATGTGAAAATTGTATGTTCTGTGTTTGAATTAGTACTGGGCAGGGAAATGAGACTTGGCAACAGTAAGTAAGGGAAGAGTAGAACTGGAACCAGGGGGTAACATGAAATCATAAGCCATAGTATTTTTCAGCATACTGTGAAGTATATTGAACTTCCACAAGACTAAGGAGATATTTAAATCACCTATAATTTTATTGATTCATGGATCCACCTGGATTAAAGTTGGATCTCTTCACACATAAAGCTATTTGAACTGTGTTATAACAGTCCAAACCAGCCAACCTCTCTTTGTATTGTGCTTGTGATTTATTTGTACAATTTTCAAAGTTTGGAATATTTTGAGTCTCTCTGAATTATTCACCATCTGCTTGTCTCCTTTGAGTGCAGAAGTCACCATTTGCTCTATTGTTGCTCAGGAGCCAATTTGCTTGTATGATACTCCAAGGTTTACTGTGCGTCTGCACTATTGCATATTGGAGTTCAGAAAAATATGTCTCTAAAGCTTAGTTTATATATTCAACCAAATGCAATTATTTGGAAAGTACAGATTTGTACTAAAATTGATCTGCTTTAATCTAGAGAGAGTTAATATATTCAGTGATCAATTCCATGCAAGCAGTGTAAATTCTACATAGACTAACACTAACAGATTGCAAGGTTTCTAATGAATGAGTTTCTGTGCCTTCTAGGACCTATACAAATATGCAGCCATAATAAATTAGAAGAGCTGGAAAAAAGAAAAAAAGAAAAGGTACGCACACGGTTCACATGGTAATTACCCAAGTAGAGATTATATTAAAATAGGTATTTTACTCAATTTCTAAAATAAATTCACACATTTTTTACCTTAAGAATGGTAACATACCTGGAATATTGCCTGAATATAAAATCATTGTACAGGTGTTTTCACTACAGTGAGGGGATGTTGAGAGAGAATATTCAATTGAATAATTCAGGAAGTTTCAAAAGGTATTACAGTAACCTAGAGTTGGCAGTTATGCATAATTTTCATATGCAGTTGCATAAAACTTCCTAATTCTAGGCATCAACTCAAATTCTGAGAGCTTATAATATGATTTTTATTGAAACCAGCACCTTGGTAATAATATATGTTACAGCAGTATATCTGAGTAACATTTATACATGAGATATCAACATGACCAAAAATATTATTAACAAGAAGTCTGAATTTCCTTTCTCCTGAAAGGCATAGAATAAAAGTACGTTCTTTCACTGGTTTGTCTACTCTTTTCCAAATGTTCACAAAATAATGCAAAGATAATCCTCCAAAGAGAAACGAAGTGCTGTTTTCAATATCAATAAAAGAGATGAAGTAATTGAACATTAAATGTTGCTTTTAGAATTTATGTCTAGGTTGAGCAGTTAACAAAATTGCGTTCTGTTATAAAAGATAGCTGTGATTGCTGTCTATATGAGCCATATTGCCCCATTTGCACAGTGTTGAAAATTCAGTAGTACTGGACTTTGCAATGTCTGATTTGTGTAACTGTCGGGTAAGGGGCCAGGATCTTAGATAGTGCATTTTAAGATGTTGCTAATTCTAGACACCAAATTCTCCAAAAATTTCAATTTTACTATTTTTATCATTTGTGGTATTGAATGCTCTTACTTGTTTTCCAGTATTCTGGGTTTCAGGTTTTCAAGACAAATTTATTATATCACTCATACAGCCTACAGTCCTCCCATGGAATAAGGATACATAACCAAAGCTGTTACAAACTCCAATATTGTTGCAAATTTCTAGGTGGCAGTTAAATGTTCCAGTTAGAGTAGTTAAAGTGACCTCCTAAAATGGTGCAAACTGACAAAAATACTCTGATTTATACATTGCCTCACTTTATTTCTAGTATCCTGCTTCTCTTTATGGCCTGGAAAAAGATGGGTAAGCCAGCATCATTTTTTATTCTTTAAAATGGAAATAAAAATATTAAAAATAGACTACAAGGCTGCTTTTCAACAGTTTAACTTGACTTTAAAGACACACAACACCGCTTATATGGGTTATCTGACTTCCAAAGACGATGTGAAACATATCCACCATTCCCTTCACTGTCTACCATCAGAAGAGGGAATGCTTCTCTCCTTGAATCTGAACTACTTGTGACGGTTTCTGACCCAGTCATTAAGAAGACCTAGCAGCCTAAGGTCTCCATCCTAGAGTCCTAAGCTGCCAAGAAGTCCAAGTTGTCCTGCTAGAAAGAGCATATGATGATGTCTTGGAAGATTAGCTACAACAGAGAGAGACCAAAAAGAATAGTACAGAAGCAACAGACAGCCCAGCCACTATCTAATTATACCTGCTTAAGAGAACTCAAGCCAGATAGATAAAACAATCTATACTAGCTCATTCTCAGAATCATAGAATAGAATAAAATGGTTGTTGAATGAACCACCAAATTTGAAGTTACCTGTTACTTGACAATATTGAAGTGAAATAACATATTGCTATCACACCAAAAAAAAAAAATCTTATAGTGTGTGTCATTCATTTGGGGATAACATGATGGGTAGAAGCTGGAAGCTCCTTGATAAGATTTAGGATTGAAGGAAAGAAGGAAATTATTTGAGCTGAAAAGAAAGGGACCTAAGTTATAGTAAATAAAGCAGTCAATGAAGGCATCATGAAAGATGAAAGGAAATCTAAAAAAACTTGTTGATCTGGTTAATGAGATATCTAGGCAGAATGTTAAGAATGTAAACTGTTGTATGGTTTTGTTTGGTTTAAAACAAAAATCTGTCAATGATAAAGTATAGGAGAAGCCAGATGAGCTAAAAAGGAACTACAATTTGGCAGGATAACTGAGAGGAAACATACACAAGCAAGGATGTTCTGACTTCAAAAATAAAACTTTTTCTTATTTTCAGTTTTTCTAGAAGACCAAAAAGGATAGAAAGTAGGCAATAGCCTCAGAGCAAAGGTCAAATCTAGGCCATTGCCAGTAAAATTCAACCTCTAGATAAATTTTAAATCAAGGATTAGTGTAAACTCCTTTGTTAAACATTAAAAAAAAATGTTATTTCTAAACATTTTCCCCTAGACATAAAAGTCTCTTGATCAAAAGTATGATTTCTAAGAATCTTAAGGATACTTTACCCCAACAGCCTCACAGGAGAAAATGGTGGTGAAGGTTTCACCTTTGGAAGAAATGAATGGTATTTTTAATCTAAATAATTTTATTATAATTTGACACTTATTGTTAAAGGAATTATACCACCTTATACTGAAAGGAATAGATGAAGTTCATAATGGCAAAAGTTGCCCTGGGACCAAATCTATAAGCAGGATGAAGGCTGAAGAAGTTAATGAGCTGCAAATTGAGTCCTTTCTTAGACAAAAGTGAAGTTAATCAGAGGACAAAGTAAGGGCTGGAGATTGGAGCCAACATCTGTGGGGAACCACTTCAAAGGAGGTGGAAGTTCCAATCAAGGAAATATATATAGGTATCCAGTTGGCTTTGGTATGCTTATTCCTCTCTTCCTACTACTTTCTGCTTACTTGAGTGAGAGCCTATAATGGATTATTTGTTCCCGTTCACTGTTGTATGTTGGGTGAATGGAGTACAGAAAACCTGTCCCTATTTCAAAAGTCCCTAGCTCAAAAATGTCAGTATCCAAGGAGGTAAAACAGAGATCACACCAGAGGACCCTCATCCACACTGTTCGTGTTTTAAAGTAGGGATTTCTAGAGTTGAAGCTGATACTGTAAAGGGATGATACTTTTGGGGGTCTAGGGGCTTCCCAGGTGGCTCAGTGGTAAAGAGTAGGCCTACCAGTGCAGGAGACACAGGAGACACGGGTTCAATCCCTGGGTCAGGAAGATCCCTTGGAGGAGGAAATTGCAACCTACTCTAGCATTCTTGCCTGGAGAATCCCATGGACAGAGAACCATGGTGGGCTACAGTCCATGAGATCACAGAGTCCAACATGTCTGAACACTCACACATGCACACACACAAGGGAATGGATATACTTGCCACATGGAAGGAAATAAATTATTAAGTCCTGGAGGTGGATGGTTTCAACATGTCTGACCCTTACAATAGGAAGATGATATTCTATAAATTGGGAGGTGGGACTTATGTCTTTCCACTTGAATTCAGGCTAGAATTGTGACTAATTTGATAAATAAAATGCAGAGAAAGTGGCATTCTGGAAGTTCTTATCCCAGGCATTAAGAAGAGCATCAAGTAAGAATAGGATGAAATCTTGGCAGATGATGTGACCTGCAAGAGATTAATCTCCAAAATTTACAAACATTTCAAGCTGCTTTATATCAATCAAAATATGGTAGAAGACCTAAATAGACATTTCTGCAAAGATGACATACAAATGGCCAAGAGACACATGAAGAGATGTTCAACATTGCTAATTATTAGAGAAATGGAAATGAAAAGTATAATGAGATATCACCTCACATCAGTCAATATGACTGTTATCAAAAAATGCACAAACAATAAATGCTAGAGAGAGAGAGGAGAGAATGAAACCATCCTTCACTGTTGGTGAGAATGTAAATTAGTACAACTACTGTGGAGAACAGTATGGAGGTTCCTTACAAAACTAGAGAGCTGCCAGATAATCTAGCAATCTCACTTTTGGGCATATATCTGGAGAAATACATGGTCCAAAAGGATACATGCACCCGTGTTCACTGCAGCATTGTTTACAGTAGCCAAAACATGGAAGCAACGTAAATGTCCATTGAAAGAGGAATGGATAAAGAGGCGGTACATATATACAATGGAATATTTAGTTCAGTTCAGTTCAGTCGCTCAGTCGTGTCCAACTCTTTGGGACCCCATGAATTGCAGCACACCAGGCCTCCCTGTCCATCACCATCTCCCGGAGTTCACTCAGACTCACGTCCATCGAGTTGGTGATGCCATCCAGCCATCTCATCCTCTGTTGTCTCCTTTTCCTCCTGCCCCCAATCCCTCCCAGCATCAGGGTCTTTTCCAATGAGTCAAGTCTTTACATGAGGTGGCCAAAGTACTGGAGTTTCAGCTTTAGCATCATTCCTTCCAAAGAACACCCAGGACTAATCTCCTTTAGAGTGGACTGGTTGGATCTCCTTGCAGTCTAAGGGACTCTCAAGAGTCTTCTCCAACACCACAGTTCAAAAGCATCAATTCTTTGGCACTCAGCTTTCTTCACAGTCTGACTCTCACATCCATTCAGGACTACTGGAAAAACCATTAAAAAGAATGAAACAATGCCATCTGCAGCAACGTGGATGGACCTAGAGATTGTCATACTGAGAGAAGTCAAAAAAAGAAATACCACATGATACTGCTTAATTGCAGAATCTAAAAAAGAAAATGATGCAAATCAGTTTATTTACAAAACAGAAACAGACTCAACAGACCTGGAAAATGAAATTATGGTTATTAGGGGGTGAAGGGTATGGGTGAGGAGTAGTTAGAGAGTTTGGGATTGACATGTACATACTGCTGTATTTAAAATAAATGACCAACAAGGTAAAAAATATAAAAGGAGTACAGGGAAGGTCTTCAACCATCCCCACCTCCCCAAAAAAATATATATCGTTAAGGCAGCCTCTTCTTCTATACTCTTGTGGCTGCAAGACATCAGGCAGGAAATTCAGGCTACTCATGTAGCGAGGTCCTGGATGATGAGGTATCAACTAGAGAGAAAAACCACTTGGAGAAGTACAAGATTATAATTAATCAGCTTCAGATTTAATCCCAGCTCCCATTTGAGAGACTGCAACCACTCGAGATAACCTGAAGCAAGATAACTGAGTCAGTCAGCTGAGCCCCATTCAGATTGTGACATAAGAAAATGGTGGTTTGTTTAAGCTAGATATTGACAACCATTTTTGCAAAGGATCATGTGTTAAATATTTTAGAATTTGTGGTTCACATATGGTCCCTGGCCTTACAAACCTTTAAAAGTATGAAAATCATGCTTAACTTGCAGGTTTACAATCAAGGCCACAGGCTGTGGGTACTTTTTCAGCACATATTTTAAGCCATTACATCTTAGGCTTGTTTGTTATGGTGCAGGATGTAACCAAAATAATTTATGCTGCTGCTAAGTCGCTTCAGTAGTGTCCAACTCTGTGCAACCCCAGAGATGGCAGCCACCAGGCTCCCCCGTCCTTGGGATTGTCCAGGCAAGAACACTGGAATGGATTGCCATTTCCTTCTCCAATGCATGAAAGTGAAAAGTGAAAGTGAAGTCGATCAGTCGTGTCTGACTCTTAGCGACCCCATGGACTGCAGCCTACCAGGCTCCTCTGTCTATGGGATTTTCCAGGCAAGAGTACTGGACTGAGGTGCCATTGCCTTCTCCAAAATAATTTATAACCATAGTTAAATCATAAGAGGAAAATTTAACAGCACATTTAAGAAGTTAATACATGATAGCAGCAGATGGAACAATACACTTTTGTTACATTTTTAAAACAAAATAAACTCATACCTAGAAGGTAATATTCTTTGATTTGATTTCTCAAACAGTAACACAAAAGAGAAAAGTGTGTTAAAAAGTAAATAACCACTATTTCTGAATAAAAAGTAACATTACAATTTTAGTTTAAATATATTCTAGTTGATCGAATAGATTGACTCTCTGAATTCCAACTTGCTGCCTATAAATTTCAAAACAGTTCTTTACCAAAAGCATATGTTTCATTTTACCTGGCCAAAATCCATCATATTAACTGACAAGAACTGTCTAACCCACATGTATACCAATATTTGTATTTAAGACCCTGTCACTCCTTATTTGTCTTGTTATAAAACAAATTATTTTAGACAGCCCTGGTGGCTCAGACGGTAAACCGTCTGCCCGCAATGTCGGGAGACCCAGGTTCAGTCCCCGGGTCAGGAAGATCCCCTGGGAGGGAAATGGCAACCCACTCCAGTATTCTTGCCTAGAAAATCCCATGGATGGAAGAGCCTGGTGGGCTACAGTCCATGGGGTCCCAAAGAGTCAGACACGACTGCAACTTCATTCATTCATTCGTGGGATATAGCAGTTGTTTAGTTCCTATGTGGGGGAAAAAAATGTTTACAACATGTACTTTGATGGAGAATGATCATCTTAAGGAAATAAAAGTAAGTGGGAAACAATTTTTAACTTGTGTTTATGTCCACATGGTCATTTTTATAGAGTAACTACTCAGAATATTTGCCAGTTGACTGTAAATAAGGTGTCAAGTGGATGTTATGATTGGAAGTTTAGAAGAAGGGTATTTATTGCTAAACTTTTTAAAAGTTGATTTGTTACTCATCTTCTGTATTTGTTATTTTTGGTATAGATTTAAATATTCTGAAAAATTGGAATATTTCATTTGTTGTACCATCAGTTATTCAGATTTTTTATTGCAATGCAAAAATGGATAGATTATCTAGTAATCAAAGAAAAATATATGTAGTAGAATAAAATGAAAATTTGGATGCTTGCTTCTTGGAGGGAATGTACAGAAAATTTAGAATATATTTAACATAAGTGAAATTCAGAATTAAGATTAGTAGTTTTATTTTTTATAATGGTGTGTGTTAATTGATGGACAACTAAAGAAAACTCATTTTACAAGTCTTCATTTGGAATTTTGCTTCAATGTTATTTCTTAAGTATGTAGTCACAAAGCCATTTCATTTTCCTCTTATAAATAGCATACAATATACCAGACATTTTTGTTCATCATTGTTGCATAATAATTTGCATTGTTATAGCCCTATAGCATCAATTTCAATCTGGACCCTACCTGATAAACATGCCAAATTGTAGATGATCCTTTCCCTACATTCTCTTGCCCATACAATAGTACAACATGCCAGATTCCTATTAGATTTTAAAACTTTGTAAAGAGAATAAATGTGCAGCCCTTGAGATTTTCATAAAAACGCACAAAACACTTCAAGACACCTACTCTAGCCACTGTAAAATTTATGCTCCTAGTTACGTTTATTAGACAATATGAAAGAAATGTCCTTTCCTGTTTTTCACAAGGAAAGAGGACAAAAACTGTATTATCATAACTAACAAAAAGGGAAAGAAAATGCATATATTGTTGGATCTACATTTAGAATGCTTATCAGCCACAAAGTTTTCCACATTCCACTTCTCTAGCATAATCCACATCTAGATCAAACTGTCAGATTGATTTATTTTTAGTTTGTACATTCTGACTAGTAAAATTTGAGAGTTATAATCAAGACAGCAAATTACTTTGTCTCAATTCTGAGAAAAAGAGTATCACTGATTCCATAACCTAACTTTTCGATTCTAAGATTTCCCACATCACCTTCGACAGACTTCAATGTGATATTCCTCAGATATTCATCTGGTGCTAATAAACATTTCTCATGGAAGACCCAACGTCACACACCTATCTCTTTTAATCAGGTCATTGTTTGTTAGTGCCAGCCCATGTGAACCAGACTGTATTGTAACAATTAAGTTTTATAATTTAGAATTCAGTACTTCCTCTGAGCAGACTTCTTTTTATCCATCTGCACAAGATACTTCATTATTTTTCCATTGTTTTTTTCTTTTTGTTTGTTCTTCCTGTTTCAGGAATTCCCTGTAATTCCCCTTGTTAGAATTGTTGATACATTGCTTGAGTAGAAAGAATTGTAGCAACATTTCTGAGAAAAGAAAGCCCACTTTAAAAAAAAAAACAAAACTGACATTGATTTCACTAATTGCATGTTTTATGGTGATAAAGCAATATAGACATTTTCAAATAATATTTTAAAACTATTAATTATTTTAAACTATTATTCAGTTACCAAGTACAAGTGTTGTAAGAAAAATTTCATTGTAATTCACTTGTATCTTTCATGTTTCCAGTAAAAAACTGAGCATTGCTGCTACTACTACTACTACTACTACTACTACTACTACTACTAAGTCAGTCACTTCAGTCATGTCCAACTCTGTGTGACCCCATAGATGGCAGCCCACCAGGCTCCGCCGTCTCTGGGATTCTCCAGGCAAGAACATTGGAGTGGGTTGCCATTTCCTTCTCCAAAAAAAACTGAGCATAAATAGTACTTAATACATATCTGTGAATCAATAAAATCATGTTTTTATACTTTAACATATGTCATTTGCCCTTATATATATGTAAGAGTAAGCTTTCAGTACCTAATCTTTATTTTTTTTGCATATTCTGGCCTTTCTCTTTGAATTCTGAAACCATTGTTTAAGGTTTGAACAAAATAAGCACTTTAAAAAATAAAATATGAATAGCCAAAGTTGTTTCTCCACTGTCAGGGAATCTTCTACATGAAGAGTAAAACAGTAATCAAAATTATTATTATCATCAACACATGTAATTATAATTTTTTTTCTAAAACAAAAACATAACTTTAACCAATATGAAGCAAGAGTTAATATATTTGATATATTTATAGCTTACAAATCTAAATGAGAAAAAAGTTAAAATACAATCCAAATGCTTAAAAGACATCAACAGAAGACTAAAAATACACATGGATAATAAAATATGAATGCAAATAAAATATAAACAAATTTAAAAAGCAATAAGGGTAAGATCGCAGTTTTCACCCATCAGATTGACATTTTTTAATGATAATCAGTGCTTTTGAAGGTAAGGCAGTATGCAAGACATTCAAAGCCAATCAGAGTTGTGTAAATTGATGACATTTATGAAAACATTTAAATATCCCATGTACTTTAGTATTCCCGTAGTAAGTAATCCTTGGGAATCTATCTGATGAGAAAAAGATTTTAAAATGTTAACCAATCCTGTATATGCCAAAACATTTATGCAAACACCAAACACTTAAGAATAACTGAAGTTTCCAACCATAGCAAAATAGTAAATAAACCACCTCTTCCATCCTGAGATAGTTACATGTCTCCCTCATACTTGCTAGAATATGCAGCCACAACTTCATGTTGCCCACTTTTGAATTAAAGCCTCATTGGGTTGCTTTGAACTGGCAGTACCTAAGAATGATGCATGCACCTCAGAAGGATAATAATCTGAAACTGTTTATTGTCTAGTTTTTACCTTAGGTAGCCCAGGCCAACAATGTGGAAAATTACTGAGTTTTAGAGTGCTTGCCCTACAATGTCAGAGACAATATGTATTCACTGTAAATGTCTTCTTTCTATGTTATTTATATAAATGTGTACTTTTTAATACATATGGAAAATGCCAGTTCTTCCTTTGGTAGTCACCATTCTCCTTTTATTGCCTGAGCAAATAGGTTTTTATTGACTTGTTATGCAAGTTAAGCATTGCAGAACATCTTTTATATAATTTGATTTATTATTTTGATGGCAAAACTTTCTCAATCACCCGTGTTTTAGCAAAAATAGCATAATTTTAACCAGAGTCACAGTAAGTATATATAAAACTTGGTTATATATACATAAATCCTGTCTGCACCATTTATTAGCTATATGCTTTGAGTAGTGATATTACTATTTAATTGTTTCTTCATCTATAAAATTATAGTAAATAATAATGTTGTGAGGACTGATTCACTTGATGTATATAAAGAATTTAGAACAATGCCTGGCAGAGAGTGGGCACCATATAAATGTTATTAACACAGTAACTTTCACGAAAATACATATTGCTTGCTACACACTTTTTTTTTCCACGTGTGGAACTTTTACTCAAACAGGCATACAGAGAGCTATGATTTGACTAGCTTTATTGTCTCTGTGGCTTATCCAGTGGCCTACCCACATACACATTTCTTTCAATACTATTTTGCAAAAGTGGGAGTTACTTCCTTCTGTTTATCAGCTATTTATTTCTAACTATACCTCACACACACACACGCTTTTTGTATACTTACTGGAGGAAAATCACAGTGTTCCCAGTTTTAGGATGTTGTGGAGACAAATATACATGAAATTTTATTTCAAATATTATATATATTCAAACAAGAGTATAAATTGCTTTTATATAAGATGTATAGGTTAAAATCATAGCAGGACGATGTTGTTTCAGCTTTTTCACCTGAGGGTATTAGTGAAAATTCACTAAAAGGATAAAGAAAGCAACACCGTATACCATTGCTGTTATAGGACTTGTATTTATTATTAAAGGTTCGTGAGGGTAAAATTTGGAGATTCATTCCTTCCACATTGTTGCATGCTCAAACACTCCTTATACTTACAGATTTTGTGGTCTTCTATCCGTCTTGATGTACTAAAATCCTGCCTTGATAGAATGCTGTGACAGGCATAAATTGATATTATGTGTTTCCTGGCAATATGTTTTCTCTCTGTGTCTTGATGGTCATAGGAGTACCTGATCCTAAGAAAATTATGCTAAATCCTGCTCAAATCTGCCCATGGAAGACAATCTCCTTTACTATCATAAGCTTCTCTGTTGAAATGCTTTGAAAAGTAAAATGTTCCTGTTACATGGCCTTTTACTGTTACAGATTTCCTAATATCTTTTCTCATTGATCATTTTGCGTAAGCCAAACTTAAAACTCAGGATTTTAAACCCATCCTTTAACTTGCATGAATTACACTCACTGCCATGACTATTATTCATTCATGGTACCTCACACTGACATAGTATTTTACCCTACAACCAAGAATGCTCTTAACACCTCATAATAGTTACTTTCTACAGTAGCATAGTATTAGCTTTAATGTCTTCATCTGAAGACAGTATATAAAGTGACCTGAATGTGATTCTGTTTAATATATCATCAGGGACCTGTACAGTAGTTTTAAGATGGCAAATAGTAACTGTGTAGTTATATACCAAACATTTCCTTTCGTAAAATTTGCTGTTTCTTCAAAAGTAGCTATAGCCCATCCCATCATTATCCTGTTTAATGAATTCTTTAAAGTTTTCTGAAAATCAAATTCCTGTTATAATTATTTTCTTGATGGCTTAGAATTAAGATTATTTTTAAAATCCCAGTTTAGCATGAGAAAACACTGCAAAACCATAAAATCTCATTCTGAACAAGTTAATTTATTGGTTTCAGTATTTATGTTTGAATCTGTTATGGTCCAACCAGGAGACAGAAACTGCATAACAGTTGTTTTAACAGACAACATTTATCATAAAGGTTAGTTCTTAAAGTACTAAAAAGGCTTTATCAGTTATATGCTACTATGTAACCAACTACTCCTTTACCTGATGACTTAAAACAATCATGATTTATTTTTTCTCATGATTCTGTTGGTTGCCAGGGATCATCTGGTCTGTTTTTCTATTCCAAATGGTCCAACTTAGATAATTCATACAACTTCATACATCTGGGAGCACAGCTAGAGCTAATCAGTCTTAACAGCTCAGAATGTCTCTGATATCTCAGGGTAGCTGAAATGTCAGGGTCTGCTTCTCTCAAAGCAGCATAGTTGTACTTCTTACATGGTAGTTCAAAACTTCAAATGAGCAAGTATAAAGTCGCCAGGCTTCACTCCTGTCCCATGCTATTGGTCAAGGTATGTTGTAGTGCCAACTCAGATCCAACAGGAGGGGAAGCAAACTCTACCTAAAGGGAAGAATTGCAAAATGTACAAGAATGGGAGAATAGTTCACAATTACCATTGAAGAGAAGGCATTAAAAAGAAATATGAAGTACATGGAGGTTGTCTGGTGGAACAAAGAGAAGATGGGGATAATTAAAACTTAAAGTTACAGCAGAAGCCACATAAGGCTAGAACTCAGACACCTAATAAGAAGGTACCACTCAGCTGGTACTGTCTTCTCACAGCCAGCAGAGGGACCCATGGATGAGACCAGACATTTTACATATTAACACATCAACTCTTAACTGAATCTCATTCCGTCTTCCATGAATCCTGGCATCTCTGAAAGTAAATGATAAGGATGGTTTTGTTGACTTTTTTAAAAAAGGATTCACGTTCTTACTGGAACAAATTGTCCACTGTGTGTCACAGTTGTGAATCTACATAGCACATAAAGAAAAGTCAACAGGTAGAAAACAGAGAGTCTATTCTCTCTCTAGCTTTTCTCTTCCCTCTTGTACCCACTCTACATAAGCCTGACCAAATGGCAGCAGACAGAGCAGAAATGTGGCTTATGGACTCTCTGCCCCGGCATTGCAAAGTCCAGTGTGTCTCGGTGAGTTGAAATCTGAGTACCAGTTCTAGATATAAAAGTCACAGTACTTCAGTGGATAATTAAAGGTGAAACATCATAAATTAATTTGCTATGAAGTTTTAAAGCTAATAAAAGACACACTCCCTGATGTTGACTTTCGTAATCTCTCCAATGTTTAATGACCCTTACCTAAATATATTATTTAAAAGTTACATGATTTTCTTGTGCTAAAAAACATATTAAGTCCTATGAGTCTCACAAGTCTGAAGGCAATATCAAAATTAGTTCAGTGATCACATTGTTTTAATAAATTCATAGACTCCAAGGATGGCTACTTATAAAGATGTATTTGCATATTTAAAGTCTGTATATATTTTTGTTTTTTTCTTATCAGTATCATTAATTTATACCATGGATATATAATGCGCCAACATAAAGAGTTCAATTCTACCACAGAATTATGAGAAATATTTTACTTGTGCATATTTTATTTTAATGAATATTTAGATATGCTCAAATCCTTAAAAATGTGTTTGCAGAATATTTGCAGTAAATAATTCTTGGTTGTGGATAGCAGACCCACCTTGTTTATCTTTAGAAAAATAAATGAAGCCTCCTCACATTTGTTTCAGCACAGTTATTACGGTCAGTCCTCTGTTCTCTTTTTACTCTTTAGTTTGCTCTTACTATTAATGAAAGGAGAGTTCCGCAAACAGTTGAATAGGTTGTAGAAAATTTCTTTTATGTAACAACCTGTAGGTAGATAACTAGAATTTCAATATTTTAAGAAATTAATTATTATACCTATTTGAAATTAGGATAAGAAAGAATTTGGGATGTGAATGACTTTAACATAAACCTTGTAGCTGAGCAATGAGACTAGAAAAATAAAAGTTTAGACTGCATACCTAAGGCTCTCATCATATAGTATTCTTCATGCAGACTGAATTACTTTTAGAACAGGTGTGCTTTTTCTAGTGGCATGCTGACTAAATGGACTGCTGGCCAGCATGGCTATAATTACATGATGTCAGTATTCCCTGCACTAGGTAGAGATTTTCATTTCATACATCATTCACAAAGAGCAGCAGGGATTCCACAGGCATCAGTTCACATTTCAATTGTTTTAAACTCTAGGAGTTGTTTTTAAGTTAAAAAGAATCAAAGATCATGTAGTCAGTCATTATGACCTGCATCTGAATAATTTTAAACCAGGAGATTTGCCACTCACTTGGGACAAGACACAGCAAGTGTTCTTGTAAGAACAATGGAAAGAGGAAAGAAGCTACTATCACAATGCCTCAGTCTTTTAGGAAGAGACATTTTTTGTTTGTTTTATTGTTCTATGTGAAATACTGTACAATAAATGATGCTTTCACATGTGTTATCTCTGATCCTCTGAATACTTAAGGGTGGAAGAGGTACAATCTATTCTCCATCAAAATGCTTTCACATCAACACATTTACAAAGGAAGTCATAGCACAGACTCTTCTGGTGAATTCTTTTGGTGCCTTGCAGCAAGCAATGGGAATGCTGCACTCAGTAATTTAGAAAATCCCTCTATTAGCTATCTTTGATTTTGTGTAGCCATAGAGAAATTGTAAAGTAGGCTAAGTTCATAGTCTATATTCAGATATTCTTATTGCCCTTATGGTGGCCCCCTGTCTCCGTGTAACATTTAATTTACAATACTGTTTTCTGGTTCTGATTCTTTGTTTTCACCATCTGAAAATTTTAAAAACTGAGGTGTAGAAACATTCCCTAGAAGTTCTCTATTTTATTGCTCATAAAATTCAGTATGCTTTTGTGCAACATTAATAATGCATGGCTGCATGGCCATCCACTTATGTTTGAAATGATTTTTATATTGGGGGTAATGAACAAATTTATGCTAAGTGTTTGAAATTTTCTAAATTTTAATATGTAAACCCTGTAAGATTTTTAAAATTTTCTTCAATGTTATGGTTATCTTTATTTATGGTATGAAGAAAGGATAGAAACTATAAGCATGAAAAGATTGATTAGAATTAAGGAGAAGGTACCCTGAGCCCAGAATGCTTGGTTAGAATCCTGGCTCTATGGTTTGTGCCTGAAGAACTTCAACCTCCCTGTCTTTCCATTTCTCATCTCAGTGGGAGAGTCAGTAATATTCACCCCATAGAGTTTTATGAGGTTTAATGTATTAGTGTTTTTAAAGTGTATTGGTGATGATTTTTCAAGGTTTCTGTGGTTACAAGGAACAAAGAAATCATCTTGGGACCAGAGTAGAAATTTGATCAGAATAATCCAAACAATATTTGTCTACCTCTTTACAGACTCACAGGTTGCCTATTTTGAGGGGGCTCTTACAAAGTATACCCAAGCATTCAGTATACCCAGTCATCACAAGTGTATTGAAAACAAGTTGGTCAGTTAGAGGATTTAGAATTCTCAGCACAAGTTTGTATGCATTTGAATAAATTTAGTATGTTTTCTGAAAAAAAAAAGTGTATTGGTATATTTATAGTAATTTTGAGTAACTGGTATGTGTTAAGTACTACATATAATCCTCCCAAGGACAAGGAATTAGTTGATTTTGTTTATTGCTGAATTCCTATTATTAACACTTAAAAGAGTGCCTGGTACATAGTTGAAATTTGAACCAGTTTTTATTACTTGCATTTCAATTCCTTACTGTTCTCCTGAAAATCTATTTTCTAGTGATTTTTTGTTTGTTTCTTTTTGTTTTGCTCAGTGAGGCACTATTTAGCTGTTAAGGGACTGTTTGACAATGAAGGGTAGGAGAGGAGTAAACAGGGTATTCCTCTTTCTTTAGCTCTCCCAAGTTAATTTTTCTGCAGTGGGTGCGTGTTCTTTGTTCACCTGGTTGCTTGTGCAACTCCTTTCTGGGAGTTCCTGTATTGTTACAGATGGTCTGGCTTCTGAGTTCTAGTAATACTATTTCATTTCTCTGTCTATCCTATCCTGGATGTTAACTATCCTCCCAGTTGCTGTTCTTTATGGCACTTCACCATCTCCTCTTTGCCTTTTCAGCTCCTGTATTATCTAAACAGTTACCTCTGTAAAATTGTGACTGAACAAAATACCTAGAATGTTTATTTCCTTTCAAGACACTTATTGATACATTGTTCAATAAATAAATGCTGCCTAAATGAGTTAATAAAGCAGCAGTTACAGTGATACACTATACATTCTGATTACTGAGATTGTGACATGTTCACTCAATGAGGAGAAAGTTGTAATTCAATGTGGGAGTCTTTAAATGAAAGGTGTCTTAGAAATGAGACATTCTTCCTAATATTACAATTTAGAGAGTAATAAAGGAGAGAGAAATCAGACTCTGAAATTAAAAAAAAAAAAAGGATAAGAAGATCTCAGACTGGAACAGTTAAAGTAAAGACTTTTACATGTGTGTATGGTACTTTGAGACTGGTCCAGGCTCATCATCTTACCCACATAAAGAGAAGAAGGAGAAGGAAGTCCTTCTTGACTGCCCAGTGGTTAAGACCCTATGCTCCCAATGCATGGGGAATGGGTTCAGTCCCTGGCTGGGGAACTATGATCCCACATGCCACAGGCCCCAGCCAAAACAAACAAACAACAGCAACAAAAACAAGCAAAACAAAAAAACAGAGGAGGGGAAGGAGAAAGGAGGAGAACATGAGCTTTATAGAAGTAAAGCCATATGTCAAGAAGAATAACCACTATAATACATGTCACTAGTGCATCAGTTCAAGTGGAGGATGAATAGAGTGTGAGGCTAATGCAAGACATTAGGGATGTAGTGAAATTTCTTTCTCCTTTATTTCTTTCCAGTGCCCTAATAGAGTAGATTCCCTACTTCCTAGAATGTGCCTTTTCTTTGAATGAGCACCTTTGTGTGAATTAGAGTTTAAGGTTTGGTTTTCTTTTGTTTCTCTTCTGTATTATTCAGGTACCATCTTATAAAGAAACACTCCCATTTTAATAGAGAATAGTAAGTTAAAAGTAAGTCGATAATTTTTAGCAGTGAAATTTCACATACAGGAAAATTCTCCTGAGAAAAAATAGTGTAGGGACCAGGAGCTTTCCCATCACTCGTAAAGTCATATAAAGTAAGAAACTTTCTACACATTTTTCATAGAAGCTACATTTTGTTGCTAAATTAACTTTCAACATATCTAATATCTTCATAGTAAACATTGTGTTTACTGCATAAACATTCTTACTATCCTCATAGCATCTTCATAAAATTATCCTTTTATGTAAACAGAATTGAAATAACTGAGATAAGCATATTCCTTTCTCTAAATACAGCATTAACTACCCATGTACCAAAACTAGTATTACATTAATGCTCAATCTTTGATTGACTTAGGCTATCACTATGATAGCTGCATGACTTAGAAATAACAAGCTTCAGTGCACCTCCCGTAACTGAAAAATAGGATAGGATTTGCTTTCAGGCAAATTCCTAATACTCCTACGGACTCAAGGATTGTCCCTCGAATGACTGTATTTCAAGGCATCTGTATACACAAGTGAATCATTTAATGTGATGTTTCCCAGAGCTCATTGATATTATTTTGAATGTGGCAGCAGTAGTACCAAAAAAAAAAAAAAAAGAGAGCATTTACTACAACTCTCAAAATCCACACATGACCGCTGGAAAAACCATAACCTTGACTAAATAGACCTTTGTTAGCAAAGTAATATCTCTGCTTTTTACTATGCTATCTAGGTTGGTCATAACTTTCCTTCCAAGGAGTAAGCGTCTTTTAATTTCATGGCTGCAGTCACCATCTGCAGTGATTTTGGAGCCCAAAAAAGTAAAGTCTGACACTGTGTCCCCTGTTTCCCCATCTGCTTGCCATGAAGTGATGGGACCAGATGCCATGATCTTCATTTTCTGAATGTTGAGCTTTAAGCCAACTTTTTCACTCTCCTCTTTCACTTTCATCAACAGGCCCTTTAGTTCTTCTTCACTTTCTGCCATAAAGGTGATGTCATCTGCATATCTGAGGTTATTGATATTTCTCCCAGCAATCTTGATTCCAGCTTGTGCTTCTTCCAGCCCAGCGTTTCTCAGGATGTTCTCTGCATATAAATAAGCAGGGTGACAATATACAGCCCTGATGTACTCCTTTTCCTATTTGGAACCAGCCTGTTGTTCCATGTCCAGTTCCAACTGTTGCTTCCTGACCTGCATACAGGTTTCTCAAGAGGCAGGTCAGGTGGTCTGATATTCCCATCTCTTGAAGAATTTTCCACAGTTTATTGTGATCCACACAGTCAAAGGCTTTGGCATAGTCAATAAAGCAGAAATACATGTTTTTCTGGAACTCTCTTGCTTTTTCGATGATCCAGTGGATGTTGGCAATTAGATCTCTGGTTCCTCTGACATTTCTAAAACCAACTTGAACATCTGAAGTTCATGGTTCACATATTGCTGAAGCCTGGCTTGGAGAATTTTGAACTTTAATAAATATCAATAGGAAAGATTTTAGGTTTTGAAAGACTGATAAGCAACTAACCATTTCTTCCCAAATGGAATTAACCATTCATCATAAAAGTATGCTTATTTGTGGATACAATCACTATTTCTCAAAAAAGATCCTCCCAGCATCTCCTGTAAGTTAAACCAATCAGTATGAGTAATTTAGGATCCACATGTAGATATAAAGTATAAGGTTGAATTTTATCAAATACTTGCTTTGACTTACAGGTATAATTAATGCAAATAAATTAGCCCATAACTTGTTTACATAAATTTTCTTTAAAAATATGGTTCTTAGTTTTAGTGATTATTACTGATTGTTATATATTTAGCAATTTAGTATATTAGTAAATATTTAATCTTTTTTTTTTTTTTTGCTTTAAATGATATCTAAAATTCAAAGGTGCTATTTGTTGTACATGCACCAGTTTGTGAGCTTTTAAGTGATACTGTTTATCACTCTCCTCAAATATATGTAACAAAATAGTCCCACACAGCTTCTTCCCTTTCACGTTCCACCTTATTTTACTTATTTTACTCAAGAAAAGGTAGGTTCATTTGCCTTTTGTAAAAAGTCAGCTGGACATCTTCAGTTCTGGACATCCTCAGTTCAGCTATACCTTTGTCTCTACTGAATAGCTTCCCCTTGTCCTCCAAAAGACTGCCTCTCCTCCACCATGTGGGGATCCCTTCCCTGCCACCATAGCATTGCCTCTTGTGTATCTGGGTGGACTCTCTTCCTGATCTGGGGTTCAGTTTGAAGAGCCATTTTAACCTACAAAGCAACACTGCCAATTAAACTATTAGCAACAAGAATAACATTTGAAACACCATCTTTTATTCCTTTATTTCTCAACTCTGTCAGAGAATAGAGGGACTATTTTGGGTATCGCCACAAAGTTCTCAATATTTGGATGTTCATCAAAAAAGGCAAGAAAAAATAGGGAATAGACTTTGAGATCAAAATAATATGTCAGTGCCCTGTGATGAGGCAGAGTATATAAATATTGGTTAATATGTGGAAGGAACATTTTTAAATTAGCAGTTTATAGAGGCTTCTGCATGGTTAAGCAGGTTGTTGCAGTGATTCAGTTCAGTTCAGTTGCTCAGTTGTGTCCGACTTTCTACGACCCCATAAATTGCAGCATGCCAGGCCTCCCTGTCCATCACCAGCTCCTGGAGTCCACCCAAACTCATGTGCATCAAGTTGGTGATGCCATCCAGCCATCTCATCCTCTGTCATCCCCTTCTCCTCCTGCCCCCAATCCCTCCCAGCATCAGGGTCTTTTCCAATGAGTCAACTCTTTGCATGAGGTGGCCAAAGTATTGGAGTTTCAGCTTTAGCATCATTCCTTCCAAAGAACACCCAGGGCTGATCTCCTTCAGAATGGACTTGTTGGAACTCTTTGGAGTCCAAGGGACTCTCAAGAGTCTTCTCCAACACCACAGTTCAAAAACATCAATTCTTCAGCCCTCAGCTTTCTTCACAGTCCAACTCTCACATCCATACATGACCACTGGAAAAACCATAGCCTTGACTAGATGGACCTTTGTTGACAAAGTAATGTCTCTGCTTTTTAGTATGCTATCTAGGTTAGTCATAACTTTCCTTCCAAGGAGTAAGCATCTTTTAATTTCATGGCTGCAGTCACCATCTGCAGTGATTTTGGAGCCCAAAAAATAAAGGCTGACACTGTTTCCACGGTTTCCCCATCTATTTCCCATGAAGTGATGGGACCAGATGCCATGATCTTCATTTTCTGAATGTTGAGCTTTAAGCCAACTTTTTCACTCTCTTCTTTCAACTTTCATCAAGAGGCTTTTGAGTTCCACTTCATTTTCTGCCATAAGGGTGATGTCAGCAGCATATCTGAAGTTATTGATATTTTCACTAGAAATCTTGATTCCAGCTTGTGTTTCTTCCAACCCAGCATTTCTCAGGATGTTCTCTGCATGTAAGTTAAATAAGCAGGGTGACAATATACAGCTTTGACGTACTCCTTTTCCTATTTGGAAGCAGTCTGTTGTTCCATGTCCAGTTCTAACTGTTGCTTCCTGACCTGCATATAGGTTTCTCAAGAGGAAGGTCAGGTGGTCTGGTGTTCCCATCTGAGTTTAAACTGTTCTGACCTAAAGAAAGAGCCACCCAGTATTTTGACTCCTTCTTCTAGTAAGGCTATTCACTGAGTCACCTTGAATACAGGTAGTAAATTTTAAACCTTATCAGCGGTGAAGGTTGTGTGTCCAGTCTTGGCAAATTTCTGGATAATGTCAGTAGACTGCTGCAGTGTCAAGCAGCATATACTACCAACAGAAACTCCAGCAAAGAACCAGTCTGGAGGGCCTGTTTCAGAGGCATGCAACTTCATAATGCAAGGCTGCTACTTTTCTCTACACAGATATGTTTTTCTGGTAGGCATGGATTTATTTTTGAAATAGTGCAATCTTTCTAGACCTACTGAGCTAATGAGTTTTGCTTGTGTTCAAGAGCACTACTGAAAAATTATCTGCATGAGATTTAGGTAGATAAATTTAGGTCCATTCCTTTAAATTTGAATAGGCATAAAAAGAAAAGGAAATCTTTAGAAAGACTAACCTTAAATGCATGTAGCTTGATCATGACATTAAGAGTAGGGAAAAATGATTATTTAATTTCAAGCTGCTAACATTTATGCATGTGGATTTGCAAGTTTGCCTACCAAAATATAAAAATCTAATGAAGAGATGTTCCTGAAGGAGCCAAGATAGAAATACTGGTTCTAAGCAGGTTGAATGGACCTAAGATTCAGATTTTAAATATTAGCTTTAGTTATGTTCTCCTAAATGCTGTCATTACTTTGCCAACAAAGGTCTTCTTGTCAAAGCTTTGGTTTTTCCAGTAGTCATGTATGGATGTGAGAGTTGGACCATAAAGAAAGTGCCGGAGAATTGATGCTTTTGAACTGTGTTGGAGAAGACTCTTGAAAGTCCCTTGGACTACAAGGAGATCAATACTAAAATCAATCCTAAAGGAAATCAGTCATGAATATTCATTGGAAGAACTGATGCTGAAGCTGAAGTTCCAATACCTTGGCCACCTGATGTGAAGGACTGACTCACTGGAAAAGACCTTGATGCTGGGAAAGATTGAAGGCAGGAGAAGGGGATGACTGAGGATGAGATGGTTGGATGGCATCACAAACTTGATGGACACTAGTGTGAGAAAGCTCCAGGAGTTGGTGATGGAAAGGGAAGCCTGGAGTGCTGCAGTCCATGGAGTCACAAAGAGTCAGACACGACTTAGTGACTGGACTGAACTGAAATGCTGTTTACTAGCTGTTTACTGTTTAATAGCTGTTTACTTCACTACATGATACATGAATATTACATGAAAGTCTTCTCTAGGAGGCAGGGTTCTTGGAACTAAGAGATTTAAGTATATTTTTAGCCTAGGTATAGGAAATACATAAAGCTAAACAAAAGTCTATGTATAGTTTAATAACACTTGTTGCTCAATGAGTTCAACTCAAGTTAATTTTTAATTCTGAACATATTGTTAATTATGAAGAAAACTCTTTGGCCAATTTAATATACAGATGCACTTGAATACAGAAATCTTCATAGGCTTTTGCTCCCTCAGGTGCCTCTGAATCTTTGATACAGTGTTGGGCATCACACAGAGCCTGATTCTGAAAACATAATTTTGCCCAAAGTTAATTCCTCTCAGAGTGGAATAAGCTTGCTTTTAAACTTCATTGTTGTGAGCTCTCTAATATTTCTGCCCTTTTAAATAACAATATGAGGTACCTCAAGACTTGGCCTTAATCTCATTCAACTTTTGGGTCTCTAAAAGAACTGTGATAGTTCCTACAAAAGATACCTCATATCCAAACAGCTGACAGAACTCAACCACCACCTGAGGTTTAAGAACCACTTTGTCTAAGACAAAGTGCTATAACAAATTGGAACATTTTGATTCCTTTCGATTGTTAACATACTAAGGCAGAATATTTTTATTTCACACTTGAATTCCTTTGAAATTTAACTAGTGAGAGGATTTAATCTTTGAACTTTAATACCTCCATGTAAAGTTCATATTGCTAAGGGGCTTATATTCAAGTTTTTGGCATGTCTATGGTGTTGACATTTTATTATTGAATGGCCTTATGTATCTTATTATTAAATTTCTTAATGGAGTCATTTAAACTCATTGTATAATTCCTAATAGGCTATGTTGTAATCTGAATAAACCTAATTTGAGATGAGGAATGGAATAGAGAATACATTTTCAGCCTTAGAGCAGAGTAGATTTGACATGAAATTTAATTAGTGCATTATTCATATTTATTTCAGAGTCCCAGACAGCAAAATGCTAACCATTCTCAAGGAAGGAGAGGTTGTTTTGGGGGAGGTAGTATCAGGAAGAGGGGAGCAGGCTTGTACAAGACAGATAACCTCATCTTGGTGTGAAGTGAAGTGAAGTCGCTCAGCGTGTCCGACTCTTTGCGACCCCATGGACTGTAGCCTACCAGGCTCCTCCCTCCATGGGATTCTCCAGGCAAGAGTACTGGAGTAGGGTGCCATTGCCTTCTCCTGGGGATCTTCCCAACCCAGGGGTCGAACCCAGGTATCCCGCATTCCAGGTGGATGCTTTAACCTCTAAGCCACTAGGGTCATGGTCTTAATGATCAAGTCAAATAGTTTAAGGAAAAGCAGCGGAGGAATGATTGTGGGAGCATTATTTAGTCTGTCTTCTTGATGATTCTTCCCAGGTAGTCAGAATTCTCTTATAAGTCTTCTCACTTTAACCTCCTTTAACTAATTTCACCAAAGGAAACTTGGAAATGATTTTAAACTAACCCTTAATTAACACTGTTATGTCCATCTTTCCCTTGAGCACGAGTTTCCCATAGGACAGGGCTCTAATCCTGAAGACTGGGGAAACTACTTTCATTTAGTTATACAATGACAGAATGTATTTTATTTAGAGATTTATCTAGAAGGTCAGTTTGACTGACAAGTATAATTGTAACCTTCACATGAGGATGAATCATAAATAAAATTTACATCTTTCTGTTTGCTTTCTCATATTTTTTTCCTGGTATGAAGGTGGGGACGTTTATTGGATATTACCTTTGGATATGTAATACATATTTTTAAAATTTACTAATCATGGCCACAATAAGAAATGTTACAATATTTTTCATCCTATAGCAATATAAGTTTAATCTTCCGAGGCTTTGTTATTTGGGGCCAAATATACACAAACATCAAAGATACACACATAACATATATATGGAAGCTCTTGAAAATAGAAGATACTGAGAAAGGAAAATCTGCTTTTTACAGAGTCATTAGGTGTGTTTCAAATAAATTAGCCCTTGTGGTGGTGCTCAGTTTTGTGTCCAACTCTTTGAGACCCCATAGGCTATAGCCTGCCAGGATCTTCAGTTCAGTTCAGTCGCTCAGTCGTGTCTGACTCTTTGCAACCCCATGAATCGCAGCACACCAGCCCTCCCTGTCCATCACCAACTCCCGGAGTTCACTCAGACACGTCCATCGAGTCAGTGATGCCATCCAGCCATCTCATCCTCTGTTGTCCCCTTCTCCTCCTGCCCCTAATCCCTCCCAGCATCAGAGTCTTTTCCAATGAGTCAACTCTTCGCATGAGGTGGCCAAAGTACTGGAGTTTCAGCTTTAGCATCATTCCTTCCAAAGAAATCCCAGGGCTGATCTCCTTCAGAATGGACTGGTTGGATCTCCTTGCAGTCCAAGGGACTCTCAAGAGTCTTCTCCAACACCACAGTTCAAAAGCATCAATTCTTCAGCGCTCGGCCTTCTTCACAGTCCAACTCTCACATCCATACATGACCGCTGGGAAAACCATAGCCTTGACAAGATGGACCTTAGTCAGCAAAGTAATGTCTCTGCTTTTGAATATACTATTTAGGTTGGTCGTAACTTTTCTTCCAAGGAGTAAGCGTCTTTTAATTTCATGGTTGCAATCACCATCTGCAGTGATTTTGGAGCCCAAAAAAATAGTCTGACACTGTTTCCACTGTTTCCCCATCTATTTCCCATGGAGTGATGGGACCAGATGCCATGATCTTCGTTTTCTGAATGTTGAGCTTTAAGGCAACTTTTTCACTCCCCTCTTTCGCTTTCATCAAGAGGCTTTTGAGTTCCTCTTCACTTTCTGCCATAAGGGTGGTGTCATCTGCATATCTGAGGTTATTGATATTTCTCCCAGCAATCTTGATTCCAGCTTGTGCTTCTTCCAGGCCAGCGTTTCTCATGATGTACTCTGCATATAAGTTAAATAAGCAGGGTGACAATATACAGCCTTGACATACTCCTTTTCCTATTTGAAACCAGACTGTTGTTCTATGTCCAGTTCTAACTGTTGCTTCCTGACCTGCATATAGATTTCTCAAGAGGCAGGTCAGGTGGTCTGGTATTCCCATCTCTTTCAGAATTTTCCACAGTTTATTGTGATCCACACAGTCAAAGGCTTTGGCATAGTCAATAAAGCAGAAATAGATGTTTTTCTGGAACTCTCTTGTTTTTTTCATGATCCAGTGGATGTTGGCAATTTGATCTCTGGTTCCTCTGCCTTTTCTAAAACCAGCCTGAACATCAGGAATTTCATGGTTCACGTATTGCTGAAAGCTGGCTTGGAGAATTTTGAGCATTAGTTTACTAGCATGTGAGATGAGTGCAGCTGTGTGCCAGGATCTTATATCCATGGTATTTTCCAGGCAAGAATACTGGAGGGAGTACCATTTCCTATTTCAGGGGATCTTCTGACCCAGGCATCAAACCCACATGTCCTGAGTGTCCTGCATTGGTATGCAGATTCTTTACCACTGAGCTACATGGGAAGCCCCTTGTCGGTCATTTCCTAATTCAATTGTTTTATCAGCTGAGTAAAGAAAATATGCAAGAATAGGTACCATCAAAAATCCAGATTACTATTATAAAGTGGTATGGATGTGAGAGATGGACTGTGAAGAAAGCTGAGCTCTGAAGAATTGGTGCTTTTGAACTGTGGTGTTGGAAAAGACTTTTGAGAGTCCCATGGACTGCAAAGGAGATCCAACCAGTCCATTCTGAAGGAGATCAGCCCTGGGATTTCTTTGGAGGCAATGATGCTGAAGCTGAAACTCCAGTACTTTGGCCACCTCATGCGAAGGTTGACTTATTGGAAAAGACTGTGATGCTGGGAGGGATTGGGGGCAGGAGAACGGGACGACAGGATGAGATGGCTGGATGGCATCACTGACTCGATGGACGTGAGTCTGAGTGAACTCCGGGAGTTGGTGATGGACAGGGAGGCCTAGCATGCTGCGATTCATGGGGTTGCAAAGAGTCGGACATGACTGAGTGACTGAATTGAACTGAACTAAGAAATTACTTTGTA
Organism: Budorcas taxicolor; assembly: GCF_023091745.1. Lineage (NCBI taxonomy): Eukaryota > Metazoa > Chordata > Mammalia > Artiodactyla > Bovidae > Budorcas > Budorcas taxicolor. The sequence goes on along the minus strand of NC_068923.1, from coordinate 66,615,644 downwards.
ATAGCATATAAGAAATTGACTAACCTATTTAATTAGCAAAAGCAATGCTGTTAGTAAGTATTAATTCTGTATTTTAGCAAGGAATAAACAGAGGCTCTTATAAAGTAAAGTCATGTAACTAGATTTTAATCTAATGTTAGATTCAGATTTTGATTCCACGTTCTTTAATTCCACACAATACTCTTAATTAAAGCTATGGTGTTTTAATAAAAACCAAGCTGGGTAATGATGAAAGGATAAAGACAAAGCCTAGCTTTTTTTTTTTTTTTTTGCTCTGATTGTTTTCCTTTTTCACTTAGGAATAATGCTTCCCCCATAGAATGGCATTTAATTCTTATTTCCAATATTATGCCTGCCAATGGATGATTGAGTAGTTGTTTGGTAATGGCTCATTATATTAAACAAACTTAAACTTATAAATAACAAATACATAACAAGTGGTTACTATACATTTTTATGTAGCAACTATTGATTAAAATTCATCTAAGATAATTCATATTCTAAGAAGCAATCAGCCTTGATGAAATAAATATGAAAATAATTTTTAAACCATCTTATTAAGGTATGATTGGCATACAAAATCTCTCCATATATAATTTGTACAATTTCATGAGTTTGGAGATAAATATGCAGTCTTGAAACTGTCACCGTAATCTATTCTATAAACATATCCATAATCTCCAAAAGTTTCCTTCTGCTCTATTTATTGTTTAAAAAGAAAAATATTTACTTAAATGGAAGAATATTGAAATGCAGAATAATGAGATGATTTTTTTTGTTAATTTAGCAAGAGTTTATCTTATCCCCTGTGTATTCAATTTAACTTTAAATAATTTGTATCCAAGGTGTCACTATTGAACTGGTTGGTTAGTAATCTTTCTGAATTATTTTATTGGTTTTTTGCAATTGATCTTATTCTACATTTTAAAGGACTATGGTTATATCTTGTAAAATATTAAAATCACAAAGTGAAGCTTTACTACCGTCTTGACCTTTATATATTTCCTGTTCTATCTTATTTCCTTGCCATTTCTTATTCTTCATTCTATAGCATTTCATTTCATACATTTATATTCAGAAACTTTTTCAACTTCCATTTTATGGCTTTCAAATTGATTTATGGTATTTTTTAATAATTAACTAGTTAAATCATTTCTGATAAGTAATCATAAGGAGAATAATATCAAAAGTTTTCATTAAAATTTCCATCATATAAATTCCATTAATATCAAATGAACATTTGCACAACACAATAGTTTCCCTTCGGACGTATAGGTCAGTAGTCATTTGCTATTTGGAAAATTTTATATAGCTTCAATTTAAAATATCATATTTGACTATGATGGTTTAAAACACAGTGGTGAAGATCCAGTTCTAGAATGAAGAAGTGAAGAATTCCACTTAGCTGCTCACCAAAAAAACAACCATAACTGGTAAAAAATATTTTTGAAAACCGTCACACACAGGTTTAAGGTGTCTGGAATTTGTCCTAAATGTGTACACAAAAGTAAACACCTGAGAAAATCTGCTGCTGCTGCTGCTGACGCTAAGTCGCTTCACTCATGTCCAACTCTGTGCGACGCAGCAAGCCTGTGGGGCTTGAGTCACAACATGCTGCCTCCTGCCTTTTGATCTCTCAGCACAGAATGATGAAAGATCCACGCCAGGTGGTTATGTCCAAGGAGCAGGGGCTTCCCCTTGCCCAACTGAGATTCTCCAAGATTGTGTTACAGGGACTATATGTCAGGTGAGAGGTTGTAGGCTTTATCCTTCCATCTGCCTTCCTTGCTCACCCAGCCCTGTTTTTAAGGTAGAGGCTATATCCCAGGCACAGCAGGCCATCCCATCAAAATCCAAGCTAGTCTTTGCTGGCAAACTGATCAAAAAATTTATACAAAAATTCAAGGGACCCAGAATAAACAAAACAATCGTTAAAATAATAATTTTGAAAATAACAAAGTTGAAGGACTCACACTTCCTGATATCTAAATTTACTACAAAACAATAGTAATCAGTGACAGACTTTATTTTCTTGGGCTCCAAAATCACTAGAGACGGTGACTGCAGCCATGAAGTTAAAAGACACTTGCTCTTTGGAAGAAAAGCTATGACCAACTTAGACAGTATATTAAAAAGCAGAGACATTACTTTGCCAACAAAGTTCTGTCTATCAAAGCTATGGTTTCTCCAGTAGTTAAGTATGGATGTGAGAGTTGGACCATAAAGAAAGCTGAGCAGTGAAGAATGATTCTTTTGAACTGTGGTGTTGGAGAAGACTCTTGAGAGCCCCTTGGATTGCAAAGGAATCAAACCAGTCCATCCTAAAGGAAATCAGTCCTGAATATTCATTGGAAGGACTGATGCTGAAGTTGAAGCTCCAATATTTTGGCCACCTGATGTGAAGGACTGACTCATTGGAAAAGACCCTGAAGCTGGGAAAGTTTGAAGGCAGGAGGAAAAGGGGATGAATGACCAAGGATGAGATGGTAGGATGGCATCATCGACTCAATGGATGTGAATTTGAGCAAGCTCTGGGAGTTGGTGATAGACAGAGAAGCCTGGCATGCTTCAGTTCATGGGGTCTGCAGTCTATGGGGTCCAGGCCTCTCTGTCCGTCACCAAATCCCGGAGTTTACTCAGACTCATCTCCATTGAGTCAGTGATGCCATCCAACCATCTCATCCTCTGTTGTCCCCTTCTCCTCTTGCCTTCAATCTTTTCCAGCATCAGTCTTTTCCAATGAGTCAGTTCTTCACATCAGGTGGCCAAAGTATTGGAGTTTCAGCTTCAACATCAGTCCTTCCAATGAACACTCATGACTAATGTCCTTTAGGATGGACTGGTTGGATCTCCTTGCTGTCCAAGGGACTCTCAAGAGTCTTCTCTAACACCACAGTTCAAAAGCATCATTCTTCACTGCTCAGCTTTCTTTATCGTCCAACTCTCACATCCATACATGACTACTGGAAAAACCATAGCCTTGATGAGATGGACCTTTGTTGGCAAAGTCATGTCTCTGCTTTTTAATATGCTATCTAGGTTGATCATAACTTTTCTTCCAAGGAGTAAGTGTCTTTTAAATTAATAGATACGTAAAAAAATTTTGTATTAACAATGTTAATGAGATTATACATAGATGAAATCTTGTACACTTCAGTATATTAACTTTCTTTGATGTAAGTTATACATCAATCAGTAAACTGTTAAACAAAATAATGTACATATGTTATTCATAGGATATTTTCCAAACCTGATCTTATGTGAGGCACAAAGATTATTTCAAGGCATATTAAACCACAGAGTTAAACAAATGGGTAATATCAATTAATAATTATATCTTATATTTAAAGTGTTAATTATGACAAAAAACAAAAACAAGGATAGCTATTTGTAACACAAAAATTGGATTAAAATGATGAGATACAAGAAATGGGTCTAAATTCAGTGTATCTAAGATAACGTTTTTGGGGCTTTTTTGTTTTTTAAATATGTGTTTTCCCTGGAGTTAAATGGAAACCTGTCTTTGTTAGGCTTACTTTTATATGTAACTTTCACTGACTATTCTTAATCACCTACTGCAGCTCAGAAACTTGATTCAGTATAGGTTGAGAACATCATATCACTATTATCCATCAGTCTTCTCCCTACCTCGCTTACCTCTGCCATTCATTGTGTAACCCTCTGTCCTTCCCAGTTTAGAATGTTTGCTCACTATGTCTTCTCTACATTAGGCCTCCTAGCTCATTCCTTAATCATCCTTCATAGAATTCTCTAAATATCCCTCTTAAAGTATTTCCTTGCTCTCACATATTTCTATTGTTTTTTGAGATTTGTGTGTGTGTGTGTGTGTTTCCTGCCCTTGGTTTACTACAGATTTCTTTTGACTATATCTTTTGTGCATGTTTTTTTTCCTGTCTCCTATTTAGCTATAAGTGTAATTTAAATGATTCCTAGGACACAAAGCTAGAATTGGAAAAGATCCTTTATCATGGAAATCCCAAAGCACACACTAAATAATTGATAGGTTCAACATCAAAAGCAGTGTAACCAGATGTAGCCGTTGTTTTTGTTCTCTTTTTAGCTTTTGATTCCCGTCACTCATTTCTCCCACTCTGCATCCCCACATCTCGCAATCCCCAATCTGTCCTCTGTATCTATGAGCTCTTTATTGTTGTGATTTTTTTTCCAATTGCACATATAAGGTAGGTCATATGACATTTGTCTTTTTTGTTCTGATTCATCTCACTTAGCATAATGTCTCAAGATCTATTCATGTCGTTCCAAATGGCAAGATTTCATTCTTTTTTTATGGCTTAGTAATCTCTCAGTTCAGTTCAGTTCAGTCGTTCAGTCATGTCCGACTCTTTACAGCCCCGGAAATCCCAGCATGCCAGGCCTCCCTGTCCATCACCAACTCCCGGAGTTCACCCAAACTCACGTCCATTGAGTCGGTGATGCCATCCAGCCATCTCATCCTCTGTCATCCCCTTCTCCTCCTGCCCCCAATCCCTCCCAGCATTCATATACAAATATATTTTCTTCATTCATCCATCAATGGACACTTAGCTTGTTCCATGTCTTGGCTATTATAAGTAATGCTGCAGTGAACATGAGCATGCATGTCTTTTTGATTTAGTGTTTTAATTTTCCTTGGATAAATATCCAGAAGTGGAATCGTTTATCATACTTTTAATTTCTTGAGGAACTTTATAGGATTTTCCAAAGTGACTGCACCAATTAGCATTCCCATCAACAGTGCACAAAGTGAAAGTGAAGTCGCTCAGTCGTGTCCGACTCTTTGCGACCCCATGGACTGTAACCTATCAGGCTCCTCTGTCCATGGGATTTTCCAGGCAATAGCACTGGAGTGGATTGCCATTTCCTTCTCCAGCAGATCTTCCTGACCCAGGGATCAAACCCAGGTCTCCCGCATTGTAGACAGACGCTTTACCGTCTGAGCCACCAGGGAAGTCCCAGTGCACAAGGGTTCCCTTTTCTCTACATCCTTGGCTACACTTGATTATTTCTTGTCTTTTTGATAATAGTCATGCTAACATGTGTGAGGTGGTATGTTATTGTGGTTTTGATTTGCATTTCCCTGATGATTAATTATATTGGGCATCTTTTAATGTACTGTTGGCTATCTGTATGTCTTCTTTGGAAAATTGTTCAGGTCTTCTGCCTATATTTTAATCAGAATTTATATTGGTATTGAGTTTTACATGTATTTATGTATTTTTGATATTAACCCCTATTCAGGTATATGACTTCCAAGTATTTTCTCCCATTCAATCGGTTGCCTTTTCATTTTTATTTTTATTTTTTTTTTTTTGGTGATTTCCTTTGCTGTGTAAAAACTTTTTACTGTGATGTCATCCTAATTATTTATTTTTGCTTTTGTTGTTTTTTTCTGCTTTTGGAGTCAGATTTAAGAAATCATCTCCAAGAACAATGTTAAGGACCTTACTGCCTGTGTTTTCTTATTAGGGTTTTATAGTCTCAAGTCTTAGTCAAGGCTTTGGTCCACTTGGAATTGCTTTTTCTGTATAGTATAAAATAGTGGTCAGGTTTCATTCTTTTGTGTGTGGCTATCCAGTTCTCCCAACACTATTGAAGAGATTGTATTATATATTCTTCACTTATTTGTATAAGTTAATTAATCATATATGCATGGGTTTATTTCTACTTTTTTTCCCCCATTGATCTATGTGTCCATTTTTATGCCAGTACCAACTATTTTAATTATTGTGCTGTGCTTTTCACTCAGTCCTGTCTGACTCTTTGTGACCCCATGGACTATAGCCTGCCAGGCTCCTCTGTCCATGGGGATTCTTCAGGCAAGAATACTGGAGTGGGTTGCCATTCCTTTCTCCATATGTCAAACCCAGGTCTCCCTTATTGCAGGTGGATTTACCATCTGAGCCACCAGGGAAGCATATTATAGCTTTGTAATTTGTAGTTTGAAATCTGGTCCTGTGATTCATCCAACTTTAATCCCTCAAAAGGGAGATTTTGTTTGTTTGTTTGTTTGTTTGTTTGTTTCTGGGCTCTTCATGTACTTCTTATTATCTTTGGTTCTCTGATAATTAATTATTAAACACATTGGTATGAATCTTTATTCATCTTATTGGATGAGCCATTCACTATGATAACTTTTCTTTTTTGACCTTGGGCTTTTTAAAAAACTATTTATTTGATCATTGTTTTTATTTTCCTGCTGTTTTTCTGTGTTGTCTGTCCTACAGATTAATTCTCTAACTTTGTTAATTTTCCTCCTGTATATTTTTGTGTTTTTTTTTTTTTTTTTTTTTTTTACACTTACTTGTGACACAGTTAATTCCTAGGCAGGTTAATAAGAAGTCCCAGGTCCCCAAGGAGGAAAAAGGGATCTGGGGCTCTCAAGGAGATATGGATCTGGAATTCTCAGGGAGAACAGGACAAAAGGACATTTTTTTCTACATTCCTTAGTAAGGATTATATAACAATAATGTGTCCTGCTTGAGAACATGTTTCTCCTTCCTGAAAACCTTCTGACTAATTCTGTTATCTTAAAATTTATATTATGGGAGTGGGTCTAGTAAAATCTTTACAACCTTGAGACATTCTTTTGATTTATTGTAATAGCCAGTTGGAAAGTATATAACTCCCTTGCTTAGGGGCACTCTCCATCCCCCTTCTGATGTCTAGGTCAGACGCTTTCTCTGTACCTTTTCATATTTAAATAAAACTCTGCTACACAAAAGCTCTTGAGTGATCAAGCCTGGTCCCTGTTCCTGAAGCTAAATCTTTTTCTTCGGAGATAACAAATATGACTTCCTTCACTATAAACTTATCACTTGGAAGTTTTCTCACTTTATCTTCCACTCTTCATAATCACTTTCTATTGTTATTATATATATTTGATATATATAAGAACATAATTATGATTGTATTAATGTAGGAGATCAGTCCTGGGTGTTCATTGGAAGGACTGATGCTGAAGCTGAAACTCCAATACTTTGGCCACCTCATGCAAAAAGTTGACTCATTGGGAAAGTCCCTGATGCTGGGAGGGATTGGGGGCAGGAGGAGAAGGGGACGACAGAGGATGAGATGGCTGGATGGCATCACCGACTCGATGGACGTGAGTCTGAGTGAACTCCAGGAGTTGGTGATGGACAGGGAGGCCTGGTGTGCTATGATTCATGGGGTCGCAAAGAGTCAGACACAACTGAGTGACTGAACTGAACTGAGATATGTATTCATATTTATAAGTATGCCTTTATTCTACTATTGGTATTTTTATGAAATAATTATAGTTTTTTAATAATTTTTTTTGGTTACTGTAATAACTCTTTCCTTTTCCTTTTGCTCTTTTTCTCTTTTATTCAGAAGCTTTGTTTCTACTGCATTCCTGACTGTACATTTCCCTGTGTAATTTAAAGCAATATTAAAATATGTATTGACTTATGATCTTTACAAATTTGGTATGAAACAGCAAGACACTTTTCATTATGCATTCCTTAAGTCGTTTTATTGATAGGTTTGTTTTCTTGTTTTGGTTAGTTGCTCAGAGAGATATATTTCAGACTTTTACTTAGAGGATTTGAGAGTGGTTATCAGAATTCTGGGACCTGATAAATAAAAGATGGACTGGAGTTATCAGAATACAACATTTCTTTTAATTATCTTATTTTTATATGCTAGTTTCTACTTTCCTTGGGTTTGCAAAAATTTCCGGAGACCAAAAAGTAATTCCTCTCTACCCTACCACTCAGATTCTTATCTGGTACAGATGTTCACTCATATCGTATGTAATGTACAAAAAAGAATTTAAACATTTAACTTCTCATAAATCTTTCCACCAATATTGTTTTTGGCCCCACTTTGCATCCCTGGCTTCTGAGGTAAATGGTGTCTCCATGTCCAAGAATTTTTTAAATTTCTTAAGAAAAATATTTTGCTTATTGGCTTTTTCTTAGTTTTCCTCAACTCCTCAAAAAATTATAATACATTTCACATTGTTTGATTTTTCAGAATGTTTTCATGGTTTTGTTTGTTTGTTTGTTTTTATTTTGGTTTCCAAGATATTTGTTCACCAATTTTTTTCATTGATTTAACAATATTTTATATGTTGTTCAATGTTCCATTAATTACAAGTTTACAAAAAAGGTAAAATATAAGATTATATATATATAATCATGTCATTCACTGCTTTGAACAATTCACCTTCTAACTCCTAAAAATTAACATAATATTATCCACTTTTTCAGAGAATATTCATTTTTTGGCTTGTTCAATTTTCTAAAGTATTAGTCATGATATACTTCTCATGTTTACTGCTTTGACTGGTACTGTGTGTAATACTTTGGGAAAAGAAATATTCTGGAATAATAAAATTCTGATTATTAAAAGGAAAAGTGACAATAATGATTCCCCCTACAATATTTTATACTTTGTAAAAAATTTACCTTCTCTAGGGAAGGTTAGCCACTACTTCCTTTATTATAATATAATCATTTTATTTTATCTATCTTATCTTTTATGACAATATCTTTCTAGTTTTTTGTAGAGAAGTCTGCTCACTTAATAGTTAACTATTTTAGCGATAAACCTAGCAATAATTATGGTTTTTATCTAGTGCTTAGCTGTTTCTCATGTACATAAATCTTCAACAAATTATTTTTGAATTTGTGTTATAATTTTAGGTTTAAAGTACTGGAGTGTATTTTTTTTTATTTCATTAGTGAAATGAAATAACAGTGTAGCATATTTTTTTCAGATGTTTATTTGGTGGCTATGGATTAGAAAGCCTTGAACGTTCTATATATATAGAATTTATATATTATTGTATATTATATATATCAGATATATTAGTTTATAAGTAATTATCATTTAATAAGAATTACATTGTATAAATTATTAATTTATATTAATATTTTATAAATCTATAAATTTATAAAGGCATTTATATATATTTATAAATATAAATATAGTTATACTATGGATTATTATTTTATAATTATAATTTAATATGTGATTATATTGTAAATATACTATATTAATTATGTATTAAGTTATAAATAATTATAATCTATAGTTTAATATACTTGTTATAATATGTTATAAGTAATTATAATTTATAAGTTATAGATAAGCTATGAATAGTAGTTTAATATACATTATATTATGATATAAAGTATTAATTTGTATTAATATTTTATAAATATATTTATAAATTTATATATTTATAGATATATATTTTATAATATATATTTATATATGTAGTATATTTGTTATATATAATTTATATGTAAATGAATTATCAGAGCACCAAGACAAACAAGTACATAAAGGGTCCAGAATGAAACAAACTAACAAAAAACCTCCCTCTTGAGGGATCAAAGGATGCCTTCCTTGGAGGCATTACATGCCCTGATTTCAAAATACATTACAAATCTATAGTTATTAAACAGGTTGGTATTAGCATATAATGGTGTCTGTGTGTGCCACACAATTAAACTACTTTTCTACACACAGAGAGACACACACATACACACACACATAATGAATGAGTCTTGATTTTAAACAGTGGTAGAATTAAAACTATTAAAAAAATACTTGTAGTTAAGCAGGAAGAATATGGTCAGCAATTAGAATATACATTTAATAAAACATTAATGGTAAGATTTCTGTAGGCTGGGGAAAATTATTTAATATGTATTTGTTTATTTTGTGCATACTGACCTCACTAAACATAGCTTGCATTCTGAGATGGTGTATTTTACATTATATAAAAGATATATAAAAACTTACCTGTTTTCTTTTTCATGTTGTCTTTATATACTAAAAAAAGGTAAATATCTTGTGTTTTAAGCATTTACTCTTAAGAAAATCAGATGTAATAATTGTATAACATCTATTGAGACTGTTAACTTTGAGTCACTTAAAATTCATGCACAAAAGAACTGAAGGCTGTGATTTTATGATCAATAAAAATACATTTCCTCTTCTTTGTTATTATTTTTGAAATAGAATTTACTATAACTGTCAAACAAGTCTAAGTCTGTAAGTCTGTTTTCAAGCTCTTTCTTTACAAACTGTAAATCCAGAGTAAAAATACCCTGGCTATTGTGGAATGCTCTACTAATGAAAAGCTGTCTTTGCAACCAGACTGCTTATTGCATGCTCCTGAGAGCAGGTGTGGCCTGAATACAGCAGTCAATACCACAGTCATTTATGAACATTTGATTGAAAATTTAATAACAGGCACAATTATTCCTGACTCACATATGCTACACAAGGTCAGTTACTTTAAATTTGCTCTAATTCTCAACAGAATATTCTTACCTATGCATTTCTCTTGTCCTTTTCTCTTCTGTCATTCTTTCTCTTTTTCTTTCTTTTTTTTTTTTTTTAGCCACAGTGTCATGGCATTATATCAATTGGAAAACAAGAAAGCACAATTAAACATACTACATTACCTGGGGTTTTAATTTGAATTTTTTTAAATTCCTTTTCTTTTTCACTAAACAGGGTGGTTCTTAATTCTTTTCTCTCGAGAGTATAACATGGCAATGCATAAGATAAAACACATTTTGGTTGAGGTTTTGTAAATGATTTTGACCTCTTTAGATAGTTATAGTGATAATAAGATTTTTTAATATTTTTATTTTCTACCATGAGAAAGATTTATTAATATACATGTTGCTAACTATTGCCTTATATATTTTTTGCAGCATATTCCTAAAAGTAATACTAGAAATCACTTAACCCTATTTACAGAGGTTTCACATCTGTAGATCCACAGTGCATTTAATACATCAAGACACTAATATCTGTCAGTATATTTTAAAGTTAAATAAAACTGACAAAGTGATTGAGAAATATAAACTCTGGATTGGAAAAGCTCTGTCAAGTAGAGGGCTATTGAAACTTTAAAAGCAATTTCTTTAAATTTTTCTTCCCTTTGTTTTATCTACATTTTTGGCTTAAAATTATAGAACTCTAGATTCAATCCTCCTGAAATGTTTTCATATTAGCCTATTTTTTATTCTGATAATATGAAATAATGTATAGACCTCAGTCACCAACTTGATTTTGCAAACAAATGCTTAAAAACACTTTTTCTTTTTTATATGTATATACTTCATTGATGTATAGTTGACTTATTTCAAGTGCACAGCAAGGTGATTCACTTATACATATGCACATATATTATTTTAAAAATTATTTTCCATTATAGAACATTATATATATTGTCTCTAGTTCCCTATGCTATACAGTAAACCTTTTTGGCTTGTTGCATATATATATATTTTTTTATTAGAAATCTAGCATTCTATTCATACTGAGTCAAACAAGTGTAATGAAACTGTCATAAATCTTTTTAGGAAAAAGCTCATGTTTCCTAAAATACTATTTATAATAAAAATACTTTTTATAAAGTCAACTTGGCCACTGGAAATGTTACAAACTCAGAGAGTATGAATTTCTAATATATCCACTATCCTTGTCTGGTTCTTCAGTATCAGTCCCACCAATGATGGGATGCTGCTGAAGCATGCATGTTTGAATTTCTTAATGATGATAAAAGAGCAAATTTTCAGTCCTTCTTTCTGGGTAGTGTGACCTCAGACCTATTGCTGTCAAACAGCTATAAGCATCTAAGCAGAAAAATAGATACTTTTTGGAATATTAACACTAAGATTATTTCCTCCAACCCTACCTTCAATTACTATAAAATCAACTCATAGCCTGTCTGTGGCTACTAGAGGGGATGGAAACTAGAACAGAATCTTAATGATACCCTGTATTATTGCTTTGGCTTGATTGTGTTTTTGCAGTGGCAATATAAGAAAATATCCAATGAAATGTATTTCTTAAAAAGAATATGTGAAGAGCTTATGATATTTAAAGTAATTAGGTATAAAAAATAAACTTGGATGTTCAATCAGTTTAAAGTAAATATAAAGTAGCAATAATTTCCTAGCTTTTCAGGCAATTATTTATTTAACCTTTAAAAGACATTGTTTATAAACAATGATTATACAGATTTATATTATCTAGTATTAAAATGCACAATAAAAATATGTTCTTTGAAATAAGAAATTAACATGTAATCTAGTGCAGTTTTAGAGTGGTGATCTCCTGAAACCCTAACATTCACAAACTAGATTTCAAAAAAAAATAATTCTACATTTAAAAAATTCCTTATTAAAACTATACTTTTTAATTTCCTCTTTCAGTTCAGTTCAGTTCAGTCGCTCAGTCATGTCCGATTCTTTGCAACCCCATGGACTGCAGCATGCCAAGCCTCCCTATCCATCACCAACTCCTGGAGTCTACTCAAATTCATGTCCATTGAATCCGTGATGCCATCCAATGATCTCATCCTCTGTCCCCTTCCCCTCCCACCTTCAATCTTTGCCAGCATCAGGGTCTTTTCAGATAAGTCATTTCTTGAGTCATGAGTCTAAAGTTCTGGAGTTTCAGTCTCAACATCAGTCTCAACATCAGTCCTTCCAATGAACACTTAGGATTGATATCCTTTGGGATGGACTGTTTGTATCTCCTTGCAGTCCAAGGGACTCTCAACAGTCTTGTCTAAGACCACAGTTCAAAAGCATCAATTATTTGGCACTCAGCTTTCTTTATAGTCCAACTCTCACATCCATACATGACTACTGGAAAAACCATAGCCTTGACTAGACGACCTTTGTTGGCAAAATAATGTCTCTGCTACTTAATATGCTGTCTAGGTTGGTCATAGCTTTTCTTCCAAGGAGTAAGCATCTTTTAATTTCATGGCTCCAATCACCATTTCAGTGATTTAGGAACCCCCCCCCCCAATAACATCAGCCACTGTTTCCGCTATTTCCCCATCTATTTGCCACAAAATGATGGGACCAGATGCCATGATCTTTGTTTTCCAAATGTTGAACTTTAAGCCAAGTTTTTCACTCTCCTCTTTAACTTTCATCAAGAGGCTCTTTAGTTCTTCTTCACTTTCTGCCGTAAGGGTGGTGTCATCTGCATATCTGTGGTTATTGATATTTCTCCCGACAGTCTCGATTCCAGCTTGTGCTTTCCCCAGCCCAGTGTTTCTCATGATGTACTCTGCATATAAGTTAAATAAGCAAGGTGACAATATACAGCCTTGACGTATTCCTTTTCCTATTTGGAACCACTCTGTTGTTCCATGTCCAGTTATAACTGTTGCTTCCTGACCTGCATCCAGATTTTTCAGGAGGCAGGTCAGGTGGTCTGGTATTCCCATCTCTTTCAGAATTTTCCACAGTTTGTTGTGAACCACACAGTCAAATGTTTGGCATAGTCAATAAACCATAAGTAGATGTTTTTCTGGAACTCTTGCTTTTTTGATAATCCAGAGATGTTGGCAATTTGATCTCTGGTTCCTCTGCCTTTTCTAAAACCAGCTTGAACATCTGGAAGTTTCCAGTTCACGCACTGTTGAAGCCTGGCTTGGAGAATTTTGAGCATTACTATGGTAGCGTGTGAGATGAGTACAATTGTGTGGTAGTTTGAGCATTCTTTGGCATTGCCTTTCTTAGAGATTGGAGTGAAAACTCATCTTTTCCAGTCCTATGGCCACTGCTGAGTTTTCCAAATTTGCTGGTATATAGAGTGCAGCACTTTCACAGCATCATCTTTTAGTATTTGAAATAGCTTAGCTGGAATTCCATCACCTCCACTAGCTTTGTTCATAGTGGTGCTTCCTAAGGCCCACTTGACTTGGCATTCCTGCAAGAGACTGACCCAGACTTGCCTGTGAGTATCCAGGATTCTCTGGCAGAAGTCTGGGTCCCACTCTATTATTTTCCTCTGTTTCTTTTCACTGATCTCTGAAGAAGGCTTTCTTATCTCTCCTTACTATTCTTTTGAACTCTGCACTAGAGTGGCGAGTGGCCTAGATAGAGGAGATATCCCACATCCAAGGTCAGGAACAGTATCTGTGCTTCACTGGACCAACCATGAGGTGATAACCCATGTCCAGGGTCAGAGAAACCCCAGTTAGATAGGTGCTGGAGTGACTGTGATGAGTTATCCCACATCCAAGTGCAAAGGAGAAACCCCAGCAAGACTGTAGGAGGAGCAAATTTGTGTTTAGAATCAAACCCCATTCCCACCAGAGATGCTCAGAGGGCTCAAATAAACCTTGTATGCACTAGGACCCAGGGGCCCCACAGAGACTGACACAGAGCTATGTTTGAGCATCTCCTGTGGAGGTACAGGTTAGCAGTAGTCTGCCACAGGGACAGGTGCTCTGGGTGTAGCAGTCCTGGTTATGGTACAAGCCCTCTTGGAGGAGGTCACCATCAACCCCACCATAGAGTTGCCAAAACTTACACAGGACGGGGAAATAGAACCTTGTGCACCAGAACCCAGGAGAAAGGAGCAGTGGCCCCAGAAGGAACTGACCCAGACTTGCCTATGAGTGTTCAGGAGGCTCCAGTGGAGGTGTGGGTTGGTGGTGACCTGTTTTCAGGGTTGGGGGCAGTGAGTGTAGCAGTACATGCATGGGATCTTTTGAAGGAGGTCACCATTATCTTCATTACCTCCACCATAGTTTGGCCCCAGGTAAATAACAGGGAGGGAACACAACTCCCCCATAAACAGAAATTGGATTAAAGATTTACTGAGGATGGCCCCGCCCATCAGACTCAGTTTTCCCCTCAGTCTGTCCCATCAGGAAGCTTCCATCACCCTCTTATCCTTCTCCATCAGAGGGCAGACAGACTGAAAACCACAATCACAGAAAACTAACCAATATAATCACATGGACCACAGCCTTGTCTAACTCAATGAAACTATGAGCCATGCTGTGTAGGGCCATCTAAGACAGACGGATCATGGTGGTAATTTCTGACAAAATGTGGTCCACTGGAGAAGATAATGGCAAACCACTTCACTATTCCTGTCTTTAGAGCCCCATGAACAGTATGAAAAGGCAAAAAGATAGGATACGGAAAGATGAACTCCCCAGGTCATTAGGTGCCCAATATGCTACTGGAGTTCAGTGGAGAAATGACTCCAGAAAGAAGGAAGAGAACAGAGCCAAAGTAAAAACAACACCCAGTTGTGGATGTGACTGATGATGGATGCAAGGTCCAATGCTGTAAAGAGCAATATTGCATAGTAACCTGGAAGGTTAGGTCTATGAATCAAGGCAAATTGGAAATGGTCAAACGGGAAATGGAAAGAGTGAACATCGACATTTTAGCAATCAGCGAACTAAAATGAACTGGAGTGGGTGAATTTAACTATGATGACCGTTATATCTACTACTGTGGGCAAGAATGCCTTAGAAGACAATGGAGTAGCCATCATAGTCAACAAAAAGAGTCTGAAATGCCGTACTTGGATGAAATCTCAAAAACGACAGAATGATCTCTATTCATTTCCAGGGCAAACCATTCAATATCACAGTAATCCAAGTCTATGCCCCAATCACTAATGCTGAAGAAGCTGAAGTTGAATGGTTCTATGAAGACCTATAAGACCTTTTAGAACTAACACCCAAAAATGTCCTTTTCAATATAAGGGACTGGAATGCAAAAGTAGGAAGCCAAGAAACACCTGGAGGAACAGGCAAATTTAACCTTGGAGTACAGAATGAAGCAAGGCAATGGCTAATAAAGTATTCCCAAGAGAATGCACTGGTCATGGCAAATACCCTCTTCCAACAACACAAGAGAAGACTCTACACATGGACATCACCAGATGGCCAACACCAAAATCAGATTAATTACATTCTTTGCAGCCAAAGATAGAGAAGCTCTATGTAGTCAACAAAAACAAGACTGGGAGCTGACTGTGGCTCAAATCATGAACTCCTTATTGCCAAATTCAGACTTAAATTGAAGAAAGTAGGGAAAACAACTAGACCATTCAGGTATGACCTAAATCAAATCCCTTGTGATTATACAGTGAAACGACAAACAGATTCAAGGGATTATGTCTTATAGAGTGCCTGAAGAACTATGGATGGAGGTTCATGACATTGTACAGGAAACAGAGATCAAGACCATCCCCAAGAAAAAGAAATGCAAAAAACTAAAATGTCTGTCTGAGGAGGCCTTACAAATAGCTGTGAAAAGAAGAGAAGTGGAAAGCAAAGGAGAAAAGGAAAGATATACCCATTTGAATTTCCTCTTTAAGAGTCACAGAAGATATTAATTTAAATAAAACTCCAAAGAAACAGTTTTTAAAAGTTTAGTTTCTTTAATCTTTCATTTCCCAGAGATATTTGTTTTTTTATTTTATTTTATTTTATTTTACTTTTTATTTTTACTTTATTTTGCTTTACCATACTGTATTGGTTTTGCCATACATTGCCCAGAGATATTTGATAATGAAAAACTTTTTTCAAAGCAAACCAATTGTAATTTTAATGTTCCAAATTTGACATTTAAGAAAACTTTGTTTTATATCATGGCTTGGCAGAGTTGTTCAGTAAAGGCCATCTAGTATATGTTTTTTGGCTTTACAGGCCCAAAACTTTTTATTATCTTTGTCACCAGTACTCTTCTCTACCATTGTAGTGTGAAAGCAAGCATAGGCAATCAGAAACAAAATGGATGTGACTGTGTTCCAATAAAGTCATTTACAAAATTCTGATGAAAGCTAGATTTACCCATTTGTTGGCTAATTCCTAATATATATTGTTCATTCTCAAACTGTAGTTCAAGGCCTATTAAATGATGTGCTTCATTCATGAAAATAAGAGTGAATAAGTAGACCAAAACCTTCTTAACTTACAGATATTCAGTCTAATAGTTATTACTTTTCATTAACCATTAGTTAAATTAGGGCTATGAGCCTAGTGGCTCATATGGCAAAAGAATCTCCCTGCAATACAGGGATACCCAGGTTTGATCGCTGGGTCAGGAAGATTCCTTGGAGAAGTGAGAGGCTACCCCCTCCATATTCTTGCCTGGAGAATTCCATGGGAAGAAGTCTCTCAAGGTACAGCCCATGGGGTCAGGAAGAGTCAGACACGACTGAGTGACTTAACACTTTCACTTTCATAAGCCATTAGTTAAATCTGCTTTAATAATTTAATCTCTGCTTCCCTCATCTATAAAGTATACTGAGAATTATACCTTTCTAAGAGTCTGAAAGAGATGGGAATACCCGACCACATGACCTGCCTCTTGAGAAATCTGTATGCAGGTCAGGAAGCAACAGTTAGAACTGGACATGGAACAACAGACTGGTTCCAAATAGGAAAAGGAGTCAAGGCTGTGTATTGTCTCCCTGCTTATTTAACTTATATGCAGAGTACATCATGAGAAACGCTGGGCTGGAAGAAGCACAAGGTGTAATCAAGATTGCAGGAGAAATATCAACCTCAGATATGCAGATGACACCACCCTTATAGCAGAAAGTGAAGAACTAAAGAGCCTCTTGATGAAAGTGAAAGAGGAGAGTGAAAAAGTTGGCTTAAAGCTCACATTCAGAAAACTAAGATCATGGCATCTGGTCCCATCACTTCATGGCAAATAGATGGGGAACAGTGGCTGATTTTATTTTTTTGGGCTCAAAAATCACTGCAGATGGTAACTGCAGCCATGAAATTGAAATAAACTTACTCCTTGGAAGAAAAGTTATGACCAACCTAGACAGCATATTGAAAAGCAAAGACATTAGTTTGCCAACAAAGGTCCATCTAGTCAAGGCTATGGTTTTTCCAGTAGTCATGTATGAATGTGAGAGTTGACCATAAAGAAAGCTGAGCACCGAAAAATTGATGCTTTTGAACTGTGGTGTTGGAGGAGACTCTTGAGAGTCCTTTGGACTGCAAAGAGATCCACCCAGTCCATCCTAAATGAAATCAGTCCTGGATGTTCATTGAAAGGACTGATGTTGAAGCTGAAATTCCAATACTTCAGCCACCTGATGCAAAGAGCTGACTATTTTGAAAAGACACTGATGCTGGGAAAGATAGAGGGCAGGAGGAGAAGGGGATGACAGAGGATGAGATGGTTGGATGGCATCACCAATTCAGTGTACATGAGTTTGGGTAAACTCCGGGAGTTGGTGATGGACAGGGAAGCCTGGCATGCTGCAGTCCATGAGGTCTCAAAGAGTTGGACACGACAGTGACTGAACTGAAGAAGCTTTTACTAAGTATGAATAAAATAAAATTTATAAATTACCTAGTGTCATATAGGGGCTTCCATCATAGCTCAATCTGTAAAGAATCTGCCTGTAATGCAGGAGACCCAGGTTCTATTCCTGGGTCAGTAAGATCCTGTGGAGAAAGAAATGGTAACCCACTCCAGTATTCTTGCCTGGGGAATCCCCACGGATAGACGAGCCCGGCAGGCTACAGACCATGGGGTCACAAGAGTTGGACACAATTTAGCAACTAAAGAGAG
The DNA here is from genome assembly GCF_023091745.1 of Budorcas taxicolor. Classification (NCBI taxonomy): domain Eukaryota; kingdom Metazoa; phylum Chordata; class Mammalia; order Artiodactyla; family Bovidae; genus Budorcas; species Budorcas taxicolor. Next base: position 66,597,261 of record NC_068923.1, on the reverse strand, counting down.
TATCATATAAGCACTTGCCCAAATTTACAGTTGTTGCCTTTTAATATTTTAGTATTTTACAAATGCATTTAATACTGATACTTTCATAGAATTAGTCTGCTGCTAAAACATAATTTAAAATTATGGATTAAGATTTCTTCATCTTTCTGTTCAGTTGTTTAAGAAGCTTTTATATGATTTTTATTAAAAATCCAGGAATATCCAGTTAATGCATTTTATCTGGTTGGAGATTATGTTTTCTCTATGAAGAAGTCTTTTCATAAAATCCCTTAATATCCAGATTTTCCTTTTCCATTTCTATACAATAATTTTATTTTGGTTTAATGAAAAGTGTGATTATTGAAACTGCTTGTTTCTATTTTTTTGTATTTGTTGCAAGAATATATTAATAGCAAAGATCATGTGCCCTACATAAAGCAGTTAGTATGATGTTTAAGTAGACATATGAACTAACAATATATGGTTACCTAACCAAGCTTTCCACTATTCTTCAATGTGGCATCTAATTGGGGAACTTGAATTTTACTAATTTATATGTATCCACATTTAAAATATTTTTTGGAATAAACCTATTTATACATAAAAACACACACACACAAATTAGCAAACAAATATCATACACTTAAAAGACAATATTTAAGGACACTCTAACTTTTATGGTACTCTGGGTGATATTTCATAGAAAATAAGGGTAAAGAGTAAAAGCCAGGTTTCTATCGAAATAAGCTGTGTGCTGTACTTTTCTTAGTTCTCAGTTCAGTTCTGTCGCTGAGTCGTGTCCAGTTCTTTGCAACCCCATGGACTGCAGCACTCCAGGCTTCCCTGTCCATCTCTAACCCCCAAAGCTTGCTCAAACCCATGTACATCGAGTCCAGTGATGCCATCCGAACATCTCATCCTCTGGCATCCCCTTCATCTCATCCTCTGTCGTCCCCTTCTCCTCTTGCCTTCAGTCTTTCCCAGCATCAGGGTCTTTTCCAATGAGTCAGCTCTTCTCATCAAGTGGACGAAGTATTGGAGCTTTGGCTTGAGTGTCAGTCCTTCCAATGAATATTCAGGACTGATTTCCTTTAGGACTGACTGGTTTGATCTCTTTGCAGTCCAAGGGACTCTCAAAAGTCTTCTCCAACACCACAGTTCAAAAGCATCAATACTTTGGTGCTCAGCTTTCTTTATAGTCCAACTCTCTGTTACTCAGTTCAGTTCAGTCGCTCAGTTGTGTTTGACTCTTTGCAACCCCATGAATCACAGCACGCCAGGCCTCCCTGTCCATCACCAACTCCCAGAGTTCACTCAAACTCATGTCCATCGAGTCGGTGATGCCATCCAGCCATCTCAGTTGCTCAGTCCTGTCCAAATAGGCTAGTAAATCTCTTGAGTCTTAATGAGCCTTTGGTAAAAAGAATAACCCAAGAATTTTATTTTTAAATTTATATGTGTATGTAAATTTAGTGTGCAAGTCATATCTGACTCTTTTGAGACCCCCCATGGCCTGCAGACCCCCAGGCTCCTCTGGCCATGGGATTTCCCAGGCAAGATTATTGGAGTGGGTTGCCATTTTCTTCTCCAGGGGATCTTCCTGACCTAGGTGTCAAAGCCAGGTCTCATGCATTGGAAGAATTTTTTACCACTGAGGTATATATATGATACATAAAGGCATATATATATATATATATATATATATATATATATATATATATCTGCTCTTGAGTTTCTCTCATACCTATGACCATATACTGGAGTCAATATAGAAAAATGGTGAGTATGATTTAAATACTAGCTCTGTCATATGAAAGCTTCAGGTCTCTGTGCCTAACTTTACATCTACAAAATGGAGGCAGTAATGGCCATCAGGCATTCTTAAAAAGCATCAGTAATAAGTTTTAAAACTTGGTACCACTTTGGAATAACCTGGGGATAGAATCCAGGCATCAGCAGTTTAATATCCTCCCAGGTGATTCTAATGTACAGCAAACTGCGAGAATTTTAGGCCTGCAGCAACGGTTCTCGAACTTAAAAATTGATCGACTAAGGTTCTAGTTAAAATCCAGACTCTAGTTCTGGGGGATCCTCAGAGTCTGAACTTTCAAAAAAAAAAAAAAAAAAAACTTCATAGATGATGCTGTCGCTTATGGTTTATGAACTACACTTGGATTATCAAGGGAGGGCTTGAAAGATCCTAACCCATTATCCCAGAAAAAGTTTGAGAAAAGCATAAAATTGAAAAGAAATTTGTTTCATTCATTGAAGTGGTGCAACTTCTACACTCAGTAAATTAATTTGCAGCTTAAGGCACAACCTTTATTTTTATTATTAAAATAGCTATTATTATTTAAATTTGAACATTTTATTTCTGGAAAATTAATGCTCAGTCCTTTCTGTCTGAGGTGAAACTGAAAACTAAAAACATACCTTGCTTTTTTATTTATGTAAAAAGTCATTAAAACTGGGAGAATGAATAACTTTCATTTTTACTTGGAAATAAAATTATATAAATTTTGAATCAAATTTGAACTTTTAAATTTAAAAATAACCTCTTATTATTCATGCTACATTATCAAAGCAGCTTTTTAAGCTACACACACACACACACACACACACACACACGTGCTTAAAAACAGAATTATATTAGCATGAATATTAGTTTTTCCAGATGGGTGCTTCTGAAGAATTGTAGCTGTTACATTTTGAAACCCTTTTGTCTTCTTTCCAAATAAGCTAGTGATATTGAGGTTTTCTATTTTTGCCTGAAGAGTTTCTTAAAATTGTTATTGGGCTTCTGAGAGATTACCTCAAGCTGTATCTATATTTTACATACTATTGCTCTTCCCAAAGGATATGTTTTTCTGTGATTGAAAATTTCTCATTGGAGAAAATATAAGGAAAAAAAAAACGCTGATTCTTCAAGTAAATACTAAATGTTTCTAACTTTCTCTTTTGAAATACATTTTAAAATAATTACTTTAAAAAGGTTTTATTTGTTTACTACTTGTTTAATCATGATTTATTTCAGAGGAATAGGGGCATATAAATTATTAGTGCCACATAGTGTAGTTATAAAATACAGGATTGTTTTTGTGAGGATGTAGAGGAGGTCTCACAGGCAGAGAGGAAGCAGAGCACACAAGATCACCGGGCTCCCATGGTCTCAGAGAGAGCTGTGCACCATGCGCAGAGCTAGACTACAGTCATAATGGCTGCTCCTCCATTAGAGGGTGCCCTCATCTCCTGAGCGATATTATAGGGACACTGAGTCACAGATCTTCTAATTGAAGTTATGGATATCACTGCTGGTTGAAGAAAAGGCTCAGGTACATGTTGGAAACTTCCCAAGTTATATAAACCTCATATAAACCTCTTCTTCCCATGGGTTGATTCAGCTCTGGGGCACCAACTCTCTGATAAGTATGTATATACTCATTCTGCTAACCCAGGTCTCCCACATTGCAGGCAGACACTTTAACCTCTGCACCACCAGGGAAGCCCTTGGTAAAGAGCACTGGGAATAAAAAGTTTTCTATGTAATGAGTTCCAAAATATATTAAAGTAGAAATCTAAAGCATGCAGTTAATTAAAAGTTAGTTAAGTCACTCAGTCATGTCCGACTCTTTGCGACCCCATGAACTGTAGCCTACCAGGCTCCTCCATCCATGGGATTTTCCAGGCAAGAATACTGGAGTGGGTTGCCATTTCCTTCTCCAGGGGATCTTACCAACCCAGGAATTGAAGTCGGGCCTCCTGCATTGCAGGCGTTCTTTACTGTCTGAGCCACCAGGGAAACCCATGGGGCGAAGTAATATGCCAGTGTAGGAATATAAAGACCTGGCCCTCTCTCTACCATGCATTTTAACCATATAGGAGAACTGTTTATTTATAACAGCTATACTGTGTCCTGAAAAGAATATGAAGCAAAGTAGAACTCTCAGTTGTTAATAGTAAAAGTGAAATTGGTGCAAACACTGGTGAGTTTTACAAAATTGAATGCCTGCATACAATATAACTCAGCAATTTTTCTGTTAGCCTTTATGTAGTAAATTGGATTGACTGTTTGCATGCTTCAAACTCCACATAACAGGATATTTATAGAGGCAATATTCAGAACAAAATGACTCACGTGTCTATCAGTAGGATATTAAATAATCTGTACTAAATGATACTATATGAGAATTAATGAATTACTACTGTTTAAAAGGATAAATTAAACATAATACAATTGTATGATTCTATAAACATAAAATACAAAATCAGGCAAAATTATGGTGTTAAAAATTAGGCTTGTGTTTAAATTTGATTGGTGGCAGTAACTATTGAATAGAAGGTGGCAGATCAAGGCATTGGAGTTCTAGAAATTTTTAAATTTATGGGTATAGATTTGTTTATGTTGCGATAATTTATTGAACACATGATTTGGGCACTTACACCTTTGTGTTACACTGCATTAAAAATTTAATTATAAAGGTAGAAAAGCTTTGAGGCCATTTTTTGTTTGTTTGTTTAAGGTGTAAATTTCTTATTTGTTCTTGGTTACAAACAGTTAAATTTGAAGTTGGTGCAGATCAGTGATGCACTGGTGGCCAGGGGATCAAGATTCACATTCTTGTAGTTCCATAAAGTATTAGTATGACTTTGGGAAATGATTTAATGTTTATGGGCTTAGTTCACCCTGTCTACATAATTGAAAATCTGAAGACTTTGAGTTCGGTTTTCTTGGAACTATTCAGTTTATAAGTGAGCCTTTTCATTTTGGAGTATCTGGCAGAGATTACAACATACATGTTACTCTTTTTTCCTTCAAAATTATGTCTTTTTTATTTTAAAATCTGAGTACAATATTCCTTAGGAGGGAAAAAAAATTATTTTCAAATTTCAACTTTAGTACATTTTTGCCACATTGTCAAGTTCTGGACAGTGAATTATAAGTACAGGTGTTGGGTGAGATTGCCAGTGGTACTTCAGTGGAACTTCGTAAGGAAGGGCTTGTCCTTCTTCTATTCCTTCTTATGTAGTCTGTGTTGTCATGATGGGAGTTCCAGAAGTCAAAGGGAAATATCAGATGACTAAGCGAGAGAAACCCCATATAAGAATGGTGAAAACTTTTATAAAGAATTCCACAGAGATGCTCAATTCTGGATTGCCTACTCCAGCCTTTTTGTATGAAAGAAATACAAATAAAGGTTTGATTAATTCAAGGCTATTAAGCTTTTTGCTAATATACAAACAAATATAATCTTCAACAGTCTGGACTGACACATATAATAAACTATTCTTTGGGTAAATAACATTAATTTTTATATCACTTATTACCAAAAAGAATAATGGTAAGTTATAAACATTGAGTATAAAACTGCATAACCACTGCCTTTAATTTGTAACCTCAGAAACTAATTTCTGCACTCCTTTACTCCTCGCCAAGGAGTCTGTCTGTATTATTGCTAAAATGTTCTTCCCTAACCCTTATCTCTGGATATAGAATTAGTTTAGTATACAGTTTCTTTCACTTGTTGTAGTACATCACTGGATTTGTTTTTCAAAAGACATATGAAGTCTCCATATAGCTACTGTACTTTTTATTTTTCACACCCAGACACTATAGTTATAGTACCCTAAATTTTTCTTTATTACAGCTATTGCATTTATCCAGTACATTAAATTAATACAGTGATGTTTATCTCATTGCTAGTAGTATTTCTAACATGAACTTCTCACTTTGATTTCAGACATTTATTAGCTCTGAAAAGTTTATTTTCAGTTTATTTATAACTAAGGTAATGGCTTTTATTTTTATTATGTAATACTTCAGATTTTGCTTTTTTTCATTTTCACAATTCATTAGTCCATAAAGGCAGCACAATCTACAGAAGGGATACTCTAGAAATCAGGATTATCCTGCCTAAAACCAGGATAGTGCCTACAAATATAATTTAACATGACTCTAATGGTACAATCCATGGAATGTGAAGAGAGGTACCAAAGTGTAGTGTCTTAGCATGTGAGATCTTGGGTAAAACTATTTGAGGTGGATTTTTTCTCCATCACTCAATAACTGTGTTACATTTGTATGTGCTTTAATACTTCCAGCTTCAGTTTCCTCAGTGAATAATGGAAATACAATTTAAATGCATGGATATCATGATATCCACCAAATATTCCATTTACTGCTTCCCAATCCCCAGTCCCTGAAAGTAAGCTGAAGGCAAAGTTATTTGACAAAGAAAACTATGGTCTGTTTGATTTCTGTAATTTCTTATTACTAAAACGGTGTAGAATGCTAAGGTACAATTTTTCAGTTTATTTTCCTTTGCTGTAATGACTAGCATCAGTCCAAGAAAAAAGAACTTAAATCAACTCCATATCCTTTTAGGCTTCTATTCTTCGTCCCCAGGCAGTATTATTTTATGGCTAAGCAGTCTCTCTTCTTGGACATGGGGTATCTCCTCTCGGCCGCTCCAGCGCCAGGCAGCCACAGCTCTATGTCCAATGTCAGAGAAGTCCCAGACAGTAGGTGCTGGAGCAGCGGCTGCATATCACTGGAGTGGCTGAGAGGAAATACCCCACATCCGAGGGCAAAGGAACAGCCCCAACAAGACGGTAGGTGCTGGAGCAGTGGCTATGCAGCGCTGAAACGAATCTAAGGAGATACCCCACATCCAAGGGCAAAGGAGAAACCCCAGCAAGACTGTAGGAGGGGAGAATTTGCATTTAGAATCAAACCCCATTCCTACCAGAGACACTCAGAGGGCTCAAACAAACCTTGTATGCACCAGGACCCAGAGAACCCACAGAGACTGAGACAGAACTGTGTTTGAGCATCTCCTGTGGAGGTATGGGTCAGCAGTGGACTGCCGCAGGAGCAGGGCCTCTGGGTTCAGCAGTCTGGGGTATGGCATAAGCCCTCTTGGAGGAGGTCTCCATTAACCCCACCATAGAGCTGTCAGAACTTACACAGGACTGGAAAATAGACACTTGGAGGGCACAGACAGAACCCCATATACAACAGGACACAGGAGAAAGGAGCAGTGATCCCACAAGAGTCTGACCCAGACTTGCCCTTGAGTATCCAGGAGTCTCCAGCACAGGCATGGGCTGGTGGTGGCCTGCTGCAGGGTTGGGGGCAGTGAGTGCAGCAGTACATGCATGGGATCTTCTGAAGGAGGTCACCATTATCTTCATTACCTTCCTGATAGTTTGGCCCCAGGTAAATGGACATGGCTTTGAGTGGACTCTGGGAATTGGTGATGGACAGGGAGACCTGGTGTGCTTCAATTCATGGGGTCACAAAGAATCAGACACAACTGAGCAAATGAACTGAAACTGAAAAATATTAGGGAGGGAACACAGCTCCACCCATCAAGAGAAAAGTGTATTTAAGATTTACTGAGCATGGCCCCACCAATCAAAACAAGACCCAGTTTCCCCCTCAGTCAGTCAATCCCATCAGGAAACTTACATCACCCTCTTATCCTTCTCCATCAGAGGGCAGACAGACTGAAAACCACAATCACAGAAAACTAACCAATATAATCACATGGACCACAGCCTTGTCTAACTCAATGAAACTATGAGCCATGCCATGTAGGGCTACCCAAGACAGATGGGTCATGGTGGTAATTTCTGACAAAATGTGGTCCACTGGAGAAGAGAATGGCAAACCACTTCAGTATTCTTGTTTTGAGAACCCCATGAACAGTATGAAAAGGCAAAAACATAGGACATGGAAAGAGGAAATCCTCAGATCATTAGGGGCCCAATATGCTACTGGAGGTCAGTGGAGAAATAACTCCAGAAAGAAGGAAGAGACGGAGCCAAAGCAAAAACAACACCCAGTTGTGGATGTGACTGTTGATGGAAGCAAGGTCCGATGCTGTAAAGAGCACTATTGCATAGGAACCTGCAAGGTTAGGTCCATGAATCAAGGCAAATTGGAAGTGGTCAAATAGGAGATGGCAAGAGTGACCGTTGACATTTTCAAAATCAGTGATTTAAAATTGACTGGAATGGGTGAATTTAACTATGATGATCATTATATCTACTACTGTGGGCAAGAATCACTTAGAAGAAATGGAGTAGCCATCATAGTCAACAAAAGAGTCTGAAATGCAGTACTTAGATACAAATTCAAAAAAATGACAAAATGATCTTTGTTTGTTTCCAAGGCAAACCGTTCAAAATCATGGTAATCCAAGTCTATGCCCCAACGAGTAATGCTGAAGAAGCTGAAGTTGAACAGTTCTGTGAAGATCTACCAGACTTTCTAGAACTAACACCCCAAAAAAGATGTCATTTTCATTATAGGTAAATGTAATGCAAAGTAGGAAGTCAAGAAAAACCTGGGGTAACAGACAGATTTGGCCTTTGAGTATACCACAGCAAAGGCTAATGGAGTTTTGCCAAGAGAATGCACTAATCTTGGCAAACACTCTCATCCAATATACAAGAGAAGAGTTTAATGGACATCACCAGATGGTCAATACAAAAACCAGATTCATTATATTTTTTGCAGCCAAAGATGAAGATACTCTATAGAGTCAGAAAAAACAAGATTGGGAGCTGACTGTGGCTCAGATCATGAACTCCTTATTGCCAAATTCATAATGAAATTGAAGAAAGTAGGGAAAACCACTAGATCATTCGAGTATGACCTAAATCAAATCCTTTACAATTATGCAGTGGAAGTGAGAAATAGATTCAAAGGATTAGATCTGATAGAAGCCTGAAGAACTATGGAAAGATGTTCATAACATTGTACAGGAGACAGGGATCAAGACCATCCCCAAGAAAGAAGAAATGCAAAAAAGCAAAATGGCTGTCTGAGGAGGCCTTACAAATAGCTGTGAAAAGAAGAGAAGTGGAAAGCAAAGGAGAAAAGGAAAAATATACCCATCTGAATGCAGAGTTCCAAAGAATAGCAAGGAGAGATAAGAAAGCCTTCCTCAGTGATCAATGCAAAGAAATAGAGGAAAACAATAAAATGGGAAAGATGAGAAATCCCTTCAAGAAAATAACAGATATCAAGGGAACATTTCATGCAAAGATGGGCACAATAAAGGACAGAAATCATATGGACCTAACCAAAACAGAAGATACTAAGTAGAGGTAGCAGGAATACACATAAGAACTATATGAAAAAGATCTTCAGTTCAGTTTAGCCGCTCAGTCGTGTCCAACTCTTTGCAACCCCATGAATTGCAGCACGCCAGGCCTCCCTGTCCATCACCATCTACCGGAGTTCAATCATACTCACGTCCATTGAGTTGATGATGCCATCCAGCCATCTCATCCTCTGTCATCCCCTTCTCCTCCTGCCCCCAATCCCTCCCAGCATCAGAATCAACTCTTCGCATGAGGTGGCCAAAGTACTGGAGTTTCAGCTTTAGCATCATTCCTTCCAAAGAACACCCAGGGCTGATCTTCTTTAGAATAGACTGGTTGTATCTCCTCTCCAACACCACACTTCAAAAGCATCAATTCTTCAATGCTCAGCTTTCTTCACAGTCCAACTCTCACATCCATACATGACCACTGGAAAAACCATAGCCTTGACTAGACGGACGTCATGACCCAGATAATCACAGTGGTATGCTCACTCACCTATAGCCAGACATGCTGGAATGGGAAGTCAAGTGGGCCTTAGGAGGCATCACTATGAACACAACTAGAAGCAGTGATGGAATTCCAGTTGAGCTGTTTCAATTACTAAAAATTACTAAAAGATGATGCTGTTATAGTGCTTCCCTCCATATGCCAGCAAATTTGGAAAACTCAGCAGGGGCCACGGGACTGGAAAAGGTCAGTTTTCATTCCAATCTCTAGGAAAGGCAATGCCAAAGAATGCTGAAACTACCGCACAATTGCACTCACCTCACATGCTAGTAAAGTAATGCTCAAAATTCTCCAAACCAGGCTTCAATAATACATGAATCGTGAACTTCCAGATATTCAAGCTGGATTTAGAAAAGGCAGAGGAACCAGAGATCAAATTGCCAACATCAGCTGGATCATCCAAAAAGCAAGAGAGTCCAGAAAAACATCAATTCTGCTTCATTAACTATGCCAAAGCCTTTTAACTGTGTGGGTCATGACAAACTGGAAAATTCTGAAAGAGATGGGAATACCAGAACATCTGACCTGCCTCTTGAGAAACCTGTATGCAGGTCAGGAAGCAACAGTTAGAACTGGACATGGAATGACAGACTGGTGCCAAATAGGAAAAGGAGTATGTCAAGGCTGTACATTTTCACCCTGCTTATTTAACTTATATGCAGAGTACATCATGAGAAATGCTGGGCTGGATGAACCACAAGCAGGAATCAAGATTGCTGGGAGAAATATCAATAACCTCAGATATGCAGATGACACCACCCTTATGGCAGAAAGTGAAGAGGAGCTAAAGAGCCTCTTGATGAAAGTGACAGAGAAGAGTGAAAATGTTGGCTTAAATCTCAACATTCTAAGATCATGGCATCCGGTCCCATCACTTCATGGCCAATAGATGGGGAAGCATTGCAAGCTGTGACAGACTTTTACATTTTGGGTCTCCAAAATCACTGCAGATGGTGATTACAGACATGAAATTGAAAGACACTTGCTCCTTGAAAGAAAAATTATGACCAACCTAGACAGCATATTAAAAAGCAGAGACATTACTTTTCCAACAAAATTCCATCTAGTCATATTATGGTTTTTCCAATAGTCATGTATGGATGTTAGAGTTGGACTATAAAGAAAGGTGAGCTCCGAGGAACTGATGCTTTTGAACTGTGGTGTTGGAGAAGGCTCTTGAGAGTCTCTTGGACAGCATGGAGATCCAACCAGTCCAACCTAAAGGAAATCAGTCCTGAATATTCATTGAAATGACTCATGCTGACGCTGAAGCTCCAATACTTTGGCCACCTGATCAGTAGAACTGACTCATTGGAAAAGACCCTGATGCTGGGAAAGACTGAGGGTGGGAGAAGAGGATGATGGAGGATGAGGTGGTTGGATGGCATCACCAACTCGATGGACATGAGTTTGAATAAACTCCCGGAGTTGGTGATGGACAGAAAAGCCTGGTGTGCACAGTTCATGGTGTCGCAAAGAGTTTGGCACGACTGAGCAACAAGTGAACTGAACTGAACTGATTGCATAATGAAACTATGGAAAAGGAAAGTTATTAAAAATGAAAATTCAGTAAGTAAAAATTATAATACTTGAACAATTACAAATTAATTATGCAGTAGTCAACTTTAAGAAGCTGAAAAACCATGCTAAAAGTTATATAAACAGAGAGGGAAATAAGTACTAAACATGAAATTAGAAATAAAGTGGGAAAATAAATTTAACAAGCCTACTAATGGAAATATTATTTATATTGATGAATTGCAAATATGACTGACCAAGTTTTAAAAATCTAAGAATATATAAACTATCAATATTAGACAGAAAGAAGGAAACTGCCTTAGACATCATATAGACATAAAAAGCATAATGTCAATATGAAGAAAAGCATTGTTCACAAATTTAACAATCTTTTATTAGGTTGAAGAAAATTTTGAAGTTTACTGAAGTTAGTACATTAGGAATAAAAACTTTGAAGGTGCTTCCACCCAATTTTTTTTAAATTGCAATTTAAAGCTTTTCTGCAAGAAGTTTCAAGGATTGGTTTCTCTAGTTATATAAAACATTTAGTTTTAAAATCATGACAATCTTACACAAATTATTTCAGATCATAGAGGACTATAGAATACATCCCAATTTATTTTATTTATTTAATTTAAATAACTTATGAACATAAAAATTTCTTTTTTGGATGCATATTTATTTTTACTTTATTTTTTAGTTTAAATTTATTTATTTTAATTGGAGGCTAATTACTTTACACTATTGTATTGATTTTGCCGTTCATCAACATGAATCTACCACGAGTGTACACGTGTTCCCAATTCTGAACCCCGCTCCTACCTCCCTCCCTGTAACCATCCCTCTGGGTCATCCTAGCACACCAGTCCCAAGCATCCTGTATCCTGCATCGAACCTAGACTGGCAATTCATTTCTTATATGAACTTAAACATGTTTCAATGCCATTCTCCCAAATCATCCAACCCTCTCCCTCTCCCACAGAGTCCAAAGACTGATCTATACATCTGTGTCTCTTTTGCTGTCTCACGTACAGGGTTATCATTACCATCTTTCTAAATTCCATATATATGGGTTAGTATACTGTACTGGTGTTTTTCTTTCTGGCTTACTTCACTCTGAATAATAGGCTCTAGTTTCATCCACTTCATTAGAACTGATTCAAATGTATTCTTTTTAATGGCTTAGTAATACTCCATTGTGTATATGTGCCACAGCTTTCTTATCAATTTGTCTGCTGATGGACATCTAGGTTGCTTCCATGTCCTGGCTATTATAAACAATGCTGCGATGAACATTGGGGTACACATGTCTCTTTCAATTCTGGTTTCCTCGGTGTGTCTGCCCAGCAGTAGGATTGCTGGTTCATAAGGCAGTTCTATTTCCAGTTTTTAAAGGAATCTCCACACTGTTCTCCATAGTGACTGTACTAGTTTGCATTCCCACCAACAGTGTAAGAGGATTCCCTTTTCTCCACACCCTCTCCAGCATTTATTGCTTGTAGCCTTTTGCATAGCAGCCATTCTGACTGGTGTGAAATGGTCCCTCCTTGTGCTTTTGATTTGCATTTCTCTGATAATGAGTGATGTTGAGCATCTTTTCATGTGTTTGTTAGCCATCTGTATGTCTTCTTTGGAGAAATGTCTGTTTAGTTCTTTGGTCCATTTTTTGATTGGGTCGTTTATTTTTCTGGAATTGAGCTGTAGGAGTTGCTTGTATATTTTTGAGATTAGTTCTTTGTCAGTTGCTTCATTTGCTGTTATTTTCTCCCATTCTGAAGGCTGTCTTTTCATCTTGCTTATAGTTTCCTTTGTTGTACAGAAGCTTTTAATATTAATTAGGTCCCATTTGTTTATTTCTGCTTTTATTTCCAGTATTCTGGGAGGTGGGTCATAAAGGATCCTGCTGTGATTTATGTCGGAGAGTGTTTTGCCTATGTTTTCCTCTAGGAGTTTTATAGTTTCTGGTCTTACGTTTAGATCTTTAATCCATTTTGAGTTTATTTTTGTGTGTGGTGTTAGAAAGTGTTCTAGTTTCATTCTTTTACAAGTGGTTGACCAGTTTTCCCAGCACCACTTGTTAAAGAGATTGTCTTTACTCCATTGTATATTCTTGCCTCCTTTGTCGAAGATAAGGTGTCCATAGGTGTGTGGATTTATCTCTGGGCTTTCTATTTTGTTCCATTGATCTATATTTCTGTCTTTGTGCCAGTACCATACTGTCTTGGTGACTGTGGCTTTGTAGTAGAGCCTGAAGTCAGGCAGGTTGATTCCTCCAGTTCCATTCTTCCTTCTCAAAATTGCTTTGGCTATTCAAGGTTTTTTGTATTTCCATACAAATTGTGAAATTATTTTTTCTAGCTCTGTGAAAAATACCGCTGGTAGCTTGATAGGGATTGCATTGAATCTATAGATTGCTTTGGGTAGTATACTCATTTTCACTATATTGATTCTTCCGATCCATGAACATGGTATATTTCTCCATCTGTTAGTGTTCTCTTTGATTTCTTTCATCAGTGTTTTATAGTTTTCTATATATAGGTCTTTAGTTTCTTTAGGTAGATATATTCTTAAGTATTTTATTCTTTTCGTTGCAATGGTGAATGGAATTGTTTCTTTAATTTCTGTTTCTACTTTCTCATTATTAGTGTATAGGAATGCAAGGGATTTCTGAGTGTTGATTTTATATCCTGCAACTTTACTATATTCATTGATTAGCTCTAATAATGTTCTGGTGGAGTCTTTAGGGTTCTATGTAGAGGATCATGTCATCTACAAACAGTGAGAGTTTTACTTCTTGTTTTCCAATTTGGATTCCTTTTATTTCTTTTTCTGCTCTGATTGCTGTGGCCAAAACTTCCAGAACTATGTTGAACAGTAGTGGTGAAAGTGGGCACCCTTGTCTTGTTCCTGACTTTAGGGGAAATGCTTTCAATTTTTCACCATTGAGGATAATGTTTGCTGTGGGTTTGTCATATATAGCTTTTATTATGTTGAGGTATATTCCTTCTATTCCTACTTTTTGGAGAGTTTTTTATCATAAATGGATGTTGAATTTTGTCAAAGGCTTTCTCTGCATCTATTGAGATAATCATATGACTTTTATTTTTCAGTTTGTTAATGTGGTGTATTACATTGATCCATTTGCAGATATTGAAGAATCCTTGCATCCCTGGGCTAAAGCCCACTTGGTCATGCATGGTGTATGATCTTTTTAATGTGTTGTTGGATTCTGATTGCTAGAATTTTGTTAAGGATTTTTGCATCTATGTTCATCAGTGACATTGGCCTGTAGTTTTCTTTTTTTGTGGCATCTTTGTCAGGTTTTGGTGTTAGGGTGATGGTGGTCTCATAGAATGAGTTTGGAAGTTTACCTTCCTCTGCAATTTTCTGGACGAGTTTGAGTAGGATAGGTGTTAGCTCTTCTCTAAATTTTTGGTAGAATTCAGCTGTGAAGCCATCTGGACCTGGGCTTTTGTTTGCTGGAAGATTTCTGATTACAGTTTCAATATCCGTGCTTGTGATGGGTCTGTTAAGATTTTCTGTTTCTTCCTGGTTCAGTTTTGGAAGGGCTTCCCTGGTGGCTCAGAGGTTAAAGCATCTGCCTCCAATGCAGAGACCCGGGTTCGAGCCCTGGGTTGGGAAGATCCCCTGAAGAAGGAAATGGCAATCCACTCCAGTATTCTTGCCTGGAGTATCCCATGGACGGAGAAGCCTAGTAGGTTACAGTCCACAGGGTCGCAAAGAGTCGGGCACAACTTCACCTTCACCTTCAGTTTTGGAAAGTTGTACTTTTCTAAGAATTTGTCCACTTCTTCCACATTGTCCATTTTATTGGCATATAATTGCTGATAGTAGTCTCTTATGATCCTTTGTATTTCTGTGTTGTCTGTTGTGATCTCTCTATTTTCATTTCTAATTTTATTGATTTAATTTTTCTCCCTTTGTTTCTTGATGAGTCTGGCTAATGGTTTGTCAATTTTATTTATCCTTTCAGAGAACCAGCTTTTGGTTTTGTTGATTTTTGCTATGGTCTCTTTTGTTTCTTTTGCATTTATTTCTGCCCTAATTTTTAAGATTCCTTTCCTCCTACTAACCCTGGGGTTCTCCATTTCTTCCTTTTCTAGTTGCTTTAGGTGTAGATTTAGGTTATTTATTTGACTTTTTTCTTGCTTCTTGAGTTATGCCTGTATTGCTATGAACTTTCCCCTTAGCACTGCTTTTACAGTGTCCCACAGGTTTTGGGTTGTTGTGTTTTCATTTTCATTCGTTTCTATGCATATTTTGATTTCTTTTTTGATTTCTTCTGTGATTTGTTGGTTATTCAGCAGTATATTGTTCTGCCTCCATATGTTGGAATTTTTAATAGTTTTTCTCCTATAATTGAGATCCAGTCTTACTACATTATGGTCAGAAAAGATGCTTGGAATTATTTCAATTTTTTTGAGTTTACCAAGGCTAGATTTATGGCCCAGGATGTGATCTATCCTGGAGAAGGTTCCATGTGTGCTTGAGAAAAAGGTGAAATTCATTGTTTAGGGGTGAAATGTCTTATAGATATCAATTATGTCTAACTGGTCTATTGTATCATTTAAAGTTTGTGTTTCTTTGTTAATTTTCTGTTTAGTTGATCTATCCATAGGTGTGAGTGGGCTATTTAAGTCTCACACTATTATTGTGATATTATTAATTTCCCCTTTCATACTTGTTAGCATTTGTCTTACATGTTGTGGTACTCCTATGTTGGGTACATATATATTTATAATTGTTATATCTTCTTCTTGGATTGATCCTTTGATCATTATGTACTGTCTTTCTTTGTCTCTTTTCACAGCCTTTGTTTTAAAGTCTATTTTATCTGATATGAGTATTGCTACTCCTGATTTCTTTTGGTGTCTATTTGCATGGAATATCTTTTTCCAGCCCTTCACTTTCAGTCATATGTGTCCCTTATTTTGAGGTGGGTTTCTTGTAGGCAGCATATATAGGGGTCTTATTTTTGTATCCATTCAGCCAGTCTTTGCCTTTTGGTTGGGGCATTCAACCCATTTACGTTTAAGGTAATTTTTGATAAGTATGATCCTGTTGCCATTTATTTTATTGTTTTGGGTTCAAGCTTATACACCCTTTTTGTGTTTCCTGTCTAGAGAAGATCCTTTAGCATTTGTTGGAGAGCTGGTTTGGTGGTGCTGAATTCTCTCAGCTTTTGCTTGTCTGTAAAGCTTTTGATTTCTCCTTCATATTTGAAGGAGATACTTGCTGGGTACAGTATCTGGGCTGTATCGGGGCAGTTTGTGGAGTTCTCTTTATTGTGGAGTTTCCTTGCTGTGGGTGGGGTTGTATCAGTGGCTTGTCAAGGTTTCTTGGTTAGGGAAGCTTGTGTTGGTGTTCTGGTGGGTTGAGCTGGATTTCTTCTCTCTGGAGTGCAATGAAGTGTCCAGTAATGAGTTGTGAGATGTCAGTGGTTTTGGAGTAACTTTGGGCAGCCTGTATATTGAAGCTCAGGGCTGTGTTCCTGTGTTGCTGAAGAATTAGCATGGTATGTCTTGCTCTGGAACTTGTTGGCCCTTGGGTGGTGCTTGGTTTCAGTGTAGGTATGGAGGTGTTTGATGAGCTCCTATCGATTAATGTTCCCTGTAGTCAGGAGTTCTCTGACGTTCTCAGGATTCAGACTTAAGCCTCCTGCTTCTGGTTTTCAGTCTTATTTTTACAGTAATCTCAAGACTTCTCCTTCTATACAGCACCGTTGATAAAACATCTAGGTTAAAGATGAAAAGTTTCTCCACAGTGAGGGACACTCAGAGAGGTTCACAGAGTTACATGGAGAAGAGAAGAGGGAGGAAGGAGTTAGAGGTGACCCGAATGAGATGAGGTGGAATCAAAAGAGGAGAGTGTAAGCTAGCTAGTAATCACTTCCTTACGTGTGCTCCACAGTCTGGACTGCTCAGAGATGTTCACGGAGTTATACAGAGAAGAGAAGAGGGAGGAAGGAGACAGAGGTGGCCGGGAGGATAAAAGAGGGGAATGAAAAGGAAAGAGATCCAGCCAGTAATCAGTTCCCTAAGTGTTCTCCACCGTCTGGAATACATAGAGATTCACAGAGTTGGGTAGAGAAGAGAAGGGGGAGGGAGGAGATAGAGGCGACCTGGTGGAGAAAAAGGACAGTCCAAAGGAGGAGAGAGCAGTCAAGCCAGTAATCTCACTCTCAAGTAAAAACAGGTACTGAAGATTGGGTTTTTAAAGGTACAAAATTGATAACAAATACCAAAAAACAAAGATTAAAAATCTAGAGTAGAGGTTGGATTTTCAAAAATACAATATTAAAGAAATGAAGGAAAAAAAAGTCACAAAAATTATTTAAAAAAAATCTATATGAAGTTTGTTTTAAAAAATAGGGTCTTTTTTTGAAAAGTAATTGTAGGTTATAAAAATGAAAATTAATGGAGTAATAGAGGACTTAAAAACTTTTTAAAAGTAAAAAAAGAAAAAAGAATGATCATAAAAATAGTAAAAATATATCTAGGACTTTCTCCGGTTTTGTTGTAGGTAGTGTGGGGTCAGTTCATTTTCAGATAGTTCCTTGGCCCAGCTTATATTTCTCAAGATCTATAGGCCCCTTACTATGTAGTTGGTACTAACTACAGGGTTTTAATCTATTGCACCTGTCACTTCCAAAGTGGTTCCCTCTGTTTTAGCTTCTTCTGTTTGCTGGTCTCTTGAGTGTCTGATTTCTGCCCTGACACAAGGGGGGCGGTGGTGGACACTTTTTTTTAGGTTCACTTGTTCAGTCGCTCTGTGGGAAGGGAGGGACACTGCAAACAAATAACACTGGCGTGTGCTCGCAGTGTCTCAGCCACACTGGGCCTGCCCTTGCTCATGGCGCATGTGCCCTCCCTGCCCACACAGCTCAGTCTCTAGATTGCTGTGCCGGGAACCGTCCGAGGCCGGCCCTGGGCTCCATGCATCTCCCAGGTCTAAGCCGCTCAGGTTCAGGCACTCGGGTAGTCCTCAGAGGTGCAGACTCCACTGGGCCTGTGTTTTGTGCCCTTCCCAGGTCCAAGCAGCTCAGGTGATGAGGTGTTTGGTGAGTGCCGTCGCTGTGACTTATCGCCTGTCCCGTCCCTGCTGCTCAGTTTTCTGGGTGTACAACCAGCGCACCCTCTCAGGCAGATGTTGACTGTCCAGAACCCCAAGAAGTCTTAGTTAGCAAAGAAGCCTGCTTGCAGTTTGGTAGATAATGTCTCTCTGGGGCTGCGATTGCCCCCTTCCGGCTCTGGCTGCCTGTCACTGGAAGGGGATGGTCAGCAGCCTACTAATTCTATTCAGTCTTTTGTTCTGTGCACAGTCCTGGCAGTGTCTTAGGTTAGAGCTTTTCCCATGGTAGCTATCCCACAGTCTGGTTTGCTAGCTCAAGTTAGTTCACTCTGATTACCCTCAGGGCATTCAGGCCAGATCATTAAGCAATGCAGCCCATGCCTCCCTGCCCAGCCCCCACTTGCTAGTGATGGATGCAGGCCTCTACACTGCTTCTCTGCTGGGGGAGTTACCATTGGGCTCGTAATCTGTGGGTTTTAATTATTGATTTATTTTTCCTCCCTGTTATGTTGCCCTCTGTGCTTCCAAGGCTCGCCACAGACTCGGCAGTGAGAGTGTTTCCTGGTGTTTGGAAACTTCTCTCTTTTTAAGACTCCCTTCCCAGGATGGAGCTCTGTCCCTACCTCTTTTGTCTCTTTTTTTTGTCTTCCTGCCTCTTTTTGAAGACAATGGGCTGCTTTTCTGGGTGCCTGATGTCCTCTGCCAGCATTCAGAATTTGTTCTGTGGAATTTACTCAGCGTTTAAATGTTCTTTTGATGAATTTGTGGGGGAGAAAGTGGTCTCCCCATCCTATTCCTACCCCATCTTAAGATTGCCTCCTAATTTCTTAATATAATATCAGCAATTCAAATATGAAGCATATAAAAAGTTTAGCAAACTTTGGCATGGTTTTATTATAATAATTAAAGATCAATATCCCAAATCAAGGAAAGCAGTATTCTACATTACCAGGGGAAAAGAGAAAAATTATCTCAAAATAATAGGAAATCAGTGACAAAATCAAAAACTAATTTATAATTTCAAAGAATCTCATAAAATAGGAAGAGATGTAAACTTTGTCAAGTTACAGCACAAACCCAACAGATGGGCACAAAATATCTACAGCTAATAATCTTGATGTTAAAGTATTTAATGCGTATACTCAAATTGAATTTTGAATTATTAAACCGTTGAATTTGTTTTAATTTGAGGACTAAACAAGAATGTGTCATCTTAACTTTTTATTATTGCATTGCTGCTGCTGCTGCTAAGTCATTTCAGTCATATCTGACTCTGTGCCACCCCACAGACAGCAGCCCACCAGGCTCCCCCATTTCTGGGATTCTCCAGGCAAGAACATTGGAGTAGGTTGCCATTTCCTTCTCCAGTGCATGAAAGTGAAAAGGGAAAGTGAAGCCGCTCAGTCGTGTCCGACTCTTAGCGACTCCATGGACTGCAGCCTACCAAGCTCCTCCCATAGGATTTTCCAGGCAAGAGTACTGGAGTGGGTTGCCATTGCCTTCTCCCATTATTGCATTAGAGAGCATAAATAGTTCAATAATCTAAGAAAAATAAAAAGCATAAAGAATAAGAAATAAAACTCTTTTACATTCAGATAGTACATTCAGGTAACAGATAATAGCCTGTTTAGAAAATCCTAAGGAAGCTAATCAATTAATTTACCAAAGCTTAAGAAAGAAATACCAATTTTGTTTCTATAAACTGGCAAACAAACAAAAAAAATGGGAGAAGATATTTTAAAAATGCTATCTTCAATAAAATTTCTGAAATATCAGCTCTTTTGGAATACTTTTTAGTAGTGAAGTGGCAGGTCACAACGCTTGAAACTACCACATTTTTCTGAAGGTACAAAAAAAGAGTTTTAGTTGAAACTCTGTCCTGATCAAAATCACAGCAGATTGTAGAAATTAACAGTATTATTCTAAACTTTATATATAAATACAAATGCCTTAAAACAACCAAGTCATGTAAAAGTAGGAATAATAAATTGAAAGATTCTTAAGTACTAAAACTATAAAGTCTTAAATAAAAAATTATCTTAGTCACTTTCAATAGAAAGTATTTCTTAAGGAGGTCAAAAGAGCAACCATAAAACAAAAAAAACTGCTAATTTGTGTTTCATCAGAATTGGAAGAGTCTGTCCCATCAAAAGACACCAATAACAAAACAAAAGAAGCAAATCCAAAAAGCATCGAGAGGCTGTTTGAGGATTTCTTTAGTTTTAGCAATTAAGCAGTAGATTAAGTTATTCTTTTAGCTGTAAAAATACATTTATGCCCAGCTTTGAGGGGTAGGGGGCAAGTGCCTTAATTGCTATTCAGTTGATAATATAGTTACTCCCAAGTAAAATTAATACAAATGTGACATTTTAAATGATACAAAACATCCTTTGAATAAGTTTGAGAATGGAAACTCTTAGAAGCCGAGATCTACTTTTATAATAAACTGTTGAAAATAGGGAGTTTTCCCCCATGGCTCAGATGGTAAAGAATCTGCCTGCAATTAAGGAGACCCAAGTTCAGTTCCTAGTTCAGGAAGATCCTCTGGAGAAGGGAATTGCAACCCACTCCAGTATTCTTGCCTAGAAAACTCCATGGAGAGACACAGGCTACAGTTCATGGGGTTGCAAAGAGTGGGACAGAGTTATAAGTCCTTATAACATTCCAATTTATTTCAGGTTAGCTTGATGCTTCTTAATTAGTGTATGTCCTTGGTAACTAGATATTGTAAAAATAATATGCAAACTTTAATCTTTAGTCACTTTTCGAATCACAGAACACTGACGAATAATGAAAGTTTGTGTATTCAGAGACTGACTTTAGAATACCATAAAAGCAGTAGATATACTTTCACTATTTTCACATTATTTCCTACACATGTTTTACTAAAATTTGAGGGAATTGCCTTAACAATCTCTAAAATGAAGGGAGCATATACCATCTCAAAAATCACTTATTATTCAAGAGCTTCTAATAAAATCTCATGAAAGCTTATTTCCAAAGGTAGTTTTTTAAATTATTACAACAATTTCCATTCATAATACAAAATAGATCAAAAGTAAATGAGCTATTAAAGACTGTTGGATTAGGAATCACTGCTATTAGCGTTTTCAAATTCGTATATACTTATATTAATCAAGATAATGTTGGGAGAGTTTGTAATTTCCTCAGTTCTGTCTCGTCACAACGAAAATGTTAGCTAGTTAGAATAGGAAAAAGGAGTCCAGAATGGCGGTGGCTAAAAGACAAAGAAGGGAAAAGCCCTCCGAAATAGAAAAAAGGAAGGCCAGAGTACCAGAGTGAGGCCCTCAGGTAAAACAGCAGCTCTCCTGGCTAGCCCAATTTACATAGGGCAGGCTCAGGGGGAGCAGAATAAAACAAAAAAGAAAAGCCAAGACTGGCCTGGGGGCTTCTCCTCTGTGAATCATTTAGGTCAGCTTGCCCTCACCCCTTGCCTTGAGGATGTATTTTCCTTTACTTTCTGTATAGAACTGAGCTATAACACTGGTCTGACTGAGGAAGTTACATGGGACTGTAACACTGGCCCATCATCACTTCAGATTTTTGTTGTGACAAGACAGAACCGAGGAAATTACACACTCCCTCGACAATAAGGTGAGTCAATGATAATATAATCTGATATTCTACTATTACAAGCCATATCATTCTGTCCAAGTATCCAAGGAAAAAGCAAATATTTAATTGAATCAATAATTATTTTTTTCTTTAAAACATTAATGCAAATAACATTTATCTAGATCACAAATTAAACAGATGATGACAAAAAAATAATCTCCACAATTAAAGTTTAAAAGGAAGCCTATTATTTAATGGATGCAATTTCTTATCTATAAATCCTTTCTTAATAAGATAAATTTTTCCCATAGATAGGTAATTTAAAAATAAGCCCATAAAATAATATTTTTGGACATAAATGTTTACTGTTCAAAATCTTTCAGTTAATAGTTTCAATTCTCTTGGTAGAAAATCAGCAAGAAATCAGGAATTATAAATTAGGAACCATGAATAAATCATTGTGTAAGATTTCTCAAGCTTTGAAATCTACAATGTCTGTTGTTTTTATTTTTCTTAACTTTTCTGAAACTCATGCCTGTTATCTAGGATAAATAAACCAACAATAGAGGGGAGGATGTAGAACATTAAGATTTTTAATGAGAAGCTATATTAAATATGAACTAACTTGATGTGGCTCAAGTTAGAGATAAGTTAAAACATGTTTATAAAATAAACATGCCAGCAATATGGCAAACATAACATTGAGAAATTTTAAATCAAATGAACTTAGTGTTGTGACAATAAATTCTTGAAGTTAAGGTAAATAAAAATGTAGTCATAATTTCTATCACTCCAACCATTGAGAGTCCCTTGGACTGCAAGGAGATCCAACCTGTCCATTCTAAAGGAGGTCAGTCCTGGGTGTTTTTTGGAAGGACTGATGCTGAAGCTGAAACTCCAATACTTTGGCCACCTCATGCAAAGAGCTGACTCATTGGAAAAGACTCTGATGCTGGGAGGGATTGGGGGCGGGAGGAGAAGGGGACGACAGGATGAGATGGCTAGATGGCATCACTGACTCGATGGACATGAGTTTGGGTGAACTCCGGGAGTTGGTGATGGACAGGGAGGCCTGGCGTGCTGCAATTCATGGGGTCGCAAAGAGTCTGCATGACTGAGCGACTGAAGTGAACTGAACTGAACCATTAGAGAGACTATATTTGCTTTCCCGACGAATGCCCCCATCCTATTGTCTTAGTTTGTTTTATTTTTGAGGCATGTGGCGGGCACCAGGTCTAAGGCTGCCCAATTGCTATAAACACAAATCAGTCTTCAGGTTATCTTTTGAAACTGTACCAAGTGAGCTTCAAGTAGTTGTTTAGTCATTAAGTCGTGTCTGACTCTTCTGTGAACCCATGGACTGTAGACTGCCAGGCTCCTCTGTCCATGGGATTTCTCAGGCAACAATACTGGAGTGGGTTGCCATTTCCTTCTCGAAGGGATCTTCCCAACACAGAGATTGAACCCTCATCTCCTGTGTCTCCTACATTAGCAAGTGGATTCTTTATCACTGAGCCGCCAGGAAAGCCCTAAGCTTGAGATAGAGGAGTTACCAGCTCATCCACTGTTCCCCTCCCTACCCCAAGCCTGTCCCTCCATGATACAGAGCATGGTCATATACTTCCAACCAAAAGAAGACTACACTGAGACTACACTGGATAGATCCAGCAGGTAGGATATCAATAAGAGCATAGCTAAACTAAACAACACCATCAATCAATTGAATATAATTGACATCCATAGATTACTTCATCCAACAAAACTGATTACATGATGTACTTATGCATAGAACATTCAGCAAGATAGGCCACATTTAGGGTCATATAACACAGCTTAACAAATTTAAAAGAGCAGAAATCATACCATAACAGCTCTCAGGCCACAGGGGAATTAAACTAAAAATCAAGTAACAGAAAGACAACTAGAAAATCATAAATTACATAGAGATTAAACAACAAACTTCTAAATAATACATAAGTAAAGAAGAAATCTCAAGAATTAACAAAAAATATTTTTAAATGAAAATAAGAACAACTTGCCAAAATTTGTGCCATACAGCAAAAACAGTACTTATGTAGTATTTGAATACATATATTAGAAAAGAAAGCTTGCATGCTTCATAAATTTTCCCTCATATGGACCATACACCTAAGTGTGAAAAGCAAAATTATAAATTCCTAGAAAATGTCATAGGAAACCTCCTAAATGACCCTAGGCATAGCAGTGATTCTTAGAAGCAGAGGAATAATCCATAAAAGAAATAGTAAATTAGTTAAAATTAAAAAAAATCTGTGAAAGAAAATTATGATGTACTCCTACCGCCTATTAGAATGGTCAAAACCTGGAACACTGACAACGCCAAAGTGTGACAACATTGTGGAGCTATAGGTGGCTTTTTTTCATTGCTGGTGGGAATCCATAATCCACAGAGCTGTGTAAAAATCATCAGTCACCAAAGAAGAAACAGCCAGTAACAATGTATGTTTCCTGAAGTGTGAACAGTGTTAGGGCCCACTATGTGCAGTGAAGTGATTATAAGAATCATGTACCATGGCCAAGTGAATGAAAGGATAGTTCAATATTTGTAAAAAAAAAAAAAAAAAAAAAAAAAAAAAAAAAAAAAAATATGTAGTATACCTATCCTGAAAAAGACATAATTCAAAAAGACACATGAACCCCAATGTTCTTTGCAGCACTATTTATAATAGCCAGGAAATGGAAATAACAGTGTCCCATTATTCAATATAGTAAATCCAAACTTTACTCTGATTCTCAAGGATATTATCAGTTTCTTTTTAAAAAGTTTTTAGAAGTTAGAGACTTCTAATCCATAAACATAATATAGCTAGCTAACACTAGTACTCTCCCTGTCTCTCTCCATATATGTATATTATATATATATATAATATATATATGCATTATGTGTCCACATATTTTTTTGAAATTTTATAACTATTTTACTGTGATTTAAAAGCTTTGCCAAAACAATACCTTAGGATTTACTCTCCTAGAAACTTTGGCTTGGTGTAGCTGAGGAATAGTCAAGATGGAAGAGATACAGAGACCAAAGTGTGAGGAAAGGGTGAGGAATTTCCATGCCTCTCTGAGCACACCACTGTCTCCAAATTTCCACATGTTCACCAACAAGAAACTCCACATATGTCTTCCTGCATATCTTTCATCTAATTTGTTCCTATGTTAGTGCTACTAAAGTAAATGGAATTATTTTACATTTTGTTTTCCAATTATTTGCTGCTGTGAAGTGAAGTGAAGTGAAAGTCACTCAGTTGTGTCTGACCTTTTACAACCCCATGGACTATAGAGTCCATGGAATGCTCCAGACCAGAATACTGGAGTGGGTAGACTTTCCCTTCTCCAGAGGATCTTCCCAGCAATTGATTATTATTTGTATGTAACTCATTGCCCTTGCTAAATTCATAACATAACATACCTTTGCTAAATCAAATCATTATTTCTAGCAGATATTTTACAGAGGACTTAGAATTTTCTATTATACATAGACAGCATGTCTCAAAAGAAAGAGCCTGCCAGCAATATAGGTTTGGAAGAATACTGCCGCAACACAAAAAGAGCCATATATGAGAGGCCCACAACTTACATAATAAATGGAGAAACTCTGAAAGTTATCCCTCTGAGATCTGGTACAAGACAAGAATGTCCACTCTCAACATTTCTTTTATACATAGTACTAGAAGTCCTGAGCGACTTCATTTTCACTTTTCACTTTCATGCATTGGAGAAGGAAATGGCAACCCACTCCAGTGTTCTTGCCTGGAGAATCCCAGGGATGGGGGAAGCCTGGTGGGCTGCTGTCTATGGGGTCGCACAGAGTCAGACACTACTGAAGCGACTTAGCAGCAGCAGCAGAAGTCCTAGTCAGAGTAATTCAGTTCAGTTCAGTTCAGTCATTCAGCCATGTCCAACTCTTTGCGACCCCATAGACGTCAGCACGCCAGGCCTCCCTGTCCATCACCAACTCCCGGAGTTACTCAAACTCATGTGCATGGAGTCGGTGAGGCCATCCAACCATCTCATCCCCTGTCATCCCCTTCTCTTCCCACCTTCAATCTTTCCCAGCATCAGTGTTTTTCAATTGAGTCAGCTCTTTGTATCAGGTAGCAAAAGTATTGGAGTTTCAGATTCAACATCAGTCCTTACAATGAACATTCAGGACTGATCTCCTTTAGGATGGACTGGTTGGATCTCCTTGCAGTCCAAGGGACTCTCAAGAATCTGCTCCAACACCACAGTTCAAAAGCATCAATTCTTCGGTGCTCAGCTTTCTTTATAGTCCAAATTTCACATCCATACATGACTACTGGAAAAACCATAGCCTTGAATAGACAGACCTTTGTTGGCAAAATAATGTCTCTGCTTTTTAATATTCTATCTAGGTTGGTCATAGCTTTCCTTCCAAGGAGTAAGCGTCTTTTACTTTCATGGTTGTGATCACCATCTGCAGTGATTTTGGAGCCCAAAAAAATAAAGTCTGTCACTGTTTCCACTGTTTCCCCATCTGTTTGCCATGAAGTGATGGGACCAGATGCCATGATCTTAGTTTTCTGAATGTTGAGTTTTAAGCCAGCTTTTTCACTTTCATCTTTCACTTTCCTCTTTCACTTTCATCAAGAGGCTGTTTAGTTCTTTGCTTTCTGCCATAAGGGTGGTGTTATCTGCATATCTGAGGTTACTGATATTTCTCCTGATATTCTTGAGGAATTTCCATGTGCTTGTGCTTCATCCAGCCCAGCATTTCTCATGAAGTACACTGCATGTAAGTTAAATAAGCAGGGTGAAATATATACAGCCTTGATGTACTCCTTTTCCTATTTGGAACCCGTCTGTTGTTCCATGTTCAGTTATAACTATTGCTTCCTGACCTGCATACAGATTTCTCAGGAGGCAGGTCAGGTGTTCTGGTATTTCCATCTCTTTCAGAATTTTCCACAGTTTATTGTGATCCACACAGTCAAAAGCTTTGGCATAGTCAATAAAGCAGAAATAAATGTTTTTCCGGAACTCTCTCGCTTTTTTGATGATCCAGCGGGTGCTGGCAATTGGTTCTCTGGTTCCTCTGCCTTTTCTAAATCCAGCTCAAACATCTGGAAGTTCACTGTTCACATATTGTTGAAGCCTGGCTTGGAGAATTTTGAGCATTACTCTGCTAGCATGTGAGATGAGTGCAATTTTGTGGCAGTTTAGGCATTCTTTGGCATTGCCTTTCTTTGGGATTGGAATGAAAACTGACCTTTTCCAGTCCTGTGGCCAGTGATGAGTTTTCCAAATTTGCTGACATATTGAGTGCCACACTTTCACAGCATCATCTTTTAGGATTTAAAATAGCTCAACTGGAATTCTATTACCTCCACTCATTTTGTTTGTAGTGATGCTTCTAAGGCACACTTGACTTCACATTCCAGGATGTCTGGCTGTAGGTGAGTGATCATACCTCATGATTATCTTAGTTGTGAAGATCTTTTTTTTTTTTGTACAGTTCTTTTGTGTATTCTTGCCACCTCTTCATAATATCTTCTCCTTCTGTTAGGTCCATACCATTTCTGTCCTTTATTGAGCCCATCTTTGTATGAAATTTTCCCTTGTTATCTCTAATTTTTTTTTAAAGAGATCTCTAGTTTTTCCCATTCTGTTGTTTTCCTCTATTTCTTTGCATTGATCACTGAGGAAGGCTTTCTTATCTCTCCTTGCTCTTCTTTGGAACTCTTCATTCAAATGGGTATATCTTTCCCTTTCTCCTTTGCTGTTGGCTTTTCTTCTTTTTACAGCTATTGTAAGGCCTCCTCAGACAGCCATTTTTCTTTTTTGCATTTCTTTTTCTTGGGGATGGTCTTGATCCCTGACTCCTGTACAATGTCATGAACCTCTGTCCATAGTTCATCAGATGCTCTGTCTATCAGATCTATTCAGAGTAATTACATAAGAGCAGTAAATAAAAGGCAGTGAAATCCAACAAGAAAAAGCAAGATTCTCTGTTTGCTTCTAATATAATCATATGTGTAGAAAACCCCAAAGACTTACAGGCACAAACAAGGAAAACAATGTTGGGACTAGTTAATTTATTCAGCAAAATTGCAGCATACAAACAAAACACAAAAATCAATCATACATCACTAATCAAGAAAATGGAAATCAAAGCCGCAGTAAGATATCACTTCATACCTATTAGGATAGCTATTATAAAAAAGTAAAAAGATGACAAGTGATGGAAAAAATATAGAGTAAAGGAACTCTTGTATTCTGTTAGTCAGAATGTAAATTGATACATCCATTTTGGAAACAGTATGAAGGTTTTTCAACAAAGTAAAAATAGAACTACCAGCAATACCATTTCTGGATATATATTCAAAGAAAACTACTCCCTCAAAGAACTGCCTGACCTGTATGCTCATTGAAACATTACTTATAAAAGCTACAGCTTAGAAACAAACTAATAAATCAAATTGAACTGCAAAGAATACCAAAAACCCAAAGCAATCTTGAAAAAAAAAAAACAAATCTGAGAGCATCACACTTCTTGATTTCAAAATATATTATAAAGCCACAGCAATCAAAACAGTATGATAATAGCATAAAAATAAAATGTCTTCAGCCTCTGGGTAACAGACTGGTAACTCCTGTCAGATTAGCAGAGGCATTAGATTAGAAATAAAGGGCACAATAAATGTAATGCACTTGAACTATCATGAAACCATCCTCCTACCGCCACATATGGAAAAATCGTTTTCCACAAAACTGGTCTCTGTTGCCAAAAAGGCTGGAGACTTCTGAATACGGAAGCCAAAAGAAATCTTCATATCTTTGGTTAACTGATTTTCAACAGAGTGCTAAGGGCACAAAGTTTGAGAAAGAATATTCTCTTCAATAGGTAGTATTGGCAAAACTGGACAACCACATTCAGAAGAATGGAAGTCAGTAGGATTCTTACCTCACTACTATATAAACAAATCAACTGAAATTAGATTTAAAATGTAAACCTGAGACTTGAAACCATAGAAATACTAAAAAGGAGACAGGAAAAAAGCTTCTTGATTTTGGTCTTGGCAGTGATTTTTTTTTTTTTTTTTACCTTGCTGTTCACATGAGTCCCTTGGTTTGCCCACCAGGGACTCAAACCCATGCTCCCTGTGTTGAGAGTATGGAGTATTAACCCCTGGACCACCAGGGAAGTTCCAAGATTTTTTTTTTTTGACTTGACAACAAAAGCAAAAATAGACAAATGAGTTGCATCAACCTAAAAAGCTTCTGCATATCAAGAGAAACAACAGAGTGAAAAAGCAACCTATGGAATGGAAGAAAATATCTGCAAACTACTTATCTAATAAGATGTTAATATCCTATATATATAAGGAACTCATACAACTCAATAGCAACAAACATGAATTACCCAGTTAAAAAATGAACAAAGAAACAGAATATACATTTCTCAAAAGAAAAAAAAAAAATTCCCAACAGATTTTGAACACTCAGCAGATTCCTTTAAAAGAAATCAGAAGATTCAACTGTATTAAATATTGTTAGAGTTCACCCCTGCATAAGCACTCAGGTTGTATTAGAAAAGAGTTTGTGGCATGTTCTAGAGTGCTGACCATGTTCTATTCCTTGACCTCAACGGTTCATAATGGTTCACTTGTGCAAAGTTTATTAAAATGTCCCACTGGCATTTCATTCTCTTTTTGTGTGATTATTTACAATTGAGAAGTTTATGGTTTAACTTCAGATCATTCTGTTATGAGAGGAAAATGAAAAGGAAACAAAAAATAAACATCTAATCAACTTGCCTTTAGTAGAAGGTACCCATTTGTCTAGGATTGCTTATACTAAGTCACTTTTAATATGTGATTTTATGAGGCATACATTTCTGGAAAATGTCAGGTAAACCATTTAACTATATGAGTATAAAACTGAGCTGTTTCAGACCCTGGCTGCTGCATCAGTATGGTTACTGCCCACCTAACTTAGAAATGTAGCTTTAATCTGGGCTAGTGCATGTCAAATGAAAAAAAACAGAAAGAAAGCTTGTGGGACATCATGTCATAAGTCCTGACCCTCTCTATTACCTTGTATTTATTTGAAAAGCTTGATATTGACCACAATCTCTGACTCATGAGTTTAATATCACACTATTTTGGTAATATTATTTAAAAGTAAGTATGTTAACATAATTTTAGAGGTGTCTATTTTTTTTTTTTCCCCTCACTTTTGGAGGAGATTCAAGAGGTCAAAAACCACCAATGGATCTTCCCAACCCAGGAACCAAACCAGGGTCTTCTGCATTGCAGGCAGATTCTTTACCGACTAAACTATCAGGGAAGCCCATTTAGAAATACAGTATTAATGGAATTCCTAATCTCTACAGTCAGTAAAACATATCCTCAGTGGAAAAGTTTTCAACATTGGTCATTCAGACAAATATGTCAATTAAAATACAAATTTATCTGGACAACAAAAAGAAACTTAGGGTAATGGTGGGAGTCTATTTAAGATGTGCCCCTCCTGGGAGATAATAAGAATATTGTGATATCAGGCAGTTACTGGATGTCACAATTTGAATTACAGTATTCATAGGGTATAATATTATGGTTCAGATCCACATATGTGAAAATATGTGGCTATTCACTGAATAAAGACATAATATTCAAAAGTATAAACTATAAAATGAAATAAGAATGGAATTAAGTGTATTTCCTTTCTAATAGAACTATTAAAAATAATTTGGTTTTCCTTATGTTTAAAACAATTAAAACATATAACAATTGTTATATCCATAAAATTAATCTGATAGAAGAAGAACAATATTTGATCAAAATATTTCATCCTTTTTATAAAACATCAAAACATTTAAAACTTCTCTGAAAAACAGTGTAATAGACATTTTAATTTCAAATGAATATAGTCTTATATTTCCCATGTTCACAGTTACAAAAATATTTATTACTTCCTTAAGCTTTTGGGCATTACTTCTCCCTTTTGTAATTTAACTTCAGAGTTATTTTTTACATGTACAATCTTCTATTTAGTCAAAGGGGGTTTTCATTTTAACTTTACCTTTCTTGGTGTACTGTCAGGTATGAATCATAAATTGTTTTTGTAAACTATGCAGATATATGTAGATTTTTAATGCCACATGTATCATAATTATCATCATTATCTTAATATTTGATTTATCTAAGCAACTGAAGTGGATACTGTGGTACATTGCTTAGATGCCATCTTTTGTACCTCTTTCAGGAATAAAATGCTCCTCCTTCAACCTCTATGTTGGATGTATTGATGGTTAAGAATCATCAGCTGAGTTATCAAGTATGGCCTTAGTTGTTACCACGTCTCAGTTCAACTTCTCTCTCTGCCTAACTTGTCACCAGACTATCCAAAAGATAAAATTTCTCATCTGTTCCTCAAAGATCTATGAAAGTGTGTTTGTACTGTTTCTATGAGTCTAGTGAAGATTGGTGTTCTTAAACCCAGCATGATGTTCACCTTTGTTCTGGTCAGTGATACAACTGACTAGAAATTTATATTGAAATTGCACCACCAAGGTTTGAATGAAGCCCTTCCTGGGGTCAAAACTGTCTTCTGTGTGTCTAGGATATTTGTTTTAGCAACATGGCTGATGACAGCAAAAATAACCCATCAATAGAATCAGCTGGCTTCACTGCTTAAATGATTATCCTGAATCACTTATACCAAATCATTGCTGGCAATGCACATGTGCTAACTTGTCACACAGCTTTCACTGCTTGGACATTTGCTGAGCTGAAGGAGGATTATTCATTATTCTGCTAAGAGGCTGGATGATGGCTCTAAAGCCGTCATCTGTAAGTCCATGTGTTTTGACTGTTTCTTTGACTAGCCTCCCCTGGGTTGTTTTGCTATTCTTGATATGAGATAGACCTGCCATGAGTATCTTCCAAGCAATGGACAAGAAGTCTCCTGGAGCTAGCAGAGTTACTCTGCTCAGAAAGCTCAGAAGGTTAAGTGAACATTTTCCATAACACCTACCACCAAAATCTTAAATCAGTGGTGGAAAAAGATGGTCTTAGAACTGTTTATTGTTTTAATTGCCCATTTAATAGTGAAAGACTTTTTAATGATAACAATCATGTAGTAATGCCTTTGAAATGAAAGAATATTGTATAGACCATTGGGAAGAGTTGTATGTCATTAGTTTTTATCAGTACTTTTTGAATAAAAACAAGGACCACAAATCTGTCAAATTTTTGAAATGCATAAAAACAAAGTTAATGAGAGAAAAGAATTCCCTGTCTGGGACTAATCCCACTTTCATCCCTGTTTGCAGACTTAGTGACTCCTGCCTCCCTACCTCCCCCATTCCCAGCTGAGGAGAAAGGTCCCAACACTGGCTCTACTTTCAAGATGATCACAGCTTCTTATCCAGACTTTAGGGGGACATAAAATAAAGAAACCAGATGTCTTTCATGGTATTTACTGCTCCATGTGATAGTGATGATTACTTGAATTACTACTACTTTCCAATCAAAAAAGAACTCAACTTTATCCTATGAAAAGTTCACAACATGAAGACATTGCTTAAAAATCTCTTTTCCTATTGTTTTGTGTCTCCCTGAATTATCTTTGATGCTAGCTGAGATTCAAATTTACATAAGAGCCAAAAACCATCTAAGTGTTTCCCAGGCTCTTCACATTCTAACATAGGATTACCACCTCACTCAGCCTTGCCCATCAGAGGAAAAACAACAACAACAACAACAACAACAACAACAACAACAAAAAACTCAGCACAAATCTCACCCTATACAAAGCTCACACAAACTACTTACACAACCCCTTGGACCTACCTTAGGAGGGAAGAAACCAGAAGGAGGAAAGAATACAACCTTGAAGCCTGGGGAAAGGAGACATCAAACACAATAAGTAAAAAACAGTAATGAAATGTCCCACTTGTACATCTTTCCTTTGCCCAGTTTTGTTAGTAAGTGGGGAATTTCAATGACTATAGTCCGAATGATTGGTGAGTAGGAGCTGGACTTACTCAGGAAAAGGGTTATTACTCAAGCCATGAAGTAAACCTCTGAAACAGATGTTCCAACCAAATGTGAGGGGAATCTAGACTTGGTAAGACTAAGGATGACATCAGTTGCAGTTGAAAGTATACAACTATAGGTATATAATGCTGCTCAGACATAGCAGTGGGGACTCTAGTTCATCCCACCAAATATCAGCTTGTAAATATTCCAGGAAAAACAACTGCCCAGAATTATGGAGAACATACTTTTCTATCATATTATACAAATAGTGTTTCCATGGAGAATAAGGGGTCAGGGTATATCAGATGCTCTAGGGGCTTCCTGTCATTCCTCTGCTGCTAAATAAATCATTCATTCTCCAGGTACTAAAAGTGTTGGCAGCTGACAATTATCAACTGAGCCCCTCTCCTGGAATTATTCTCCCATCTGAAGAAATTTTTATTGCCCTAGTTTATCTCTCTTAACTAAGAAGCCATCATCCAATTACTGGTTAATGCAAGGGATGTAAGGTCAATTTCCTTGCTCAGTATAAGACAAATCTGCAGGATCATCCCCATCCCAAAGCTCTGAGTTTGATTAGCTGGGATCACTGTCAGAAGTGAATCTCAGTTTAAATTCTTGTTCTGCCTAGTCTACTTTTTATACTCTTTTACATTTTTCTTCAAAAGAGCACTTCCCAATTAATCTCCTGGAAATAAACTTCTGCCTTATATTCTATTTCCCAGAGTACCCAACTTCAAGCCACATTTTTTTTTTAATATTCTGACTTTTAAAATTGTGAAAATTCTGATAGATTCATATATTCTGGTAAAAAATAGGAAATATAATTTTTTATGTACCAAAATAATGTGAGACTGTTGTTCATGGTCAATATGTACTTGCATTGAATTAACCCATCTCTCAGGTCACTAACTTCTTATCAGAGGTATTGGAATAGAAAGATTAAAAAAAAAAAAAATGTTGTAGTAAATGTCCTTGTACACATTAATGGAATATATTTGTTTAGTTTTTAAATACCCAGAGGTCATTTCCAGGTGTCATCTAGATAAGTAAATCATAAATCATGGATTATCATTTCTTCAAATTCTGGAATAATATTGAAATTTTACTCCCTAACTATAGCAGTCAGTATTGGTTTCCTTTTTAATATTTTGATCACGATTAGGAGCTCTGCGACCTCCCATTTAGACTGTCCAGTTATTAGTGGTCTGTACTGTGTGTGCTCTATTTAGTGAAGAATGGTAGTTTTGCAATAGCTGCACTTGCCGTGCCGTTCTTGGTCACTCAGTCCTGTCTGACGCTTTGTAACCCCATGGACTGTAACCTGCCAGGCTTCTCTGCCCATGGGGATCCTCCAGGCAAGAATACTGGAGTGGGTTGCCATGCCCTCCTTCAGGGGTTCATCCCAATCCAGGGATCAAACCAGGTCTCCCGCACTGCAGGCAGATTCTTTACTCAGGTCACCAGGGAATACTGGAGTGGGTAGCGTATCCATTCTCCAGGGAAACTGCCTGGCTCAGGATTGGGACTGGGATTTCCTGCATGGCAGGTAGATTCTTTACCAGCTGAGTTACCAGGGAAGCCCAAGAATTGCATAATTAATTCCAAAACACACCCAGGGAAACATTAAACAATTTCCAGTTATTCAAACTTAGAAAACTCAGATTTATGTCTCTAAATAAAAAATTAGTCTTTCCCTTTCCATTTAAGCCCACTATTAAAAAACAAAATGAAAAGCTTTTCTTACCCAAAATATCTAAACTCTGGCATACAGCTTAGGGTCCTTCTGACAGTTCTGATATTTTATTGAAACTGAAAAGAAAGATTAAGGCTTATTGTCCTTTGATAAGTCTTGACCATCTGCCTCAGAGTTTATAAGGCAAATGTTCTTAAATTTAAAAAGATATGGGTAAGTAAGGTGGGCCTTTAGATTCAGACAGAACTTCATTCTTAAGATTTATAGCTCTTGATCTTGGTGCTCTCTCTCTTGGCTTCTTTCCCAGAACTTTTGACTGTCCCAGTTGATAGTCTGTCAAGGCTTTTGACCCAGATGTAGTTGATTCTGAGGGTTTAACTCTTTCTGCCATTGAACCAATCGCTTCAAATTTTTAAATTCTCTACTATGGTTTTTATGGATTTGAGGAACTGGCTTTCCAAAGAAAAATGCTATTATCAAGCAGTTTTTCTCCATCCAAACTATGTAATGCATCATAAACAGAGCAAGAAATTGACTACTCAAAATCATTTTCATTAGTCATTTCTCTAGGAATTTCTCCCAATTAATTCTGTCTCTGTTAAAAACTGCTTTAATAGAGAATATGAATCACAAGAGGCAGATTTAAGACACCAGTTTTTCAATTCAAGAAGAAAATTATTCAAGCAGTTCACAACACCAGATTTTGGATGACCTGGGAGGAGACTGAGATGTAGTATTCTCATTCCTACATCTTTAAAATTCTGTACTTTATCATTTTTCCATGGATAAGTTTAGTCTTCTATACCCCCAAATTGTGACCACCAAAGTTTCCATTAATTGTAATCACCAAAAAAAAAAAAAAAAAGAAGCAAAAGATAAAAGAAGAGAAAAAAGTTAACCACATGTGAACATATTATTTAAAG
Source organism: Budorcas taxicolor (assembly GCF_023091745.1). NCBI lineage: Eukaryota > Metazoa > Chordata > Mammalia > Artiodactyla > Bovidae > Budorcas > Budorcas taxicolor. Next base: position 66,561,811 of record NC_068923.1, on the reverse strand, counting down.
CTAATATCAAGTGATATTGTCGCTGAGGTCCCTAATAGTTCCAGCTCTCACTGAAAGGAAACAAAAGCAAATAATAACTTGAATCCATTGCTGGTGGGAATGCAAAATATTGGTAATAGGTCCACTTTGAAAGTTTGGTAATTTTTACACAACTAAACATACTCTTACATAAAATTCAACAATCACATTCCATGTTATTTACACAAATGAGGAGAAAACTTACATTCACACAAAATCCTGGAAAGGCAGTATATAGCAGCTTTCTTTATTCATGACTGCCAAAACTTGGAAATAACCAAGATAGCCTTCAGTAGGTGAATGGTTAAATACATTGTGCTGCATCCAGACAGTGGGATATTATTCAGTGCTAAGAAATGAGCTATCAAGCCATGAAAAATCTTGGAGGAAACTTAAATGCATACTACCAAGTGAAAGAAGCCAATATAAAAAGGCTACATATACTATGATTCTGGCTGTATAACATTCTGAGAAAGAAAACACCGTGGATATCATAAAAAGGTCAAGGGATGCCAAACAAGCAGAGGAGAGGTTTTGTAGGTCAGTGAAACTATTCTAAATGATACTGTTACAATTAATATATATCTTTTTTGAGGTATGGTTAATTTACAATATGTTAATAGTAGATGTACAAATTCAAAGTTTTTATAGATTGTAATCCATTTGAAGTTATAAATATTGACTGAATTCCATGTGCTGTGCAGCATATGCTTGTAGGTTATTTATTTTAAAATGGTAGTTTGTACATCTTAATACCCTACTCCTATCCTTCTCCTCCTACCTTCCCTTTCCCCACTGTTAACCACTAGTTTGTTTTCTACATCTGTAAGTCTGTTTTCTGTTTCATTATATTCATTTGTTTGTTTCATTTCTTAGATTCCACATATAAGTGATAGCATATGGATGGTATTTGTCTTCCTGTCTCTGACTTATTTCACTAAGCACAATACTCTGCAGGTTCATCCATGTTGTTGTATGTTGGCAGCCACGTTAGGCATTATTGACAAAATGGAGGCACAGCCTCAACCCCCTCTCCTCACCCTGCAGGCACAGTCCTGGGATGAAGGAGTTAGGTTTTATGATTCTGACTTGTTCTTTCCTTTCTTCCATTGAGTTGGCTGGAAAGAATGTTAAGGTGTTTATTGTTCTTAAGAGAAGCATGAGAAAGCACAAAGCCTTCTGCAGTTGTGCCCAGAAAATAATCTATAAAGTAACCATTGACATTTGTTCAAGGATCTTTACAAAGAGTGTTCCAGGAGGAGCACATAGGCTGCAGCTTGAGGCCATGGGAAGGATTGTTATCTGAGACCTGTTTGTGAGGGGAATGTTTATGGCAAAAGAAGTTTGCTGAGCTTAGGGCTTAGGAATAATTAAGAATAGCTAGGAGCCTTTTTAGGAGATAGTGATCTTAAGATACTAGGGGCAAACAGGATTTAAAAAGATAAGAAATAAACTGAGGAATATGGCATGAGTTACAATGCAATCACAAGTTAAGTATAGGACACATAAGAGGAAGTAGATAATAGATAGTAAAGCGGATTCTGAGAGAATCACTGAAGCAGGAACTCTGTAGGGCAGAGTTAAGCTGCTTGAAAAGTTTTGTTGAGATGATCAAAAAATTGACAGCAAAGTGTGTTATAGAGAAACATGTAAGTACTGTACCACACTATGTTATCTTATATATTTTTTTATATAGTGAAAATAATCTATACTTTTAAAAGTTGCTGTGATAACTCTAAAATTACAGTTGGGTAAACTGGCTCAGAGAAAAGCTAACTGCATTTACCCACTAAAGAGTGATGTGCTAACAATATCAGAAATTAATTTAAAAAGATGTTCATAGGAGCAAAATATATATATATAAAAGTGAAAGTGAAGTCGCTCAGTCGTGTCTGACTCTTTGCGACCCCATGGACTGTAGCCTACCAGGTTCCTCCCTCCATGGGATTCTTCAGGCAAGAATACTGGAGTGGCTTGCCATTTCCTTCTCCAGGGGATCTTCCCAACCCAGGGATCGAACGCAGGTCTCCTGCATTCCAGGCAGACACTTTAACCTCTGAGCTACCATGGAAGTCCATACAAATAAAAAAAAAATTAAAATGTTTTTGAAATGAACTGTGTGTATAACTCTTGGCAGAAGGATATCAAAAAACTGCATAGCCTCCCAAATGAATATATTATCCAATGCCCAGTTCAAATTTAGCCAAGTGAAAATGGAGAAGGTTAAAGAAAAGAAAAAATTTAGAAGTCAGAGACAAAGGTCATAGAGAATATCATGTGGAGACTCCTTGCTCAGCAAGCTACCAGTTTTGCTATAAACCAATGACTTCTGTATCTTCCAGTCTTCTTCTTCTTTCCAAATGAAACTGCTTATTGTGGTGTATTGGGTGTTTAGAGAGCAGATAGTTTGTTATTGCTGTTGTTTATTTTATGCAAGTCTGGACTAGGTCAACCTGGCTTAGAGGTTACTGCACAACATGCAGAGATCCTGTACTTAAGAACCTTTTTGAAACAGTTTACCTTGTTTAGGGTACAAAACTGAGCCAAATGAGTTGTGACCAGAGGATAGACTACAGTATTTATTGCTATGATTTTATAGAGTTCTGTTCCTCTCTTTCAGGACTCATATGAGATTGCTCTTTCTTGCTCCCTTTCAGTGAGGGGGATATATAACTAGCTATATTCAATGAATTGTTAGTGGAATCAACATGTTCCATTTACAAATAGCAGTATTTGAGGGTGCATGTAAGATTTTCTAGAGAGCTCTCTTACTCTGATAAGGAGAAGACAAATATTTGGTCTGGTGATTGCTCTATCAGCCTGAATCCTAGAATAAGGAGAAGTGAGAGAGTTGTCTGGCTATGGACACTGAATAATAAAGAAGAAAATTATTAGAGCATTTCACATTAATTTTTTCATTGAATTATCACAGCAACATAATTAGTAAGTTTTGAGTAATCTTACTTGTGGATAAAAAATAAGATTTCAAAATACATAGTCCTTAGTTTTTAACCATGTCTTATTTCTTACCTTTTATTAAATACTGAGATCAATCACAATGTTTAATCTTTAAGTCCATCTTTACACAATTGTTAGGTTGCCTATCTTCATTTTCCCTGCTCAAAGAATTCTGCAAACATCAAGACTATAGTAAAATATTTTTATAGTTTTTGTATGAGTTCCTGAATGAAGAATGGAGAATTGATGTTAGAACATTATCCAGGAACTAAACTTTAAGGCTTGTCTGGAGCTAAATGAAGATATAGCAATATTCCAAAACTGAAAATTAATATTTTCCTTTGTTTAAACCATGCAATATATTTTACTTGGAACATACCAGTACTGTTACAATAAAACTTTTGTAATATATTGTGATAGTGAATATATGTCCCTTTGTCTTCTTTGAAGGTAGTTAGCAGTGCAATTTTACAATGATTTCTCATTTCTTTATTTGAACAGGGAAAGTTTAATATAAAGAATCATTAACTATAACAGGTTATTAGACTAAAGAATGAGGTATTAGCAAGTAAAAAGTAAAGTAAAATTCAGGTGTAGAAATAACAAATTTAAGGAGCAATCACTAACCCTTTGATAGACTACCCAAGGAAGAACTTGCATCTCCCAGAGAGGAGACCCCAATTCTGCTATAGAGAGCATAGCTGTGACTCACAGGATGACAGAAGTTCTGTGATGCCATGCCAGCAGAACTTGTTGAAAATATGCCCTCTGAAACTTACTAGAAACCCACCTGGGTACTCAGAACTGGGGAAAGCTATTCCCTGTGAGATTCTACCAGCACTGTCCATTGTACCAGTCACGTATTTTGAAAGAGCCCGTGGCTAAGAAATGCTTGGGAATAGGTCGTCTGCTGAATGCTGCTGCCTGCCATGCACTGCACGAACTGGACACTGGGAAAAAGTCACTCTTCCAAAACCTGTCAGGAGATAGGAGGTGTCAAAGGAAGCTGCTGACTGCCAGATATTGCTGCCTGCCCCTGCCATGTTGGTAGAATTAGGCACTAGGGAAGCTTTGAACTCTAGGAACTTGCAAAATCAGTGCACCAGAAATAGGAAGCCAAACTCTTTTTCTCCAGCAGTGTGCTCTAGTGACAAAATTTTATGCCAGCTGGCATAAGAAAAACAAATATTTGAGGTGGCTGGATGGCATCATGGACTCAATGGACGTGAGTCTGAGTGAACTCCGGGAGATTGTGATGAACAGGGAGGCCTGGCATGCTGTGATTCATGGGGTCGCAAAGAGTTGGACACGACTGAGCAACTGAACTGAACTGAACTGAAAAAGACCCAGATTCATGTTCACAAAGCAGTCTAAAAAGGTACATTTTGTAGCTAAGAAGCAATCAATTTGTAATGAGTACAATCAAGAAATACCAACTCTGTTTATGCTGAAATTACATATCTAAAATTTTCCAGAGCAACATACCCTATAAATCCATAATTTCAAGGTATTTTTGCCATAAGTAATCTAGACATGTAAGGTATATATTGCTTTAAGGTGTATATATAAGGTATATAATAAGACATATAAGGTATATAATTGCTTTAAGCATTCCGTCAAAGATGACATGTTAATAAATGCTATCAAGAGATCCAGTTAGCATGCTTGAAAGATTATTTAACCAGACTGTTTCTCTGGAGGTGATATCAGGAAAGGAAACAGATTTCCTACACACCAGTTGCTAATTTTTATACCCAGTTGGTCATTGAATAGTAGTGAAGGCCATCTTCAGTAATGCAGAGAGATAGTTTTGGTTTGGGATATAGTCAAAGCTTTTATTATTAGAATTTTAAAACTTAGGAAAAACAATTGAGTTCAGTATCTGTGCGAGAGAGGCAGAATGTGTGTATGTGCTTAGTGACTTCAGCTGTGTCCAACTCTTTGTGACCCCATGGACTACAGCCTGCCAGGCTCCTCTGTCCATAGAATTTCCCAGGCAAGAATACTGGAGTGGGTTGCCATGCCTCCTCCAAGGGATCTTCCTGACCCAGGGATCAAACCCATGTCTTCTGTATTGGGAAGCAGATTCTTTACTGCTGAGCCACCAGGAGATGTGGAAATGTTGATTGTAAGAAGGTTTCAAAAAAAGTCCTTTAAACATATTCCAAATTTTGAAGAATCAAGACTTTACACATTTATTTATATTACTTTGAAATGTCACTTTCTACTTATTTTCTAAACTGTAGTCTCTCTGTCATTTTAACTGCATTTGTAAATTTGCCAAAATGTTTACTGAAATTTAAATCTTTTCCAGTGTTACATATTTATATATTATATTGAGCATGATACTTTACACTGTCACCATTCACTGTATCTTCATAGCAAATACTTAAAAGCAATCAGTCAAAATGTCCATTTTTTATGTTGTGGCATTCAGGAACCTATGATCATTAATTTCAACATTCGAAAATATTGAGAGATCTGTCTCAATACCATAAAGACGCAAGATATCATAAAATAAAATTGGCTTCATAGATTTTACCAATTTCAAGCATATGCCTGTGCTTTCACATATCTTCACCAAGTAAATAACTTAAAGATGTTGCCTGAGGGAATAAAAGTTATTATTGTATTACAAAGCAGGGCATATGTATATATTTTTATTTGATTTTATTTTGTAGACAATGATACTGAGAACATCAACATTTCCTTAGGAAAACTCAAGTACAGTATAGATTTCTGTAAAGAATGAAGTTTCTAAATCTCAATCTATTTTCTTTTCTTTGGATTTTTTTTCCTCCACAACATAGTCATATTAGAAGAACAAACTGAAAGCTATTATTTTGTAGTGGTAACAAATAAGGAAAAAGACTAAGTAAGCATGATTTTTGATTTCAAGTGTTATAGTACTGTGTATAGTACTGTGAAATGGCAACCACTCCAGTATTGTTGCTTAGAGAATCCTGTGGGCAGAGGAGCCTGGTGGGCTGCTCTCCGTAGGGTTGCACAGAGTCTGACACTACTGAAGCGACTTAGCATGCATGCATGCCTTGGAGAAGGAAATGGCAACCCACTCCAGTATTCTTGCCTGGAGAATCCGAGGGATGGAGGAGCCTGTGGGCTGCCGTCTATGGGGTCTCACTGAGTCGGACACGACTGAAGCGACTTAGCAGCAGCAGCAGTGCCGTGTAAAACTCTAAAGTGTGACCTGTAAATGAATAAGACCAATTGCATGAAAGGCTTCCATGAAGAAATACATGCTGGCACTCAGAATTTTTCTCTTATATTAATTTTGTCCTGGGCATAGTCCTAAATTCCCCTTTTTGTCATTAGAAGCCATTCAATGGAGCTTGTGCTCAGCACCCGGAAGTGAACAGTTGATAGTCTTGGTTTCAATAGTGTGATAGTGGGGATAATAATCCTACTATCTACTATTATCTACTAGTACTAACTACTATTTAAAGAGGAATGTATCCTCTTTAAATATTTTTAAGAGTATGTCTCAGTTGAGGTCCACTATAGAACAGCAGTCTTAGAGATTAGAAAATTGCAATAATTTTGAGTTGCAGAGCTGCATATGTCTCATTTAGGTCAACTTCTGCTGCTTAGTAAATTGCAATGTTAATATGTTAGATGGTCCTTCATAGACAAAGTTAATTAGCTTCCAAAATATTTAAATTATTTTTACTGAGTGACTTACTGGAAGAATCTTGCTGATTTTAGAGTATAATATGAATATATTACTATTATTAATAAAGCTAATTATGTGATAATCATTTTATGATTTGACATTAGCTTGTGTATTCTAAAGACATAAAGCACTAAATTAATTTTTCCTGAGCAGCAGGCTACCATTTAGTGCCAGAAAGAAGTAATTTATGACTAATATCTGATGTCTTAAAACTTCCATAGCTCCTGAGAATAAACACTATATCCCTAGAATATTTTTCTAATCATCATTTATCATGGAATTATGCCAGATATTATAAAAGTGAAGTATGTAATTACAGCTTTATGGCCCAGCATATCACTCTCCTTATTTCTTTTTTATATTTTGTTTTTATAGTTCATGTGAAAAAAATCACCACGTACATTATTCTGGATTTCATTTGTTGTTTTGGATAGTTAAATTTTAACCTAAGTTATTAAACACATGTTGACCCTCTAGTTGTCTCTATTAGTACCAAATATAGGAAAAATAAAAACCACAGAAAGACTTCACAGTTATTTTTGTCTTACCTGTTATTTGTTTTTAGTTATATTTTAAAAAGCAGGCATTTGAAAAGCTGAACTACCCTATGTATACTTTTGCTTCCTGCTATTCTAGGATTTCCTTACTTTATATTTATAACAAATTTATAATAGATATACTATGTCTAAAACAGTTCAGAAAATACAGTTTAATTGTTTTAATACCACAGTGTATAATATAGTTCTGTTACAGTGCCAGGAATTCATATTTGCTGTATAACAGCAAGAAATAGTCCCTGCTCCTGTGTGATCTGTCAGCTTTGAAGTTGCATCCGCTTGACTGTCACCTAAACCCATAGGTGTTTTTTAGACCCTGAGTCACACCTGACCTTAGTTGAGGACAGTAGTTCAATAACTCAGTATTGAGTAGGTCTGAACTTATTCTTTGTAAAAGATGCTTCCAATAAGTAAGTATGTTTCTTCTTTACACTTCTGTGTAATGTTCTCTTATTTAGGACCTAAAACCTTAAGTAGATGATCTTTCCTCTCTTCTTTCCCATAAATCCTGAGTGTGTCGTAATAAATCTCTGCTTTTGGTTAGTTCTTTTTTATTAAAAAATATATTTTTTACAGAGGCTACACTTCTAGGCATTTTATGGAATGCAAAGGATACAAATAGAAATTTAAAACAGCCCCTACCTTCAAGAAACTTACTGTCAAGCAGCAATACATGAACAGATTACATCAGTAATATGAGTGATATGACATAGAAGGTACAGAATTGAAAAAAAAAGATGTATCAGTCTGGGGGGATATTACATTATTAAGATTGTAATTAATACTATGACTTTCTATGCTTAGCTCTTTATCAATGGAAGATTTTGAACTATATTTAATAAATATTTTTCTATCTAGAATGATTTCTGACTTTGAATAATGAACCTAACTCATGGTAGTATTATTTTTCTGATCATCTTTTAAATAAAAGACTCATCTAAAAGTTTTTTACAAATTGCTAGTGAGTACAACTCTGGAGAGAGAAATGGCAACCAACTACAGTATTTTTGCCTGGAAAATCCCATGGACAGAGGAACCTGGCAGGCTACAGTTCATGAGGTCATAAAAGAGTTGGACATTACTTAACAACTAAACAACAAATGAGTACAAACCTTTTAAATCAAACCATCCCTGAACTTCCTCTGATATTTGAATTAATTTAGACAACATTTTCTCAATCTCACTAATTATATTAATACAAAAAGTCCTTTTCCAGCATCTGTATATTTTAACATAAACTCTGAAATACTTGGACTCCCCTTGTGGCTCAGTTAGTAAAGAATCCACCTGCAATGTGGGAGACCTGGGTTTGATCCCTGAGTTGGGAAGATCCAATGGAGAAGGGAAAGTCTGTATTCTGTATTCACTCCAGTATTCTGGCCTGGAGAATTCCATGGACTGTATCGTCCAGGGGGTCGCAAAGAATCAGATAGGACTGAGCGACTTTCACCTTCACTGAAATACATAAATTTCAGAATATAGTGGACAATATTTTTTAACTAAATAGCTTCTTGCTTTATTCCTAAAATAGTCACTTTTACCAGGTCCTATTCTTACCTTTACTCTAACTGTAGTCCTAGAAATATCCTCTGTCATCCCCTTCTCCTCTTGCCTTCTTTTCGGAGAATTAAAGAGAAAGGAGACACAGAAACACCTAGAAACATTTAAGCCTATGATTATAAATATTACTGGATCCAACTGCATTGCTAAACATTTTACTTTTTTATTTGACAACTCTTTTCTTATTCTGCCAACTGTCAGCCAATTCAAAACAAAAATATCATGCAGTCCGAAGGGTAATTGAATCAAGGACATAAAGTACTAAAAGAACAGACTTTAGGATACTGTGTTTCAAAGGATAATAGTAGAATCTAACATATGTGCATCCACACAAAATACATTATTTTTTCTTATCATTTTGTGACAATAATTTTTCCTCTAATAATATTTGTATCATGTCAAACAAGTTATGTTTATTTAAAATATCATACACTTAGGACATTGAGGTAAATACATGCACATAATATTTAATTTAATACTTCAAGGTTAAATGATGACTGTTGATGACATTCAGATCAAGTAAATAACAAATCAGAATCAATATACTGAAAGAAACTTTAGAAGTGCAATCAAGAAACAAAGCTGTGTTTACTTTTTTTTTTTTTAATATTATACACCTATTGTTAAGAAAATACCAATCTACTTTAAGGTAAATAAGAGAGCAGGGGGAAAAAATGTCACAGTATTCTCTATTTGTTAATATTTATTTTATTTATACTAAACTAATTTTAAACTACTCTTCTCCATGACTAGCTTTATATAGAGAGTAATAAGGACATTATGACAATAAATGTGGTATCTTTAGAGTAAGACTCTCATTTGTGTAGTTTGGGTTTTGGAGAAGCAGATGCTTGACATGGAGGAGATTACACTGTGAGAAATACCCATGAGGGTAAGTGAAGATGGGCAGAGATTTTAGACTGCAATGCAAGTTTGACCCCTCTGTGGGAGAGAGGAAATCTGGTGGTTGGATAGAAAGAGTCTCAGAGTGCAGTATGATTATTAGAAATTTTCAGTCAAAGCCACCAATCAGAAGAGTCTTATGTCTTGTAGAAATGAGCCTATATCTATATCCTTGTTGCATTTAGTCACTGACTAGAAACAGCCTAGGAGAACCTGGTCTAATGCAAATACACTGCTAGACTCAGAGAGCAGAACCTGGGACCAGCAGTCAATTACACTGCAGGAGCAGGAGATCTGAGTATTGTATATTATCCCTGCCACAGTTCATATTTTGTGCCACAGGGGTCTATTTCTTGACATCGGTTTAGAGAGCAGCTCCTCCTTGGTTCCTGTGCACTTCTTTCCCTGAAGAAAATTCATAAGAGAGAAATGAGTGGGAAGAACTGTAAATCCTATCGTGGTACTTGATTTCGGGATTGAAAGCAGTAATCACCCTCCCTTCTCCATTTTTTTCCTTCTAGTTTTGTTGAGGTATAATTGACATACAGCACTGCATGAGTTTAGGTTTGCAGCATGATGATTTGATTTACATACATTATGAAGTGATTATCATAACATTTAGTGAACATCCATCATTTCATATATAATGGATATAAAATTAAATAGAAGAAAACATTTCAGATTTACTCTTTTAACAAGTTTCATAGATAACATGCAACAATATTAATTATATTGTACATTGTATCTCTAATACTTATTTATATAACTGGAAGTTTAAACCTTTTGACTGTTTTCACCCAACTCCTTTTCTCCTCAACTCCTACCTCCGGTAAATACAAATCTAACCTTTTTCTGGAAGTTTCTATCTTTTTCAAGTATATTTTTCCTACAAGACCATGTTAGTTCTTATTATACAATATGATTATTTGATATTTCTATACATTTTAAAATGATCACCATAATAAGTCTGTCAGCTATCAGCATACAAAGATATTATGTAATTATTGAATATATTTCCAAAAATGTACATTTTACACCTGTGACTCTTTTTAATTAATAACTTAAAGTTTGTGCCTCTTATTGGCTCTTTCCTATGATATTCTTTGGAGCCAAAGATGGAGAAGCTTTATACAGTAAACAAAAACAAGACCAGGAGCTGACTATAGCTCAGATCATGAACACTTTATTGCCAAATTCAGAGTGAAATTGAATAAAGTAGAGAAAACCACTAGACCATTCACATAGGAACTAAATCAACTCCCTTACGATTACACAGTGAAAGTGAGAAATAGATTTAAGGGACTAGATGTGACAGACAGAGTGCTTGATGAACTATGGATGGAGGTTGATGACATTGTACAGGGAACAGGGATCAAGACAATCCCCAAGAAAAAGAAATGCAAAAAAGAAAAATGGCTGTCTGAGGAGGCCTTAAAAATAGCTGTGAAAAGAAGAGAAGTGAAAAGCAAAGGAGAAAAGGAAAAATATACCCATTTGAATGCAGAATTCCAAAGACCAGTGAGGAGAGGTAAGAAAGCCTTCCTCAGTGATAAGTGCAAAGAAATAGAGGAAAACAATAGAATGGGAAAGACTAGAATCTATTCAAGAAAATTAGAGATACCAAGGGAACATTTCATGCAAAGATGAACACAATACAGGACAGATATGAAATGGACCTAACAGAAGCAGAAGATATTAAGAAGAAGTGGCAAGAATATACAGAACTATACAAAAAAGATCTTTACAACCCAGATAATCACGATGGTGTAATCACTCACCTAGAGCCAGACATCCTGTAATGTAAAGTCAGGTGGGCCTTAGGAAGCATCTCTACTAACAAAGCTAGTGGAGGTGATGGAATTCCAGTTGAGCTATTTCAAATCCTAAAAGAAGCCTTTGACAGTGTAGATCATAATAAACTGTAGAAAATTCTGAAAGAGATGGGAATAACAGACCACCTAACCTGCCTCTTGAGAAATCTGTATGCAGGTCAGGAAGCAACAGTTAGAACTGGACATGGAACAACAGACTGGTTCCAAAAAGGAAAAGGAGTATGTCAAGGCTGTATACTTTCACCCTGCTTGTTCAACTTATATGCAGAGTTTATCATGAGAAATGCTGGGCTGGATGAAGCACAAGCTGGAATCAAGATTGCTGGGAGAAATGTCAATAACCTCAGATATGCAGGTGACACCACCCTTATGGCAGAAAGTGAAGAATTAAAGAGCCTCTTGATGAAAGTGAAAGAGGAGAGTGAAAAAGTTGGCTTAAAGCTCAACATTCAGAAAACTAAGATCATGGCATCTGGTCCCATCACTTCATGGCAAATAGTTGGGGAAACAGTGGAAACAGTGTCAGACTTTATTTATTTATTTATTTATTTTTGGCTGCAAAATCACTGCAGATGGTGATTGCAGCCATGAAATTAAAAGACGCTTACTCCTTGGAAGGAAAGTTATGACCAACCTAGATAGCATATTCAAAAGCAGAGACATTGCTTTGCCAACAAAGATCCGTCTAGTCAAGGCTATGGTTTTTCCTGTGGATATGTATGGATGTGAGAGTTGGACTGTGAAGAAGGCTGAGTGCCAAAGAATTGATGCTTTTGAACTGTGGTGTTGGAGAAGACTCTTGAGAGTCCCTTGGACTGCAAGGAGATCCAACCAGTCCATTCTGAAGGAGATCAGCCCTGGGATTTCTTTGGAAGGAAAGATGCTAAAGCTGAAGCTCCAGTACTTTTGCCACCTCATGGGAAGTGTTGACTCATTGGAAAAGACTGTGATGCTGGGAGGGATTGGGGTCAGGAGAAGAAGGGGACACAGAGGATGAGATGGCTGTATGGCGTCACTGACTCGATGGACATGAGTTTGAGAAAACTCCGGGAGTCGGTGATGGACAGGGAGGCCTGGCGTGGTGCAGTTCATGGAGTCACAAAGAGTCAGACATGACTGAGGGACTGAAGTGACTGAATTGACTGACTGTGACTTCTTTGGATAGTTTGGATATTAACCCTTTATTGGACATATTGTTTGCAGACATCTTCTCCCATTTAGTAGGTAGCCTTTTCATTTTGTTGACGATTTTCTTCATTTTAGTTTGAAGTAGTTCCATCTGTATACTTTTACCTTTGGTTCCCTTTCCTGAGAAGACTTAGCAAAAAAAAAAAAAAAAACAACTAAGTCTAACATGACAGAGCATAATGCCTATATTTTCTTCTAGAACTTTTATGGTTTCACATGTTACATTTAAGTCTTTAATCTGTTTTGAATTTGTTTTTGTGCATAGTGTGAAAGAAATATCCAGCTTGATTATTTTGCACATTGCTGTTGTTCTTCAGTCACTCAGTCGTATCCAGCTCTTTGACGTTATGGCCGACTGACCCTATGCAAGTCCATGCTTAATTTCATGCCGTATCCTTCACTAACTCCCAGAGTTTACTCAAACTCATCTTCATTAATTCAATGATGCCATGCAACCATCTCATCCTTTGTTGCCCCTTTCTCCTACTTCCCTCAATCTTTCCCAGAATCAGGGTCTTTTCCAATGAGTTGACTCTTCACACAAGGTGGCCAAAGTATTGGAGCTTTAGCTTCAGTGTCAGTCTTTCCAATGAATGTTTAAAATTGATATCCTTGAGATTGACTGGTTTGATCTCCTTGCTATCCAAGGGAATCTCAGGATCTTGTCCAGTATCACATTTCAAAAGCATCAATTCTTCAGCACTCAGCCTTCTTTATGATCCAACTCTCATATCCATACATGATTACTGGAAAAACAGTAGCTTTGACTGTAAGGACCTTTGTTGGCAAGGTGATGTCTCTGCTTTTAAATACGCTGTCTAGGTTTGTCATAGCTTTTCTTCCAAGGAGCAAGCATCTTAATTTCATGGCTTCAGTCACCGTCCAGAATGACTTTTGGAGCCCAAGAAAAGAAAATCTGTCACTGTTTCCATTGTTTCCCCATCTATTTGCCATGAAATGATGTACTGGCTGCCATGATTTTAGTTTTTTGAATGATGAGTTTTAAGCCAGCTTTTTCACAGTCTTATTTCACCTTCATCAAGAGGCTTTTTAGTTCCTCTTCAGTTTATGCCATTAGGGTGGAGTCATCTGCATATCTGAGGTTATTGATATTTCTCCTGGTAATCCTGATTCCAGCTTAAGATTCATCCAGCCCAGTATTTCACATGATGTACTCTGCATATAAGTTAAATGAGCAGGATGACAATATACAGCCTTGATATACCCCTTTCCCAATTTGACACCAGTCCATTGCTCCATGTCCTGTTCTAACTGTTGCTTCTTGACCTGCAAACAGATTTCACAGGAGGCACATAAGGTGATCTGGTATTCCCATCTCTTTAAGAATTTTCCACAATTTGCTGTGATCCACACAATCAGAGTCTTTAGCATAGTCAATGAAACAGAAGGAGTTCTGGAATTCTCTTGCTTTTTCTGTGATCCAGTGGATGTTAGCAATTTGATCTCTGGTTCTTCTGCCTTTTCTGAACCTAGCTTGTACATCTGAAAATTCTCAGTTCATGTACTTCTAAAGCCAAGTTTGAAGGATTTTGAGCATTACCTTGCAAGCATGTGAAATGAATAGAATTGTGCAGTAGTTTTTGCCTTCTTTGGCATGGCCTTTCTTTGGGATTGGAATGAAAACTGAACTTTTCCAGCCCTGTGACCACTGCTGAGTTTTCCAAATTTTCTGGCATATTGAGTGCAGCACTTTAACAGCCTCATCTTTTAGAACTGAAATGGCTCAGCTGGAATTCCATCAGCTCCACTAGCTTTGCATGTTAGCTGTTCAGTTTTATATCTAGGGTTTTAATGGTAGTCATGTACAGATTTGAGAATTGGACCATAAAGTAGACTGAGTGATGAAGAATTGATGTTTTTGAACTGTGGTGCTAGAGACGGCTCTTGAGAGTCCCCTGGACTGCAAGGAGATCAAACTACTCAATCCTAAAGGAAATCAACCCTGAGTATTGATTGGAAAGATTGATGCTAAAGCTGAAGCTCCAATACTTTGGCCACCTGATATGAAGAGCTCACTCACTGAAAAAGACCCTGATGCTGGGAAAAATTGAAGGAAAAAGGAAAGGAGAGTGGCAGAGGATGGAATGGTTAGGTATTATTACCAACTTAATGGGCATAAATTTGAGCAAACTGTGAGAGATAGTGAAGGACGTGGGAGCTTGAAGTTCTGTAGTCCATGGGGTTGCATAGAGTCAGACAAGATTTAGTGACTGAACAGCAACAAGTTCTGTTTTCCTACAACCATTTATTGAAGAGGCTATCTTCTCCCCCATTTTATATTCTTGCCCCCTTTGTTGTAGATTAATTGTATGTATAAGCATGGGTTTATTTCTGGGCCCTGTATTCTGTTTCATTGTTCTATTTGTCTGTTTTTGTGCCAGTACCATTCTGTTTGCCTTACCGCAGCTTTTTAATGTAGCCTGAGGTCAGGAAGCATGATATCTCTAGCTCTGTTCTTTCTCAAGATTGTTTTGGTTATTCAAGGTCATTTATGTTTTCATACAAATTTTAGAATTATTTATTCTAGTTTTATTTAAAATGCCATTGGTATTTTGATAGGGATCTTACTGAATCTGTGGGCTTCCCTGGTAGCTAAGCTGGCAAAGAATACGCCTGCAGTGCAGGAGACCCTGGTTTGATTCCTGGGTTGGGAAGATCCCCTGGAGAATGTATAGGCTACTCACTCCAGTATTCTTGGGCTTCCCTGGTGGCTCAGCTGGTAAAGAATCTGCCTGAAATGTGGGAGACCTGGGTTTGATCCCCGGGTTGGGAAGATCCCCTGGAGAAGGGAACAGCTACCCACTTGAGTGTCCTGGGCTGGAGAATTCCAAGACTGTATAGTCCATGGGGTCACAAAGAGTCAGACATGACTGAGCAACTTTCACTCTTATTGAATCTATAGATTGTCTGAGTAGCATGGTCATTGTAAGAATATTAATTCTTCCAATCCATGAGCATGGTATATTTTCCATTCATTTGTGTCATCTTCACCATCTTTTATCCATGTTTTAGTTTTCTGAGGACAAGGCCTTTAACTCTTCAGTTAGATTTATTCCAAGCTATTTTATTTTTTAATGGGATTGTGAGTGAGATTATTTTTTAAATTTCTCCTTCTGATAATTTGCTGTTACTGTATAGAAATGCAGCATATTTCTGTATGTTAATTTTGTATCCTGCAAATTTACTGAATTCATTGAAGAGTGCGTCCTGCATTTTTTAATTTTTTTTTTAATTTTTTTTTTTACTTTATTTTAATTTACAATACTGTATTGGTTTTGCCATACATCGACACGAATCCACCACGGGTGTACATTAGTTCCCAAACATGAAGGCCCCTTCCCCATCCCCCTCCCACACCATCCCTCTGGATCATCCCCATTCACCAGCCCCAAGCACCCTGTATCCTGCATCAAACATAGACTGGCGATTCATTTCTTACATGATAGTATACATGATTCAATGCCATTCTTCCAAATCATCCCACCCTTTCCCTCTCCCTCAGAGTCCAAAAGTCCACTCTACGCATCTGTGTCTCCTTTGCTGTCTCGCATCCAGGGTTATCATTACCATCTTTCTAAATTCCATATATATGCGTTAGTATACTGTATTTGTGTTTTTCTTTCTGGCTTACTGCACTCTGTATAATAGGATCTAGTTTCATCCACCTCATTAGAACTGATTCAAATGTATTCTTTTTAATGGCTGAGTAATACTCCATTGTGTATATGTACCACAGCTTTCTTATCCATTCATCTGCTGATGGACATCTAGGTTGCTTCCATCCTGGCTATTGTAAACAGTGCTGCGATGAACATTGGGGTACATGTGTCTCTTTCTATTCTGGTTTCCTCGGTCTGTATGCCCAGCAGTGGGATTGCTGGCCATGAGGCAGTTCTGTTTGCAGTTTTTTAAGGAATCTCCACTCTCTTCTCCATAGTGGCTGTACTAGTTTGCATTCCCACCAACAATGCAAGAGGGTTCCCTTTTCTCCACACCCTCTCCAGCATTTATTGCTTGCAGACTTTTGGATCGCAGCCGTTCTGACTGGTGTGAAGTGGTACCTCATTGTGTTCTTGATTTGGATTTCTCTGATAATGAGTGATGTTGAGCATCTTTTCATGTGTTTGTTAGCCATCCATATGTCTTCTTTGGAGAAATGTCTATTTAGTTCTTTGGCCCATTTTTTGATTGGGTCGTTTATTTTTCTGGAATTGAGCTGCATATGTTGCTTGTATATTTTTCAGATTAGTTGTTTGTCAGTTGCTTCATTTGCTATTATTTTCTCCCATTCAGAAGACTGTCTTTTCAATTTGCTTATATTTTCCTTTGTTGTGCAGAAGCTTTAAATTTTAATTAGATCCCATTTGTTTATTTTTGCTTTTATTTCCAGTATTCTGGGAGGTGGATCATAGATGATCCTGCTGTGATTTATGTCTCAGAGTGTTTTACCTATGTTCTCCTCTAGGAGTTTTATAGTTTCTGGTCTTACGTTTAGATCTTTAATCCATTTTGAGTTTATTTTTGCGTGCGGTGTTAGAAAGTGATCTAGTTTCATTCTTTTACAAGTGGTTGACCAGTTTCCCCAGCACCACTTGTTAAAGAGATTGTCTTTACTCCATTGTATATTCTTGCCTCCTTTGTCAAAGATAAGGTGTCCATATGTGTGTGGATTTATCTCTAGGCTTCCTATTTTGTTCCATTGATCTATATTTCTGTCTTTGTGCCAGTACCATACTGTCTTGGTGACTGTGGCTTTGTAGTAGAGCCTGAAGTCAGGCAGGTTGATTCCTCCAGTTCCATTCTTATTTCTCAAGATTGCTTTGGCTATTCGAGGTTTTTTGTATTTCCATACAAATCTTGAAATTATTTGTTCTAGGTCTGTGAAAAATACCACTGGTAGCTTGGTACGGATTACATTGCATCTGTAGATTGCTTTGGGTAGTATACTCATTTTCACTATATTGATTCTTCCGATCCATGAACATGGTATATTTCTCCATCTATTAGTGTCCTCTTTGATTTCTTTCACCAGTGTTTTATAGTTTTCTATATATAGGTCTTTAGTTTCTTTAGGTAGATGTATTCCTAAGTATTTTATTCTTTTCATTGCAATGGTGAATGGAATTGTTTCCTTAATTTCTTTTTCTACTTTCTCATTATTAGTGTATAAGAATGCAAGGGATTTCTGTGTGTTGATTTTATATCAGGCAACTTTACTATATTCATTGATGAGCTCTAGTTATTTTCTGGTGGAGTCTCTAGGGTTTTTTATGTAGAGGATCATGTCATCTGCAAACAGTGAGAGTTTTACTTCTTGTTTTCCAATTTGGATTCCTTTTATTTCTTTTTCTGCTCTGATTGCTGTGGCCAAAACTTCCAGAACTATGTTGAATAGTAGTGGTGAAAGTGGGCACCCTAGTCTTGTTCCTGACTTTAGGGGAAATGCTTTCAATTTTTCACCATTGAGGATAATGTTTGCTGTGGGTTTGTCATATATAGCTTTTATTATGTTGAGGTATGTTCCTTCTATTCCTGCTTTCTGGAGAGTTTTTATCATAAATGGATGTTGAATTTTGTCAAAGGCCTTCTCTACATCTATTGAGATAATCAATAGATTATTTTATTTTTCAATTTGTTAATGTGGTGAATTACATTGATTCATTTGTGGATATTGAAGAATCCTTGCATCCCTGGGATAAAGCCCACTTGGTCATGGTGTATGGTCTTTTTAATGTGTTGTTGGATTCTGATTGCTAGAATTTTGTTAAGGATTTTTGCATCTATGTTCATCAGTGATATTGGCCTGTAGTTTTCTTTTTTTGTGGCATCTTTGTCAGGTTTTGGTATTAGGGTGATGGTGGCCTCTTAGAATGAGTTTAGAAGTTTACCTTCCTCTGCAATTTTCTGGACGAGTTTGAGTAGGATAGGTGTTAGCTCTTCTCTAAATTTTTGGTAGAATTCAGCTGTGAAGCCATCTGGACATGGGCTTTTGTTTGCTGGAAGATTTCTGATTACAGTTTCAATATCCGTGCTTGTGATGGGTCTGTTAAGATTTTCTATTTCTTCCTGGTTCAGTTTTGGAAAGTTGTACTTTTCTAAGAATTTGTCCATTTCTTCCACGTTGTCTATTTTATTGGCATATAATTGCTGATAGTAGTCTCTTATGATCCTTTGTATTTCTGTGTTGTCTGTTGTGATCTCTCCATTTTCATTTCTAATTTTATTGATTTGATTTTTCTCCCTTTGTTTCTTGATGAGTCTGGCTAATGGTTTGTCGATTTTATTTATCCTTTCAAAGAACCAGCTTTTGGTTTTGTTGATTTTTGCTATGGTCTCTTTTGTTTCTTTTGCACTTATTTCTGCCCTAATTTTTAAGATTCCTTTCCTTCTACTAACTCTGGGGTTCTCCATTTCTTCCCTTTCTAGTTGCTTTAGGTGTAGAGTTAGGTTATTTATTTGACTTTTTTCTTGTTTCTTGAGGTATGCCTGTAGTGCTATGAACTTTCCTCTTAGCACGGCTTTTATAGTGTCCCACAGGTTTTGGGTTGTTGTGTTTTCATTTTCACTTGTTTCTATACATATTTTGATTTCTCTTTTGAGTTATTCTGTGATTTGTTTGTTATTCAGAAGCGTGTTGTTCAGCCTCCATATGTTGGAATTTTTAATAGTTTTTCTCCTGTAATTGAGATCTAATCTTAATGCATTATGGTCAGAAAAGATGCTTGGAATGATTTCGATTTTTTTAAATTCATCAAGGTTAGATTTATGGCCCAGGATGTGATCTATCCTAGAGAAGGTTCCATGAGCACTTAAGAAAAAGGTGAAATTCATTGTTTTGGGGTGAAATGTCTTATAGATATCAATTAGGTCTAACTGGTCTATTGTATCATTTAAAGTTTGTGTTTCTTTGTTAATTTTCTGCTTAGTTGATCTGTCCATAGGTGTGATTGGGGTATTAAAGTCTCCCACTATTATTGTGTTATTGTTAATTTCCCCTTTCATACTTGTTAGCATTTGTCTTACATTTTGTGGTACTCCTATGTTGGGTGCATATATATTTATAATTGTTATATCTTCGTCTTGGATTGATCCTTTGATCATTATGTAGTGGCCTCCTTTGTCTCTTTTCACAGCCTTTGTTTTAATGTCTATTTTATCGGATATGGGTATTGCCACTCCTTCTTTCTTTTGGTTTCTATTTGCATGATATATCTTTTTCCACCCCTTCACTTTCAGTGTGTATGTGTCCCTTGTTTTGAGGTGGGTCTCTTGTAGGCAGCATATATAGGGGTCTTGTTTTTGTATCCATTCAGCCAGTCTTTGCCTTTTGGTTGGGGCATTCAACCCATTTACGTTTAAGGTAATTATTGATAAGTATGATCCCGTTGCCATTTACTTTATTGTTTTGGGTTCGGGTTTATACATCCTTTTTGTGTTTCCTGTCTAGAGAAGATCCTTTAGCATTTGTTGGAGAGCTGGTTTGGTGGTTCTGAATTCTCTCAGATTTTGCTTGTCTGTAGAGCTTTTGATTTCTCCTTCGTATTTGAATGAGATCCTTGTTGGGTACAGTAATCTGGGCTGCAGGTTATTTTCTTTCATCACTTTAAGTATGTCTTGCCATTCCTTCCTGGCCTGAAGAGTTTCTATTGAAAGATCAACTGTTATCCTTATGGGAATCCCCTTGTGTGTTATTTGTTCTTTTTCCCTTTCTGCTTTTAATATTTTTTCTTTGTATTTGATCTTTGTTAATTTGATTAATATGTGTCTTGGGGTGTTTCACCTTGGGTTTATCCTATTTGGAACTCTCTGTGTTTCTTGGACTTGGGTGATTATTTCCTTCCCCATTTTAAGGAAGTTTTCAACTATTATCTCCTCAAGGATTTCCATTTTTAATTTTAAGTTTCCCTCACCTTTAATTACCAACTCTGCAAATCTTGGTGGCTTAATTCATGGTATAACTCAAATCTTGCTTTCTTCTTAATCTAGAACTGGTAAACAAGTTCATTCAGTTTTTATAGGACACAGGGGTATGCTTGAGTGTTTCAACTTGTTTCCACACATATTCCTACCCCAGTGTTTAAAAAGATCTCTTGCATCTTCTGATGATTATAGTCAGCTACCATATCAGGATAGTGACTGTTCCTCTCATCTGCTGTTCTATATACATAATGATTCCAGAGTGAACCTGAGGCAACTATGGCGTGAAACTCAATGGGATGTTTGCTGATCTCCAGGCAAGTGAATCAACATTCAGAAAACTGAATGGTGTCTGGTCCCATCACTTCATGGCAAATAGATGGGGAAACAATGGAAACAGTGGGAGACTTTATTTTGGGGGCTCCAAAATCACTGCAGATGGTGAATGCAGCCATGTAATTAAAAGACGCTTACTCCTCAGAAGGAAAGCTATGACCAACCTAGACAACATATTAAAAAGCAGAGACATTACTTTGCCAACAAAGGTCCATCTAGTCAAAGCTACTGTTTTTCCAGTAGTCATGTATGGGTGTGAGAGTTGGATTATAAAGAAAGCTGAATGCTGAAGAATTGATGCTTTTGAACTGTGGTATTGGAGAAGACTCCTGAGAGTCTCTTGGATTGCAAGGAAATCCAACCAGTCCATCCTAAAGAAAATCAGTCCTGAATATTCATTGGAAGGACTGATGCTGACGCTGAAACTACAATACTTTGGCCACCTGATGCGAAGAACTGACTCATTTGAAAAGACCCTGATGCTGGGAAAGATTGAAGGCAGGAAGAGAAGGGGATGACAGAGGATGAAATGGTTGAATGACATCACCAACTCAATGGACATGAGTTTGGTAAACTCCGGCAGTTGGTGATAGACAGGGAGGCCTGGCATGCTGCAGTCCATGGGGTCCATTGGGTCTCAAAGAGTCAGACATGGCTGAGCAACTGAACTGACCTGACGCAAGTGAGTACCTGATTTGTGGACTAGGACTAACAAATCCACAGAGCACTGATTTTAATGGACAGATACCCCCAGATCCCAGTGGACCATTTGGTGTGATGATAAGAACTCCACTAATGTTTTACCTGTTGATTCCCATATTCACATATTCTTTCTTTTAGGGTCACACACCCATATAGAAGTCTCTAATTTAATGCATATACTTCACCTGGAAGAACTGCCTCTGAGAGGGAGCTCCAGGTGTGCCTCTACAAAAAATTCCAGCATTCTGTGAAGCAGGCTGTATCTGGATGATGAGTTATGTGATGCAAAGAGTATATCCAAAGCCCATTCCATCACCATCTCTGCTATGAAGTTAGACATTCATAGGCAGCAGTATCAAAATTGGCCTCGGAAGGTGAGAACCTATCTTTCTAGACTTATGCATAGCTTCCATCATTGATATTATGATCACTTTTTTTGTGTGTGCCCATCAGTCCCATTCCAGAATAGGCAATGATTAAGTGACTGCTGTTAACTGATTAAATCATTTGTATATGGCATATTCATTGCTTCTTCACTGGTGAATGCTTCTTGGTGGGTATTAATGTGTGATAAAATAATCATAACATTTCATTGTAGTTGTCATCAATCCATCTCTGTGATTTTTCTACCATGATTGGCTTTTCTCTGGTCTTCAATACTTTTTTTTTTTTTTTTTTTACAAACTCCCAACCAGAAACCCAGGACACTAGTCAATACCTGAGAATTTATATATTCTCACTTTGGGCCACTTTCTTTTCAAACAATGTGAATGATCAAATGAACTTCTTATAACTCTTCTCATTCAGATGTTCCCTCTCCATTCTCTTTTAAGAAAATGTCTGAATGTACCTATAGTGAAATCATTGGTCATTTTTCTCCTTGTATGAAGGTGTAGTATGAACAAAACATAATCAAAAGTCAGATAATTCCTTCCTCCTTCAGCTGGTTGTATACCCTACCCTCTTATCCCAACAGCTATAGCTCTAAGCTGAGGGAGGGATATTGCTGCACTTATGATGGGTTACAGAGTTATCTGGGCTATATACTCATGAAGCTAATTTGTTCACTTTCGTCCTCCTTGGGATTAATGTGCCATTTTCGTGATATAATGGACTACTTCCGGGTTCATCTTACTTTACAATTTGGCAGATTAACAGAATCCACCCCAAAACAGGTAACTTCAGAAACAACACTATTTGATCTCCTGTAGTCAAGAGTTTTATATATTCCAGAAGAGCTCAATATCTGACAAGAGCTACTTTACAAACTGTGTAATACTCTTCTGTGATGAATGATCTTGTTCCAGTATCCCAGAAGCCTTGAATTTAGACTTAACCTCTAGGACTAACTCTAAGCTCCATACTGTATCTTTTCCAACCATTGAAACCTCTAACGCCATAGGATCTGCCAAAACACATGGCTGAGGATTAGGGCTGCTTGCACTGTTTCAGCCTACTATGAAGCTTCGTCTTAAACCTCACCCTGCACAACACTGAATTCTGTGTCACCTAGGAAATAGGAAAGATCAGTAGCCCTAAATTGAAATGGTTTAGGTCCGTGAACTTTTCCATGATCTGTGAATCTTCATAGATTACATGTCTCATCATCTGGAGAATATGTGTTTAAAGGTCTGTCACATATAAGCTATTTATTGCTTATAATATCCAATCAGCATGATGTCATTGATGTGATGGACCCGTTTGAGGTTCTGTGGGATGTCTAGGTGGTCCTGTGGAATGTCTTGATCTCTCTGAAATGTATAATCATGGAGAATGGAAATATTAACATAGCAGTGAGGCAAAACTGTAAATGAATATGATGGACTATCTCACATGACTGCAGTTTCTTATACTAATTTCACACTAAAATGGAGAAGAATACATTTGTCAAACCAGTGTCCACATATCTTATATATGAAGTTTTAATAATCATCTCTAGCAAATATGACATATTTAACCATGTAGCTGTAATAACTGTATGACTTTGTCAAGCCTTCAGTAGTCTATAAACATTTTATGTTTTTATCCAGCTTCTGGAAGGACAAGACTAATTAGTTAAATTGGGATATAATAGGGACTAACACCCCTAACTGAATGGTCTAGTCGTTTTCCTTACTTTCTTCAAGTCTGAATTTGGCAATAAGGAGTGCATGATCTGAGCAATAGTCAGCTCCAGGTCTTGTTTTTGCTGACTGTATAGAGCTTCTTCATCTTTGGATGCAAAGAATATAATCAATTTGATTTCTGCATTGACCATCTGGTGATGTCCATGTGTAGAGTCTTCTCTTCTTTTGTTGGAAGAGGGTGTTTGCTATGACCAGTGTGTTCTCTTGGCAAAACTCTATTAGCCTTTGCCCTGCTTCATTCAGTACTCTAAGGCAAAATTTGCCTGTTACTCCAGGTGTTTCTTGACTTCTTACTTTTGCATTCCTGTCCCCTATAATGAAAAGGACATCTTTCTGGGTGTTAGTTTTAGAAGGTCTTGAATGTCTTCATATAACCATTCAAATTCAGCTTCTTCAGCATTACTGGTCAGGGCATAGACTTGGTTTACTGTGATATTGTATAGTTTGCCTTGGAAATGAACAGAGATCATTCTGTCATTTTTGAGATTGCATCTAAGTACTGCATTTTGGACTCTTTTTTGGCTATGATGGCTGCTCTGTTTCTTCTAAGAAATTCTTGCCCTCAGTAGTAGATACAATGGTCATCTGAGTTAAATTCAACCATTCCAGTCCATTTTAGATAACTGATCCTAAGATGTCAACTTTTACTCTTGCCATCTCCTGTTTGACCATTTCCAATTTGCTTTGATCCATGGACCTAACATTCCAGGTTCCTATGCAATATTGGTCTTTGAGGCATCAGATTTTACTTTCATCACCAGTCACATCCACAACGGGTATTGTTTTTACTTTAGATCTGTCTCCTTATTCTTTCTGGAGTTATTTCTTCACTGATCTCCAGTAGCATATTGGGTACCTACTGACCTGGGGACTTCATCTTTCAGTATTCCTATTTTTTTGCTTTTTCATACTGTTCATGGGGCTCTCAAGGCAAGAATACTGATGTGGTCCTTCTCTAGTGGATCACATTTCAGTTTTCATTCAAATCCCAGAGAAAGACAATGCCAAAGAATGCTCAAACTACCACACAATTGCACTCATCTCACACACTAGCAAAGTAATGCTCAAAATTCTCCAAGCCAGGCTTCAAGAGTACATGAACCATGAAATTCCAGATGTTCAAGCTGGATTTAGAAAAGGCCAAGGAACTGGAGATCAAATTGCCAGCATCTGTTGGATCATCGAAAAAGCAAGAGAGTTCCAGAAAAACATCTATTTCTGCTTTATTGACTATGTCAAAGTCTTTGACAGTGTGGATCACAACAAACTGTGGAAAATTCTGAAAGAGATGGGAATACCAGACCACCTGACCTGCCTCCTGAGAAATCTGTATGCAGGTTAAGAAGCAACAGTTAGAACTGGACATGGAACAAAGACTGGTTCCAAATCAGGAAAGGAGTACGTCAAGACTGTATATTGTCACCCTGCTTATTTAACTTATATGCAAAGTACATCATAAGAAATGCTGGACTGGGTGAAGCACAAGCTGGAATCAAGATTGCCGGGTGAAATGCCAATAACCTCAGATATGCAGATGACACTACCCTTATGGCAGAAAGTGAAGAAGAACTAAAGAGCCTCTTGATGAAAGTGAAAGAGGGGAGTGAAAATATTGGCTTAAAGCTTAACTTTCCAAAACCGAAGATCACCTGGTCCCATCACTTCATGGCAAATAGATGGGGAAACAATGGAAACAGTGAGAGGCTTTATTTTTTGCAGCTCCAAAATCACTGAAGATTGTGACTGCAGCCATGAAATTAAAAGATGCTTGTTCCTTGGAAGAAAAGTTACGATACGATCAACCTAGTTCAATTTATTTCAGTCGCTTAGTTGTGTCCGACTCTTTGAGACCCCATGACCCGCAGCACGGCAGGCCTCCCTGTCCATCACCAACTCCCAAAGTAAACCCAAACCCGTGTCCATTGTGTCGGTGATGTCATCCAACCATCTCATCCTCTGTCGTCCCCTTCTCCTCCTGCCTTCAATCTTTCCCAGTATGACGGTCTTTTCATATGAGTCTGCTCTCCGCATCAGGTGGCCAAAGTATTGGAGTTTCAGCTTCAACATCAGTCCCTCCAATGAACACCCAGGACTTATCTCCTTTAGGATGGACTGGTTGGATCTCCTTGCAGTCCAAGGGACTCTCAAGAGTCTTCTCTAACACCACAGTTCAAAAGCATCAATTCTTCTGCTCTCAGCTTTCTTTATAGTACAACTCTCACATCCACACATGACCACTGGAAAAACCATAGCTTTGACTAGATGTACCTTTGTTGGCAAAGTAATGTCTCTCCTTTTTGATGTGCTGTCCAGGTTGGTCATAAGTTTCCTTCCAAGGAGCAAGCATCTTTTAACTTCATGGCTGCAGTCACCATCTGCAGTGATTTGGAGCCCCCCAAAATAAAGTCAGCCACTGTTTCCACTGTTTCCCCAACTATTTCCCCTGAAGTGATGGGATCAGATGCCATAATCTTAGTTTTCTGAATGTTGAGCTTGAAGCCAACTTTTCAATCTTCTCTTTCACTTTCATCAAAAGGCTCTTTAGCTCTTCTTCACTTTCTGCCATAAGTGTGGTGTCATCTGCATATCTGAAGTTATTGATATTTCTCCTGGCAATCTTGATTCCAGCTAGTGCTTCTTCCAGGCCAGCGTTTCTCATGATGTACTTTGCAAAAAAGTTAAATGAGCAAGGTGACAGTATACAGCTTTGACGTACTCCTTTTCCTACTTGGAACCAGTCTGTTGTTCCATGTCCAGTTCTAACTGTTGTTTCCTGACTTGCATACAGGTTTCTCAAGAGGCAGGCCAGGTGGTCTTGTATTCCTATCTCTTTCAGAATTTTCCACAGTTTGTTGTGATCCACATAGTCAAAGGCTTTGGCATAGTCAATAAAGCAGAAATAGATGTTTTTTCTGGAATTCTCTTGCTTTTTCAATGATCCAGTGGATGTTGGCAATTTGTTCTCTGGTTTCTCTGCCTTTTCTAAAACCAGCTTGGACATCTGAAAGTTCACGGTTCACATATTGCTGAAGCTTGGCTTGGAGAATTTTGAGCATTACTTTACTAGAGTGTGAGATGAGTGGAATTGTGCAGTGCTGGGAGCAAGCACGGGAGATCCCACCCACGGCAAAGGTCATGAGGAAGAGCCCTGATGGGCAAAGACGGGTCAGGACTCAAGGGACTCCCCGACCCCACCCATGACAGGGTCATACGGGCAAGGTGGATCAAGACTCAAGGGGTCTCTTAGATCTGTTCAAGCATCTACCCCCGAAACAAAAATCTGTCTGTTACACTACACTCTCTGACATTAACAGGGGCTATCCCCGACCACCTTTCTCTGGAAAATTAACTTAGAGCTCCAGTTAATAGTCTCCTGCATATAAAAAGAGTGTCTCAGGGCAAACCTCTCTGCTGGAAGACTAGCTTGTGTGACAGGATTTTCCACACTCCTGCTACTACGCACTTGATTGTTTACAACTCTCACCCATAAACAGCACAGAGAGTTTGGAGTATTTTGAAAGTCTTAGTTAGCATAGGGCTTTTTTAAAGATAAAAGTCATGTTGGTGAAGGGTTTCATTGCTGAGTTATGATTGCTGCCAGGGCTCCATATCATTAGGCACCTGGGAGTATGTTAATCAATGTAATTGGAATGTAGAAAAAGAAATATAGTAGTTTTGATGTTAGTGATACTAGACTTTTGAGTTAATGAATTTTCTCTTTGTTATAAATCACTGTACTTCTCTTTCTTTGTTATAAACCATTGTATCCTTGCTATGTAAGGGTGTAACTTTATCACTATCTTAAGACTAAGTAGATCTTAAGGGAAAACAAGTTTTCTGATTGACTCAGTTCAGTTCAGTTCAGTCGCTCAGTTGTGTTCGACTCTTTGTGACCCTATGAATCGCAGCATGCCAGGCCTCCCTGTCCATCACCATCTCCCGGAGTTCACTCAGACTCACGTCCATCGAGTCCGTGATGCCATCCAGCCATCTCAACCTCGGTCGTCCCCTTCTCCTCGTGCCCCCAATCCCTCCCAGCATCAGAGTCTGATTGACTAACCTTTATCAATAGAAAGGAAGATGGGGCCATAAAATGTTAATCGGTCTCCAGACCAGAAGATATAGTAAACAAACGTAAGGCCCTTGTAAGAACAAAGGTATGCAAAGAACACTCTGTCTTTAGATAAGGGTCAGAGCAGCTGATCCTGCATGACTCTGCTTCTTACATTCATCTCTATGTACAACTTAAAGTATAAAAGCTTCCCTGAAAAATAAAGAGATGGACCAGGACCAGGACCAGGACCAGTTCCACAAAAGCCTGATTCCCCAGTGCCGTCTTTTCTTTCTTACTCTCCTTTTCAGGCTAATTCCCATTTGGAGCACAGAGGTCTGCCGTGTTTACTTATTTGCCTAGGCTTCTAAGACCTGAAAGGGAAGGTGCCCTGTGTCTTCCCTCCCCCAGGAGACTGGGAGGGTGCCTGCGGCCTACATAAACGGTGCAAGTCTCTTGTCTCGAGACTTTATTGATTTTCTGTGTAAACCAAGAAATATAAGCCTCTTTCTCTCCTATATTTTCCTAACTGCTAAATTCCTTCTTTATCTCTTTCTATATCTCTAAATAAATCATTTGTCTAGGTCACTGACGCCATCCCCCTGAGGATACCCTGGATCCAACCGGGGCTGGACCCCAGTAGTGCGGCATTTTGAGCATTCTTTGGCATTACCTTTCTTTGAGATTAGAATGAAAACTGACCTTTTCCAATTCTGTGGCCTCTGTTGACAGGACTGAGTTTTCCAAATTTGCTGACATATTGAGTGCAGCACTTTCACAGCATCATCTTTTAGGGTTTGAAATAGCTCAACTGGAATTCCATCACCTCCACTAGCTTTGTTCGTGTGATGCTTCCTAAGGCCCACCTGACTTCACATTCCAGGATGTCTGGCTTTAGGTGAGTGTGAGTGATCACACCTTTGTGATAATCTGGGTCTTGAAGATCTTTTTGTATAGTTCTTCTGTGTATTCTTGCCACCTCTTCTTAATATCTTCTGCTTCAGTTAGGTCCATACCATTTCTGTCCTTTATGGAGCCCATCTTTGCATGAAATGTTCCCTTGGTATCTCTAATTTTCTTGAAGAGATCTCTAGTCTTTCCCATTCTATTGTTTTCCTCTATTTCTTTACATTGGTCCCTGAAGAAGGTTTTCTTATTTCTCCTTGCTATTCTTTGGAACTCTGCATTCAAATGCTTATATCTTTCCCTTTCTCCTTTGCTTTTCACTTCTCTTCTTTTCACAGGCAGCATATTAAAAAACAGAAACATTACTTTGCAAAATAGTCCGTCTAGTCAAAGCTATGTTTTTCCAATAGTCAGGTATGCATGTGAGAGTTGGATTAAAAAGAAAGCTGAGTGCTGAAGAATTGATGCTTTTGAACTGTGCTGTTGGAGAAGACTCTTGAGAGTTTCTTGACTGCAGTTAGATCCAACCAGTCCATCCTAAAGGAAATCAGTCCTGAATATTCACTGGAAGGACTGATGCTGAAACTCCAATACTTTGGACTCCAATACTTTGGATTGAAATAACTTACTTGCATGGAATCAGGATCCATGACTCTTTTCAAGATCCATGATCCATGATCTTGAAAAGATCCTGATGCTGAGAAAGATTGAAGGCAGGAGGAGAAGTGGACAACAGAGGCTGAGTTGGTTGGATGACATCACAAACTCAATGGACATGAGTTTGGGTAATCTCTGGGAGTTGGTGATGGACAGGGAGGCCTGGTGTGCCACAGTCCATGGGGTTGCAAAGAGTCAGACACAACTGAGTGACTGAACTGAACTGAACTGAACACACCTACATCTTTTAGGTATTCATGTCTTTAACAGTAACACCAATCTATTATCCTGTCATGGATGCAGTACTCTTTTTCATGTATTATTTCAGCTTCTGTGAGAGACTGTCTCTGAGATCACCACCTGGAGTATTTCATAAGCCAACAACCCAAATTAGGCTATTTTAAAAGCCAAATATTTTAATCCAGAGATGGATTGGGATAATGATCACTGGGTAGGTGTGTAGAATCATTGTACCATCTATAAACTGCATTAATCAATTCTTCATTCTGGGCCCTGTAAGCTCTCACCCTGAGAAGGGGAGTTACTATGGTATTTTATGTTTCAAAGTGACAGTGTTAATAAAGTTTCTATGTTTAATAGTCTTCAAAATGTCTGAGTAGTTTCCTTATCTGAGCACAATCGCTTATGTAAATGTCCATAGATCCCCTTAGGGTAAGAATCATCATGATATATACCTGCTAACATGATGGTGGATTCCAGAGCATAACTAGGGAGCCTTTTGTCAATTTCCCTTACTACAGCAGATCTGATGAGACATTTTCATTGCTGCCATATCATTTCATTCTCATCACATAATACATGCTCCCCAAATATGTGGATAAATGAGCAGAAGGTAATTATTTGAAATATTTCAGGTTCTTGTTTTAAAGCTGCATTTCTCCCTTTCTCTCTCTTCCTTGTTTTGAAATGATAGATAATATTAGGTTAAGAAACAATTTGGTTTCCTGAGAAGAAGAAATCTAGCAGCTCTCCAGGTGAATATAAATTTGATTCATAATGAATTCACCCAGCAAGTTCTGCCTCAAGACACAATCAATACAATGGAAATCTGAGTAGTCTCACCCTGTGATGCTCATAGTCTTACCATGTACCTAACACCGCTGAGCACAGTACTCTATAGTTCACAAGACGTAGTACATTTGGGATTAAGCGTGCCCAAATAGAAATCATAATTTTGTCATTTTCTGTCTGTAGAAGCTGGGGTGAAATTTATTTCTCCAAATCCCAATTTAATGTAAAATGTCTAACATAAGGATTTGGGATGTGAAAGAAGGATTTTATGGGATCAGATGGAGAAACTAATAGGTGTTCAGTTATATTACTTTATTGATTTGGACTAGCAACATTTTGCTACAAACTTAGGCATTACATTGAAACTAACTGAAAACACCCTTTATGAGCTTTGTTTTATAAAAGAAAAGCTGTTTTAACACAGCATGATATATTCCATATGACTTTATAATTGTTAATTCCAGTTATATTGTAATGATCTTATGTATTATGTGTTTTATATTAATAATATAAAACATTGATTTAGCATTGCATTTTAAACCTGGTTTTACAGCACAGTCATCATGAAATATTTTGAAATATCCAAATTCTTGTATACTGACTCAGACTAACTTAATCAGAACCTTATAAGATCAACTTTTTAAGTGATGGTTAGTCATTTATTAGATCACAATTCTGAACTATGATTTGATACCATCCTCCTAGTATATTTAGATAAATGAAGAAAAGTGTACTTTCCTGGAGAAGGAAATGGGAACCCACTCCAGTATTCTTGCCTGGAGAATCCCATGGACAGAGGAGACTGGTAGGCTACAGTCCACAGGGTCGCTAAGAGTCGGACACGACTGAGTGACTTCACTTCACTTCATGATAATATTTATAATAGTGGATAAAGTGATCAGTTTAAATGTCATTGAGGCCCAGGCTTTTATTTTCTGGTGATCAGGCCCTCAAAAATAATAAATTACTTCTGAATAAAAATAAGGAAGGTATTTATAGTCATTAACTAATGCTGTGGAACAAATTACCTCAAGATGTAAAGGCTAAATACAACAAATGTTTATGATCTCACATTTTCTCTCTGAGGGTCAAGAACCTGAATGTCATTAGCTCAGAATTTCTCACAAGTCTTCAGTCAATATGTTGCTCCTGCTGCAGTCATATCAGAGATCAATTTGGGGAGGAAAAAAAAAAAATCAACAGAAAAACAGAAAAAACAGCTCACTCATATGCTGGCAGGTCTCAGGTTCTCAACTTGTTACTGGCTGGAGACATTTCCTTGCCAGTTGGGCCTCTCCATAGTTCAGATCATGTGTCAACTGACTTTCTGCAGAGTAAGCAAGTAGAGAATTAGAGATCCAAGTCAGAAGCTACAGTCTTTCTGTAATCAAGCTCAGAAATGACATCTCATAACCAGTTTATTAGAAGTGAGTCAATATGCCCAACCTATATTCAAGAGGAGGGGATTGCACAATGATATGAATCTGAAGAGCAGGAATCATTGGAGCCTATATTTGAGGCATCCTCCCATGGTGCTTTAACATTAATTTTATTATCACTCCCTTCCTCTCTACTTCTGTTTATTCTAATGTTCAAGATTCATTTACTCACTCACTTTATTGATGTATTGAGATCTATTTCTTAGATCTAAGTTCATTATGATTATATGCATGACAGTCTGTTCAGGCTGCTATAGCATAATATCAGAGTAGGTACCTTATAAACAGTAAAATTTTACTGCTCAGAAGCTGGAAAGCACAAGATCAAGACTCCAAAAATTGAGTTCTGGTGAGGATTCTCCTTCTTGTTCATAGTCGCACGTGCCTTCTCCTTGTGTCCACACATGGTGGAAGGGCTGGATATCTCTATAGAGCCTCTTTCTTAAGAGCACTAACCTTCCTTCATGAAGGCGGCACCCTCATGTCCTATTCACTTCTCAATAATGCACCTCCTAACACAGTGACATGGGCATTAGGATTTCACCATACGAATTTTGTGCGTGTGTGCTCAGTTGCTCAATCAGGTCTGACTCTTTGTGACCCATGGACTGCTAGGCTCCTCTGTCCATGGAATTTTCCAGGCAGGAATACTGAAGTGGGTTACCATTTCCTACTCCAGAGGATCTTCCCAACCCAGGAATTGAACCTGCATCTTTTGTGTCTCCTGCATTGACAGGTGGATTTTTTACCATTGTGCGCCTTAGGAAGCCAAATAAAATAAATGCACCTGTATAAAAGAGCCTGTATATTTCCTATTCGTCCTGTTATTGCCAGACTAATAAGAGTATACATATCTAAAGTAATTAAAATTAAAAGCTTCTGCACAACAAAGGAAACTATAAGCAAGGTGAAAAGACAGCCTTCAGAATGGGAGAAAATAACAGCAAATGAAGCAACTGACAAAGAACTAATCTCAAAAATATACAAGCAACTCCTACAGCTCAATTCCAGAAAAATAAACGACCCAATCAAAAAATGGGCCAAAGAACTAAATAGACATTTCTCCAAAGAAGACATACAGATGGCTAACAAGCACAAGATGCTCAACATCACTCATTATCAGAGAAATGCAAATCAAAACGACAGGGAGGGACTATTTCACGCCAGTCAGAATGGCTGCTATCCAAAAGTCTACAAGCAATAAATGCTGGAGAGGGTGTGGAGAAAAGGGAATCCTCTTTATACTGTTGGTGGGGATGCAAACTAGTACAGCCACTATGGAGAACAGTGTGGAGATTCCTTAAAAAACTGGAAATAGAACTGCCTTATGACCCAGCAATCCCACTGCTGGGCATACACAGTGAGGAAACCAGAATTGAAAGAGACACGTGTTCCCCAATGTTCATCGCAGCACTGTTTATAATAGCCAGGACATGGAAGCAACCTAGGTGTCCATCAGCAGATGAATGGATAAGAAAGCTGTGGTACATATACACAATGGAGTATTACTCAGCCATTAAAGAGAATACATTTGAATCAGTTCTAATGAAGTGGATGAAACTGGAGCCTATTATACAGAGTGAAGTAAGCCAGAAAGAAAAACACCAGTACAGTATACTAATGCATATATATGGAATTTAGAAAGATGGTAATGATAACCCTGTATGCAAGACAGCAAAAGAGACACAGACGTACAGAGCAGTGTTTTGGACTCTGTGGGAGAGGGAGAGGGTGGGACGATTTGGGGGAATGGCACTGAAACATGTATAATATCATATAAAAAAACAAATTGCCAGTCCAGGTTTGATATAGGATGCTTGGGGCTGGTGCACTGGGATGACCTGGAGGGATGGTACAGGAAGGGAGGTGGGAGGGGGGTTCAGGATGGGGAGCACATGTACACCCATGGCGGATTCATGTTGATGTGTGGCAGAACCAATACAATATTGTAAAGTAATTAGCCTCCAATTAAATAAATTTAAATTAAAAAAAAATAAAGTATGTGTGTGTGTGTGTGTGTGTGTGTGTGTGTGTGTGTGTATGTGCTATATTACTTGTCATGTCCGCCTCCTCATGACCCTATGGACTGTAGCCCACCAAACTCCTCTGTCCATGGGATTCTTCAAGCAAGAGTACTGGCATGGGTTGCCATGCCCTCTTCCAGGGGATCTTCTGGACCCAGTGACTGAATCCATGTCTCTTATGTCTCTTGCATTGGCAGATGTGTTCTTTACCACTAGTGCCACCTGGCAAGCCCCATATCTTTTAAATACAACATGATTAATTAGCTAATTTTTCAACAAAGTTCTCAAAATGATTCTCTTTATCACATTGTGCTGTGCTGTGTTGTGCTTAGTCTCTTGGTCATGTCCAACTCTTTGCAACACCATGGACCATAGCCTGCAAGGCTTCTCTTGTCTATGGGGATTTTCCAGGTGAGGATACTAGAGTGGCTTGCCATGTTGTCCTCCAGGGGATCTTCCCATCCCAGAGATCCAAGCTAGGTCTCCCTCATTGCAGGTGGATTCTTTACCATCTGAGCCACAAGGGAAGCCCATTTATCACATTACTTAAACACATACCTGAGACCTGAATATTTCAGATCTGTTTTTAAGAAGCCCATACTATTGGGCCCAACTACTATTGCATTCTCTAGTGATATCCTCTAAAATATGTCCAGCAGAAATTTTAGTTTGAGTATTAGCTCTAGTAACTCTAGAAGTCGGGTTCAATTTGGCATATCATTAGACTGACAATTAAATAGACATTCTGAATAATTCAATTTTCTCTAGTTTGTTCTTATTTAGCTGGATACTTTGTAAATAACTGTTGCTATTCTCAAAAGTAGTAATTCAAGATATATTTTTATGCACTGTAGAATATTCCTCTCATAAGTCACAAACAGCATGAAGTCTGAACCTTTGTTCCTCCTTTGTCCTTTTCTAACTATTCACCTCTTCTGGCCAGCCCTATCTTAGTGCAAATTAATATGGAAAACTACCCCCCCCCTCCCCAAATTTTAAGTATTAAATATTTTTTCTATGTTATCTGTTATGCTGGTCAATATGGACCTTTTCAGTTTTCACATATTACTTTGAAGTAGTATTCCATTCCCAACATTAAGTGAAGTAAATGAAGTATATCAAATAAGGGTCTATTCTTTGCTGTAGCAACAACAAAAAATTCTTAAAATGTACAATGGTTGAAACAGACAAGAGAATTTTAAATTTCACATAAAGTCCACTGTCATCATTCCTGTTTCATTTGCAGTTTACCTTAAATGATGATTCAAGAAAACAGGATTCTTCTAATGTATGTCTCTACCTTTTTAAAGACATGAATCAGGGTCACTGTGATCATGTACAACAAACTGCTTAGAAACAGAAAAAACACTGAGGGTTGTACCTGGCCATGTTCATGAGATAGTATTAATAGTAGCTCACAAAACTTTCATTCACATGTCATTCATTAGAACTTTTGAAGGGGGAAGTACCAAATAATTTGTATGTACTTTATGATCATTCTCATTACCTACTATAGGTTACATCAGTTATTTGCTTAAGGAAAAAAATATGTCCAGAGAAAGATCATAATCCAACAAGTAAAAATTTAAAGTGCACAAGAAATTCAGTCAAATCAACATGACATGTGCTGAAGTTGTAAATTAAAATTATGGATGCATAAATACATAAGAATTAATGTTATCCATATGGAGCAGAGGATAGATTTATACATGTCAGCATATGTTGCTAGACATTGAAGAGTAAAATCAATCTCCCTAGACAGATTAGATAAAGAATGATATTTGATCACCATTCATGATCATCATAATAATTCTTTCAGGCAAAAAGTCATTGATGAACAGTTAACCTGGTAGATGAGAACTGATAAGAAAAAGACTATGTGCATCTTGCATTGACTCCACACAAGGTACTTACTAATTTTAAAAGAGAAAAAATTTTATATTAAAAAATGTGGCCAACCCCATCTTAAATCCATCAATTAATATCACTAGCAATTAGAAGAATACATGTCATATGCTTCCTGATATAGTGTGCTGAGAAGGAAATGTCACTTCTATGCAATTTTTACCAAAAATTCTAATCTGAGTCAGTGTATAAAGAAGCTGTCTCATTTGTATCTACAGTATTTTAGTTTGTGGAGGTGACTGGGTGACACAGGTCAATGCCTTTGAAAGAAGATTATTACTTATATTTCTGAGAGAAAGATCATGCTGCACCATGCAGGGCCACTGTGAAAGTATCCTGGTTAGGAGACAGAGGCAGGAGTGAGGGAAATTTCCCTTAATAAGATTTCTAGCAGAAAGGTAAGACAAAGCAGAGGAAACAGTTTAGGGCTGGCTAGTTTGGAGTGGTCTCTACTTGCCTGGAATCCTCCCAGGCAAGCCTTTTGCTATCTAAGAATTGGCTAGCCCTGAGAGGGGCAGTCTCTCCATAGTCAGTAAGACTGAAAATGCCAGAACATCAAGAATACAAGAAGTAAAAATATATAGAGTTAAATATGTAGAGAGAGTTAAATAATATGTAGAGTTATATAATATATAAAGTAAAAAGTAAATGTCACTCAGTCGTGTCCGACTTTTTGTGACCCCATGGACCGTAGCTTACGAGGTTCCTCTGTCCATGGGATTTTCCAGGCAAGAATACTAGAGTGGGTTGCCATTTCCTTCTCCAGGAGATCTTCCCAACCCAGGGATTGAACCCAGGTCTCCTGCATTGTAGGCAGACGCTTTACCGTTTGAGCCACTGGGGAAGTCTATATAATATATAGTTATATAATATATAGAGATAGAATATAGAGAGTTATATATATATATAGAGAGAGAGAAAGTTATATAGAGAGTTAAATAATATATAAAAATATAGAGTTGAGTAATATATAAAAAATATAGAGTTAAAATAACTTTGCCTGTGATAAATCAATGACAAATAGAAAAATATAGAATCTCAGAAAACACAGTTGGAACACAAGCATCAGACAAACCCAAATGAAGGTGATTCTGCAAAGTGACTTTTTTTTTTTTTTACTTTATTTTACTTTACAATACTGTATTGGTTTTGCCATACATTGACATGAATCCACCACGGGTGTATACAAGCTCCCAGTCCTGAATCCCCCTCCCACCTCCCACCCCATATCATCTCTCTGGATCATCCCCATGCACCAGCCCCAAGCATCCTGTATCCTGTATCGAACATAGACTGGCACTTTGTTTCTTACATGATAGTATACATGTTTCAATGCCATTCTCCCAAATCATCCCACCCTCTCCTTCTCCCTCAGAGTCCAAAAGTCCGTTCTATACATCTGTGTCTCTTTTACTGTCTCGCTTCCAGGGTCATCATTACCATCTTTCTAAATTCCGTATATATGTGTCAGTATACTGTATTGGTGTTTTTCTTTCTGACTTACTTCACTCTGTATAATCAGCTCCAGTTTCATCCATCTCATTAGAATTGATTCAAATGTATTCTTTTTAATGGCTGAGTAACACTCCATTGTGTATATGTACCACAGCTTTCTTATCCATTCATCTGCTGATGGACATCTAGGTTGTTTCCATGTCCTGGCTATTATAAACAGTGCTGCAATGAACATTGGGGTACATGTGTCTCTTTCAATTCTGGTTTCCTTGGTGTGTATGGCAAAGTGACTTTTAATTCTTCAAAAATGTCAAGTCATTGAAGACAAAAGAAGATAGGAAGATTATCCAGTTTGAGGAAAACTAGTGTTTTCTGTTTAAAAGGCATCAGGGATTCACCTTTATGTTCATGCAGGCCAAGTTTAGCAGACGTTCAGTTCTTTCATTGTATTAATACTCAGCTAGGACATGTTACTATGGAGAAGAGGCATGGGTGTTAGTTGAAACAAAGAGGTAAACTGATTTAATATGGTCCTATGCAGTATACACTCTGATGAGAAATTGAATAAACTAGACTTAGTTTTGTTTTTGAAATGTGTTGCAGAGTAAGAACCGGCTGAGCCAGCCATGCCAGATGTGAAACAAGGACAGTAATTTTTATGTCCACTTGTTTAAGGCACTAGCATGAAAGGGGGGAAAGGCAATTCTGTCAGTTCTCCCTGAAGGAGTTCCGTACACACCTCCTCCAAATATGCCACCCTGGCAGGTGGATTAAATTTAAATTTTCCAGAATGAGGATTATTACCAAAGATAATTTTTATCTGTGTGATCCATATATATATATATATATATATATATAACAAGACCTACATCTAATTACCCAACATCTGCTTTTCTTCTTATTGTTCTGAGAATTACCCTGCTAGCCTTGGAAGCACCAGGCCCCTATTCCACTTGTAACTCAAGAAAGCGTATACATACCTCCTTCAACCTTTCTGTCTTTGAACTTCTCATGATGTGGGGCTTCTTTCTGTACAAAATCAAATGCTTTTATCATGTAAATTTGTCTCATATAGATTTGATGATTAAACCAACTGAAATAACATTTGTAGAGGAAAATTCTTCTTTCTTGAGATCTCTTTGTGACTTCCTAGGTGGCTCAGAGGTAAAGAATCCTCATGCCAAAACAGGAGACACAAAAGATGTGGGTTCAATCCCTGGGTTGGGAAGATACCCTGGAGGAGAAAAAGGCAACCCACTCCAGTATTCTTGCCTGGAAAATTCCATGGGAAAAGGATCCTGGCAGGCTCCAGTCCATGTAGCAAGGAGTCAGACACGACTGAGCAGCTGAATACACATAGAAGACCTCTTTAGGAGGCATTGTTTGTAAAGCTGAAAGCTCCTAAAAGAGCTAGAATTGATATGTCTTAACTTCTGAGGCATGGCCAGTGCAGCTGCAATCATCTTTTGCTATAATTCAAAGTGGGATAATAGACAATGTGATAAGAGATGAAATGTAGAAAGAAAGTCATACATCATTTATCTGTCAGCATTAATTTTATTCATTCTTTTTTGCATGAATATTCATTCATGGTAAAGCCCCTCTCATCAGGCTGAATTTTAATTCCTTCTGATAGTTCATCTTATATTATCTGAATGTTCCTCATATTTCATAAATGAATTAAAACAAATTTTCCAGGTAGGATTAATTTTCTTTTTTGGAAATTTCATATCAAATTAACAGATCAACTTTGTTTAGAATGTTCTAAGAAACATTAGTCTAAATCTAAATGACCTAGAAAAGTTGAAAAAATGTACAAGGATATAATAATTAGACAGTAAGAAGGTAAAACAATAGTTGTGATAAAATAAAAACTAAATTAAAAATGATAAAATAAAATTGGATAATTTCATATGGATTGTAGGTTAAATTTTATATTAATATTTCTGATATTTCTGTACAAAGTAATATAATTTAGCATAAAACCAAAATTATTTTCATATAAAAACATGGAAGAAATAAAAATATACATATAATGAAAAATGTAAATATTTTGCTTAATGTAAGGATAAATGGGCTTAGGCTTACATGTTTAAAAATGACAATTAATATATTTAAATATATATTTCATATATACATGATCGGAATCTTCCAAATATAAAGTGTGCATTTGTTACCAGTTATGATTTATGATGGCAGTTTTTCAAACCTAGAAAGATTAGTTAGTTAGTTAGTTAGTTAGTTCAGTCGCTCAGTCATGTCTGACTCTTTGTGACCCCATGAATCACAGTACGCCAGGCCTCCCTGTCCATGACCATCTCCCAGAGTTCACTCAAACTCACATCCATCGAGTTGGTGATGCCACCCAGCCATCTCATCCTCTGTCGTCCCCTTCTCCTCCTGCCCCCATTCCCTCCCAGCATCAGAGTCTTTTCCAATGAATCAACTCTTCACATGAGGTGGCCAAAGTGCTGGAGTTTCAGCTTTAGCATCATTGCCTCCAAAGAACACCCAGGGCTGATCTCCTTTAGAATGGACTGGTTGGATCTCCTTGCAGTCCAAGGGACTCTCAAGAGTCTTCTCCAACACCACAGTTCAAAAGCATCAATTCTTCGGTGCTCAGCTTTCTTCACAGTCCAACTCTTGCGTCCATACATGACTACTGGAAAAACCGTAGCCTTGACTAAAGGGACCTTTGTTGGCAAAGTAATGTCTCTGCTTTTAAATATGCTATCTAGGTTGGTCATAACTTTTCTCCCAAGGAGTAAGCGTCTTTTAATTTCATGCAGAGAAATTTTGCCTGAACGAGTTCTGGTTTTTGATTTTATGATATTTGTCCACAAAATGCACAAAAAAGAAAATCATAAAATCAAAAACCAGAACTTGTTCAGGCAAGATTTCTCTG
Organism: Budorcas taxicolor; assembly: GCF_023091745.1. NCBI lineage: Eukaryota > Metazoa > Chordata > Mammalia > Artiodactyla > Bovidae > Budorcas > Budorcas taxicolor. The sequence continues at coordinate 66,521,628 of NC_068923.1, read as the reverse complement.
CATAAAGACTGCCCACAGCTAGCTGCAACAGGACCAGGCTCTGCATACTAGTAGCCAGCAGTCGACTCATGAGGCAGGCCTTGATAGCCATCCAAAACAGGGATCAGTCTCACCTACTAAAGTGCCTACTATGGCCAGTCCAGCCAACAGAAAGTCACTCTCAGCTAACATAGGGGGCACTCCTAGATCATATAACTCTGGTTACAAGAGGAATGTGCCAGTGGACCCCAGAGGACATCTTTCTACGTAAGACCACTTCTCCAAGATCAAGGAATGTAATCCAGTTACCTAGTATAAGAATTAGACAAAGTGAAGTGACTAAGGAATATGTTCTAAAAGAAACAATAAGATAAAACCTCAAAAGAAGAATTAAACAGAATAAAGATATACAGAGTAGAGATAAATCCATATAGTCAAAGCTATGGTTTTTCCAATAGTCATATATGGATGTGAGAGTTGAGACATAAAGAAGGCTGAGCACCAAAAAATAGATGCTTCTGAACTATGGCATTGGAGAATATTCTTGGCAGTCCCTTGGACTACAAGGAGATCAAACCAATCAATCCTAAAGGAAATCAGTCCTGAATATTCATTGGAAGAACTATGCTGAAGCTGAAGCTCCAATACTTTGGCCACTTGATGCGAACAGTTGATTCACTGAAAAAGCCCCTGATGCTGGGAAAGACTGAAGGCAGAAGGAGAAGGGGATGACAGAAGATAAAATGGTTGGATGGCATCCCTGGCTCAATGGACATGAGTTTGAAAAAACTCTGGAAGATGGTGAAGGACAGGAAAGCCTGGTGTCCTGCAGTCCATGGGGTCGCAAAGAGTCAGACACAATTGAGTGACTGAATAACAGAGATATATAATCTACTCAATAGGTTCAAGGTAATTATCATAAAATTGCTTAATTAACCCAGGAGAAAAACAATGAGAAGCTTAACAAAAAAATAAAGAAAAAACTATAAAGAACCAAGCTGAAAAATACAATAGCATATATATATATATATATATATATATATATATATATAATTTATATATATAAAATATGTTAGAGTCAATAGAAGGTTAGATGACACAGGATAATGGATCAATGAAATGGAAGACAGTGCAGTGGAAATCACTCAAGCTGAATGGAATAAAGAAAAAAGCAATTTAAATAAAGACAATTTAAGAGAGCTCTGGGACAATATCAGTCATACTAGCAATCACATTAGAGGCGTCTCAAAATAAGACTCTATAATTTTTGTCCAATTATTTTTAAATTACACAAAAATGAATACACCTGCATTTTAAAATCTAGCAATGTTTTGCACAACCCTTCTAGTCCCAGTCCCTCCCCAAAGCCAGCTACTCTAAGAAGGTTGGAATATATCCTCTAGCTTCTCTTCTTTGCACTTACATGCGTATTATTATATAGTGCATATATTACTAGCAGATAATTGAATAAAATTAGGATAGAGAATTGAAGCAATAAAAGCTAAACTTTTTTCTAAATTGGGACAGGAAATAGATATTCAGATTTGGGAAGCAGAGAGTCCCAAATAAGAAACACCCAAAGAGCGTCACACCAAGACACATTGTATTTAAAGTGGCAAAAATTAAAGATAAAGGGAAAATTTCAAAAACAGAAAACGAAAATCAACAAGATACATCCAAAGGAACTCATAGAAACATGTCAGTTGACTTGATAGCAGAAATATTGCATACCAGAAAGAAATGGCATGATATATTTAAGGTGATGAAAGGGAAAAACCTATAACCAAGGATACTCTGCCTGATAACTATCATTCAGATTTGATGGAGAGAGTTTTAGAGACAAGCAAAAGCTAAAAGAGCTTGGGACCATTACATCAGCATACAAAAAAAAATGTTAAAGAGTCTTCTCTAAATGGAAAAGAAATGATCACAGGAATATGAAAACTACAAAAGGAAAAAATTTCACTGGTAAAAGCAAATATTCAAAAGTCAGTAGCTCAAGCACTTATCAACCTAGTAGGAAGGTTAAAGGACAAAAGGTAATAAAATAATCTATATTTATGCTCCATGTGGTCAGTCATGTCTGACTTTATTTGTAATGGGCTGCAAAGACACTTGCTCCTTGGAAGGAAGCTATGACAAACCAAGACAGCATGTTAAAAGGCAAAGACATCACTTTACCAGCAAAGGTCCTTATAGTCAAAGCTATGGTTTTACCAGTAGTCATGTATGGATGTGAGATTTGGACCATAAACAATACTGAGCACAGAAAGATTGATGCTTTTGAATTGTGGTGCTGGAGAAGACTCTTGAGAGTCCCTTGGACTGCAAGGAGACCAAACCAGTCGATCCTAAAGTAAATCAACCCTGAATATTCATTGGAAGGACTGATGCTGAAGCTGAAGCTCCAGTACTTTGGCCACTTAATGTGAAAAACTGATTCATTGAAACAGACCCTGATGCTGGGAAAGATTGAGGGCAGGAGAAGAAGGGGTCAATAAACAATGAAATGGTTTGATGGCATCACCAACTCAATGGACATGAGTTTGAACAAACCCTGGGAGATGGTGAAGGATAGGGAAGCCTGATGTGCTGCAGTCCATGGGGTGGCAAAAAATCAAACATGACCTAGTGGCTGAAAAAAAACAACAGTACTCATTGAAAGATGAGTGGATAAAGAACATCTGATATCTATAAAAATATTACTCAGCCATAAAAATGAATGAAATCTTGCCATTCATGACCATGAGGATGGACCTAGAGGGTATTATGCTAAGAGAAATAAGGTGAAGTCGCTCAGTCATGTCCGACTCTTTGCGACCCCATGGACTGTAACCCACTAGGCTTCTCCGTCCATGGGATTCTCCAGGCAAGAATACTGGAGTGGACAGCCATTTCCTACTCCAGGGGATCTTCCTGACCCAGGGATCGAACCCGGGTCTCCCGCATTGGAGGCAGACGCTTTAACCTCTGAGCCACCAGGGAAGCCCAAGAGAAATAAGTCAGACAGAGAAATACAAATATATTTCACCTGTATGTGGAATCTAAAAAGAAAAGCAAAGAGAAACATAACAAAACAGGAACAGAGTCATAGATACAGAGAACAAACAGGTGTTTGCCAGAGCAGAGCAGTGTAGGGGAACTAGTGAAATAGGTGGAAGAAAGTAAGAGGTATAATGTAATGGCTTTGTATACTGACAATAAATAACTAAACTTAATTGTGGTGATCATTTTGTAAGGTATAAAAATATTGGATCAGTCTTTTGCATCAGGAACTAACTTAGTGTTGTAGATGAATGATATGTCAGAAAGCAGATAAGCAAACTCAGAGAAAAGTATATCAGATTTGGAGAAAGGGAAATAGAACAAGAAAATAAATGAAATTAAGTAAGTAATTAAGTCAATTTGATTGAAAAATAAAAGAATAGGAATAAAACTCTATTCAAATAACATACATACATTTAAGTGTGCGGTTCAAAGAAACACTTTTTTAAAAATGATTACAGATTGTTATTATTTCATTACCTATTAAAATATTTTATTTTAGGAAGAATATTCAACATAATCCTCAAAGGATATCCACACATCATATTCCAGGAACATAATCCCACAGTTAAAAATTAATGTCAAAAATACTTCAAAGATGGAAGTTTTAGCTAAACATCAACATTCTTCTTGAAGTTTGAGCCGAAGTTTTGTTTTCTGTAAACATGTTGGTGTTAAATGATTGCTAGTTACCAATCACAGTGGAGTGCAGTGGAAAAGAAAAAAAACACTAAACTTGACCTCTATCATTAAGAAATAAAGAAAGAAAAATATATCTCAGCCCTAAAAATATTTGATATATGCTATAAATGTGACATATTTCATCTTTGAATATTACATTAGTAGTATTTGTAGTGGTAATAATAGGAATGGGTTGTTCTTTGAACCACAAACTTAAATGTATGTATGTTACTTTGAATAGAATTTTATTCCTATTCTTTTATTTTTCAGTCAAATTAACTTAATTACTCACTTAATTTCATTTATTTTCTTGTTCTATTTCCCTTTCTCCAAATCTGATATACTTTTCTCTGAGTTTGCTTATCTGCTTTCTGATGTATCATTCATCTACAAGACTAAGTTAGTTCCTGATGCAAAAGATTGATCCAATATTTTTGTACCTTACAAAACGATCACCACAATTAAGTTTAGTTATTTATTGTCAGTATACAAAGCTATTACATTATACCTCTTACTTTCTTCCACCTATTTCACTAGTTCCCCTACACTGCTGTGCTCTGGCAAACACCTGTTTGTTTTCTGTATCTTTGACTCTGTTCCTGTTTTGGTAATAATAGCTAGGTAGTAGTACCTAGTAATAGTAGTTACAGCAGCAGCATTAGTGGTAGTTGTTGGCGTGGTCAAAGTAAAATTAGAATATCAAAAAATAAAGATTTTATGATGTCTCAACTTCCAGAGTTGTATAGTTCTGGATTCTTGTCATGTGGTATCTAATGAGAAAGTATGTTCAAATTTTTAAAAAAGTCAGTGTAATTGCATGGACAAAATTTGATCTGTGAATTATGCATATGTGCTAAGTCACTTCAGTTGTGTCCAGCTTTTGCGACCTCATGGGCTGTATCCCACCAGGCTTCTCTGTCCATGGGATTTTCCTGGCAAGAGTACTGGAGTGGGTTTCCAAGCTCTCCTGCAGGGATCTTTTTGACCCAGGGATCGAACCCACTTCTGCATCTCCTGCATTGCAGGCAGATTCTTTACTGATGAGTTACAGGAACATGTCCAAATCAATTAATATTTAACATGAATAAGTCAACAATGAAGCAATATTTTCATGGCTCATATATTTGGCATTAATTTGTAGCATGACTTGGGAACCTGTTTGTCCATGTTAAAATATATTAAAATGGATTAAATTAATAATTATTGTCAGTTATGTATTTTATTCAAATGTTTCCCTATTTTCCTTCACATAAGTTTGCTATGTATTTTCCAATTATATAGGCTTTTGAGATAGATTTAGTAATATTTTATAGGAATATTTGACATTAAATTCAGTAATATATTGAGTGACTTTAGAGATGAAATTCATTGCATTAAAGAAAATTATTAATACATGAAGTTATATATGACATTCAATAAAAATTTGTTTTATAAACTTAAATACATTAGTGAAATGCAACTATATTCTGTATAATTTACCCAATGTTTAAAATCATACAGGAATTTTCCCCTTTTATCCATTAACTTGATTCAAAATTCAGAAGATAAGTTTTCAGTTTTCTACCCTTGTTTCATTGTCATTTTGCTATCTGCAAACCTTCCTGGTATTTCCTGTAGATTCAAGCTTGTTAGAAGCTGATAAATTGGTACTTGCACTGAAAACATCTCACTTGCCCTCTAAATCCCCATTCCATCTACTAATGTCTGTGATTCCTGATTCAGGCTTTATGGGATATTCTGTCAGTACTATTCAGCTATGCTGAAGATTTGCTACTGCAAAATTTGTGAGCATGTAAAAAATCTATATTTTTGCACTTTCTTTTGCTTTCTATTTCTTTCACACTCCTACCCTTCCATTTCTCCAACTATTTTAGATTATATGACTCTTAAATTTTAACTAATCTTCTATTTTATTAATGATAGGTATTATTTTCTCAAAAATAAAGCTCATCAGTGTATTTTAATGATTTTATATGAGTAATGACATTTTGCAAGGGGTGAATGGATAAACATAAAAATATTAATTAGCTCATTGTTTTATTTAACTGAAGAATGCATGCAGTGAATATTGTGCTATTAGAAAAAGAAAAAATTCACAAACATAATTATTTAAAAATTAAATAAAAATTTCAATGTGCAAATATTCCTTTACTTTTGGTAACAGTTTAATACAATCTTTTATTTTAATAGAATGTTTAATTTTATTTTACTTTAATAACATGTTTTATTCTGTTTATACACAATGATGACTTGTACTATAATACAGAACATAACATTAAGACATAAGGATTGTGTTGGTAAAGGCCTGGACAATGAATTAGAGATAACCTATAGTTAAAACTGATTCTTGAGTTAAAATATTGTGATATTAATATTTCACTTAACTCCCAGCTGTCTCTAAAAGACAAAGGTTTCAAAGTTTTCTTTTTGAGGAGAAAGAAGAATAAAGGATTGGCTATAAAATTGTATTTTCTTTAGGCACATTATATCTGTGACTAAATTGTCTATATCCTGACACTATTGTTTCTCTGAGCGCCCAAGAATTGATGCTTTTGAACTGTGGTGTTGGAGAAGACTCTTAAGAGTCCCTTGGACCACAAGGAGATCAAACCAATCAATCCTAAGGCAATCAACCCTGAATATTCATTGAAAGGACTGATGCTCAAGCTGAAGCTCCAATACTTTGGTCACCTTATGCAAAGAGCTGAGTCATTGGAAAAGACCCTGATGCTGGGAAAGATTGAAATCAGGAAGAAAAGGGATGACAGAAGATGAGATGGTTGGATGGTATCACTGACTCAGTGGACATGAATTTGAGCAAGCTCTGGGAGATGGTGAAGGACAGGGAAACCTCGAGTGCTGCAGTCCAAAGGGTTGCGAAGAGTCAGACACGACTTAATGATTGAACAACAACAGTTTTTCCCTACTTTATATTTTATTACAGGAATATCTTCTGGATATTCATCATCACTTTACATGGTTAATGTTTGCTGATGATGCAGTTATAAACATCTAATCTGTAAAAACTATTTGGTAACCTTACCCACAGTTATCTCTATGATTTTTGTTTCCTTTTTTTTTTAATTGAAAAAGCTTCTATGAACTTTTCGAATATCTGAGTTATTGGGGATTCCCTGGTGGTTCAAGCAGTTAGGACTCAGCTCTATCACTGCCAGGGCGGGAGTTTAGTTCCTGGCCAGGTAACTATGAACCTGCAATCCTCACAGTAGAGCCAAAAAAAAAAAAAAATCTGAGTTGTCCAGTCTGTTTATTTGAATAATCATTCAATTATGTGAACATTATTTCCTAAACTACACTGAAAAACTTTGAATGGATATAACATTTGATTTAGTCAATGATAGTTCTAGTTCAGTTGAAGGCTCCAGAATTATTTTCTATGAAACACAATTGCTACTTAGAACTTGAATCTATATTATTTAAGTAGCAGATATGCACTCTTAAACCCAAAACACAGAGAAAATGATTCACATGAGCTGAAAAGTTTAGGGCTTTTTTTTATAGTAATGTAAGATTTCTGCAATGCTAATCTGTGTGTCCAAGATACACATTACCCTCAGGTTGGTATATGTATAAAGTTTCCACTGAAGTTCTATACAACTATGTGGTGAAGGATTGTTTTTAAAGATTAATTTGAATATATTTCAATCACTGTAGACAGTGACTGCAGTCATGAAATTAAAAGATGCTTGTTCCTTGAAATAAAAGCTATGACACACCTAGATAACATATTAAAAAGCAGAGACATCACTTTTCTTCAGATTCTTTTCCATTATAGTTTATTGCAAGATATTGAATATAGTTCCCTGTGCTATCCAGTGAATCCTTGTTGTTTTTTTATTTGATGCTCTGAATATTTTAAATATTTAATTTAAATTTATTTGAATTTTTTTTAAAAAACTCAAAAAGAGAAAAAATTGCCATTATATTTACCCAGATTTTTATCATTTCTGTGTTGCTTCCTGATGTTCCAAGTTTCTGGTATCATTTTCATTCTATCTGAAGATATGAAACTTTATCATTTCAGTTAGAGTCTCTCTGTTAGCTATCAATTCTCTCAATTTTATTTTGTCTGAGAATGTCTTTATTTCACTTTTATTTTTTCTTTTAATTTTTGTTTGTTTGTTTGTTCTTTTGTCCATGAGGCATGTGGGGTCTTAGCTCCACAACCAGGGATTGAACCAGGTCCTCTGCATTGAAAGTGTGGAGTTTTAATCACTGGACCACCAGGGAAGTCCCTTCACCCATTATACATTTTTTTATTAATATATATATTTTATTGAAGTAAAGTTGACTTAAAATGTTTCAGGTGCACAGTAAGGTGATTCAGTTATACATATACACATGTATTAATTTTGAAATTATTTTCCATTATAGGTTATTATAGAGATTGGCTATAGTTCCCTGTGCTATACAGTAAACCTTTGTTGCTTGTTCATATCTGCTTTTTTAAATCAGAAATCTAGCTTTCTGTTAATACTAAGTCAAACACATAGAATCAAAATGTGGTAATTTTTTTTTAGTTAGGCAAAAATTCCTGTTTTCCAAAATATACCATACATATTATGTATATATATATATATATATATATATATATATATATATACATATATATATATATATGTGTGTGTGTGTGTGTGTGTGTGTGTGTAGGAAAGCTTTTCTCCTATGCTTGATAAAGGCTTGAGAAAGAACAAAAAAAAAAAAAAAAGAGAGAGAGATGGATAAATTGGAAACCATAAACTAAATGTAATGGAAGCATTGAATGTGAAATAGAAAAAGTGAAACAAACTAGATAAAAGTAAAGGATCATCATATAGTCCAGTTGTTTTTAAACATAGTTGTTCATTAGAAATATATCTGGAGTTCTGGACAGGAGAAAAAAGAGCAGTACCTGGGTATTTGTTTTTGTTTTTGTTTTTTTTTCAAAAAAATTCAAGATAATTCTGATATGTATCTGGATTTTAAAAAGAGATTACAAGTTTTTCTATTAATCATAGTTTTGGTGATCTAGGTTTCTATTGTTTTTCTGCTGATCAATCATGATACAATAGTACTAAGTGAGTAATAGTTAATCACAATAGTAAATGATATTTTTCAGTTTTCACAATCAATAGCCAGATAAAAAATAAAAGATAATTACAATTGCATGCCATAATGGGAACATGATAAGCTTAACAATATAAAATAATTACATACAATTTGAGGGGTCAGGCAGGGTGATGTGGTAAGGAAGTGGAAATGCATACCTGCAGATGTTTTCATCTGCCCAGCCAGGATGTTTTTTGGTTGGTGCATTTGATCCTATTACTGTTTTCTTAATTGTTTAGGGTTTATTTTCTGTAGGTCTTTTTCCTTCCCTTATATTTTCTTCCTAGAGAAGTTCCTTTAGCATTTGATGTAAAGCTGGTTTGGTGGTGCTGAATTCTCTTAATGTTTGCTTGCAAAAAGCAGAAACATCACTTTTCCAACAAAGGTCCATACAGTCAAAGCTATGGTTTTACCAGTAGTCATGTATGGATGTGAGAGTTGGACCATAAAGAAGGCTAAGCACTGAAGAATTGATACTTTTGAACTATGGTTCTGGAGAAGACTCTTGAGAGTCCCTTGGACTGCAAGGAGATCAATCAAACCACTCCATCCTAAAGAAAGTCAGTCCTGAATATTCATTGGAAGGGCTGATACTGAAGCTGAAGCTCCAATGCTTTGGCCATCTGATGTGAAGAGTCGACGCACTGAAAAAGATTGTGATGCTAGGAAAGATTGGGAGCAGGAGGAGAAGGGGATGACAGAGGATGAGATGATTGGTTAGCATCATGGACTCAATGGACATAAGCATGAGCAAGTTTAGGAGATGGTGAAAAACAGGGAAGCCTGGCATGCTGCAGTCCAGGGGGTCACAAAGAGTCAGACAGACTGAGTAACTGAACAACAGAACTACTTAAAGTTTTTTTGAAAAAAAAAAAACGTAGAATTAGAGATAGACTTTTGAGAGTGTCTCATTTTGTTAAAACACCACTAATTGTATTTAAAATTCAATTTCTGTTATGAAAAATCTTGTACAGAATTATCTTATTTTTTCATTAAAATTTAAAACAAATGGCTTTTAAACAACAGAAATCCCTATGAAGTTTGCTTACTAGTGATTTTTTTTAAATTTCTAACAATTGTATTTCTGATTAGATTTTCAAATACATGATTTTTTTTTTCTGATTAGTGTAAGAAACGTAATTCAAAGCAAATGACTACCATGGGCCTACTATTTAGAGAGTCTTCTGAGTCATTGTTGGTCCTCAGAGCATCATTTTTGTTCTTTCATGTTTCCACTGAGTATTTTGCCATTATCAATAATAGCCTATGCACCAAGATTCCCTTAACATTTCAAACCTCTGTGGTAACACAGTGAGATCACTGCCATTTGTTGCCCCCCAAACACTCAGTAATTTCTGTTATTTTATTATACTATAAACTTCAACTGCTTTAGTTGCCCTTGTGAAAATATATCTTGTGATTCCTTTACCGTAAATCTAAAACAGTACTTTAATCTTCTTTCTATGTATAAATGAGCTTGGAAGGCACAACTGGCATTGGATTAGTTTTTCTTTCTTTACTGCAAGTCACTAATACTATATTCTTTGAAGGGATGTTTAAACCTGACCAAGTCACATTTCTATCTTTCAGTTGATAAATGGAGAAATATGTATCTAAAATTGCCAGCACAGTAAAATATCAAGCTCTTATGTGCCTGAATGCATGCACACACCCAGACTCCTTACCAACAATGTTTAAACATTTTTGCCTCTTCCAACCTTGCTGCTTTGAAGGTTTAAAAAGTCTTATATTGAAAAGGAAAAACAGAATGGTAAAGAAGAATTATTTTTGAAAGTACATATATTTTAGGGAAGGTAACACTGAGTAATAGAAATCCTGGTCACCTTTGCAATCCTTGTGTTATAAAGATATTTCTAAGATGTTCACTTAAAAATATGTGATGTTTCCAATCAACCTATAGTTTAGAGATTAAATTCATCAAATAATTGTTTTTATTGACAATATATGTAATTAGTTTTATGTCAAAAACAATTAACTTATTAACTTTGCTGAAGCATCTCAATTTAAATATCATAATTCACTGTCTAACAACAAAATAATCTGTGAATAGGATATTATTATTTTCCCAATATGATAGCTATGGAAACTGAACCTCAGAGATGTGAAGAGACCAGCATGCCCTCATGAAGTGAGCCTGTAGATGAATCAAATGCACTCTAGCACAAGCATTGCCCAGAATATACTGGTAATCTCTGAGCTTTAGCTTCAGTGGAAGCTGGGACAAAATGAAGTCTATAATAGCTCACTCACTTCAGCTTACCTCAGAAGTTTGCATGTAGGCCTAGTACCCCTTCCCTGGTGGCTCAGATGGTAAAGAATCCACCTGCATTGCCGGAGACCTGGGTTGGATCCCTGGGTTGGGAAGATCCACTGGAGAAGGGAACTACTACCCACTCCAGTATTCTGGCCTGCAGAATTCCAGGGACAGAAGAGCCTGACAGACTACAATCCATGTGGTCGCAGGGTTGGACATGACTGAGCTACTTTCACTAGTAACCCTAAGGTATCACTCCTGGGATTTCATGTGAGTGAGCACTCACTTGAACAATGGAAGATGTGTGTCTGTGAGGTTGCTGAGACAATTGTGAAAACCTGAAACCACAAAAAGAAAGCCCAAGGAGACAATTGTAAAAACCTGAAACCACAAAAAGACAGCCGAAGGCATCCTTAATTGACCTTGTTTGTTCCTTGGATTATTGATTAAGCCAGCCATCTGGAAGATACTAAATCATCATGGCAAGTAAAAGAGATTATAAGAAATACCAAATCTTGAGGCCTCTGTCGGAAAATTCTCTTCTGATGTCATTCCATTGGTCAAAATAAGTCATGTAGCCAAGCATAGACGAATAATCACTCAAAAGATGAAACACATATATCAGGGCATAATTATAAAACCTTGCACTAACCTTTTACCTCCTGTCTCTCTCTTTTAACCCCTTAAACCTACTGACAACTTACCCAGTCAAAATTTCTATTGCAGAGTTTGTTAAGATCACATTGATTATCCACATATTCTCTTTTATGGCACACCTATTTTTTTGCAGTTAGGTTGAATTGAGGTGATATGTGTCCAGCTGAAACAATTAACAGCCATTTCATCTCTCATCTCCACCTCTGTGTTCCAATTGTTGAGATGATGGAAACATAAGAAGGGTAGAATGTAGAGATCTAAGTCACCATATTTGAGTAACTGGTCTGACCTACAACAGATTTTGTGTGAATAAGAAATAAACCTTTCTTGTCTAATAACACTGTGATTTGAAGATGTATGGGTTACCATCACATTCCATCGCTTAAATTGACTAATTCATCTGCCCTCCCTGTGAACTTTTATCACTTAAGTTTGTCTGATAAAAACATCAATAGATATGTTTCTATTTGGCATTAATTGCACTCTGCTGTTAACAAGGCTTCCTGATAGCTCAGTTGGTAAAGAATCTGCCTGCAGTGAGGGAGACTCTGATTTGATTCCGTGGTCGGGAAGATCTGCTGGAGGAGGGATAGGCTACCCGCTCGAGTATACTTGAGCTTCCCTTGTGGCTTAGCCAATAAAGAGTATGCCTGAAATATGGGAGACCTGGATTTGATCCCCGGGTTGGAAAGATATCCTGGAGAGGGGAAGGGCTAACCACTCCAGGAAAACACACAGAGTTCTATTTCTCATTTTAACTTATCCTTCTTTTCCCAACCAAGTTTACCAAAGTTACACAAAGGGTACAAGATGACTTCATTGCCCAAGTAAACACTACTAAGAATAGTAAATGCCCCAATATAATAAAAATATTCTTTTTTATCATAAAAAGTTAAAATATGTGCCCAAGTATGTGTATATAATTTATGTTCTCATTTATGTTTGTTTTCAATAAGTTTCAATAAGTAGTATGTTATTTGTATTATCCTGGAAATCTATTTAATTTCTAATATATGATTTCTATTATTTTGAATATTTTGTCTGCATATTGTTTTCAACAAATGTACACACACAGCAAACAGCCAAATATTTGTACATTTTTTTTCAGAATATGTATCTCAATCTCTCTCAGTATTTTCTTCCTCCAGAAGACAAATGTAGCAGACACTATTAGTAGTTTCAGTTCAGTTCAGTCACTCAATCGTGTCTGAGTCTTGCGACCCCATGAATCACAGCACGCCAGGCCTCCCTGTCCATCACCAACTCCCGGAGTTCACTCAGACTCACGTCCATCAAGTTGGTAATGCCATCCAGCCATCTCATCCTCTGTTGTCCCCTTCTCCTCCTGCCCCCAATCCCTCCCAGCATCATGGTCTTTTCCAATGAGTCAACACTTCACATGAGGTGGCCAAAGTATTGGAGTTTCAGCTTTAGCAACAGTCCTTGCAGTGAACACCCAGGACTGATCTCCTTTAGGATGGACTGGTTGGATCTCCTTGTAGTCCAAGGGACTCTCAAGAGTCTTCTCCAACACCACAGTTCAAAAGCATCAATTCTTTGGCACTCAGCTATCATCACAGTCCAACTCTCACATCCATACATGACCACTGGAAAAACCATGGCCTTGACTAGACAGACATTTGTTGGCAAAGTAATGTCTCTGCTTTTGAATATGCTATCTAGGTTGGTCATAACTTTTCTTCCAAGGAGTAACTGTCTTTTAATTTCATGGCTGCAGTCACCATCTGCAGTGATTTTGGAGCCCCCCAAAATAAAATCTGACACTGTTTCCACTGTTTCCCCATAAAGTATAAATCCCCTGGTTCCTTCTTCTGACAGAATCCCAGTATCGTTTAGGTGACTCAAGGTATGCTGACCCTACTCCCAGCTCCAGTTACGAATTCTGATTCAGTTCTGTTCAGTTCAGTCGCTCAGTCATGTCTGACTCTTTGCAACCGTGTGGACTGCAGTACGCCAGGACTCCCTGTCCATCACTGACTTCAAAAGTTTAGTCAAACTCATAATCATTGACTTGGTGATGCCATCCAGCCATCTCATCCTCTGTCGTCCGTTTCTCCTCCCACCTTCAATTTTTCCCACCATCGGGCTCTTTTCAAATGAGTTAGCTCTTCACATCAGGTGGCCAAAGTATTGGAGTTTCAGCTTCAACATCAGTCCTTCCAATGAATATTCAGGACTAATTTCCTTTAGGATGGACTGGTTGGATCTCCTTGCAGTCCAAGGGACTCTCAAGAGTCTTCTCCAGCACCATAGTTCAAAAGCATCAATTCTTCAGTGATCAGCTTTCTTTATAGTCCAACTCTCACATCCATCTATGACTATTAGAAAAACCATACCCTTGACTAGATGGACCTTTGTTGGCAAAGTAACGTCTCTGCTTTTTAATATGTTGTCTAGGTTGTTCATAAATTTTCTTCCAAGGAGTAACATCAATTTCATGGCTATAGTCACCATGTGCAGTGATTTTGGAGCCCCAAAATAAAGTCTGCCACTGTTTCCACTGTTTCCTCAACCATTTGCCTTGAAGTACTGGGAGCAGATGCCATGATCTTAGTTTTCTGAATGTTGAGCTTTAAGCCAACTTTTTCACTCTCCTCTTTCACTTTCATCAAGAGGCTCTTTAGTTTTTCACTTTCTGCTACAAGGGTGGTGTTATCTGCATATCTGAGGTTATTGATATTTCTCCTGGCAATCTTGATTTCAGCTTGTGCTTCATCCAGCCCAGCATTTCTCATGATGTACTCTGCATATAAGTTAAACAAGCAGGGTGACAATATACAGCCTTGACATACTCCTTTTCCTATTAGGAACCAGTCTGTTCCATGTCCAGTTCTAACCATTGCTTTCTGACCTGCTTACAGATTTCTTAAGAGGCATGTCAGGTGGTCTGGTGTTCCCATCTCTTGAAGAGTTTGCCATAGTTTATTGTGATCCACACAATCAAAGGCTTTGGCATAGTCAATAAAGCAGAAATAAATATTTTTCTGGGACTCTCTTACTTTTTTGATGATCCTGTGGAGTTGGCAATTTGATCTCTGGTTCCTCTGCCTTTTCTTAAAACCAGCTTGAACATTTGATTATTCTAAGTGAATTATGTGCTTACAACCCTATACTAGTGAATGATTTGGAGATATGCTTGTAGTCTGAGTCTTCTAAGCAGACATGAGGCAATATCAGCTGGGAGTAATCTGGGTAAAATATCTTCACGAGTAAATGCACACTTTTTACAATTTATATACATTGTGTTGGATGTCTTACATATATCTTGCCATCTTGACACAAAACTAATAACAAAGCCAACATTTGGAAAGGGCAAAAATAGGACAATCAGAGAAAAACTGGAAGACAGCAAGAATGAATCCTGTCTGTATTCTGCCTTAGCCAAAGATTAGTCACTTAACTAGGCTTAATTTTAGTTTCCTCATTTTGAGTGAAGATAATTATAAAGACTAAATTATAAGATTTCTAGATAAACTTAATTTTGTATAATATGAGAAAATGAACATACTGTAGTGCCTGGCACATACTTGGAACTAAGTTACTATTTCAGCTGAAAACATATCTTTTTATTATATTTATTATAGTGACAAAAAACAGTTTAAAATTATGTCAAATATTTTCTTTTGGAAGAAAATGCACTACATATTTTAAAGTAACACATTAAATACTATTATAATTTTTTAAAAGAATACTTTGTTAATTTTTTATTATAAATGCCCCTTCAGTTATTGAGATATAATGAGTAAATGGACAAATATAAATGTTTATTATCTTGAACACAGATATGACTAGAGATACTATGATAACTTTGAATTGTAGAAAAGAAAATGTTGTAAGTGTGTGTCTAACACAGAACTCTTATGGCAAAGATATTTCCATTTCTTTTGTAAGGAGCAGCTGCATACATTAAATTCAATAGCAGAGATCTATATTTAAATATAAGCTACCAGATAATATAAAATAAGGACAGTTACCAGAGGGAATGTTCAATATGTTTTCTACTCTTTTGTTCATAAACTTTTAATGAGATTTTCTTGGGGGCATGACAGACAAATTTTCTAAATTGGTGAAGAATGTCTGAATATGTGAATATAGAGTTACCATCACTGTGCAGGAATGATCATAGACTTATATGATCATAGATTTATATCTCTTTTTTCTAACAGAATATTTACAACTTGGTTTGCTTCTTTATAAATTAGTTTAATACTTGCTTCATAGAACTGCCAAGATTCAAAACCTTAGGAAGAATTTGAACAGTTACTATAATAATTTAGCTGTTCATTAAATATTTACCTGAATTACTTTCTTTCTGTTTTTGTTATCATTGTTGCTTGTTTGTTGTCTCCCTTACCATATAGTAAGGAGCGAGCTCTGTTTTCTGAACAAGCCTGGCTTTAAATCATTGTGTTCTCATGCATCTTGCAAAGTTCAATCCAGTGACTCACACTTAGTGCACATAGGAATCATATGAGCAGTTTGCTAAACAGTCTGATATCTGAATCTACTACACTTTGCATTTTTAATAAGTATCCTGCTGCTGCTGCTGCTGCTAAGTCGCTTCAGTCATGTCCAACTCTGTGCGACCCCATAGACGGCAGCCCACCAGGCTCCTCCATCCCTGGGATTCTCCAGGCAAGAACACTGGAGTGGGTTGCCATTTCCTTCTCTAATGCATGAAAGTGAAAAGTGAAAGTGAAGTAGCTCAGTCATGTCTGACTCTTAGCGACCCCATGGACTGCAGCCTACCAGGCTCCTTCATCCATTGGGTTTTTCCAGGCAAGAATACTGGAGTGGGGGGCCATTGCCTTCCCCGAATAAGTATCCTAGACAACACCAAAGCAGAAAATAGTGCAGCTGGCCTTTAGAAAGAAATGCTGTAACTTTTTCACTGTGATCCAAGCCAGAGTATATTGGGGTAGAGAAAAATATTAAGAACATAACTTCAAAGTATCAAGGAAGTCAGTGTGTATCTTACTCAGGTTATAAAAATAATCATCCAGTAGTAGGGATAGTACATCAAGCATGAGAATGATGGAAATCTTAAAGTAAAATTCCATGCTTCAGGGAATCTCTGCCTTTACTTGTATTAGTCTCTTGCATAACTAGCTTTAATTCTTCCATACGTATTGTTGACCGTGTGGATCCTGTGCTTCAGTTATGTTCATGGAGCAGCATTCCTTTTTTAATTTTTTCAGTCATGCTATTTAGAACTCTCTTTATTCATGAATAATGTTTCCTTTTCTCTTAGAATTCTACTCATTCAATCTCCAGATGAAACATCACCTCTCCTATGACTCTTTCAAAAATATTCCCAGTGACTTTAGTTGCTCCCATTTTTATATTTTTCTAACAGTCTCAGAACTCCTACAAATCTAATGTACCTTTTTTATTGTTTTATATATTTTGGTAATTGACTTTGACCTATAAGTTTTTATTATGTATGCACCAGCTAAAGATTAAGGGTGATACATGACTGTTTAATGAATCCTAAAATATATAACACTCAATATGTAATACTTATATATATAGAATGTCATCAGCACTGTAGAAATTTAGTTGCCCATGAAAGTGACCTTTAAGAGGATTAGCAATAGTTTAACATGTAATTCAAAAGCAGAGACATCATTTTGCAGACTAAGGTCCGTCTAGTCAAGGCTATGGTTTTTCCTGTGGTCATGTATGGATGTGAGAGTTGGACTGTGAAGAAGGCTGAGCGCCGAAGAATTGATGCGTTTGAACTGTGGTATTGGAGAAGACTCTTGAGAGTCCCTTGGACTGCAAGGTGATCCAACCAGTCCATTCTGAAGGAGATCAGCCCTGGGATTTCTTTGGAAGGGATGATGCTAAGGCTGAAACTC
Source organism: Budorcas taxicolor (assembly GCF_023091745.1). NCBI lineage: Eukaryota > Metazoa > Chordata > Mammalia > Artiodactyla > Bovidae > Budorcas > Budorcas taxicolor. Next base: position 66,504,000 of record NC_068923.1, on the reverse strand, counting down.
CAATACTTTGGCCACCTCATGCGAAGAGTTGACTCACTGGAAAAAACTCTGATGCTGGGAGGGATTGGGGGCAGGAGGAGAAGGGGATGACAGAGGATGAGATGGCTGGATGGCATCACTGACTTGATGGATGTGAGTCTGAGTGACCTCCGGGAGTTGGTGATGGACAGGGAGGCCTGGCGTGCTGCAATTCATGGGGTTGCAAAGAGTTGGACACAACTGAATGACTGAACTGAACATCTAATAATAATAGCAATAGCTTAATATCTAATTTAATAATAATGGTTTATTAACAAGTTTAATTTAATTTAAAATGCCTCATTGAATACTTTATGAATTCTAGGATGTTTGATATTTTTATTGTTATTGTATTGCCTTTTATATGATTTTTGATAGTTATTTGCTTAAATATGTTAAAGTCTTGTGAAATATTTAATACCAAGTCTTTGTTAAAATTATAACCTATAATTTATCCTTATAAAATTATACCAATCTATAAAATTTTGTATTTTATATTGAATTTATATTTTAAAATATAAATTTAATAGTATTTTTATGTAACTTCTATTTATAAAGGTGATTTATAATTTTAACAAAGTATGTTATTTAAAGCAAAGCCTATAGGAATTATCTATTAATATATTTGTATTACTGTTATTTTTTTCTCCAAAGTAGCAAACATACATTATATTGATTCAAATTGAAAACTGATTACAAAATTAATAAACTTAATATTCTCGAGAAATTTGCTTTACTTTTTAAAAATATTTTGGGCCACGCTATCCAGCTTGTGGGGTCTCAGTTCCCCAACCAGAGATTGAACCTGGGCCATGGCAGTGAAAGCACTAAGTCCTAGCCACTGGACCACCAGAAAATTCCCTGAAATTTACATTAAAATGTAGAAGTAGATGTGTAAGTCACTCAGTCTTATGACTCTTTGCCACCCCATGGACTGTAGCCCATCAGGTTCCTCTGTTCATGGAATTCTCCAGGCAAGAATACTGGCGTGGGTTGCCATTCCCCATCTTAAAATGTAAAACATTTTAAAATTATAAAATTTCAACTGTAATATTTACAAAACTATTCTTTCAAACTTCATCTCTATGATATTATTAAAAGTCCTAACTGAATTGAAAAAACATCTAAAGACTTTTTGGGATCATTGTATGCATTTTAATAGGAACAGTATTTGGCTGATTTTAAAATTTTTACAGAGTAAATTATATCACTTGGAGTTTGTTTTCTAACCTGGAGATATATCATTATACATTAACCAAACAGCATTTGGAATTCTAATCATTCACAGTCTCTAAAAACAAAACTAAGTATCCTGAAATCTATATATAGCATATTTTATTAAAATAAAAACCCATTATTTGGTTATGTAATTAATCTGATAATTATGCCATTCAACATATAGTTCATCAATAATGCAAATTTAAGATACAAATAATAAAACTAGTGCAAAATAGTAAAAAGTTTAAGATTGTTAGTTCTTTTCATTAAAAAATAAGAATATTTCAAAGGTGGAGAGCCTTTGACTGTAGGCTTCCATTTAGGAGGTATTTGGGGAAAAAAATTCATTTTTTTAATGAATGTGTTAATCATGGTTTTCTAATCAATGAATATATGAAGTGATTGTATTGAATATTTTAAATTTAAGATATATTTTGAAACAGCATTTTCAGATTTCAATTCTCACTAAGAGTCCTCATTTAAAAAGTAAGCCATGTTCTTTAAAATACTCAATTAACATTTATTTAGATGAGCTAGAGGTCAATATGATTCTGATTTCCTACATACAGAGTTAAAACTCTAGATAAATAAGACAAGATTTTTTTTATTAACTTTTTATACTGCAGTTCTGCTTATACTGAATGAATAGTAGTTAACATTGCTATAACATCATTTTAAAACAACCTGTATTAAAAACAATAGGAACTCTTCTAACCTCCTTAATAAATTTACTAACATGAAATGATAGCTTGAAAGGAATAGAATATATTTACCAAAAACAAATAAATTTTAAGAAAGTAACTTGTAAAAAAATGCAAGTGTATATTTATGCATTTTAGAACAAAAGCAATATGTTGTTATAAGTATATGACATTTTAACATGTATAGTATGATCATAGAAAGAATTGTTTAATAGTTGGCAGGGCTTAATGTGACCATATTATTTAATACTAATCTTTCAAAGTGATTGAAATTTCAAAATATATAATTATATGTGTACAAGTTCACTAATGATAATCTCTATACTTTAATTCCTCAAAATAATCCCATAATAAAGCCTTGCATATTCAGGGTTTCAGAGAAATCAGTGCAGAAGCTAATCATAGGCAAGTTCAATCCATGAACATTTATCTTGATCTGTGTTGTCCTAGGGATATTTACCTGGGTGCCAATCAGAAAACAATTAGAATCAAGTTGTCTTTGAGTATAAACACATTAAAACTATTAAGATGATAAGCTTTGCCAAAACATACAGTTCGGCTCTGTAGCTTACACTGTGGTGATATAGATCACATGTTGGTGAGCACTGAGTTTCCATAGCACTGAATTATTGATTCTTCCTGATTTTAGTAATACTACTTCATGAAACATCATTCCGTACAAGGGTATTGATTTCAGCTTTAGTCCCCCTCACCGCCCAGTTTGAACAATGACACTTTCCAGCAAAAAAAGCAAACATAATCTAGTTTGAACAACAGTGTATTTGAAGTATAATAAAAATTAGCAATTTAACCATTTGCCTAAATTGTAACTAACTGTAACCAATTGCCATTTTGCATTTTAATGTTAAATATACTTAAAAAAATATGACAGCAGTAGCAAAATATTTGAACTTTGTTATACTTCAAACAGCTTAAATAGGAAGATAAAAGGACACATTCTGACAAGTTGGCTGTAGTGATAAGGAAGAAACAAATTCTGAAGATGCATGTGAAAAGTGAATATACTGGCTTTGTGAAATGAACTTACATAAAGCAATACTGTTTATTACGTCAGTTTGGATACGATATATAATTAAATGTTTTGTTGTTCAGTTGCTAAGTCATGTCCAACACTTTAAATGTATATTTGCTAGGAAATTAAACGAATTATTATAGTTTTTCTATTTTCTTTACACTCACGAAAGCTAAAGTAGTTAAGGATTTCAAAGAAAGACGTAAGCAGCTGAAAAGGAGGGGGGTGGGGGGCATATTTTGGGGAAGTGAACATATATTGATTTATATTGAAAATGGCTTAATGTATAATAAACCCATTTTAATTAAATACTGGATTTTTTCTATCAGGTATTGTTTTATTTAAATAAGTATCCAATATTTTAACCTTTTATCAGTTCCTACTAGAAGAAAACAGCAGGGCTAACAAAACAATAAATGGTACCTCACTCTTAGCCTCAGATTTGGGGAGCTGACAGGGGACTGTGTGCACTGGAGTGAAAGTGATGACCTGCCAAAAAGGAACAAATGATTCACACATTTGTCTGATTGTTACTGTGCAAGTATGCAGGCTCTGTGTTGATATTTTCTCTTTTTCACAAATGAAGATTAAAAACACAAAGTTTTAAATTAAAAATAAATTAGCATTATTATTTTACTGTTTAAAAATTGCCAAAGGAAATGATGAAAACTGACAGTGTGCAGCTCAAAAAACATCTTTTACTCTCTATTCAACAAATTTAAAAGTATCTTTGACAGCATTTTTGTTTTCTCTCACACTCAGAACTTTATCACTATCTACTATTATGAAGACCTCATATGAATCTTCATTACAGTTTTTGAATTGGTATTGAATTTAGTGATGCATATGATGTCCATAGTCAAAAAGAGGTGTTTTAAATAAGTTAAACAAAAGAAAAATACACAGACACAGAGACAATGAAAGCCTAGTGAGTATAGGCTGCTGATGCTGCCGCTCCTAAGCCGCTTCAGTCGTGTCCAACTCTGTGCGACCCCATAGAGGGCAGCCCATGAGGCTCCCCCGTCCCTGGGATTCTCCATGCAAGAACACTGGAGTGGGTTGTCATTTCCTTCTCCAGTGCCTGAAAGTGAAAAGTGAAAGTGAAGACGCTCAGTCGTGTCCCATACTTCGCGCTCCTCCCTCCATGGGGTTTTCCAAGCAAGAGTGCTGGAGTGGGGTGCCATTGCTTTCTCTGGAGTATATGCTACATGTGTGTTATCTTCTGAGGATTTTTAAGTTTCTGTCAGAGTCTGGCCAATAATATCTCAAATTTATACCATGGTTAAAAACATAAATACATCTATGCAATTATGAATATGATTCTGTTATGTAATACAATATAAATGTGATGTAATGTAAATTGTCATAAAATAAATTAATAGGGTTTAAAAATGTATTATCAGAGACATCTATGCTGCTGCTACTGCTGCTAAGTCGCTTCAATCGTGTCCGACTCTGTGCGACCCCATAGGCGGCAGCCCATCAGGCTCCCCCGTCCCTGGGATTCTCCAGGCAAGAACACTGGAGTGGGTTGCCATTTCCTTCTCCAATGCATTAAAGTGAAAAGTGAAAGTAAAGTTGCTCAGTCGTGCCCCACTCTTAGCGACCCCATGGACTGCAGCCTACCAGGCTCCTTCGTCCATGGGATTTTCCAGGCAAAAGTACTGGAGTGGGTTGCCATTGCCTTCTCCGAGAGACATCTATAGTTTGGGGTTATATAATTATAGATATTAAAGCACATATCACAATATTTAAAAGGCTTATAATTTTTGATAATCTTATTCTAAAATAAATAGCATAATACTAAATGAAGTAATTTAAATTTCAGTAGTCCAAAGAACAGCTGATTTGTAAAATGCCAGTGATACACATAAGTAATGTCAAATTTCTTATTTGTCTCCAAGATATATAATGAGAGTAATACATTATTACATTTGGTCTTTAATTTGTGAGGATTAGAATTTTCCAATTACAGAAGGGCAAAATCTGTTATAGAAACAAATTCTTATCAGAACATTGCAGAAGAGAATACTATTTCCCCTCTACTCATTAAAGTTTGTCATACTTTTATATTATAGTGTCTGAAGAAATTTTATTGCAGTGACAGAAATATTCACTTTTAAAATAGAGGTCAACATAGTATAAACTCATTCTTACAAATTACTGTTATAAGTTTGAATATATCTTTGAATATACAGAGGCAGTATAATGAGAATGTGAACAAAAAGAATGTTAAAAATAACCATCAAAGAAACACCTAGTCTTTGCAATATATTTGAAAGTTGTTTTCACATGGATGCAGTTTTCAAAAGAAACTCACCACTCTGAGTACATGAATAAGAAGTAAAATACTAAAATGTATTACAAATGAATTAGAATGCAGAAAATTAAGTACTAAAATTTGAAGGTAGCATATTCTCTACCTTATTTTTAAGTAACCAAAGGAAAGATGTACGTATATACATGTAACATAGTTTCTTTTGCACTTTTGAATTTCTCATGTTAAATCACCAAATTATTTATGGCAGTGTCAAATAGCTAAAATAATAGTCCATATTTTTTTCATCTTTACACTTAGGAATGTTTTATAAATCTGATAACAGAGTGTAAACAAAAATAATGTAATTAAGAAGCAATAGCAAACAGGAAAATGAAAAATCAGACTTGCTGCTATAGTTGATTGTCCTATTCCTAGGGATTACATATTGCTCTGGCTGTAAATGGAGCATTTTCATTACTCAGGTTTCAGACAAAGAATAAAGAGGAAACAGGTGATTAATCAAAAAAACTCTGCAATAATACCTCATTACTTTGGTCATTAGGGCACTACCACTTGATTACTATACTATTCACTATGTCCTATATCTTTAGCCCTAAGAGTTGAAAGTTTTGGTGAGGTTACAAAGTAGATGTGAACCAGCTAAAGAATACAGATGATATTCTAGAGTTAATTAATGTACTGTGATGGTAATGATTGATATCTCTGAACATTGAATGAAGAGACATATCAAGTAAGGATAAATTATCAGTGAATATATCAAAGTTGAGATGGTCCTTAAGATGATCTTTACATGAATATGAACTCTGTACTGCTATTCAAGATGAAAATGTTTAAGAAAAAAAGTGATGATATATTTCCATAAGCTAGCAATGAAAGTAAAACTAAATTTAAATAAAACATTCAGTTAAATCACTCAATCATTCATTTGAGTGATATAGGAGAACAAAACAAGAAGATCAAAATGTGATCAATTTTGAAGTTTTTCTCCACCTTCTACCTTTTTCTCTTTATTCCTCTTTCTCCTTTCATTTTAACAAATTTGGATTCATATTGTGTGCATTACTAACTTGCACTTTTCTTTATATATCATGTTTCCCTGGACATGTGATTTAGTAGAAAATGGTAAAAGATGTATAAAGAAGGAAGAAAGTGTTAGTTGCTCAGTCCTGTCTCTTTGAAAAACCGTGGACTGGGCTTTCCAGGCTCTTCTGTCTATGGGATTCTCCAGGCAAGGATACAGGAGTGGGTGGTCATATCCTTCTCTAGGAGATCTTCCTGACTAAGAATTGAACCGGGTCTCCGGGCCTCTTGCATGCAAGCATACTCTTTGCTGTCTGAGCCACCAGAGCATCTCAAATAATGCATAATACTTACAATTTGTATATTTATTTAAATAGTCCACTAATATTAAATATATAGATTTCCCATTCTTCATCAGTATAAATAGTAGTACAATTGCACTCGTCTCACACGCTAGTAAAGTAATGTTCAAAATTCTGCAAGCCAGGCTTCAGCAATATGTGAACTGTGAACTTCCAGATGTTCAAACTGGTGTTTGAAACGGCAGAGGAACCAGAGATCAAATTGCCAACACCTGCTTGATCATGGAAAAAGGAAGACAGTTCCAGAAAAACATCTATTTCTGCTTTATTGACTATGCCAAAGCCTTTGACTGTGTGGATCACAATAAACTGCGGAAAATTCTGAAAGAGATGGGAATACCAGACCACCTGACCTGCCTCTAGAGAAACCTATATGCAGGTCAGGAAGCAACAGTTAGAACTGGACATGGAACAACAGACTGGTTCTAAATAGGAAAAGGAGTACGTCAAGGCTGTATATTGTCACCCTGCTTATTTAACTTATATGCAGGGTACATCATGAGAAATGCTGGCCTGGAAGAAGCACAAGCTGGAATCAAGATTGCCAGGAGAAATATCAATAACCTCAGATATGCAGATGACACCACCCTTATGGCAGAAAGTGAAGAGGCACTAAAAAGCCTCTTGATGAAAGTGAAAGAGGAGAGTGAAAAAGTTGGCTTAAAGCTCAACATTCAGAAAACGAAGATCATGGCATCTGGTCCCATCACTTCGTGGCAAATAGATGGGGAAACAGTGGAAACAATGTCAGACTTTATTTTTCTGGGCGCCAAAATCACTGCAGATGGTGATTGCAGCCATGAAATTAAAAGACACTTAATCTTTGGAAGAAAAGTTATGACCAACCTAGATAGCATATTAAAAAGCAGTGACATTACTTTGCCAACAAAGGTCCATCTAGTCAAGGCTATGGTTTTTCCTGTGGTCATGTATGGGTGTGAGAGTTGGACTGTGAAGAATGCTGAGCCCTGAAGAGTTGATGCTTTTGAACTGTGGTGTTGGAGAAGACTCCTGAGAGTCGCTTGGACTGCAAGGAGATCCAAGCAGTCCATCTCGCTTGGACTGCAAGGAGATCCAAGCAGTCCATCCTAAAGGAGATCAGTCCTGGGTGTTCTTTGGAAGGACTGATGCTAAAGCTGAAACTCCAATACTTTGGCCACCTGATGCAAAGAGTTGACTCACTGGAAAAGACTCTGTTGCTGGGAGGGGTTGGGGGCAAGTGAAGAAGGGGACAACAAAGAATGAGATGGCTGGATGGCTTCACCGACTCAATGGACTTGAGTATGGGTGAACTCCAGGAGTTGGTGATGGACAAGGAGGACTGGCGTCCTGCAATTCATGGGGTCACAAAGCGTCGGACACAACTGAGCAACTGAACTGAACTGAGTGAACATCTAGAAATACTTAACTACATAATTCATTTCCTAAATATATTTCTAGAAGTAGAATTATTGGTTAACACACTGTAAAGTTTTAATAATTTTGATACATGATACAAAGTGTTACTTTAATTGAATAATTGATTTCAGTTCAAATTCCAAAATGAAGGTTAAAAATAAAAGTCAATTACATTTCTATTTCAATGAATATGTGATTTGAGATTAAATAACCTAACATTTCCAGTATATGGCAGTTACATGAGAATTCTATATTAAAAATCATATTCTTGTAGCACCAAAACTTCCTAATTGATGTGATGTGAAGTGAAGTGAACTGGAAAGGATTCACTGGAATCTAGTTCCAAGTAACAATCTTTTCAACTGCACTTAGCCAGGCAATTCATGCAGAGAAAGTGCAGTTTTCTAAATTGCCGATCATGAGATGGGTACACTTTAATAAAATTCTATCATTTTAAGTATGATAATTATTAAATTCTAAGCACATGAAACTTCAGTTCAGTTCAGTCGCTCAGTCATCTGACTATTTGCGATCACATGGATTGCAATACTCCGGGCCTCCCTGTCCATCACCAACTCCCAGAGTTTACTCAAATTCATGTCCATTGACTTGGTGATGCTATCCAACCATCTCATCCTCTGTCATCCCCTTCTCCTCCTGCCTTCGATCTTTTCCAGAATCAGGTTCTTTTCCAGTGAGTCAGTTCTTCACATCAGGTGGCCAAAGTATTGGAGTTTCAGCTTCAGCATCAGCCCTTCCAATGAATACTCAAGACTGATTTCCTTTAGGATGGACTGGTTGGATCTCCTTGCCATCCAAAGGACTCTCAAGATTCTTCTCGAACAGCACAGTTCAAAATCATCAATTCTTCATCACTAAGCTTTCTTTATAATCCAACTCTAACATCCATCCATGACTACTGGAAAAACCATAGCTTTGACTAGATGGACCTTTGTTGGCAATGTAATGTCTCTGCTTTTTAATATGTTGTCTATGTTGGTCATAACTTTACTTCTAAAAGGAGCAAGTGTCTTTTAATTTCATGGCTGCAGTCACCATCTGCAGTGATTTTGGAGCCCCCCAAAATACAGTTTCTCAATGTTTCAATGTTTCCCTGTCTATTTGCTGTGAAGTGATGGGACCAGATGCCATGATCTTAGTTTCCTGAATGCTGAGTTTTAAGCAAACTATTTCACTCTCCTCTTTCACTTTCATCAAGAGGCTCTTTATCTCTTCTTCACTTTCTGCCATATGGGTGGTATCATCTGCATATCTAAGATTATTGATATTTCTCCCAGAAATCTTGAATCCAGCTTGTGCTTCATCCAGCCCAGCATTTCTCATGATGTACTCTGCATATAAGCTAAATAAGCAGGGTGACAATATACAGCCTTGACGTACTCCTTTTCCCATTTGGAACCAGTCTGTTGTTCCATTTCCAGTTCTAACTGTTGTTCTTCGACCTGCATACAGATTTCTCAGGAGGCCGGCCAGGTGGTCTGGTATTTCCATCTCTTGAAGAATTTTTTCCACAGTTTGTTGTGATCCACACAGTCAAAGGCTTTGGTGTAGTCAGTAAAGCAGAAGTAGATGTTTACAATTTGATCTCTGGTTCCTCTGCCTTTTCTAAAACCAGCTTGAACATCTGGAGGTTCATGGTTCACATACTGTTGAAGCCTGGTTTGGAGAATTTTGTGCATTACTTTACTAGCGTGTGAGATCTGTACAATCGTGTGGTAGTTTGAAGATTCTTTGGCATTCCCTTTCTTTGGGATTGGAATGAAAATTGACCTTTTCCAGTCCTGTGGCCACTGCTGAGTTTTCCCAATTTGCTGGCATATTGATTGCAGCACTTTCACAGCATCATCTTTCAGAATTTTAAATAGTTCAACTGGAATTCCATTACCTCCACAAGCTTTGTTTTTTGTGATGCTTCCTAAGGCCCACTTGACCGCATTCCAGGATGTCTGGCTCTAGCTGGGCAATCACACTGTTGTGTTGTGATTATATGGGTCATGAAGATCTTTTTTGTATAGTTCTTCTGAGTATTTTTTGTCACCTCTTCTTAATATCTTCTGCTTCTACTAGGTCCATACCATGCCTGCCCTTTATTGTGCCCATCTTTGTATGAAATATTTTCTTGATATCTCTCATTCTCTTGACGAGATCTCTGTCTTTCCCATTCTATTGTTTTCCTCTATTTCTTTGCATTGATCACTGAGAAGGCTTTCTTATCTCTCCTTGCTATTCTTTGGAACCCTGCATTCAGATGGGTATATCTTTCCTTTTCTCCTTTGCTTTTTGCTTCTCTTCTTTTCATAGCTGTTTATAAAGCCTCTTCAGACAACCATTTTGCCTTTTTGCATTTCTTTTTGTTGGGGATGATCTTGATCACTGCCTGCTGTACAATGTCATGAACCTCCATCCATAGATCTTCAGGCACTCTGTCTGTCAGATCTAATCCCTTGAATCTATTTATCACTTCCACTGTATAGTTGTAAGGGATTTGATTTAGGTCATACCTGAATGGTCTAATGGACAAAAAACCTGGACATATACAAAATTTTCAAAAATGCTAGAAAACATACAACCTGTTTAAAATAACAAAAGCAAAAAAATAAGCAAGTTCATCTATATCAAGCTTAAAAGTTTTGCACAACAAAAGAAATAATCATTAAAATGAAAAAGTAACTTTTGAGGTAGGAGTAATATTTGCAAACCACATTTGGTAAGAGGGTAATATCTGGAACTTATATGAAACTCATAAAACTCAATAGCAAAAAAAAAGAAAAAGAAAAAGAAAGAATCTGATTAAAAACTGAACAGAGAACTTGATTAGAAATTTGTCCACAGAAGACATGAAAGTCATACAGGCAAGTCAAAACCACAGTGAAATATTATCTCAAATCTGTTAGAATGGTTAGTGTAGAAAAGACAAGAGGTACTAAATGCTGGTCAAGATGTGAAGAAGAAAGAATACTGATACACTATTGGTAGGAATGTACATTGGTGCAGCCATAGTGGAAGGCAGTATGGAAGTTTCTAAAAAATTAAAAATAAAATTACCATATGCTCCAGGAATCTCACTTCTGACCATATATTCTAACGAAATGAAATCACTACCTTGAAGGGATATCTACACTCTCAGATTCATTCAGCATTATTATTCACAGTATTCAAGACATGGAAATAACCTAAGTTTCCATCTATGGATGAATGGATAGATGAATGAATAGATAGAGAATATATATAGATAGAGAATGAATAGAATGAATAGATAGAGAATATATATATATGTCATAGAGACAAAGAGTAGATTGGTGGTTGCCAGAGCCTGAGAGGTAGGGAAAATGGGAAATGTTGTTCGAAGGCTACAAACTTTTAGTTACAATGTAAGTTCTGGGGGTCTGGGAATACAGAATGGTGACTATAATTAACAATACTGTAGTGTATACCTTGAAGTTGCTATCAGATTAGAGCTTTAATGTTCTCACCATAACAGCAAAAACAACAAAATGGTAATTAGTTGAGGTAAAGGATGTGTTAATTAGCCCTATTTTTATAAACGTTTTGCAATATCTATGTCTCAAATCATTTGTATTGTACACCTTTAAGTTAATTATGTTCCCACAAAACTGGGGTAGAAAGAGTTAAGAAGGTGAACAGTCACCTCACCAAATAAGATATCCAGAGGGCAAGTAAACACATGAAACAATACTGTGCATCATGCATCATTAGGGAATTCTCAATTAAAATGAGATATAATTGCACATCTGTTATAATGGCTGAAGTCCAAACATGAACAGTACCACATGTTGGTGAGCATGTGGATCAGCAGGAACTTGCTCTTTGCTGATAAGAATGCAAAATGTTACTTTGTTACTTTGAAAGACAGTTTGGTAGTTTTTACAAAACTAAACTTTCTACTGCCGTACAGTTCAGTTCAGTCACTCAGTCGTGTCCAACTCTTTGCGACCCCATGAATCGCAGCACACCAGGCCTCCCTGTCCATCACCAACTCCCAGAGTTCACTCAAACTCACGTCCATTGAGTCAGGGATGCCATCCAGCCATCTCATCCTCTGTCGTCCCCTTCTCCTGCCCCCAGTCCCTCCCAGCATCAATGAGTCAATGAGTCAACTCTTTGCATGAGGTGGCCAAAGTACTGGAGTTTCAGCTTCAGCATCATCCCCTCCAAAGAAATCCCAGGGCTGATCTCCTTCAGAATGGACTGGTTGGATCTCCTTGCAGTCCAAGGGACTCTCAAGAGTCTTCTCCAACACCAGAGTTCAAAAGCATCAATCCTTCGGCGCTCAGACTTCTTCACAGTCCAACTCTCACATCCATACATGACCACTGGAAAAACCACAACCTTGACTAGACGGACCTTTGTTGGCAAAGTAATGTCTCTGTTTTTCAATATGCTATCTAGGTTGGTCATAACTTTTCTCCCAAGGAGTATGCGTCTTTTAATTTCATGGCTGCAGTCACCATCTGCTGCCATACAAACCATACTCAAATCCAGCAGCTGTGCTTATTGGTATTTACTCAAATGAATTGAAAACTTAGGTCCACACAAAACTTGTATGTGAACATTTATGGCAGCTTTATTCATAACTGCCAAAACTTGGAAGCAGCCATGAGGTCCTTCAAGTAGGTGAATGAATAAGTAAACTGTGATACATCCAGACAATGTAATAATTGTTGTTTGGTTGCTAAGTTGTGTCCAAATCTTTTGTGATCCCATGGACTATAGCCCACCAGGCTCCTGTGTTCATGGGGTTTCCCAGGCAAGAATATTGGAATTGTTTGCCATTTCCTTCTCCAGGGGATCTTCCCAACCCAAGGAGCAAACCCATGTCTCCTGCATTGCAAGTGGATTCTTTACCTCTGAGCCACCAGGGAAGCCCCCAGTGAAATAGTATTCAGTGCTAAAAAGAAATGGGTTATCAAGACACAAAAAGACATGGAGAACTCTTAAATGCCTATTACTGTGTAATAGAAGCCCATGTAATTCCAATTATATAACATTCTAGAAAAGACAAACTAGCGATAGTAAAAATACCATTAGATGCCAGGGATTAAAGGATAGAAAAGAATGAATAGCCAAGGAATATATACAGCATAGAGGATTTTTAGGGTGATAGAACTTCTCTGTGTGATTCTCTTATAGTAGATAAATATCCTTATATATTTATCAAAACCTATAGAAATATGAAACATCAAGAATGAGCACTAATATAAATGTGTCAATGTAGGTTCATTAATTATAGCAAGTGTATCACTCTGTGAGGGATGTTGATTGTAGGAGAGACTATGCATCTGTAGGGAGAGGAAGTATAGTAGGCATATATAGGGACCTCTGTACTTTTCCTAAATTTTTCTATGAACATAAAACTGCTATAAAAATACTCTGCTTTTAAAAATATATATGTCCCTTGCATTATTTGGTATGACTATTATATTTTTCTTATTTCTTCTAAATTGCATGCTTTTTAAAAAACCTTTTCATATTTTTAACTATCTTTTTCTGTGTGTTTAAAAATAGCATGTGTTACTTTTAAAGATTAGAAAATATTCAACTTTGTTGTAGCTGTTTTTTATTGTATTTTACTTTATGCCCTGATGTCTTCATGGATGTATACCTCAAATATGTAAGAAAATACTTTCACTTGTGGCTTTATAAGTGTCAGTAATTCCTCACTCCTTAAAACTATCTTCCATGCCAGTCAGTGAAATTTTCACAAAGAGTATTTTACACCTGTGATATGAATTTGTTGTGAGGAGGTTGTTTCAAAATTGGAATAGAGAAAGGTCAAGGAATATTTAGTTTTTCTTTTACCTTACTCTCCAGAACTACCCCCAACGGATACCACAAGCAAAGAACTTTATTTTAGTTCTAAATTTAAGAATAGTGGCTATATATGAAGGCATTTGACAAGGACAAGGAGATTTAAATTGGAGTATATTTTGAAATAGATGAAGTCATCTATATAGTAAGGCATGCTGCTGTAGGGTAAAACGCATAATGTCAATTTTCAGATTCTTTTTCAGTATCTTAGGATTTTGAGCTATAGGTTTGAAATATACAATTATTGTCAGAAAGCCCTAAGCTCATAGAAAAAATAAAAAAGACATTTGATGGGTGTTTTTCCAGTCATTTCATTTCCAAGGCAGATAATTATATGAAATTGTGACAATCACTGTAGTGCTTTAGGATGAATTGCCTGAGCAGAACTATAATAGTTTGAGCAGCATGTTGCTGTCATCGAGCACTTGGCACTGCTTTCAGGTTAAAACTCTTCTCATTAAAATACTAGCATTATGAAAGCAGACCAGCAAAGCTGGACTGTAAAGAAAGTAAACTTATTTTATTTGCTATTCTTATGTCACATAGATAGAAGCATGATAATTAAGAATGTGGGATTTGTATCCCATTTGCCTATGTTCAAACTGTGACTTCTTCACTTTCTTTTTCTTTCTTTTTTTCTTTTTTATTTTGGCTGTGCTAGGGCTTCATTGTGGGGCACAGGTTTCTCTTGCTTCTTCACTTTCTAGCCTGGAATCATATACTATTCCTTCTCTGAAACTCAATTTCTCATACATATATTCAGTTCAGTTGCTCAGTCGTGTCTGACTCTTTGTGACCCCATGAATTGCAGCATGCCAGGCCTCCCTGTCCATCACCAACTCCTGGAGTTTAACCAAACTCATGTCCATCAAGTCAGTGATGTCACCCAGCTATCTTATCCTCTGTCGTCCCCTTCTCCTCCTGTCCCCAATCCCTCCCAGCATCAGAATCTTTTCCAATAAATCAACTCTTCACATGAGGTGGCCAAAGTATTGGAGTTTCAGCTTTAGCATCAGTCCTTCCAATGAACACCCAGGACTGATCTCCTTTAGGATGGACTGATTGGATCTCCTTGCAGTCCAAGGGACTCTCAAGAGTCTTCTCCAACACCACAGTTCAAAGGCATCTACTCTTCGGCAGTCAGCTTTCTTCACAGTCCAACTCACATCCATACATGACCACTGGAAAAACCATGGCCTTGATTAGAAAAGTAATGTCTCTGCTTTTGAACATGCTGTCTAGGTTGGTCATAACTTTCCGTCCAAGGAGTAAAGCGTCTTTTAATTTCATGGCTGCAATCACCATCTGCAGTGATTTTGGAGCCCCCCAAAATAAAGTCTGCCACTGTTTCCACTGTTTCCCCATCTATTTCCCATGAAGTGATGGGACCAGATGCCATGATCTTAGAGTTATTAATAGCATCTTCTTCAGAAGAGCAGTGTAAAATTAAAGTCCTGTAAAGTTCTTGGTGGGGCTTCCCAGGTGGCTCTGTGGTAAAGAATCCACCTGCCAATGCAGGAGACGTGGGTTCAATCCCAGGGTGGGGAAGATCCCCTGGAGAAGGAAACAGCAACCTACTTCATTATTCTTGCCTGAGAAATCCCATGGACAGAGGAGACTGACAGGCTATAGTCGGACCCAACTTAGCAACTAAACAACAATAACAACAGAGTTCTTCTTCAACAATGTTCATCATAGGAAGTACTCAAAATTGACTATTGTTAATAACATTATTTTACTGTTTATTGTTAAGCAGTTACTAGTTACATTGTTCTTTTACCACTTATTTTGAGAGATACTTGAAAAATTGAAAGATAGTCAAATTTATTATCTCCCATTTTCTTTACCGATAGCTGACCATTCACAAAAATTGCTGTCTCCACAAGTGGAAAGAAGTTAATTTAATCATAAGCTAAGCTATTTTGGCGACTTTTTTGCATGTGCATTTTTTTGCTTTATTATTTTGTACTTATTCAACATGTTTACTAAATTGTTAATACTTTCATTGCTAATTATACTATAAAATATACATCCAAGATTTGTAAAAATATTTGTAATTGTTCAGTCATCTAAAAGTTAAAAGTTAAACTGTTAAAATTTTCCCAAATATTGACTGAGAGTAGCTCAAAATATTTTGCTAATTGAAAGCACAGTAGAAATGCTATATGCATATTTATGTATATTGAATGTCTTTTAAAGAGACCAGGCACTAAGCTTTTAAGTGTATCTTGTAATGATACATATTATTATTATGCAAATGGATTCAAAATAGCATATTTAAATTATATTTACCTCTTATGACTTAAAGCGAATATTCCAAATTATTGTACACATCTGCAGACTTGTATATTTCTGAGGCCCTTAAAAAAATGATTATACATCATGAATGTCATACCAACAAGTAAACTGAGGTTTATAGTTATGAATTCTGGAAAAGTCCAACTAAAGGAACTCTGGATATTCAAAATTTTAAAAAAATGCACCAAAATTATAAATATGTACATAAATATAAAATATTGTTCAGTATTGTTTCAAGAATATTGTCTATTCTTTAAAAAGTAAAAGATAACAAGAAGCTTAATAACTCACATTCTCTTTCTAAATAGCTGACCATTCATGGTAATTGGCACCTCTTTTTTTTTAACTCACTTTTTCATAGTTTTATTGATATATAATTAACTTAGAATATTAAATTAATTGCATGTTTACAGTATAAAGATTTGAAATGTTCCTGAACTGCAAAATGATTAACACAATAAGTTTAGTTAACAGCCATCCCCTCACCTAATTACATTTTCCGCCTTATGTGAAGAACTTAAAAAAAAATTAAATTTATTTATCTTTTAATTGGGGGATAATTGCTTTACACAATAGTGTTGGTTTCTGCCAGACATCAACATGAATCAGCCATAGGTATACATATGTCCCCTCCCTTTTGAAACTCCCTCCCAACTCCCTTCTCATCTCACCCCTCTAGGTTGTTACAGAGCCTGGTTTGAGTTCCCTGAGTCATATAGCAAGTTATCATTGGCTATCTATTTTACTTATTTACTTATTTTAATGTAAGTTTCCATGTTACTGTCTTCATAGATTCCACCCTCTCTCCTTCCTCCTCCCCACCATGTCCATTCGTCTGTTCTCTTTGTCTGTTTCTCCATTGCTGCCCTACGAAAAATTTCATCAGTACCATCTTTCTAGATTCCATATATATGCATTAGTATACAATATTTGTTTTTCTTTTTCTGATTACTTCACTCTGTACAATAGTCTCTAGGATCATCCACCTCATTAAAACTGACTCAAATGTGGCCCTTTTTATGACTAAGAGTCAGACACGACCGAGCGACTGAACTGAACTGAACTGGACTGAATATCCCATTGCATTATCCTTCCAGTCCAGGGGACTCTCAAGAGTCTTCTCCAACACCACAGTTCAAAAGCATCAATTTTTCAGCTCTCAGCTTTCTTCACAGTCCAACTCTCACATTCATACATGACCACTGGAAAAAACATAGCCTTGACTACATGGATCTTTGTTGCAAAGTAATGTCTCTGCTTTTTAATGTGCTGTCTAGGTTGGTCATAACTTTCCTTCCAAGGAGTAAGCATCTTTTAATTTCATGGCTGCAATCACCATCTGCAGTGATTTTGGAGCCCAGAAAAATAAAGTCTGGCACTGTTTCCACTGTTTCCTCATCTATTTGCCATGAAATGATAGAACCAGATGCCATGATCTTCGTTTTCTGAATGTTGAGCTTTAAGCCAACTTTTTCACTCTCCTCTTTCACTTTCATCAAGAGGCTTTTTAGTGCCTCTTCACTTTCTGCCATAAGGGTGGTGTCATCTGCATATCTGAGGTTATTGATATTTCTCCCAGCAATCTTGATTCCAGCTTGTGCTTCTTCCAACCCAGCGTTTCTCATGATGTACTCTGCATATAAGTTAAATAAGCAGGGTGACAATATACAGCCTTGATGTACTCCTTTTCCTATTTGGAACCAGCCTGTTGTTCCATGTCCAGTTCTAAACATTGCTTCCTGCCCTGCATATAGGTTTCTCAAGAGGCAGGTCAGGTGGTCTGGTATTCCCATCTCTTGAAAGAGTTTTCCACAGTTTATTGTGATCCACACAGTCAAAGGCTGTGGCATAGTCAATAAAGCAGAAATAGATGTTTTTCTGGAACTCTCTTGTTTTTTCCATGATCCAGCAGATGTTGGCAATGTGATCTCTGATTCCTCTGCCTTTTCTAAAACCAGCTTGAACATATCTGGAAGTTCATGGTTCACGTATTGCTGAAGCCTGGCTTGGAGAATTTTGAGCATTACTTTACTAGCGTGTGAGATGAGTGCAATTGTATGGTAGTTTAAGCATTCTTTGACATTGCCTTTCTTTGGGATTGGAATGAAAACTGACCTTTTCCAGTCCTGTGGCCACTGCTGAGTTTTCCCAATTTGCTGGCATATTGAGTGCAGCACTTTCACAGCAATATCTTTCAGGATTTGAAATACCTCCACTGAAATTCCATCACCTCCACTAGCTTTGTTTGTAGTGATGCTTTCTAAGGCCCACTGGACTTCACATTCCAGGATGTCAGGCTCTAGGTGAGGGATCATACCATCATGCTTACCTGGGTCGTGAAGATCTTTTTTGTACAGTTCTTCTGTGTATTCTTGCCACCTCTTCTTAATATCTTCTGCTTCTGTTAGGTCCATACCATTTCTGTCCTTTATCGAGCCCATCTTTGCATGAAACATTCCCTTAGTATCTCTGATTTTCTTGAAGAGATCTCTAGTCTTTCCCATTCTGTTGTTTTCCTCTATTTCTTTGCATTGATCACTAGGGAAGGCTTTCTTATCTCTCCTTGCTATTCTTTGGAACTCTGCATTCAGATGCTTATATCTTTCCTTTTCTCCTTTGCTTTTTGCTTCTCTTCTTTTCACATCTATTTGTAAGCCCTCCTCAGACAGCCATTTTGCTTTTTTACATTTCTTTTATTTAACTTATCTATGTCATCATTGTTTTCTTGCCTCCTTGGTTTATCGGTTATTTAAAAAAGAATCCCCCTGCAATGCAGGAGACCCTGGTTTGATTCCTGGGTCAGGAAGTTCCCCTGGAGAAGGGATAGCCTACCCACTGTAGTGTTCTTGGTTTTCCCTGGTGGCTCAGATGATAAATAATCCACCTGCAATGTGCGAGACCTGGATTTAATCCATGGGTTGGGAAGATATCTTGGAGGAGGTCATGGCAGCCCACTCCTGTATTCTTGCCTGGAAAATCCCTATGGACAGAAGAGCCTGGTGGGTATAGTCCATGGGATCGCAAAGCATCAGACGTGACAGTGGCTAAGCCAAAACATGTTTATCACTAAGCTGAACTATTGAAATCTTTACCTATACCTGTGAGTTTTCATTTTTTTAAACTATTTATGACTTTGAGTTCTTTATTGTCCTTGCTATTTTATCAAATCTGATAATCTCTAATTAGAAAGTTGGACCATTTACACATAATATGATCAATCATATTAGATAATTCTGTCTTATAATTTGTTTTCTATTTAATCCAACTGAGAATAAGAAGGATTAATAAGCAGCAGAGCAGCGATTCAAATTCATGTTGAGTATATTCTAAGAGCTATATTTTAATTACTTTCTAAAGTAAATGTCCAGAGCTGTGAAGGAGACAAGTATTGTTCATTCACTCATTTATTCATTCTCTGGATCTATGTTTAATTGGTGATACATTTGATTTGAATTTAGCAGTATGTATACGTATACATACACACACCACAATATCAATATTTGATGGGTGAGAATTTCTATTTCAATTATGTATAAATGAGAATGAAATCTGTTATTTATATAATATATGTTTTATATGTATAGGGCTTCCCTTGTGGCTCAGTGGTAAAGAATCTTCCTGTAGTGCAGGAGAAATTGGTTGGATCCCTGAGTCAGGAAGATCCTCTAGAGAAGGAAATGACAACCCATTCCAGTCTTCTTTCCTAGGAAATTCCATGGACAGAGGATCCTGGTGGGCTATAGTCCATGGGGTCACAAGATGGTATACACAAGTTAGCACCTAAACAACAACATACGTGTGTGTGTGTGTGTGTATGTATGTTCATATATATATATATATATACACGCACACATATATATAAGCAATCTCTTCAGTATGCAGTTAAATTATTCCTAACCATTCTTGCATGGAAATGGCTTCTAGGAATCTCCTTCATCCATTCTATGGATACATCCTAACTATGATCTTAAAAAGGATGTGCACATTGATGCCACATACTGGACAGATGGAGTACAAAAGAGGAGGAACAAAACTTGAAATGAACACAAACAGGAGATAGTTTGTAGAAAAATTTACCTGTCATAATATGAAAGATTTAGTTTTCATTGATGCCTAGTTGAAATAGAAGTTCTTACCTATCAGGAATTGATACTGTGGTATATAAAATTATAAACACAGAATCTATTCATTTTTCTTATTTGATTGGCAAAACCTAAAACTAAAATGGTCAGAATCTATGTGTTTGACAGTCACACAAACCAGAGTACTTCCATATGTAAATTTTATGGTTACCCATCAAAAATACATAATAAACAAATTCCAATTATGAAATGAGACTGAATTATCTTTCTACTATATCTTTAGAAAACTACATTACAAAATTATTCTGGATATGAAAAGACAATTAGAATATTCAGCAAACACAGAGGAAAAAACTCTAAAGTAGTTCAAGAAGTTAATAATAATATAATATTGTGTTGTTTTTCTCTGTGTTATGATGTTCTTAGAATGCATGTTTTCAAAAATGCGTACTTCTTATGATTTCTTTGCTCATTCTAAATAGTATCACTTTCATATATAATTTGTTTTTGATATTTTATCCTCTTTAACATAGTTTCAAAATATCTGATTCTACTCTGATTGTGTTGCAGAAGCTTATACAAAAAAGCAAATGTTAGGAAATGATATTTGAAAGCTAATGCAAAGCCAGATTCTGTTGGACTTTTAGGCTATAGGAACAAATTGAAATTGTAATCCTTACAGCACTAGGTTTATATTAACAAAAAAAAAGTCATTCAGGTTCCTATGTGAAGAATAAACTAGGGAGAGGCAGTAAGCATAGAATCAGATACCAAATGGAAATTTATTTTACTATTCAGGCTTAGGATGATGGTGAACTAGTCCAGAATTTCATAGTGAAGCTGGGAATATGCTGAAAACCTAGAGAACGTGGAGAAAAGAAATGCTATAAAGAAACGTGTTTTTGTTGGTTTGTTTTTACTTTTGTTTTTTTAAAATACATCAACTATTTGGAATATGTAGAGAAGGCAGATCATATCTCATGAGTATTTGTTTTCAGAGTCTGGGTAAATCGTTTCTCCATTTACAAATATTGGAAAATAAAACTTAAAGGGACATTTATGGCTTGTGCAATGCGTGTATCAGGATATATGTAGGAAGTAGGGTATGTTCAACAGTACCAGATTCTCCTGAGATATTGAGATAGATGAAGACAGAGACCTACTTATCAGATTTAAAAATAAAATTACTTTGGCAAGGACATGTTTCCTAATCTGGAGGAGTAAGAGGCTTTTGCTGCATTGGAATGGGCTGAAAACTAAATAAGCTGTGGGGAGGTGCTCATTTATAAGAAATGCTATTAATATCAAGAAGTGTTTACTGAAGATGAGCAGAGAAATGGGGAAATATGGAGGGGAATATGATGTTTAAAAAGAAATAGGTGGGGGAGCTATTTTGGGTTATTATAAGAATAGAAAAATTCATGTATACTGAGAATAAACAAATGGAAATTGACAATTTGTTGATGGGAGGGAGAGAACACTACCAAAGTAGTGATGAATGCTTTAAACAACCATGACATAAGAATTCAAATATAAGTAGTTTATTTGAGAGATGCAGACACACTGGTAGGACAGTGGAAAATGGAAATAGGAAAAGGAAAGAAGCCCCAAAATGTTATCAAGCCAGTAACAGCATGAGAAATAGTGCAGAACACACATTTGTTATTGTATCCAAAAGATGGGAAGTTGGTACAGAATATTTAAGACTCCCAGTTGGGAATTCTCTGCTCTGATGGCATCTAGTAGCCTTCCCTGGAAAAGCCCTCAAGGAAGAGGGATGCATAGTGGCAACTGGAAGTTGTCCTGAAAGTGAAACAAAAGCCTGTCCCACACTTTGCGACCCCATGGACTATACAGTCTGTGCAATTCTCTAGGCCAGAATACTGAAGTGGGTAGCCTTTCCCTTCTCCAGGGGATCTTCCCAATCTAGGGATCAAACCCAGGTCTCCCACATTGCAGATGGATTCTTTACCAGCTGAGCCACAAGGGAAACCTGGAAGTTGTCCTGGATACCAGATACCAGAACTGTTAAGGCCTTAAGGCTATGTTGGCTTAAAACTTAACATTTAGAAAACTAAGATCATGGCATCTGGTCCTATCACATCATGGCAAATAGATGGGGAACCAATGAAAACAGTGAGTGGTTTTATTTTGGGGGGCTCTAAAATCACTGCAGACAGTAACTGCAGCCATGAAATTAAAAGACACTTGCTCGTTGGAAGAAAGCTATGACCAACCTAGACAGCTTATTAAAAAGCAGAGACATTACTTTGCCAACAAGGTCTATCTAGTCAAACCATGGTTTTTCCAGTAGTTATGTATGGGTGTGAGAGTTGGACTATAAAGAAGCTGAGTGCCAAAGAATTGATGCTTTTGAACTGTGGTGTTGGAGAAGACTCTTGAGAGTCCCTTGGACTGCAAGGAGATCCAACCAGTCCATCCTCAAGGAAATCAGTCTAAATATTCATTGGAAGGACTGATGCTCAAGATGAAACTCCAGTACTTTGGCCACCTGATGTGAAGAAATGGCTCTTTGGAAAAGACCTTGATGCTGGGAAGGATTGATTGTGGGAGGAGAAGGGGACGACAGAGGATGAGATGGTTTGATGGCATCACCGACTCAATGGACATGAGTTTGAGTAAACTCTGGGAATTGGTGATGGACAGGGAAGCCTGGCATGCTGCAGTACATGGGGCCTCAAAGAGGCAGACATTACTGAGCAATTTAACTAGGGCTATAGCACCTATAGCATTGCCCAAGTCAAAAAACATATACAAGTTATACAACTGAGTATTTAAATCTTAGGTCAAAGAATATATTTGTACTTAAGAAAGTAAATTTTACAATTTTTATACCACAAATTATCTCATTTGAACAATTTAAAAGTAATTATTATAGTGATAAAGCACATGAAAAGTGTCATATTTAAATTGTTTCCCTCATTTGAATGTTTTGACTGAATGAATACATTGCAGAATAAAAGCATTGGTTATTCACATAAAGTGACAAATAATATGCCATTCACTTTAGATTTAGTTATAGAATGGCATGTGCAATTTATTAAATAAGTTTTGTCATTTTGCCTGATACAATTACCTGACATTGAGACTACAAAGGATAAAATAGGAAGAGATGGGAAAATGTCCTTTGTTACTATTTAAATTAATTTTTTAAAGTTTGAAACAGAATGACTATAACTGTTCTTTAGTTCCAAATGCTTACACTGAAAAAAATATGTTAAGTGGAAACTATTTTTTAAAGGCTAGCATTTGGGAAAGGAATACAATGATTAAATTCACAGCAGCTTATGAAAGGGTTTGCCCAGAGTTAAACAATCAACTAACTCAATTCAGATAAATATAAAAAAAGGTGAAAACTACCATTTTAAATATTAATTCCTTCTACTGGAAAGTAGCAATGCTTCTTTAAACCCTTATATCACAATCCCAGTTGGTGGCTGATGATTCTGACAAGCTGTGATGCTATCTACTTAACAAAGCCCAGAGTTTTCAAGCTGTTATACAACAGTGATTTTTTGAAATGCTTGATATGAATATAAGGTTTTATTCTAATAATGCTATCTTGAAACTCTGATACCCTATAGTCTTAAAAAAAGATACAACAGCCCCAGGGCCCACTGAGAATCACATTGTTTAAAATGCTAAATAGCAATGACTGTTGAGGAAAATGGAGATTATATAGAAGATGATAGATTTCTAGGAATCACTTCCATACATTTTACCAAAATAATAATAATACGAAAATGCTTTCCCAATGGAAATAGTAAATTTTTACATAGATCTTACTCTGCCATTCTGCCATCCTTACTTACTAGTATGACAAGTAAACAACTGACTTTTGATGCTACAGATTAAGTATTCAACAAATATCTGGTACTTTACAAATTCATTTATACTTATAGGCCCTGTTTTTCTGTATAATATTTTGTTTAAATAATAAAGTATGTCCCTTCCTACAAAGGTAACAGTTATGAAGAAACAAGAAACAGTAGTCTACTGCTTAGAAAAGTGCAAGAATATAGAGATTGTCTTCATGATAGAGGTATGAAGTGATGGCTGAAAGCAAAGAGGAGATATCAAGGATTTCAGGGCTGATCAAGGAAAAGAAATGGCCATTAAAAGGCAATATTACACAATATTGCCCAAGGTTTATTGGGTGGCCACTTGGACAGGACTGCCTGAGGGAGATGTGCATTTATAGCAGAAGACTTCCAGAGACAGCAGTTTCAGGGCCATTGCTAAGAAATGGAAATAGAAGGAAACTCCCAGGGGAGAGGGAACTTCCCTGTCCAGATGATGTCACTCTACAGCAATGGGGGGATCCTCTGAATCAGAGGGCTCTGAAGGACAGTAACAATTTATGGTTTTCTATAGCTAAATGGTCTGTCCTTGTATGACTAACAGATGTTGGGTGAAGTTTCATGTGATATGGAAAGAAGGCAGACTCTAAGTGCTGTATACCTGACTGGGCTATATTTCAAGTAGTTAGATGTTCAAGAATTTGAGTTTTGTGCTGGTTGCTTTTGAGCTTATTATCTTAACCTCCTATGAACCAACAAAGGGGCCAATATACGGATGCCATTTTTAGTCCATTTATGTAACAACTCCTTGGTTCTGTTTTGTTTTGCACACTATTTTGTGTGGATAATTCCTTGGACATGGCTATTTCTGTTTCCTTTCCTTATTGTGTGGTGTCCCACACTTATGCTTTTCATGTTGCCTCAGAAACCTTTGGTCTTACCAGGGGACTGTTATGAAAGTTTCTATGTGGCATTGGGAAGTTGTAGTTAGTGTGATTTTTAAGGGCAAGTGTTGGGGGGGTATGCTGCTCAGTAAATATATTTCAGAATTTTGAGCCAAATTCAACCATAGGAACTATTGTCCAAGGTTGGTTGAGGAAGCTTGTGGCAGGGAAAGCCATTTCACTTTTCTGCAGGTCTACCAGGCTCCCTATGCTGCCTGTATTCTCTGTGATCCTATGAAGGTTAAATAGATGAGGCTTAGTGCAATTCTGCTGCTGCTGCTAAGTCACTTCAGTCGTGTCTGACTCTGTGCGACCCCATAGACAGCAGCCCACCAGGCTCCCCCGTCCCTGGGATTCTCCAGGCAAGAACACTGGAGTGGGTTGCCATTTCCTTCTGCAATGCCTGAAAGTGAAAGGTGAAAGTGAAGTCGCTCAGTTGTGTCCGACTCTTAGCGACCCCATGGACTGCAGCCTACCAGGCTCCTCCATCCATAGGATTTTCCAGGCAAGAGTACTGGAGTGGGGTGCCATTGCCTTCTCCTAGTGCAATC
Source organism: Budorcas taxicolor (assembly GCF_023091745.1). Classification (NCBI taxonomy): domain Eukaryota; kingdom Metazoa; phylum Chordata; class Mammalia; order Artiodactyla; family Bovidae; genus Budorcas; species Budorcas taxicolor. Next base: position 66,478,423 of record NC_068923.1, on the reverse strand, counting down.
CTAGGAGGGGTTAATAGGGGCATCAAACATTACAGTTGAAGATTAGGTGTTAGATGCCTTGCCTTCAGACTTAGATTATGGGTTTATCCCACTGTTGACCACATGTTTATGTGTGATTAGTCTCTGTTGATTAGTGATTAGTCAAAATTGTTTTTTGATCTCAATTGGAGTAAAAGCTCACCTTGTGTAAGTGAACCTTTGGGGGAAAATTGGACAGGGAAGAGATATTATGCTAAGTGTACTAATATCAGGTTGGAAATATTCTGTATCTCTGCTGTACAGTATAGTAGCCACATGTGACTATTGAGTAATTGAAATGAGAATAGTGTCATTGAGAAACTGGATTTTTAATTATATTTAGTTTTTAACAAGAGTTTTTAGAATAACTTTATAGAAAAAAGTTGCAAAGATAGTAGAGAAATATTCTATATGCTTTTCACTCAGTTTACCCTATAGTTAGAGTATATAGAATGGATGCTTGTTCCTTGGAAAGACATGTCCAAAAGACAAAGCTATGACAAATCTGGATAGTGTATTAAAAAGCAGAGACATCACTTTGCTGACAAAGATCTGTATAGTCAAAACTATGGTTTTTTCCAGTAGCTATGAATGGATGTGAGAGTTAGACCATAAAAAGACTGAGTGCCGAACAGAATTCTGGTGCTGGAGAAGACTCTTGAGAGTCAGTTAGAGATCAAGATGATCAAACCAGTCAATCCTAAAGGAAATCAACCCTGAATATTCATTGGAAGGACTGATGCTGAAACTGAAGCTCCAATACTTTGACCACCTGATGCAAAGAGCCAACTCCTTGGAAAAGATCCTGATGCAGGAAAAGACTGGGAGCAGGAGAAGGGGGCAGCAGAGGATGAGATGATTTGCTAGCATCACCGACTCAATAGACATAAGCTTGAGCAAACTCTGCGAGATGGTGAAAAACAGGGAAGCCTGGCATGCTGCAGTCCATGGGGTCGCAAAGAGTTGGCCATGACATAGTGAGTGAATGACAACAATAACAACAACAAGAAACCTACAATGGTACCTAAATTTCCATATTTTATTCAGATTTCATTCGTTTTCACTTATTATCTTTTTCTCTTCTAGGATCTTATTCAATATATGTTACATTTGAAACCATGTATCTTTAGTATCCGAGGCAGTTTCTCAGATTCTCCTTGTTTTTCATGATCTGGATGGTTTTGAGGAGCATTAACTAGATATTTTGAAAATCTTGCTCAACTTGGGATTTTCTAATATTTTTCTTATGGTTAGTTCTGACCCTGGGTTTCCTCATAACATTATATTAAAAATGAATGCTATCAGTATGACTTAGCAGTGGTGATGTTAACTTTGGGTTAGATATATGGTGAAGGCATTAATCACCAGGATAAGGTGGTATTTAGTGGGTATCTATAATATAGAATTGTGTTTATTTTTTCCTTTTCGTATTCTATTTTTGGGAAGCAAGTTACTGAGGGGAACTCTTTCTCCTGTTCGGAGAAGGGAGGGTATGTGAGAATCAAACTCCATGCCTGGAGGGAGTTAGTATGTAAAGAAAGCACTGTAATTCATTTCACAAGACAGAGTTTTTTCCTTCTTCATTTATTTATTCAATTATTTATTTATATAAATATGGATGTTTATTTTACACTAATGGTTTAAGTGTATGTATTTTATAAATAAATAATACAAATTTATATTATAAATTATATATATAATATTTACTTTTTAGCTAATTTTTTTCAACAAATGGAAATCATATTGTTTCCTGTGTCTTTTTCATGCCTTTTCTTAATTTCTGGCACTACAATATGGTCCAGGATAATTCTGTATTTTCTCTGCTCCAGCCCTAAAGTGTCATTAGAGACCAAAATCTGGTCTTTGAGTGCACTTGTTGCTACCAGGAGGTCCTTTACCATTTTTGTTTTGAGATTATTATAGATTGGAATGCCACTGTAAGAAATAATATGAAGTAATTTCATGTACCATTTATCTACCCAGTTTTTCTAAAGTCAACTTCATGCTTAACTATAGTACAATATCAACACAAAGAAACTTACATTGATATAATCAACAGCACTTACTCGGATCACCATTTTAAATGCATCCATTTGTGTGTGTGTGTGTCTGTATGTATTTAGTTCTATGTAATTTTATCATATATATATATATATATATATATATATATATATGTGGATAATGAAAAATCCTTGAAACTATTTTGAATGGGTTGACATATAAAGTTGACCACCAACCCATTCAAAATAGTTTCAAGACAAGGATTTTTCATTATCCACTTTTATAGCCAACCTTCTTACCCCTTACCTAGTCTTTGGCAAACTCTAATCTCAAAACTGGAAAAGGTCAGTTTTCATTCAAATCCCAAAGAATGCTCAAACTACCACACAATTGCACCCATCTCACATGCTAGCAAAGTAATGCTCAAAATTCTCCAAGCCATGCTCAATATTACATGAACCATGAACTTCAAGGTGTTCAAGTTGGATTTAGAAAAGGCAGAGGAAACAGAGATCAAATTGCCAACATCCTTTGACCATCAAAAAAGCACGAGAATTCCAGAAAAACATCTAATGCTTCTTTATTCACTATGCCAAAGCCGTTGACTGTGTGGATCACAATAAACTGTGGAAAACTCTTTCAAGAGATGGGAATATACACACCACCTGACCTCCTTTCTGAGAAATCTGTATGCAGGTCAGGAAGCAACAGTGAGAACTGGACATGGAACAACAGACTGGTTCCAAATTGGGAAAGGAGTATGTCAAGGCTGTATATTGTCACCCTGCTTGTTCAACTTATATGCAGAGTACATCATGAGAAATGCTGGGCTGGATGAAGCACAAGCTGGAATCAAGATAGGCAGGAGAAATATCAATAACCTCAAATATGCACATGATACCACCCTTATGGCAGAAAGTGAAGAACTAAAGAGCCCCTTGATGAAAGTGAAAGAGGAGAGAGAAAAAGTTGGCTTAAAACTCAGCATCCATCACTTCATGGCAAATAGATGGGGAAACAGTGGAAACAGTGAGAGACTTTGTATTTTTGGGCTCCAAAATCACTGCAGATGGTGACTGAAGCCATGAAATTAAAAGACATTTGCTCCTTGGAAGAAAATTATGACTAAACTAGATAGCATATTAAAAAAACAGAGACATTACTTTGCCAACAAAAGTCCATCTAGTCAAAGCTATGTTTTTTCCAGTAGTCATGTATGGGTGTGAGGGTTGGACTATAAAGAAAGGTGAGCACCAAAAAAATTGATGTTTTTTAACTGTGGTGTTGGAGAAGACTCTTGAAAGTCCCTTGGACTGCAAGCAGATCCAATCAGTCCATCATAAAGCAAATCAGTCCTGAATATTCATTGGAAGGACTGATGCTGAAGCTGAAACTCCAATACTTTGGCCACCTGATGTGAAGAATTGACTCATTTGAAAAGACCCTGATATTGGGAAAGATTGAAGGCAGGAGAAAGGAATGACAGGATGAGATGGTTGAATGGCATCACCAACTCAATGGACATAAATTTGAGTAAACTCCAGCAGTTGGTGTTGGACAGGCAGGCCTGGTGTGCTGCAGTCCATGAGTTCACAAAGAGTCAGACTTGACTGAGCAATCGAACTGAACTGAATCTGTTCTCTATCTCTGTAATTTCATCATTTTGCAAAGATTATAAAAACGGATGCATAGAGGATGTGACCTTTTTTTACTGTCTTTTTTCACTGGATTTAAGTACAGAATTCCTTATTGTTAACTACAGACACTTTGTATAGTAGATTTCTGGAACTTACTCAGCTTGTATAACTCTAGCTATATTGAACAACAGCTCTCCATGTACCCCTTTCTTCATCCAGTGTAACAGCTATTCTATTGTCTAATTCTTTATCATTGACTATTTTAAATGCCTTATATAGTTGTATTTTCCCTTTGACTTGTTTCAATTAATACAGGTCTTCAAAGTTCATCCATATTGCTGTAAACTGCAGAATTTTCTTCTTTTTAAAGGCTGAATAATGTTACTATATACTATGTTTTCTTCTTCTTTCTTTTTTTTTTTTTTTTTTGGCTGTACCACACCGCTTGCAGGATTCTAGTTCCCCGACCAGGAATCGAACCTGGACTTTCTACAGTGGAAGCATGGAGTCTTAACCACTGGTCCACCAAGAAATTCTCCTATAGCACATTTTATTTATCCATCTGTTGATGAACATTTGCTTGGTATCCATATCTTGGTTATTGTGAAATTTCATACCAGCAACATGAGATTGCAGCTATCTCTTTGAGATCCTGATTTTAGTTCTTTTGGATGATACCCAGGAGTGGGAGTACATAGCAGTTCTATCTTTAAATTTTTGAGGAGCCTCAAAACTGTTTTCCATACTGATACTTACTGTTTTATTTTCCTACCAATAATGTAGAAATGTTTCAATTGCTCCACAAATTTGCTGAAACTTATTGTCTTTTGACTTTTTAATAGCTGTCCTAACAGGTGTGAGGTGATATCTCACTGTTATTTTGATTTGCATTTCAATGATGATTAACAAGGTAGAGAATCTTTGATATGCCTATTGGCCACCATTTGTATATCTTCTTTGGAGAAATATCTATTCAAATCATTTGCCCACTGTTTGATCAGTGTGTTTTCTCAGTATTGAGTTGTATGAGTTCCTTATATATTCTGGAAATTATCATATACAGGGTTTGAAATGTTTTCTCCCATTTAGTAAATTGCCTTTTTACTCTGTTGATTGTTTCTTTTGCTCTATGGAAGCTTTTTATTAATAGTTTGATGCTATCAGACTTTATTATTTTTAATTTGGTGGCCTGTTCTTTTGGTATCATATCCAAAATATAGTTGCTAAAACCAGTGTGAAAAAGAAAAAATATTCTCCATGTGTTCTTTTGGTAAATTTATGGATTCAGGGATTTTGTCTAACTTTAATCATTTGAAGGATTGTTTTTTGTGTGTGTATATGGTGTGAGATAAGGGTTCAGTTTCATTGTTCTGCATGTGAACATCCAGTTTTCCTAACACAATTTGTCTAAGAGATTTTATCCTTTTTCCATTGTATATTATTAGCAAACTTGCTGAAGATTAGTTGGTTGTGAACCTGTGAATTCATTTCCAGGCGTGGGGGTAGGGAACTGAAAACTTCTCCTCCAAGATCCAGTGCCCACCCTTGACACTTCTGTTTAACATACTAGAAATCCTAATCCAAACAATTAGACAAGAGATAGAAATAAAAGACATCCAAATTAGAAACGAAGAAGTAAGAAGTATCTGTTTACAGAGAACAACAACAACAAATGTAGAACCTGATTTAGCCTTCATACATAAATTCCTTTTATACATTGCTAAATTTAATTTACTAATATTTTTAATGCATTTTGCATGGGAGTTAATGAGCAATATGGGCTTGGAGAGGTTTTTTTTTTTTTTTTCTTTTCTTGTACTGATTGCCTAGTTTTGGTATTAGGGTAATAACAGACTCATAAAATGAAGTGGGAAGTATTCTTTTTCCATTTTTTTTTAAAATAATGTGTAAATATGATGTTAGCTTTCTTTAGATGTTTGGTTAAAACTTGTGGGCCCAGAAGTTTCTTCTGAGGAATGTTCATTTCTTAGGGATAATTTTGATGGACATAAATTGTTTATTTTTTTCAAGATTTCAAAAGTGGCAATCCATATTTTTGTGTATTTTATGTGATTTTTACTTTGTTTTTATCCTTTTTGAGAAGTCAGATGTCAATGTATATTTTTCCTCTGAGTATAAACTAGCAAATATTTTCATCATTGTATTTATCTAAATGCTATTTTACATGTTATCCCAAACTATGTTCTTATAGTCCTTTAAATGACAAACTAAGAAGTTTTATTTGATTGTATTCTCTCTCCACTATTCCTTTTCTAAAATTATAAACTCATGTGCTAAGTATGTAAGTTAAATGACCAAAAATCACACTTAGGTCATTGAGAAGTCTATTCATAAATGACTCTTCATATAAATGATTACACCTGAAGTTTGTCACTGCACATTTATGAATTTTACTTTTGTGTAAGAATTCTTTCAGTCAGTTCAGTTGCTCAGTCGTGCCCAACTCTTTGTGACCCCATAGACTGCAGCATGCCAGGCTTCCCTGTCCATCACCAACTACTGGAGCCTGCTCAAACTCATGTCCATCGAGTCAGAGTTGTCATCCAACCATCTCATCATCTGTCGTCCCCTTCTCCTCCTGCCTTCAATCTTTCCCAGCATCAAAGTCTTTTCTAATGAGTCACCTCTTCACATCCAGTGGCCAAAATACTGGAGCTTCAGTTTAGGCATCAGTCCTTCCAATCAATATTCAGGGTTTATTTCCTCTAGGATTGACTGGTTTGATCTCCTTGCAGAGAATTCTTTAGAGAGGTCAAAAAGAAAATATTCAGTAAAAAACAGTTGGTGAGTAGAAATAAAACTGTGAGAACTTTATCACCATATATTTATCACCATATCATTTGAAAATGCTTGTGGAAAGGAGTATGTAAAGAGTCTGTGCAAGAGAACATTATTGCAAGCATTTATGTGTGTGTATGCATTTGTGTTCACATGTGTGCATGCCTGCTTGGAATACTAGCTAAAAATAATGAAATTAGAGTGCAGAAATTATGTATTACCCTGTAAAAGTTAAGGAGTCATAGAATAAATCAAGCAGGAAATTACATGCAAACCATTTTAGAATTACATGTTCTAAGTAAGTGATGTTATTGCTAACTGAGCTGTTCCTATATAATTTTTTTTTATTGTATCAGTATCATTTTGGCATATGGTAACATACCTCATTTTATGAGAAAGGATGGTAATCATATTGGTATTGTATGATTGTATATATTTTTTTTAATGTTTTTAATGCTTTCCATTCATAGACCATAACTTTTTCAGCTTGCCAAAATTTTTCATCCTCAAGATTAGGTTTTCTGCAAATTTATTGATGAATTTATTTTTAAGTATTTTTAGTTAACTAATGAAATAATAATGCTTCTGTTTGGAGAAATAACTATCTTAAATAAAACATTTTATAAATCTCCTTAAAAATATGTTTTCAGGGAGTTTCCCGGTGGTCCAGTGGTTAGGACTCAGCACTTTCACTGCTGTGACACAGGTTCAATCCCTGGTCAGGGAACTAAAATCCCACAAGCTATACAGCACAACCAAAAATAGAATAAAATTAAATTTAAAATATGCTTTTGAAAGAAGATATCATATAACAATGGGCTTCCCTGGTGGCTCAGATGGTAAAGAATCCGCCTGCAATGCTGGAGACCTGGGTTCAATCCCTGGGTTGGGAAGATTCCCTGGAGAAGAAAATGGCAACCCACTCTAGTATTCTTGCTTGGATAACTCTATGAACTGAGAAGCCTGGTGGGATACAATCCATGGGGTCACGAAGAGTTGGACATGACTTGCACAGCACAGCATAGTAGAACAATAAAAATGTAAATGTGATAATTAAGATCAAAATACATGATGACTGTCAATAAGAAAATAATAATAAGATGCTAAGCCTCTCGTTTAAATTGAAAGAACATAAGATATACTATGTATTTCACATTAACTCTGTGAAGAATTTTTTTAAAAGTGGTTTTCTCAGCAAACAAAAATACACTTTGTATAGAAAAAACAGAAAGGAATGAATAATAAGTAATTAAAAATCAGAAATCAGTCAATAATACAGAAGATTTTAAAAATACATTTATTAGTGGATTGTTTGAAGAAAATGTATGAAATCTGCCAGTTGAAAGGCAAAGCCTGTTATGTTGATTAGTCAATTAGAATTACTATTATTTTGAACTACCTGTGTGCTATGTACCAAATATACAAAGAAAAACAAGACAGACTTTCTATTAATGATTAGGAAAAGACAATAAATAAATGAAAAATAATCATTCTAAAAAGGGACAAATTAAATGATTAAGTCCAGTAGTACAGGTAGCATTTAGGTAGCATTGTCAGTGGTTATTTTCTCAGGGCAGGCAGAATATGATATGGGACCTCAATTTTGTGGAGTAATTGCATTTTAGAAAATGGCCATATCCTGAGACTTGATAAGATGAGGTATATTTATCAATTTTGAATAAGAACTGAGCAAGTGAAATGTTGCCAGGAACTGGTAGGAAATAGCAAGAAATGAGGAGCTGCTGTTCAATGGGTATAAAGTTTCAGTTATGAGAAATGAGTAAGATATTTTCTACATAACACTGTGTCTGTAGTTTATAATAATGTACACTTAAAACTTTGTTCGGAGTTTATCTCATATAATCTATTCTTACTATAATAAATAAATGATAAATATACTACTGTATTCTAAGGTATCTTAACTGAAGAATCCAAGAGAAAGCTATTTTTAAAAGTAATACAGGTAATAAATGAATTTTATTTAAAGGACATACTGTCATCAAATATATACACATCAGTGATTTCCAAGCAAAATGATATATAGACAATGTAGAAAGAATATGTAGATTTTCCATGAAAGTAGTATTCCTACACAGAAAAACCTACAATAGTTTATTTAGAACTGAAAAAATAATCTGGAAATAAATGGAGAAACCTACCACTTTGTTTACATGGAAAACATGGAAAATCTTCTACATATTATCTTCTTAACTGGAAAATTATCTTCTGAAATAATCCATGAAATTATTACAATCCAAATAGAATTTCCAATGATATATTTTAGAATTTTATAAAATTATTACCATCTATAACTAAATGAACATATGCACTGAGCCAAAATATTATTTTAAAAAAGAATGAAAAGAAATATGCATAATTGCCTAATTAAAATATATTAACAATTATATTCGAAATATTTAATCAATAATTAAATATTCTTCATACAATTAAATATATTCTGAATATTTAAAATAAATATGAAAAATAGGATGCAAAAATATCAATATTCATCTGAACTTAGCACATGATAAGGATTGCACCTAAAAATACCCATACCTGAGTTGCTGAATTTAGTGGATCAGCTTTGGAGAGATTTTTTATCTTAAGATCACAAATTTTGTCATAAAGTTACCACTTTCCTGACTTTTACCTAGCAGTAGTCATTCCATTGATATTGATGCTATCATAGCTTTCCTCTCTGTTTCACTATTCATAGTACATCTAAACAATGCCCACATGAGAATATGATGTACATGTTCAGAGTTATTATCAATGATACAAAGACAGAGATGAAGAAAAAAGGACAGGGAACTAACTAGTCAAGGAATGTGTGAGATTGCTTAAAGAGAATCATATCTGTTCATGTTTGAACAAGAAAAACTTAAGGAAGACCTAATTACATACAAATTCAGTCTTTATATTGATAAACTCTGTGTGTATAAGTAGTAAAAATTAATCTGTGAATTAGGAGTGGCAACCCATAATGAATGTTCAGAATAATATAAAAACATTATTATGAGTATTATTGATTGACAGAAAAGTGGGAATAGAACACAAATCTGTGCTATTGTAGTTAGGAGATGGTTATATTACAAAAATTACTTTATTTTCTAATGAATTCTCCTAGAACTTTGCCAAAACCACAAGATTTGGATATGAATTTTGAATAAGTGATTCAGTGTTTGGAAGAGAATATTTACATGAGGAAAGCAGGGCTGTAGATCTAATTTTCTTTTATTATACTTCTGAAAGGTGGTCTTTTCTAGGCAAAGCAATTGATTCTCTATGATAACAAAAGTATGTCAACTGAAATAATATTTACAAAGATCTTTGTTGAAGCTATAAAAAGATATGCTTTATTAGTTAAAATCCAAAGTTATTAGAATAAAAGAACAACTGCACAAAGAATTCAATGGCAGAGAAGCAGAATGTTTTCCTGCCAGGAAAATGAATTAGGTTCTATTTTAGTTGGCATTAGTTCAATATTATACTGATGTTTCTTATTTAAAATATTTTCTTCCTGATTATATCACTCAAGAGTTCCAGAATTTTATTAGTTACTAGAGCTGAAATTGAAGATTGAAGGCTGGAGGAGAAGGGGATGGCACTATGAGATGGGTGGATGGCATCACTGACGCGTTGGACATGAGTTTGAGTAGGCTCCAGGAGTTGGTGATGGACAGGGAAGCCTGGTGTGCTGCAGTCCATGGAATAATAAAAAAAACTGTAATCAGTAAATATAGCTTTTGAACATTTTAAAATATATTTCTTAATCTCTTAAGAATAAAGAAATGAAACTGTGAAAATGAGGCAGTCATGTAATTTGTTTTAAACATGGAAAATAATAGCAATCATAGGCTAAAAACAATAGCCATAGGTACATTTTAATAGTATATATATATATATCGATTGATTTAATTTTTATAATTCTGATATCATTCAAAATAGAATCTTTACAGAGGCCCAAAAAATCTCTTAAGTATACTAGGCTAGAGATAACAGGTATTGCTTCAGATCCTTCAGCCTATTTGAGAAAAGACTTTAACAAATCACTTAAACTCCCTGAGTTCATTTTCTTATTTAAAAATCAGTTCTGTACACACGACATTTCTTATAATTTTAGAAAATGGTAAGTGCTATATACACATATGTGTATGCTGTGTTTGCAAAGCAATTTTGTTACTCCTCACCACTTCTTGTGTATATACTGCATTAATCCATGATGCTTGCCTAATGAGTCTTTTTACTTCTTTACAACAATGCATTTTACTTTCACTTTTCTATAAAGCTTTTAAAAATTTACTGTATTGTTATATTTTGCTAACTTCTTTGATAGCATATATTAAATAAATTAAATTTTCTCTTCTTTAAGGTTTAGTGTTAACTTCTATTATTACTTTGTATTATCCTTGAAAACATTACTTTTCTTTCTAGATTTTCTCCAACTCTTCTATAATTACTGATCTGATTAGAATTTCTTTAACTTCTTTATGTATGTCTCTCTTCCCTTCCTCTTTGTCCATCCTTCACTATCTCCATGCCTCCGTTCTTTCTCATGGTCTCTGTCTCTCTTTTTCTCACTCATCAAAATCAACTTTCTTTCTTTCCTTTCTTCCTTCTCTGTCTTTCATCAAAAACGTTAATTTTCAAATGTCTATATTCCTTTATTATTTTAACTATTTAATTTTTTATAATTTAATAATTATAACCATTTATATTTCTATATTTAGTTTTCTTATTTCTTTTACATATCTTCTGCTAATTTTCACTTCTACTCACAGTTTTTTAGATACTTTTTCTTTCCACATAGATTGATACATTTTATAATCTCAAATTTTGAAGGATTTTTAGATGAAATGGTTTCTGAAGCCCAGAGTTTATTAGAGATGGATACTCTGCTTCCAAAAGTCTTTACAACAAAGACAGATCAATGTGAATACAGATCAGTGTGTCCTGCTGCTAAATATTTTATTGAAAGCACTGTAAAATAAACCTCAGTTACTATTTAAATCTATTGTTTATTGCTTATATACACATATTAGCAAGAGTCAAATTATAAATTCCTTCAGTACTGTAAGGGAATTCCAGAAAAAACATCTACTTGTGCTTCCATGACTACACTAAAGCCTTTGTGCAGATCACACAAGAAAACTGTGGACAATTCTTAAAAGGTGAGAATACCAGACTATCTTACCTGTCTCCTGAGAAACCTATATGAGAGTCAAGAAGCAACAGTTAAATCCTGACTTGGAACAATGGACTGGTTCAAAATTGGGAAAGGAGTACGACAAGGCTGCATATTGTCACTTTGCTTATTTAACTTACATGCAGAGTACATCATGCGAAATGCCTGGTTGGATGAATCACAAGTTGAAATCAAGATTGCTGGAAAAAATATCAACAACCTCAGATATGCAGATGATTCCATTCTAATAGCAGAAAGTAAAGAGGAACTAAAGAGCCTTTTGATGAGAGTGAAAGAGGAGAGCAAAAAAGCTGGCTTAAAACTCAACATTCAAAAAATGAAGATTGTGACATCTGGTCCCATCACTTCATGGCAAATGGAAGGGGGAAAAGTGGAAGTAGTGACAAACTTTACTTTCTTGGGCTCCAAAGTCACCGCAGACAGTGAGCAACCAGGAAATTAAAAAACGCTTGCTCCTTGGAAGGAAAGTGAAAGTGTTAGTTGTGCAGTTGTGTCCAACTCTTTGCAAACTCATGAATTTTAGCCCACCAGGCTACTATATCCATGGAATTTTCCAGCAAGAATAGTGGAGTGGGTTGCCATTTCATTCTCCAGGGGATCTCCCCAACCCAGGGATGGAACCCAGGTCTCCCGCATGGCAGGCAGACTCTTTACCATCTAAGCCACCAGGGAGGAAAGCTAAAATTAACCTAGACAGCATATTAAAAAGCAGAGACATCGCTTTGCTGACAAAGATCCTTATAGTCAAAGCTATGGTTTTCCCACTAGTCATGAATGGACATGAGAGTTGGACCATAAAGAAGACTGAGCACCAAAGAATTGATTCTTTTGAATTGTGATGCTGAAGAAGGGTTCCTTGGACAGCAAGGAGATCAAACCAATCAATCCTGAAGGAAATCAGCCCTGAATATTGGAAGAACTGATGCTGGAGCTGAAGCTCCAATAGTTTGGCCACCTGATGCAAAGAGCCAATTCATTGGAAGACCGTGATGCTGAAAAAGATTGAAGGCAAAAGGAGAAGAACGCAGCAGAGGATGAGATGGTTAGATAGCATCACCAACTCAGTGGACATGAGTTTGAGCTAACTCTGGGAGATAGTGAAAGACAAGGGAGTCTGGGTGCTGTAGTCCATAGGATCACAAAGAGTCAGACATGACTGAGTGACTGAACAACAATAACAATGTAAAAACACAAAAAATTAATTTTAATAGTAATAAAATATATACTTTGTAGGGCAGTTAATGAGTCTACAGATTGCTCGACTCATTGCCCAGGGTAAAGATTGAATAGAACTCATACATATTAATTGTTTTCAGAGAAGCTGTAATGAAAATTAAAGCAGCAGCATTAGTAGAGTGACTTGATATAACGTGTGAAAACACTAAAAACTTTCCTAAACTGGTATGGTTAAGAGACATAATTAAAAATTAACAAAAGATGCATGCAACTTGTAATGGATCTTATTCATGATAATTCATGCTGCATGTAACACCATTTACACCAAACCTACAACATTTCTCTCAAGTTAGTTATAGATTATTACTTCTATCACTTAAATAAATGTGTTGGGTGACAGCATGGAGATAGAAAGATGCATTACTGCATCAGTTTGAAGAAACTTAGGAGAATAATTTATTTTCATAAATAAATTGACTGTGAGGAAGATTATTGTATATCCTCATCCCTGGGATACCTGGTGAGGAATTAATGCAATATTACCAACAAGTGATTTCCCCTAGAGCTTCCCTGGTATCTCAGATAGTAAAGAATCTACCTGCAATGCAGGAAACTCCAATTCTATCCCTGGGTGGGGAAGATCCTCTGGAGAAGGGGTAGGCTATCCACTCCAGTATTCTTGGGCTTCCCTGGTGGCTCAGACAGTAAGGGATCTGCCTGCAATGTGGGAGACCTAAGTTTGATCCTAGGGTTGGGAAGATTCCCTGGAGAAGGAAAAGGCTACTCACTCCAGTATATTCTTGCCTGGAGTATTCTACAGACAGAGGTGCCTGGCAAGCTATTGTCCATGGGTTTGCAAAGAGTTGGACATGACTGAGTGACTTTCACTTTCAGACCAGTATAGTAGAAAGAGAAGACGCAATTGAATATTAAAAGACACAATTTAATATTAGGATCAACATTTAAGATGATGCAAAAGCAACTACAAAGTCTGGACTGAATTTCAGATAAATACATGCAGTAAAGTAAAAAAAAAAACAACAGCTAAAATGTCTCTTAGCTCCTTGAGAGAAAATGGATGAACCCTGTGACTGTCTCCTTGATACTCCCTGAAAGAACCCTGAGTTCATATAGCAGGTATATGTTAATAGTTCCAAATGTCAGAAAGCCTATGACCTTGAATTATAAAATCAAAAGTTCAGACCTTTTATCAGGTCTGTTATATTTTAAAGGAGACACAATAAGGCAAGAAAAGAGGACTGGGAGGCAGTCCCTCTTTCCTCTAAGATTGTCTTTTTATCCTTACACATGGCTTTATTCTGGTTCTTCACATGTAGACAAGATTGACTCCTTATCAAACATATTCTAAAATAGGCAGCTACAAAAATGATATTGAACAGAAAACCACAATTAGCTTTGCCAAGAGTGACCATTTAATGGGAGATGATGATGGACAGAGCAGAGAGGAAGAATTAGGGCTGCATGATGATTATGTCTGACAAAACTTCCAGTGCCTCCAAAGCAAATTTGAATGATGTTCTCTGAAAGGTGCGATATTATATGAACTAGAGGAAAAAATAATTTTGAATTTAATTAAGCATAGTTAAGTTTTGAATTTAAATCATACTTACTGAGACATCTGTCAAGTCATAAAGTATACAGGTCATTTCATAAACACATAACGTGCAACACACACATGTACACACACATGCACACATACCAAATGTACATGCAAATATACTCAAGCTCCTTTTGAATGGGAGACAGAGGAAGCAGAAATGAATTTGAATTTCAGTTTCATGTAGCATGCTGTTTCATTTTTTAATATTTTCCATTTTATTATAAATTCACTTATATTTCTGAGAATATTGAGAAAAATATTTTTAGAATGAAAAAATAGAACCCAAAATTCAAGCTTAAATTCTCTGACATTTTCTTAAAGCTGTAGTTAAGAGTTTAAAAAGATAATAATTTTTGAAGTATACTGAAAATACTCTGTAGGAAAATGACATGTTTAAAAATTATTTTAAAAAAACAAGAATTAAGTTATATTATTTTGAAGCTCCTACTGTATGCAATCAGGAATAAGTCAAATTTATAATTATAGATGAATGATGAGCTGCTAGAAACTGCATTAATGTCAACAAAGTTTAGAGAAAATTTAATAATTGAAAAAGGTAGTATTCTTTGTATTTCATTTTTCATTCCAATAATACAATTGACAGTTCAGTTCAGTTCAGTCGTCAGTCGTGTCCGACTCTTTGCGACCCCATGAATCGCAGCACGCCAGGCCTCCCTGTCCATCACCAACTCCCGGAGTTCACTCAGACTCACGTCCATCGAGTCCATGATGCCATCCAGCCATCTCATCCTCGGTCGTCCCCTTCTCCTCCTGCCCCCAATCCCTCCCAGCATCAGAGTCTTTTCCAATGAGTCAACTCTTCGCATGAGGTGGCCAAAGTACTGGAGCTTCAGCTTTAGCATCATTCCTTCCAAAGAAATCTCAGGGTTAATCTCCTTCAGAATGGGTTGGTTGGATCTCCTTGCAGTCCAAGGGACTCTCAAGAGTCTTCTCCAGTACCACAGTTCAAAGGCGTCAATTCTTCGGCGCTCAGCCTTCTTCACAGTCCAACTCTCACATCCATACATGACCACAGGAAGAACCATAACCTTGACTAGACGGACCTTAATTGGCAAAGTAATGTCTCTGCTTTTGAATATACTATCTAGGTTGGTCATCACTTTTCTTCCAAGGAGTAAGCGTCTTTTAACTTCATGGCTGCAGTCACCATCTGCAGTGATTTTGGAGCCCCCCAAAATAAAGTCTTACACTGTTTCCACTGTTTCCCCATCTATTTCCCATGAAGTGATGGGGCCAGATGCCATGATCTTCATTTTCTGAATGTTGAGCTTTAAGCCAGCTTTTTCACTCTCCTCTTTCACTTTCATCAAGAGGCTCTTTAGTTCCTCTTCACTTTCTGCCCATAAGGGTGGTGTCATCTGCATATCTGAGGTGATTGATATTTCTCCCTGCAATCTTGATTCCAGCTTGTGTTTCTTCCAGTCCAGCGTTTCTCATGATGTACTCTGCATATAATTAAATAAGCAGAGTGACAATATACAGCCTTGACGTACTCCTTTTCCTATTTGGAACCAGTCTGTTGTTCATAGTTGATAGTTTATTCTTGGTGTTATACATCTATGGATTTGGACAAATGAATACTGACGTTTATCTATCATTACAGAATATTTTCACTGCCCCCCAAATTCTCTGAACTCTAATGTTCCTCCGTCCTCCCAGTTCCTGGCAACTGCCTTCATAGTTTTGCCTTTTCCAGAATGTCATACAATTGGAATCACACACAGCATAGCTTTTTCAGATTGGTTTCTTTCTTTTAGGAATATGCATTTAAATATGCATTTTAGGAAATGCATTTAAATGAAAAGCTACGTCTTTTCATAGCTTGATAACTCATTTCTTTTTAGTACAGAATGATATTACACTGTCTAGATGTAATACATTATATTCATCCAATCACCTACTGGAGGACATCTTGGTTGCTTCAAACTTTTACCATTTATGAATAAAGCTGCTATAAACATCCATGTGCAAGTTTCTGTGTTCACATAATGAACCCAACTCCTTTGAGTAACTACCAAGAAGCCCAGATGCTAAATCATATGGTAAGTGTATATTTAGTTTCGTAAGAAACTGCTAAAATACCTTCCAAAGTAACTGTACCATTTTGCATTCCTATCAACAGTGGATGAGAGTTCCTGTTGCTCCACATCATTATCAGTGTTTGACCCTATTAGTGTTCTGAATTTAGACCATTCTAATAGGTATGTAGTGGTATTTTATTGTTGCTTTAATTTGCATTTCCCAGATAACATGTGAAGTATCTTTTGTCTGCTATTTGCCATCTGCATATCCTCTTTGGTGAAGTGTTTGTTAAGATCTTACTCTGTTTTAATTGTTTTTCTTTAATTGTTTAATTTTGAAAATTCTTTGTATATTTTGGATAACAAATTTAGAACAACCAACACTGTATTGAAGGGGAAGAACAAAATTGCAGATCTGACACAGTAATCAAGGCAGTGAGGTACTGATGAAAGAATAGAAAAATAGATCAATGGAACAGAATAGAGGACCCAAAAATAGACTCACAAAGAAGCAAAGGAAGTACAAAGCAGCAAAGATAGTTTTTCAACAAATGGTGCTAGTAAAACTGGGTATCCACATGTGTAAACATGAATCTAGACATAAGTCTTACACCATTAAAAAAAAAAAACTCACAATGCATCACAAACCAAATTTTAAAAGGCAAAACTATTAAACATCTAGAAGGTAACATAGCAGAAAATGTAAATGACTTTGGGTTTGACTCCTCTGTCCATGGGATTTTCCAAGCAAGAGTTTTGGAGTGGGTTGCCATTACCTTCTCCACAGGACCTTCCTGACCTAGTGATTGAATCCAGGTGTCCCTCATTGCAGGCAGACACTTTACCATTTGAACCACCAGGGAAGCCCAGGAAACTTTATAGATAACATTAAAGGAACAATCCATTGGAGAAATGGTTGATAAATTGCACTTCAATAGAATTAAAAACTTCTGCTCTAGGAAAGATAATAATAAGAGAAAGAGAAGACAGGCTACAAGAGGAGACCACTTGCCTTATAGTCATTTGGAGACCTGTTTCTCTGAAGGAACTTTCTAGTAATCTTTGAAGGGCCTTCTCCTCTAAATTAGTATTGGCATGTAAGGAGTTAACCAACTTCCAATGGAGGTACCCAGGCAGAAAAAGGAGTCCCTTCTTTTGGAGCCACCCCATATGATCTTCTTGAAAGCCCTCACTCTTAACTTTAAGAGTCTCACCTTCAGTATATGAAGGAGTTTCTGGCAAATTAGCCTGTGGAACTAAGGCAGCAACCCCCTATTAGGTCATTGTTCTGTAATGCTGCCCTCTTAGCTGCCTGATCAGCAGCTTGGGTTCCCTCATACCACTTCTGTGTTCCCTTTTTGATGTCCTTTACGATGGGAGACTGAAACCTCAGCAGGCAGATTGACTTCCTCCAAGAGTCTAAGGATTTGATCAACATTTTTAATTGGGAGCCCTCCAGTGTTCAAGTGGCCTCTTTCTTTCCAAATAGCAGAATATGCATGTAGCACCAGAAAAACATACTTGGAGTCAGTAAGAATGACTACTTATTTTCCTTTTCCCAGCTCTAAAACTCGAGTCAAGGCTATGAGCTCAGTTAATTGGGCTGAAGTACCTGGTGGCAAAGGTTTAGCCTCTATGATCTTAAAATGGAGACTACTGCAAATCCAGCCCTATTTTTCCATCTAGGACAAAGCTGCTTCCATCAGTGTACTGGATTTCCCCAGGATTGGTCAGAGGATCTTCTGACAATCCCTCTTGGGATTTTGTCCAGTGATCCAAGGTTTCTAGGCAAGAGTGAAAAGGGGAGGGAACCCACAGGCATAGGCAGGAGGCTGTCTGGGTTAATAACCTCACAAGGGGATATAATCAGGCTTGGGTTTTCCATCAGCACTACTTGATATCTGAGGATCCTTTGATCAAACATTCATAAATGGCCTCTCCCATTTAGGAATTGTTTCACTTGGTGGCTGGTAAAAATGGTTAGTTTACCCCCAAGACAGAGTTTTAAAGCATCTTCTATCAGGACTGCATTAGTTGCAAGATTTCAAAAGCAGGGAAATATCTCTTCCCAATAAGGGAGTAGGATACCCAGGGACCGCAAGAAACTGGTGGGAAAATATTTGTCCATCCCAGCAACAAAGAAGTCCTTGGGTGGATCTTTTGTAATTGTTTTTCCTGTAGCACCCAAAATGGTACAAGTTTGGGTGGAGGAGGCTCTGGAGCAGGAGGTCAGGACAGAGTAGGTAGTCCCTGTATCAACCAAGAAATTCACAGACCTACCTGCCAAATCTAGTTGTACCCTCGGTTCTACCCCAGTGATGGTTATCTGTGACAGGTGGGCTCACTAGAGCAGCCTGCTTCAGTCGTGTTCCATCATGAGGGAAGGATTTGTGCTTGGCCTTGAGGCTCTTGGGCCCCCAGGACAGAGTGCTGCCGAATGTTCCAGTTGATGGCATTGTAGCAAACCATTTCAGGAGGTTTGTCATGGTTTGGACACTCTTTTGCCCAGTGTCTGCCTGTCTACATATTAGGCATTTGCCTCTTCCCTTGTCCTTTAAGGACTTAGGGTTTGCCATATGGCTTCCCTGGAGGGTGGCCATCTTCTGGGCATGCCTTCTCTATTTCCTTTTCTCCCTTTCCTGGGCCTTGGCCTCCCTCTCTTGTTCTCTGTTATACAAGGTATTGGTGGCTGTCTGGACCATCTTCTCTAAAGAGAGAGTAGGGTCTTGCTGCTGGAGTTGTTGTAGCTTTATCCTGATGTCTGATGAACATTGGGACAGGAATTTGTCCTTTTAAACCCCACCTGTTCATCATAAGATTCTAAGTCCAGATCGGCAAACTTTTGGAGGGGTTCCTTTAGCCTTTCCAGAAAGGCAATGGGGGTTCTCATTTGGCTCCTGAGTTGTAGCTGAGACCAACACAGTCCCACAATTAACAGGCTTCCTTCTATTTCTACAGGTGGACTTCTTTAGAGGTGAGTCTTTCTGAAGCTTATCCTACTCAGGACTGTTGCAATCTGAGAGCCAGGCATCCCCAGGTCAGGGTGAAGCAGGTTGATGTGTGACAACCTCCTGAGGACCAGATCCCTATGCAGGTCGAAGCAGGTCAACCTCCTGGAATCCCCAGACTGGCAGATCCCTGAGCAGGTTGAGGCATGACAACCTCTCAGGGACCAGATCCCTAGGCAGATTGTAGCAGGTCGACCTCCTGGGACCCCAGGCTGGAGTTGAGCATCACTATGGTCTTCAGTGTGACTAGTGCTGGGTAGGATTAAGGGGTTGCAATCTTAACTATTTGCTGGCTTGTCCACTGCCAATAGGAATAGATATCATGATAAAGCAATCCAAGCCTGTGCCCTGAGACTGGAAAACTTGTGAAACAGCCATAAGACTTATCCTCTTATTGCTCTGAGGGAATGTAAGTCACTGATTTCCTCCCCTAGTCCTCTATAAGAACAGCTTAGGTTGTCTCCAGTAGTAAACATTTCATTGTCATAGACCCACCTTAGGTAATAACAGAAGTAATGACAAAGGAGTGTGTTATCTGATGCTTCTAGGGGCTTTAAGAGTATTTTAATAATACGTGGTGTGGAGAGATGTTGCCTACAAGGGGGCAGGGTCCTGGTAGTAGGAGTTAGTAAGTGGCTTAAGAACAAATTGATAAGAGGCAACAAACCACATGTTCCATGTTCCATGGAATGGAAATTTGATCCAGGGGTATGTTTGTAACTTTAGGAGAATGATGGTAAGGGTTTGGGCCCAAACAGCCTTCAGGGCTACCTCCCAAAGTGGCAAATATTATCTCTGGAAGTCCAATTGCCCTAGAAGAGGTGCCACCAACAGATGGACTTCTAGCAAACATTGTGAGCCTGTCACCTGCCCAAGCGGGTTTACCGAGAGATGCTGTAGTTGCACATGTTGTAGGAAACATGAAAGATAAAGGCCAGGATATCTAGAAGGATTGACTATTATATAGTATTTCCTTCTCAAGGGCCAGCTATTTCCTGGTTGTCGCTCCAGAAGACAGTAGAGGCAACACTGTGGGCCCGGAAGAGTATGGGGCTCAGGAAGAGTATGAAACAGGAGGGAAGGGGGCTGGGCACAACTTTTGAAAGAATGACATAGCCCAAGGGCATAACATAAACCAATAAAAATCAAAAGGGTACAAAATGACAAGTTAAATTCAACTACATTCTCAGTCTGCAAGCTAAATGACACACCCAGAGGAGCCAGGACAGTTCCAAGGCACTATCAAAAAAGTATGGAGGGAGTGGTTCCCCAACTGTTGGAATGATCCTCCCAGTTCAGTTGCTCAGTCATGTCCAACTCTTTGCCATGCCGTGGACTACAACACGCCAGGCTTCCCTGTCCATCACCAGCACCTGGAGTTTGCTCAAACTAATGTCCATTGAGTCGGTGATGCCATCAAACCATCTCATCCTCTGTTGTCTCCTTCTCCTCCTGCCTTCATTCTTTCCCAGCATCAGGGTATTTTCCAATGAGTCAGTTCTTCACATCAGGTGGCCAAAGTACTGGAGTTTCAACTTCAGCATCAGTCCTTCCAATGAATATTCAGGACTGATTTCCTTTGCGATTGACTGGTTGGATCTCCTTGCAGTCCAAGAGACTCTCAAGAGTCTTCTCCAGCACCACAGTTCAAAAGCATCAATTTTTTGGTGCTCAGCTTAATTTATAGTCCAGCTCTCACATCCATACATTACTACTGGAAAAACCATAGCTTTAACTAGATGGACCTTCTTGGCAAAGTAATGTCCCTGCTTTTTAATATGCTATCTAGGTTGGTCATAGCTTTCCTTCCAAGGAACAAATGTCTTTTAATTTCATGGCTACAGTCACCATCTGCAGTGATTCTGGAGCACCCCAAAATTAAGTCTCTCACTGTTTCCATTGTTTCCCCATCTACTTGCCATGAAGTGATAGAACCGGATGCCATGATCTTAGTTTTCTGAATGTTGAGCTTTAAGCCAACTTTTTCACTCTCCTCTTTCACTTTCATCAAGAGGCTTTTTAGTTCTTCTTCACTTTCTGCCATAAGGGTGGTGTCATTTCCATATCTGAGGTTATTGATATTTCTCCCGGTAATCTTGATTCCAGCTTGTGCTTCATCCAGGCCAGCATTTCTCATGTTGTACTCTGCAGATTAAATAAGCAGGGTGACAATATACAGCCTTTACATGCTCCTTTCCTGATTTGGAACCAGTTTGTTGTTCCATGTCCAGATCTAACTATTGCTTCTTGACCTGCATACAGATTTCTCAGGAGGCAGGTCAGGTGGTCTGGTATTCCCATCTCTTTCAGAATTTTCCACAGTTTTTGGTGATCCACACAATCAAGGGCTTTGGAACAGTCAATAAGGCAGAAGTAGATGTTTTTCTGGAACTCTCTTGCTTTTTTGATGAGCCATCGGATGTTGGCAATTTGATCTCTGGTTCCTCTACTTTTTGTAAATCCAGGTTGAACATCTGAAATTTCACAGTTCATGTAGTGTTGAAGCTCGGCCTGGAGAATTTTGCGCATTCCTTTGCTAATGTGTGAGATGAGTTAAACTGTGCAGTAGTCTGAACATTCTTTGGCATTGCCTTTTTTGGGGATTGGAATGAAAACTGAAACTTTTCTAGTCCTGTGGCCACAGGATCCTCCCACTCATTAGCATATTAAATCTCCCAGCTCATGCAAACTAATCACATTCCATGGTCACCACACTTGCACTCACCCTCTGTAATGGCCCACACCCTATGGAGTCTGCTTCTCTCTGAATCCAAACAAATCAACCTCTTACCTATTGCTGTGTCTCTCACTGAATTTTTTCAATGAGACATCAAGAACCTAGCTTCATTAGGTCCTGATATCAGGCACTGTGGGTTTTGGCCGGGCTCAAGTCCCAGCCAGTCACGACTGAGTCACTAAGCATAGCACAGAGCCCTTGCTATGTGGGTTTGAGTCCCAGTCTTAGGTAAACAGTTTCAAACACAACTTTCCCCTTTCAGGAAAGATGATGACCTGCCCAATACTTTGTAAGCAGTGGCATAGGCGGAGAGAAGAACTGAAGGACAGGAGGAAAAAACAGTGGGAAAAGAGTACTAAGGAATCCCCTTTATAACCTGCCAGAAAATCTGCTAATACCTGACCTGGGCTCACAGTTTTCATTGGCCTGATCCTTCGTACAAAGATTAAGGACAAAAGAAGCCTCTCTTACTTGGGCAACAGCTACTAGGGCGTAACAGATAGTAGAGCCTTCAGGACACACTGGGGATTAGCCCCTGCCAGTGTTCCTCAGTTGCACCCACTGCCACTGGCCTGTTTGCAGGGGGTTGAGGAAACAAGAAATGAGGGATTGTAAAGGAATTAAGAGTTTGTTAGCCATATGTCCTTCCAGGCATAGGAGCGAGGACCTCCTACCTTACCTGGAGATCTTCTGGAGTCTGAGACTGAGCTGTGTGACCTTTCTGCTGAGTTTGTTTTTGCTGTCCCAGTTTCCAGCATGGTGGGCTTCTTGTCACTTCCACTGTGCTGGGTTTTCTTTGTGTTCAGCTTCCACCACAGGAGATTTCGCCGGGTTGGGCTTCTGCTGTGTTTGGCCTCTGCCTTGCAGGGGCCAAGCCAAGGTTGTTTCAGCCAGGTTAAATCTGAGTCATGGCACCAGGTATGTTGGGGGAGTGTGTAATTTCCTTGGTTTTGTCTCACTACAGCAAAAACTTGAAGTGGCGGACCAGTGTTATAGCTTGGTTACAGCTCAGAGTTTTAGCTGGCAAGCAACAAAGGAAAGTACACCCTCAAGGCGTGAGGGCAGGCTGACCACAAAGGAGAGGCCTCAGTCCATCTTGGCTTCCTCGTTTTATACCTTTATCTCCTCCCCCACCTTGAGCCTGCTCTATGCAAATCAGGCTGTTTCACCTAAGGTTCTCACTCTGGTCCTTGGGTTTTCCCTTGCTCCATTTTCACAAGCTTTTCTCCTTTTTTGTCTTTTAGCCACCACCATTTTGGACTCCTTTTTCCTATTCTAAATACCTCATGCTCTCACATGAAGTTTGAAAGGGTTACCAAGTTTTGATGTTATCATTTAAATATTTGAAGCAGAGCTACACTTTGACTTGAATTCTTGTCCCACGTGCTAGAAAACATTATTTTCTATGAAATCAGAAAGGTGTTCAGGACAGTTCAGTTCACTTCTAGAAGAAAGAAATAATTAATAATATATATCTCAATGCTTCTCTCTTCTTTTTCTATCCTTCCGTTATCTTTGGTCTTGAATTGCCCCTATCCACCATTTTTGTGGAGGTGGCAAATGCATCAGAGGAGAAAATATTTTTTATAAGTTGACTTCTTTTATCAGATCTGGATTTATTCTCATAGCATAATTTGATTTTTTAAAAAGTTCTAAGATAGTGTAAGGATTAAGAAGGACAGAGAGACAGAAGGAGAAAGGAAACCCAGCCTTATCTCAGTGGTGCGAATGTTGGGGAATGAAGAGCAGTGAAAGGCCCAGGGAACACTCTCCTATCATGATTATTTATGCTGTGATGCTATGTAACTTAATAGCCTAAAACTAATGAATAAAGCAGTGGATATAGGATGTTCAATAAAAGAGACTCAGGTTAATACCAGATAGTTGCCAGAGGTCATGTGTGTTGAAGGTAGTTAACAAAGGTGACAAGCTAGTAGTAAGGCCTATGGTGTGCTCACCTGTTAGTTCTATGCCTTGCACCAAAACATTTTGAGCCTCCTAATGAAATACCGTACTCTGTAGGTCTATTCATCATGTTAAGTTCCTTGATTCAAATGCTGTTTTTACTTGCCTATTAAACTTAATCTTACATCAAGAAATTATCATGTCCTTATTTATAAAGTAGACTGTAAAATTGGCAGAATATTTGCAACATTGAAATATAACATCTGCCTACTTCTTACTAATTAAAACTTAAATGTTACACTCCCACTGTAATGTTCCTTGAATTAACAAATCATCACACATTCTATTTGAACTTTCATCCTTCTAGAAAATCCAACAAAAATATAGTTTTATAGTATCTCCCTCTATTCCTCTATTTCAACTTCTCTGTTTTATCCTGTAGCACATCAAGAAAATGGTGAAGCATTATATATTATATATTTGTCAAATGGATAGATAGGAATCAGGTAGAATAACAGGAATTTTTTAGAACCATTTCCTGACACTACACTCAGAGGCACACAAACAAGCAGTAGATTATCTGGATGTGCTTTTGGGATGACCGTCTTTGGAAGGGAAGGAGTTACCTTGTGATACTGTTCAGCAAAGTCTCTATCCAACACCATGGGAAATTTTGAAGCTAGAATGATATTTAGTGAGAGGAATCTTTTTAGCTGAGACAATTCCCAGTGAGGTTTCACAGTACAGGAGTGTCTGCTGGCGATGCTTCCAATAGCAAGCAGAATAATTCCTTCAGTCCTGAAGAGCTGCTTGAAGGAACATATCACAGCATAATACATTATGTATCACTCTTAATAAACACATGTGGAAGACAGTTATTGTTCTACCCAACACACATTTTCCTTTTCTTTTTTTGCTAATGGAACCTGAATTTAGTTGAAATGACTCTAGCAGATATTTACAAAGATATTTACATTACAGAAGACATCTGTGTCCCCAGAACCCAGACACAGAGAATATATAAGGTTAATACAAATAGCCCTTTTCCACTGGGATTTTAGGAAAGAATTAAATCCTATTGCCCTATGACATATATTTTATGCAATAAGCTAACTTTTCTCTTGTGTGTCTGAATTGATGCTCACTCTGTACTATCCTTGGGAAAAGTGAGAACATACTGTTTCAAGTCATTTTCTCTAGGGCTTCATTCTGTCCTAGAAGCATATTGGGAAAAAGCTGAATAAATCCATGTGGTCTCATTAGTCTGTCTATAGAAGGAATTCTGAAATAATTCTGGCCCATATAAGATGAGAGAAGATACTTAAGAGTTGAAAAACTTGGATGGTTTTTCTTGAACTTAAAGGTTGGTCAAGAGAAGGATATTTTCATAAACTAGTATTTCTAAAAACTAGTATATGAAGATAAATTTCCTAAATAATGTGTGACCATCTAGCAACCATGTATGATGCTGAAAAATGCTGAAATGAAAGAGTGAAAATAATAGAGAAAACACATCTATGGGGAATTCACTTGGTTTTGGAATGAACCAGTCCTGTATCCTCCCTATTAACATCCATCAACATATGTGAAGTAAAAAATATCTCTATTATTTGAACACATTTAGGATTTTTTCCCCTATATTTACAGTTAAAAGTATCAATTGTCACAACTATGTAGTAACTATTTATGACTAACCGAAACCTGTCCATTTTCAATTAATGCACTACCTCCTAAATGCACCTGATGCCAAAATATATCTGGTAGTGTTTTACAGAACAAAACGTGTTTTATAAAAGCAAAAAAATATATGTTGTTTGTTCTAAGATTTCTATTGCCATGGATTTACAGAAGCTGGATGAGGTTGTTAAGGCCTTTGAATCCATTCCTTCTCAATGCATGTGTTGGGGCACATTATTTAGCCAACAAGAATTTCCCCATTACCCCTAAGAATCTAGCTATCCTTTGCTACTTGGCCTCCCCACTTTTTAAGCAGTGTATGTCATATGTGCTGTTCTTTTCAAGGGTAGGATAAAAATCAGAGATTTAAAATGAACAAGTGACAGAGAAATGGGTCACTGCTGCCTGTATTTCAGATTTAACTAACTGTTCAATTGAGAATTCTATTCAATAGATTTTAGTCTTACATATTACTATCATTTTGAATATAAATTAAAGAAAACTAGTTTTAGACTGGAAATAAAATGTGCTAACATTTCGTGGATATTGAAGTACTACCATTTTGTCCAAGACCTTGTGTGCCTTTGAGGCTTGGGATCCTAATTTGCCAAATGAAAACTAGGGAATTCATGGAGTCTAGCGCCTTTCCAAATCTAGATTCTGTCAATTCTCTTTTTGTTGAATGAAAATACTATTGACATAATAGTCTAATTTTTCCTGTATATTAAGCCTGGTTATAATACATACTAGATTTTTTTTTTTTTTAAGAAGGCAATGGCGCCCCACTCCAATACTCTTGCTTGGAAAATCCTATGGACAGAGGAGCCTGGGAGGCTGCAGTCCATGGGGTCGCTGAGGGTCAGACACGACTGAACATCTTCACTATCACTTTTCATTTTTCACTTTCATGCATTGGAGAAGGAAATGGCAACCCACTCCAGTGTTCTTGCCTGGAGAATCCCAGGGACGGGGGAGCCTGGTGGGCTGCCATCTATGGGGTCGCACAGAGTTGGACACGACTGAAGTGACTTAGCAGATTTTTAGTTTTCTGAAGAGAAAAAAAAAAAGGTTAACAGGCTGATCTGTGAACCACACACACACTATTAGTAGGAAGATCAAATTCTTTAAGAGACCACATAGCCTGTGCTGGTGATAAAACTTTTGTGGGAATATCTTTCCCTGTATTATGGTCAATGACTATTCTTTTTGTTCTGCTTATGTATGTGTATCAGTGGTGCTCAGGCAGACCTGCAGCTTTCAGTTTTTCAGACTTCATTGGAAGGAGGAGGAGGAGTGTAACTTCTGCTGCAACAAGAGATGGGTGTACATAGGTCAACTGCCCTTTGTTTACTGCTGGAGGCACCACTAACCATGAGATAGCAGCACTGACTGTTCTAGCTGCTTTCTTTCTGTCTTGTCTCTATGTGAGTAAAAGTACTCTCTTTGTAGTCAGTGGCTGACTGTGTTGTATTTTCCTTGGCAACTCTATTACCTATTTCAGGTGAAAGATATGCTTGAATTTCTAATCCTGGTGATTTTTACTCTCCTTCATGAAGTTGAAGTCCTCCCTTAGCACTGGCAACCAGATCATGTTGTTTTGCTCAATAACAGTAATACTTATACACAGAGAAAATAAGTAAATATAAATATAATATTATGATAGCAGGAAAACAGTGTGCAATACTGCAGTACTGTTTTGAGCATAAGCTCAGCAGTGAACCAAATTAGGCCAATAAAAAAGGCTAGTATAAACTTGCTGAGATATTATCTTAAAACCAAGCCTCAGAATAATCAATTACTCCTAATAACTGTATTAAACACAGAACAAACTACTTAAAGTTATGCAAGGAAGTTCAGCACCCCAAATAAAAAATTACAAGATATATAAAGAAGCAGGTAAATATGACCATAACCAAGAACAATTCAGTTAATAGAAACAGGTAGAGAAATACATAAGCATGATGAAAAAAAAAAAAAAAAAAACCGAAAAACTGGAAGATGTAAATAAAATCTCACAAAAGAAATAAAATCTAGAGATAAAAAATGCACCATCTAAGGTGAAAAACACACTGTATAAAACAAGCAACAAGCCAGACACTGTAAAAGAAAAGGTTATTGTACATGATAATATAGAAATAGAAATCATTCAAATAAAACAGAAAGAGAGGGAAAAAAAGAATATAGAATAGTGCAAAGAGCAGCAGTGAACTGCAGGGCAATTTCTATGGTCTAAGATATATATCACAATGGTGTGATCACTCACCTAGAGCCAGACATCCTGGAATGTGAAGTCAAGTGGGCCTTAGAAAGCATCACTACAAACAAAGCTAGTGGAGGTGATGGAATTCCAGTTGAGCTATTTCAAATCCTGAAAGATATTGCTGTGAAAGTGCTGCACTCAATATGCCAGCAAATTGGGAAAACTCAGCAGTGGCCACAGGACTGGAAAAGGTCAGTTTTCATTCCAATCCCAAAGAAAGGCAATGCCAAAGAATGCTTAAACTACCACACAATTGCACTCATCTCACACGCTAGTAAAGTAATGCTCAAAATTCTCCAAGCCAGGCTTAAGCAATACGTGAACCATAAACTCCCTGATGTTCAAGCTGGTTTTAGAAAAGGCAGAGGAACCAGATATCAAATTGCCAACATGCGCTGGATCATGGAAAAAGCAAGAGAGTTCCAGAAAAACATCTATTTCTGCTTTATTGATTATGCCAAAGCCTTTGACTGTGTGGATCACAATAAACTGTGGAAAATTTTGAAAGAGATGGGAATACCAGACCACTTAACCTGTCTCTTGAGAAAACTATATGCAGGTCAGGAAGCAACAGTTAGAACTGGACATGGAACAAGAGACAGGTTCCAAATAGGAAAAGGAGTATGTCAAGGCTGTATATTGTCACCCTGCTTATTTAACTTCTATGCAGAGTACATCATGAGAAACGCTGGGTTGGAAGAAGCACAAGCTGGAATCAAGATTGCTGGGAGAGATATCAGTTACCTCAAATATGCCGATGGCACCACCCTTATGGCAGAAAGTGAAGAGGAGCTAAAAAGCCTCTTGATGAAAGTGAAAGAGGAGAGTGAAAAAGTTGGTTTAAAGCTCAACATTCAGAAAACGAAGATCATGGCATCTGGTCCCATCACTTCATGGGAAATAGATGGGGAAACAGTGGAAACAGTGTCAGACTTTATTTTTCTGGGCTCCAAAATCACTGCAGATGGTGATTGCAGCCATGAAATTAAAAGACGCTTACTCCTTGGAAGAAAAGTGATGACCAACCTAGATAGCATATTCAAAAGCAGAGATTACTTTGCCGACTAAGCTCCATCTAGTCAAGGCTATGGTTTTTCCTGTGGTCATGTATGGATGTGAAAGTTGGACTGTGAAGAAGACTGAGCACCGAAGAATTGATGCTTTTGAACTGTGGTGTTGGAGAAGACTCTTGAGAGTCCCCTGGACTGCAAGGAGATCCAACCAGTCCATTCTGAAGGAGATCAGCCCTAGGATTTCTTTGGAAGGAATGATGCTGAAGCTGAAACTCTAGTACTGTGGCCACCTCATGCGAAGAGTTGACTCATTGGAAAAGACTCTGATGCTGGGAGGGATTGGGGGCAGGTGGAGAAGGGGACGACAGAGGATGAAATGGCTGGATGGCATCACTGACTCGATGGACATGAGTCTGAGTGAACTCCCGGAGTTGGTGATGGACAGGGAGGCCTGGCGTGCTGCGATTCATGGTGTTGCAAAGAGTCGGACTCGACTGAGCGACTGAACTGAACTGAACTGAACTGATCATTAATGATAAAGTTTATATTCCATCCACTTTACAAAAAAGAGATTAAAATTTTAAAATATTAGCAACATTAATTTTGGTGAAAATGTAGACAATCTGGATTACTCAGACATTGCTGGTAGGCATATTAAATGGTGGACCCATTCTGGAAAATAACTTGGCAGTTACTTAAAAATAAATCTAAACACACAACTACCCTACAACACAGCAGTTGCATTCATGAATACTTATCCCATAGAAATGTAGACTTATGTTCATAAAAACTCTGTATGCTAATGCTTACAGTAGCTTTATTTGTAATAGCTCCTAACTAGAAACAAGTAAACTGTTAAACACATAGTAGTGCAAATCATACCATAAAATCTGTTCAACATTGCAAAGAAATTATCTGTTTATATACATAATATCCTTGATGAATTTCCAGAGAGTTATACCTGGATCAGGAAGATCCCCTGGAGAAGGCAATGGCAACCGACTCCACAGTTATTGTCTGGAGAATCCCAAGGACAGAGGAGCTTGGCAGAATACAGTCCATGGAGTTGCAAGTTCAGTTCAGTTCAGTCACTCAGTCGTGTCCGACTCTTTGTGACCCCATGAATCACAGCGTGCCAGGCCTCCCTGTCCGTCACCAACTCCTGGAGTTCACCCAAACTTAAGTGCATCGAGTCAGTGATGCCATCCAGCCATCTCATCCTCTGTCATCCCCTTCTCTTTCTGCTCCCAATCCCTCCCAGCATCAGGGTCTTTTCCAATGAGTCAGTTCTTCCAGTGATGTGGCCACAGTATTGGAGTTTCAGCCTCAGCATCAGTCCTTCCAATGAACATCCAGGACTGGTCTCCCCACATGTGGAAACGGTGGAAACAGTGTCAGACTCTATTTTTGGGGGCTCCAAAATCACTGCAGATAGTGATTGCAGTCATGAAATTAAAAGACGCTTGCTCCCTGTAAGGAAAGCTGTGACTAACCTAGACAGCATATTCAAAAGTAGAGACATTACTTTGTCAACAAATTTCCATCTGGTCATGGCTATGGTTTTTCCAGTGGCCATGTATGGATGTTGAGAGTTGGACTATAAAGAAGGCTGAGCACCAAGGAATTGATGCTTTTGAGCTGTGGTGTTGGAGAAGACTCTTCAGAGTCCCTTGGACTGCAAGGAGATCCATCCAGTCCATTCTAAAGCAGATCAGTCCTCAGTGTTCGTTTGAGGGACTGATGTTGAAGCTGAAACTCCAATACTTGGCTACCTGATGCGAGGAGCTGACTCATTTGAAAAGACCCTGATGCTGGGAAAGATTGAGGGCAGGAGGAGAAGGGGATGACAGAGGATGAAATGGTTGGATGGCATCACTGACTCGATGAACATGGGTTTGGGTGGACTCCAGGAGTTGGTGATGGACAGAGAGGCCTGGCATGCTGTGGTTCATGGGGTCGCAAAGAGTCGGACGTGACAGAGCAACTGAACTGAACTGAAAGTTTTAAAGGATACAAAGAACCAAATACTAAGGGAAGCTGTGATGAAACCCTCGTTTAACCACTCAAAAAATGAAGAAAGAAGAGAAATAAAGGAAAGGAAGGGGAAAGTTTTCAAATTTAATTGTTACCAAAGTTAATTGCAAAAAAACAGTTCAGCTAGATTGCTCTTTGTTGGCAGTTGTAATGGTCTCTCTATAGTAGCATATATAATATTAGACCTATAATTTTCCAGTGACTGAAGATATTTGCAGATTAATTTCTAATTGTATCTTTCTGTTTGAAGACAATTATAGTGAACACGGAAAGAGTTTATTTATTAAAATATTTAAATTAGACATGATTTATATTTATTTCTTCAGTATATTTGAATTAATTAGGAGTACTTAAACACAGTTCAATACTATGGTTAAACATTTTAAAGAATGAGGAAATATATTCTTTTAAAAAATGTATAAATATGAATTATCAAATATTAATATCTTCTTTGAAGTATTCTGGAGATATTTTATAACATGGTAGGCCTTTAATAAAATATTGAAGAATATATAAATGTAGCTCTATAATTGAAAATATAACCTGATATGGGAAAAATGACTTTTAAAACCAAGTCTTTTCCATATGCCCTTCATAGGAATACACTGCATTTTTACTTGGCCTTTATGTCAATTTGCTCAAATTTAAGCTGTCACCATCACAGCTGCATATGTATTTTAAGTGGATTTAGTATAAAGCAGCATGCAAAAGCAATATAAATTTAAAGGACAGGAATACTATGGCTAAATGTTTAATTTTGTTTAAGCCATTTCATATGACAGCTGTGGAGTACTTCTTCCACTACTGAAGAACTTTATGATTTTCCCAAGTATTTAGTTCTTTTCCATGCGGCCTAAAGATTGAATGCTCTTCACTTTAAACTGCTCTCAAGGAAACTGAACTATAAAATAGTAAAAGGGTGGTATAATGTCATCTTATGAATGTACAGTAGAGAAGCATTTAATAAGTTTAAAGGAAAATATATTAACAGGAAAATGAAAAGGGCCTTGGTTATGGTATCCCACATAGATTGCCATAAGTAGGAAATACAGTTTCCTTGACTACCTAAAACAAATTTAATTGTAAATACGTTAATAAATCATTTGCATATATATTTTTTCCCCTGTGGCTAATTATGTATGATGGCTTAATCAGAGACTATCTCATTGAAAGTGAATGCCTTTCATTGAGGATGCCCTGGGGATTTGGAAAGGCATCATTTAAAGTGACTTAAGGTCCATCTTCACTAGCAATTTTAAAATGCATTATTTCCCTCTTCTATGGAATATAACTACTGAATCTTTGATATATACCCCTGTCCTCATGAGGTTATCACAGTAGGTTCTAATAAATGACCATGTGTGTATATGCTCAGTTCAGTTCAGCTCAGTTGCTCAGTCATGTCCGACTCTTTGCGACCCCATGAATCACAGCATGCGAGGCCTCCCTGTCCATCACCAACTCCCGGAGTTCACTCAGACTCACATCCATCAAGTCAATGATGCCATCCAGCCATCTCATCCTCGGTCGTCCCCTTCTCCTCCTGCCCCCAATCCCTCCCAGCATCAGAGTCTTTTCCAATGAGTCAACTCTTTGCATGAGGTGGCCAAAGTACTGGAGTTTCAGCTTCAGCATCATTCCTTCCAAAGAAATCTCAGGGTTAATCTCCTTCAGAATGGGTTGGTTGGATCTCCTTGCAGTCCAAGGGACTCTCAAGAGTCTTCTCCAGTACCACAGTTCAAAATTCAATTCTTCGGTGCTCAGCCTTCTTTACAGTCCAACTCTCACATCCATACGTGACCACAGGAAAAACCGTAGCCTTGATTAGATGGACCTTAGTCTGCAAAGTAATGTCTCTGCTTTTGAATATGCTATCTAGGTTGGTCATCACTTTCCTTCCAAGGAGTAAGCTTCTTTTAATTTCATGGCTGCAGTCACCATCTGCAGTGATTTTGGAGCCCCAAAAAATAAATTCTGACACTGTTTCCACTGTTTCCCCATCTATTTCCCATGAAGTGATGGGACCGGATGCCATGATCTTCGTTTTCTGAATGTTGAGCT
Source organism: Budorcas taxicolor (assembly GCF_023091745.1). NCBI lineage: Eukaryota > Metazoa > Chordata > Mammalia > Artiodactyla > Bovidae > Budorcas > Budorcas taxicolor. The sequence goes on along the minus strand of NC_068923.1, from coordinate 66,445,228 downwards.
TTAAGCCAACTTTTTCACTCTCCTCTTTCACTTTCATCAAGAGGCTTTTAGTTTTTCTTCACCTCTGCCATAAGGGTGGTGTCATCTGCATATCTGAGGTTATTGATATTTCTCCCAGCAATCTTGATTCCAGCTTGTGTTTCTTCCAGTCCAGCATTTCTCATGATGTACTCTGCATAGAAGTTAAATAAGCAGGGTGACAATATACAGCCTTGACATACTCCTTTTCCTATTTGGAACCATTCTGTTGTTCCATGTCCAGTTCTAACTGTTGCTTCCTAATCTGCATACAGATTTCTCAAGAGGTAGGTCAGGTGGTCTGGTATTCCCATCTCTTTCAAAATTTTCCAGTTTATTGTGATCCACACAGTCAAAGGCTTTGGCATAATCAATAAAGCAGAAATAGATGTTTTTCTGGAACTCTCTTGCTTTTTCCATGATCCAGCGCATGTTGGCAATTTGATCTCTGGTTCCTCTGCCTTTTCTAAAACCAGCTTGAACATCAGGAAGTTCACGGTTCATGTATTGCTGAGTTGTGTCCAAATCTGCGACCCCATGGACTGTAGCCCGCCAGGCTCCTCTGTCCATGGAATTTTCCAGACAAAAATATTGGAGTGCTTTGCCATTTCCTACTTCAAATAACTTGCCATATTACCTCAACAACTGTGATTTATGATTAAATGAAATGGTATCTCTTGAAAAAATATCCCTTCTAATTTTATCATGGAGTTAAAACTCTAATCCTTGTTTTATCTATAGTGCCAAATTGAATTTTAAAACAGAAAATCTTAAGTACAAATTGACCCATTAGCAAAAAGAGCTAACCCAGAGATGGGAATAAAGATATTATCCTGGATTTCTTTCTCCAGGATGTCAGTGTGTTCATAGTTAACATTATAGACTCTCCACTTCACTTGTGTGGAAGACTAGAGAGTGTGCCCTTAAACAGTACAGCCTTAGCACCAGTATCATATAAGAACCCCCACACCCTCAATCGCCACTGCTACAATAAAAACAAAATGTCAGCCAACAAAATTTGTTACCCCCAACTGTGTCTTTTTTTGTAGGAGAGTTAATTTAGGCTGATTATTTTTAAAGCCCAAAAGATTCAGGAAGAACTTTGACCTTACCCCTAACTGGATTCACATTGATATATGGCAAAACCAATACAATATTGTAAAGTAACCAACCTCCAATTAAAATAAATAAATTCATATTAAAAAAAATAAAAACTAAACCTGGCTGCAAAGAGAAAAAAATAGAATGTAGACAGAAGACCTGTTTCAGGAAGGGACCTAACTCTATGGTTATAGATAGTTAACTACAGCATGAACTTGGTGTGTAGACAGGGAGGAGTCTAGCAAAGTCTGTTGGTTAAAATTTCTCTCTGTGTCCTGCTGTCTTTGGATGGTCCAGCAAACATCTGTTCACCAAGTATTTGCTTTTCTACCTTCATGTACATAAATTACCTTCCTCCCCTTTGAAGTCCTGAAACACTACCCTCAAGAGAATGCTCTTTTGTTTTTAACTGAAAATTGTATTTAATGTGAAGGCTTCAGCCATTTTGGGAAATTACTTAGTTTTCCTAAGTCTTTCCAATATATACATGTTATTAAGATTTTGAGTTTTCTCTTGTTAATCTTTCATATCAATTTAATTCTAAGACTGCAAGGAGAATCTAAAAGGGTAGAGGAAAATTTCCTTCTTCCTGATAAAAGCATCAGGTCATACTAGTTTTAAAAACTTATATTGAAATATTATTGTAATTCATAGGCACCTGCAACATAATATATGGAGATGCCCCTTCATTATTCACCTGGCCTCCCCCTGTAATACAACATCAAATGTGCTATAATACAACATCAAATGCCTATGCTGCTGCTGCTGCTAAGTCTCTTCAGTCGTGTCCTACTCTGTGCGACCACAGAGATGGCAGCCCACCAGGCTCCCCTGTCCCGGGATTCTCCAGGCAAGATCACTGGAGTGGGTTGCCATTTCCTTCTCCAATACATGAAAGTGAAAAGTGAAAGGGAAGTCACTCAGTCATGTCCGATTCTTAGCGACCCCATGGACTGCAGCCTACTAGGCTCCTCCATCCATGGGATTTTCCAGGCAAGAGTACTGGAGTAGGGTGCCATTGCTTTCTCCGATCAAATGCCTATAGGACACCTCAAAATCTGCTTGGTTCAATCCAAGTAGCTTATTAGATTTCATCAATTATATATGCATTCATTTCTGTGTGTGAGTGTATGGATAGCTCTGGGCAATTGTGTGTGTGTGTGTGTGTGTGTGTTAGTTGTTCAGTCATGTCTAACTCTTTGCAACCCCATGGACTGTAGCCCACCAAGCTTCTCTGTCCTTGGGGTTCTCAAGGCAAGAATACTGGAGTAGATTGCCATTCCCCTTCTCTAAGGACAATAGTATTACATGTTTAATTTTATGTTAACACGGTCCTGATCATGGTACTTAATTGTACCATCTCACAGATCCTATATGTTTCAAGTGATATATCAAAAGTACTCTTTTAAGGTTCTTATGCACATTATTTAATCCACAATTCAACAGATCATATTTTTCCATTTTTATTCATGGGGAAACAATCTCATGAGGTGTACTTATCCCAAATCATGGAACTAATAATAAAAAGTTTAAAAAGTCAGGGATCAACTCAACTTTTTATTAACATCAGAGCTTGTGCAAGTTATTTTAATAGAAGTTCACAACCAACCAGGAAGCACTTTAATTTTTACAAAGAGCCACTTGGGGAGGATAAAGATGTAGATGGATATTGTTCACTGGAAAAAAAAGCAAACCAAATAAGAGTTGTGAGTCTCAGTTTTATTTAGAGGATTTACGGAAGACTATAGCCCAGGAAACAGCCTCTCAGTAGCTCTGGGGACTGCCCAAAGGGGTAGGCAAAGAAACCAGTAAATATGGCTTTGTGCACTCAAGCATACATCTCAGTGAAAGGTCACTGCTAGTCAGAAAAAATAGATATCTCGGTTGGTGAGTTTAGTATTTTTCTGTGTATGAGAAGATGCAAGAATATCTGGATTCATTAAAATTCTTTCAGATATACACATACTAAGGGTCCTGTTTGTCCAAAGTGTAGAGTACCTCATCCTGGTTTTTGTCATGAATTCCTTGCAGAGTGTACTGTTGGCCAACATGACTTAGTCGTTATTACATCAATTTGTAACCACATTACAAATCCATATGGTGAATCACATTCTTTGTTTTATAGTAGTGTAGAAGATGTAGAGAAAAAAGCAGTTTTTGTTCCTTTGATTTCTGATGTAGAAATCGGAACCTTCTTCACTGTTTTTCAAACTTGTCACCTCATTGAATCACCTGTAGAATTAGAGGGTGGAGGAAATAGAAGAAAAGGAATACATATATGTGTGTGTGTATATATATATGTATATGGTAAATATATTTTTATATAAACACACACACACACACACACACACACACACACACACACACACACACACACACACAGAGGCTTCCCAGGTAGTTCAGTGGTAAAGAATCTGCCTGGCAATGCAGGAGATGTGAATTCAATAGCCTGGTTGGAAAATCCCAAGAGCAGAAAATGTCATTGTTGTTCAGTCACTAGGCCATGTCCAACTCTTTGTGACCCATGGACTGCAGCATGCCAGGCTTCTCTGTCCTTCACCATCTCCTGGAGTTTACTCAAACTTATGTCCATTGAACCAGTGATGCCATCCAACTGCCTCATCCTCTGTTCTTCCCTTCTCCTCCTGCCCTCAATCTCTCCCAGCATCAGGGTCTTTTCCATTGAGTTGGTTCTTCACAAAGGAAATGGCATTCCAGTATTCTTGCCTGGGAAATCCCATGGACAGAGGAGCCTGGTGGGCTACAGCCCATGGGGTCAGAAAAGAGTCAGATATAACAGTGACTAAAAAACAACAGTATGTACATACACATATATGTATATGCCTATATGCAAATTAAACTATTCATATACATATGCATGTACATATATATTTATGTTATACATCAATGCTATGGATAAATATTTATTAAAAAATACTTCCTCTCTAAAATAGAAAACAAGACTGAAAGGTCATCACTCATGTTTATATATCTAAGAAACATAGTAGAATAGACATTGATATATGGCGACGTAAACTGAATAAATTGAATGCATATTTTGCCAAGGTTGAGGTAAACATTTTCTGTTGTTTGCCAACTGTATGGTTTATTCCGTTCCATTTACCGTTTGTTTTCAAGGACCTGATAAGTGTCTAAATCACTCAGATTACTCAGTCGCTTAGCAAAAGGTTCACAGTAAATTCAACCACATTATAAATCCTTAATTCATTCTTGTTTTAATTCTTCTCTTCCCATTGGCTTTTGGAATACTTTCTAAAGTATTTTGAAATTCCTGGGAAGAGCTTCAGGTAAATATCAATGTGTCAGCCTCAATCTCTATTCACTTTCCTACTCACTAATGCCCTAGGTTAGGGAAGTTTTCTCCCACTTCTGCAGGAACATACTCCTGAAGGAAGGAAGTTCCTTCCACTTACTTCTTAGTGAACTTATTCTTTACATATTAATTGATTGATTCTTTAATTTGTATATTATATGCCAGCTATGAAGTCAAATCAATTGTTCTTAATTTGCTTACTCTTTTTCTCATATTCTCTCCTATGTATGATGTAAAAGATGGAGCCCACCACAACTTATTTAGTGAGGAATTCCAAAACATGGTACAGGGTTCAAATTCTGAACTGCTAAATTATTGACAAATATTCATTACATGCTAATATTTTGAGCTCATATTCAACAGTGAACTGTATTCTCTTAATTATATTTGAAAAACAGTTCTTCAGTTCATCATAATATAAATAATTTGCATTTAAAAATAAAAACAAAACGAAAAGCAACAAAACCACCCATTTTCCTCAAAGGAATTATTGCCCAGGTATTATTGCTTAGTGTAATTGACTGATAGAATATCTGTTTGATACTCTTTTAACTCTCAATTTCTCATGATCTTATCCAACTTTCTGAATTTTGAAGACTAAATTGTAAAGTTTATCCCAGCCTAAATAAGATGATGAGGCAAAGTGAAAAGAATGAAGAAAGCAGTTTTAGTTTAATTATGTTTAAAGCATAGAAAGCAAGGAAATAAAACAAAGGCTACAATCATCATTTTGATAATGGCAAATGAGTTTTTACATAATGTTTATGACTACTCTTCTTTACTATTCAATTTAGGTGCTCTTATCTTCAGCTTCCATCTCAGTAGTTTGAGCTTTCCTGATAGGTCTGATCCTTTTGATAGCAGATTTGGGGAGAGTTGAAGAGAACCCTCTTTTGTGGGCCTCAGTTCTTTGAAAGGGCACAAATAAGAATCTGAGGTCTTACCCATGGCAAAGACAAGTTTATTAGGGAAAGAGCAGAAGGACACCTCAAGGGAAAGTTTGCCCAAGCCAAGAGAGGTACTGACCTGGGAATGATGCTGTTGCTGTTCAGTCACTCAGTTGTGTCTGACTCTTTGCAACCTCGTGGACTGCAGCACGCCAGGCTACCCTGCCCTTCACCATCTCCTGGAATAGCTCAAACTCATGTCCATTGAATCAGCGATGCCATCCAGCCATCTCATCCTGTCATACCCTTTTCCTCCCTCCTGCAATCTTTCCCAGCATCAGGGTCTTTTCTAATGTGTCAGTTCATCACATCGGGTGACCAAAGTATTGGAGCTTCATCTTCAGCTTCAGCATCAGTCCTTCCAATGAATATTCAGGGTTGATTTCCTTTAGGATTGACTGGTTTGATCTTGCAGTTCAAAGGACTCTCTAGTCTTCACCTGTAACATGGTTCAAAAGAATCAGTTCTATGGCACTCAGCCTTCTTTATGGTCCAACTCTCACTTCCATACATGACTACTGGGGAATGATGAGGTATGGGGATTTTCAAGACAGGGCTTTTACGCATTCATCTAGGTGGGTGTACACTGACAATTTTGATTGACAAGTTACATAACAACAGAATCTATTGTGTATGTCTTTATAATTTGTTATAATCAGATCTATGCATGTATAGAATATTTATGAACCCCTAATAGGCTCCCGACTGCCTGAGGTCCCTTGAGGACACAGATGTGCACCAAGGGCACTTGTGGAGTTGGAGAAGCCCCTATGGTTAGTTTGTGTCCACTGTGTGGCTAGGGCATATGCACAGGAGTTAGAAAAGTCTCTTGTTATTTTGTAGCACATCTGTGAGCTTTCCTAGCCACATTAGGGCAAGTCTGGGATGGGGCTTAGAGATCAGCTTGCATTCTTTTCTGCTAGGCCACCCCTTCACGCTCATGCCTAATTTCCTACCTAACACTTTGATATCCTCATAAAGCCTTCCTTTCACTTTTAGGTGCTCTGTGGTATAGTCTGCTGGTACGTTGTTAGATCCCCTTGATTTGCCAGTGCATTAGTCTCACAAGGACAGCAAGCATTACAGGGAGTGGCATAAAAGGTGTGATATTCTTGGGAGAATTTCCCTTTGTTGATGAGAACCTCCTTGCTGGAGATAACTTGGAGCATAACTTCCCCCAGAAGACTGCCTGTTTGGTTAACTTGCAAATTTAGTAGCCCAGCCACCTTCCTTCAAAGTGAGAAAACTCTTCAGTATAATGTATATTCCCTCAATTTGCCCCCAAATCAAGGCAAGACTAAAAGGTACTTCAAACCTTATATGTGCAAAGTTTTCCTGATTCTCTATTCAGTTTTTCCTTAAGATAATTTTCTTAATTATATTTGTCAAAATCCCTGTCTTAGGCTTTGTTTCTAGTTAATTATATCTAGGGTGTGTCCAAAGCATAAGCTGTGTTCTATCCATTTTTTTTTACATCTTATTTACACTCTTTCTCTTGGTGTACTTAGTATTCTCTAAATTTTTTCTTTATTCTTTTTATTTTTTTTAAGTTTAGAATTTAATTTTCTGTTTTTATCATTTTGTTTGTGTACAAGGCTGTAATTTTCCTCTAATAGAGTGGTTCCATGATATTTTTTTTTTCAAATTCTGCTTTTGTCTGCCTTATCATTTTAAAATTATGTTTTTTTAAATTTTCTTATAGATGAGATGTTATATCTTTGTTGGTGCTGTTAATTTCTAGTTTATTATCTTGTGATAAATTATTCTTGCTATATGGAACTTGTTCATGGTTTTGTTGATCACTTTGTGAAAATGTTTAACATACACTTGAGGAAAAGATATATGCATTAATTGTAGTTGTTAAGTCACTATTTCATGTCTGACTCTCTGAGACCCCATGAACTTCAGTGTGCCAGGCTTCCCTGTCCTTCACTATCACCCAGAGATTGCTCAAACTCATGCCCATTGAGTCAATGATGCCATCCAACCATCGTATCCTCTGTCACCCCCCTTCTTCCCCTGCCCTCATCTCTACCAGCATCAGGGTCTTTGCTAATAAGTCCATTTTTGTATTAGGTGGTCAAAGTATTGGAGCTTCAGCTTAGGCATCAGCCCTTCCAGTGAATATTCAGAGCTGATTTCCTTTAGGATTGACTGATTTGATCTCCTTGCAGTCCAGGGGACTCTCTCTTGGTGGTGAGAGTCTTCCCCAGCACCACAGTTCAAAAGCATCAATTCTTCAGCACTCAGCCTTCTTTATGGTCCAACTCTCATATTTGTACATGACTACTGGAAAAACCATAACTTTGACTATATGCATTGTTGGCAAAGTGATGTCTCTTCTTTTTAATACATAATCTAGGGTTGTCATAGCTTTTCTTTGAAGGAGCAAGTATCTTTTAATTTCATGGCTGAAGTCACCATCTGCAGTGATTTTGGAGCCTGAGAAAAGAAAGTCTGTCACTGTTTCCATTGTTTCCCCAACTATTTGCCACGAAGTGATGGGACTAAATGCCATGATCTTAATTTTGAGTTTTAAGGCAGCTTTCCACTCTCCTCTTTCACATCTTCAAGGGGCTCTTTAGTTCCTCTTCACTTTCTGCCATTAGAGTGGTAGTATCTGATTATGTGATGGTGTGTATATTTCTCCCAGCAACCTTGATTCCAGCTTGAGATTAACCATCCCAGCATTTCACATGATGTACTCTGCATATAAGTTAAATAAGTAGGGTGACAGTATACAGCCTTTCCCAATTTGGAACCAAGTCTGTTTTTCCATGTCTGGTTCTGTTAATTCTTGACATGAATAGAGATTTCTCAGGAGGCAGATAAAGTGGTCTGGTATTCCTATCTCTTTAAGAATTTTCCACAGTTTGTTGTGATCCATACAGTCAAAGACTTTAGCATAGTCAATGAAGCAGAAATAGAAGGTTTTTCTTTTTTCTTTTTTTTTTTTTTTTTGAATTCTCTGGCTTTCTCCATGATCCAGAAAATGTTGTCAGTTTGATCTCTGGTTCCTCTGCCTTTTTCAAATCCAGCTTGTATATCTGGAAGTTCTCAGTTCATGTACTGTTGAAATCTATCTTGAAGGATTTCATGAATGACCTTTCTAGTATGTGAAATGAGCTCAATGTAGGGTACTTTGAACATTCTTTGGTATTGCCTTTCTTCGGGATTGAAATGAAAACTGACCTTTTCCAGTCCTGTGGCCACTGCTGAGTTTTCCAAATTTGCCAGTGTATTGAGTGCAGCACTTTAACAGTGTCTTTTAGGGTTTGAAATAACTCAGCTGGAATTCCATCACCTCCACTAGCTTTGTTGATAACTTGACACTAGGCCACTAACTTGGCCTTAGTGTCAAGTTTCTAAGGCCCACTTGACACTCCAGGATATCTAGATTAGTCACCACACCATCATGGCTATCCAGGTCATTAATACCTTTTTTTTATATACAGTTCTTCTGTGTATTCTTGCCACCTCATCTCAATCTCTTCTGCTTCTGTTAGATCCTTACTGTTTTTGTCCTTTATTTTGCCCATGTTTTCATGAAATGATCCCTTGGTATCTCTAATTTTCTTGAAGAGACCTCTGTCTTTCCTATTCTATTATTTTCCTATTTCTTTTCATTGTTCTCTTAAGGCTGTCTTATCACTCCTTGCTTTTATTTGGAACTCTGCATTCAGTTGGATATAACTTTCCCTTTCTGCTTTGCCTTTCACCTCTTTCCTCAGCTATTTGCAAGCCTTCCTCAGACAAGCACTTTGCCTTTTTGCATATCTTTTTCTTGGGGATGGTTTTGGTCACCACCTCCTGTACCATGTCATGAATCTCTGTCCTGAGTTCTTCAGGCATTCTGTCTATCAGATCTAACCCCTTGAATCTATTTGTCGCTTCCACTGTATAATCATAAGGGATTTCATTTATGTCATATCTGAATGGGCTACTTTCTTTAATTTAAGTCTGAATTTTGCAATAAAGAATTCATGATCTGAGCTACAGTCAGCCTCTGGTCTTGTTTTTGCTGACTGTATAGGGTTTCTCTGTTTTTGGCTGCAAGGAATTTAATCAATCTGATTTTGGTATTGACCATCTGCTAATGCCCATATGGAGAACTGTCTTTTTTTTGTTCAAATAGGGTATTTGCATATTCATCAATAATGAAGTATAAATTTAATAAGCATTCAAAATAACTGCCTTATTGACTATGTAGTTTAGGCATTGTATAATCTGGTCTCGGTGTCATTAGTAGTAAGATAGAGAATAAATTATTGAAGGGAAATTTTCAGGGAAATATTGTCCTAAAAGTGATTGAGATTTTAGTAAAAGTAGAAAGTTATATTTGATCTTTAAATTATTAAGGCTGTTGGGAAATTATTATTAGATGAGTAGTTGGGAAGAGTTAAAAATTACTGTTGTTCTTATACATATTCACTTTGTGACTACTCAAAGTACATGTGTATATACATATATGATAAGTGATTCTGAAAATTTTATTGATTGAAAAGGTCTAATGAAAAAACACTTCTAAATAAAATTTTGACAAAGTAATGGAATAGATACATATGAGCAATTGGGAACATGTCTATGTAAATTTATATGTATGGTAGAATTAAAATTTACAGTTAATTAGTATAGAAAAATATAATGGTTTCATTCCAGAATTCGGCTCATCATTCTCTAGAATCCCCATTAACAATATTGCTGCAAGATACTTTATTTTACCATTTAAAATACATGTATCAATGTTCTACTCCCAAGTGAATTAGAGTAGCTAGCTTCAGACCATTGTTCTTACTGAAGACAGCTAAAGAATTCATGTATTTGAATTCAGTAAAATGTTTCAAAACAGAAGAATTTCAGAACTATACACCAGAGAGAGACATTGAAAGTGGTGATATTTGCAGTCATTTTTTCCCAGGAGGCATTTGCTCATCTTGGAGCTAAGCAAGAGGCTGAAAATGTGGATCTATACCTGAGAAAGGCTCCTACTAGAGGAAAGATAGTTGGCAAAACTTGACAGGCTTTGAAAACACAGCACAATTTTGCCTTGGGATACGGGTGAATTCAAAATATCTTCTTCAGTGACTAAACCTCAAAAGTGAGGGAAGCAACATGAATAATACTAGCCATTCCAAATGACATTAAAATCTGAAAGCAATACAAAAACAGTTATTCATAGACATGAAAAGTCAAAGAAGTATGTTATAAGGAACTATGCCTCCTGAGAGAAAGAATAAACATTATAGAAAGTTCCACATTCAAACCAAGGCATTTAACAATTTACAAACTAGAGTCCAAGCAAGAAGTAAAGTCTACCTGAGACTATGGTTGTAGCAGGTAGCAGCGTTGGAATTTCAGCTTTTAACTTTATAGACAAAAAAAGTTGAAAGTAAGAACTACAGAGGAGCTTCCCTGTTGGCTCAGATGGTACAGAATCTGCCTGCAATGCCAGAGACCCAGGTTTGATCCTTGAATTGGGGAGTTCCTCTGGAGAAAGGAATGGCAGCCCGCTCCAATATTCTTGCCTGGAGAATTCCATGGAGAGAGGAGGCTGGTGAGCTGCAGTCCATGGGATCGCACAAAGTCGGACATGACTGAGCGACTAACATACATAAAAGAACCACAGAGGACTTACTGTGCATGAAATGCCAGAAAATATATGTGTCACTGACTTCAGTGAGTTTAACCAGTTCATAAACTGCAAATGCACTAGATAGAGCTCCAAGAAAAAGGTAAAATAGCATTTATCTATTTTAAATAGATTAAATAAGGATATTACAGGACTTAGCAGAGAATTCAAAAATCATGTAGTACTAGGGTAACAAACATTGAAATTTAAGGTGCACTATGGTGAATGGATTCAGTAAACACACCAAGCGTTTGATCAGATACCATAAGAACCTATGTGTGTGGAGTGTGAAAGTTGTCACTTAGTTGTGTCCGACTCTTTGCAACCTCATGGGCTATAGCCTGCCAGGCTCCTCTGTCTATGGAATTCTCCAGGCAAGAATAGTGGAGTGGGCAGCTATTCCATTCCCTAGGGGATCTTCCCAACCCAGGGGCTGAACCCCAGTGTCTTGCATTGAGGCAGATTCTTTTTTTTTTTTTTAAGGTGGATTGGTAATTTTTTATTTCTTTTTTTTATTTTTTAATTTTTTTTTTACTTTACAATACTGTATTGGTTTTGCCAAGGAAACCAGAATTGAAAGAGACACGTGTACCCCAATGTTCATTGCAGCACTGTTTATAATAGCCAGGACATGCAAGCAACCTAGATGTCCATCAGCAGACGAATGGATAAGAAAGCTGTGGTACATATACACAATGGAGGCAGATTCTTTACCATCTGAGTCACCAGGGAAGCCCAACCATAAGGGCTTAGAGTAGGCTAAATAGAACCACAGCAGCAGAAACAAAATCTAAAACTATTGACAAATTTACGATTTCAGTTTAAGAGAGAAAAAGAAAATTTGTATGAAAATAATGTTTTCTGAAGCTTTAAAAAAGTTATAACTTAAATATAATATACTATATCCAAACAAAAATAACAAGCAAATATATCAACAAAATTGCAGAGTAGGCAGCTCCAAATTTCTGTCCCTCCATAGAAACATTGAAAAGGAAGCAAACTCTGTCAGAGCCAACCTGTTAGAAGGCTACGAAAGATCAAAGGTTTATAGTACCAAGAAAGCACTGAGTAAAGAAAAGGGCAGTTTAAAAAAGCTCCTGGCATTCAAGGAAATCTCTGTCAAAACACTATCTGAATAAAACCTAAAGGAGCCAAGACTTGAGTGACTACAAGGACAAGAAATATATCTCTGAAATAATACTTTGGAAAAGGTAACTAAGTGGAAAGATGATTGCAGGCTTCAACAACTAGGAACAGCAATCCCTTGGGAAGGGAAAAAAATCTTATTTTCATAGTTATTATATTATAATATTAAAATATTCAATGTTTGAATATAATACTCAAATTTTTTCAACAGCAAAGTATCACCAAGAATTCAAAGACATAGGATATATATGACACTCCTGCTCATTCACAGGAAAAATACAAATGAACAGAAAGTATTCCCTAAGAAAATCAGGCATTGGATTTACTAGACAGAGATTTTAAGTTGACTACTTCAATTATGCTCAAAGAGCTAAAGGAAACCTTTCCTTCAATTAAAGGAAATTAGGGAAATAATAATGCAAGAAAAAGTAAAAATATGAATAAAGACATATGAATTACATAAAAGAATCAAATAGGAATTTCTGGCATTAAAAAGTAAAATAAATGGAAAGAAAAATTTATTAGAGGAGTTCACTGCTCTTTCTCAAGCTCTTCTAAAAAACTGAAGGAGGAACACTTCCTAACTCATTCCATGAGGCCAATATTATCCCAATTCAAAGCCAGATAAAAACATCAAAAGAAAATAAAATTATAGGCCAAGAATAATTATGAACTTAAATGCAAAAATTTTCCAGAAAATACTCTCAATCAATCAAATCCAACAACACATTAGAAGTATTACTATATACCATGACCAAGTGGGATTTATCCAAGGAATAAGAGTTGTTTGACACAAATAAATGCATGTAATATATCACATTACTAGAATTAAGGGGAAAAAAACATAAAACACACAAAACTCCATGTTTATGTCAGTTAACACATAAAAGACATTTGAAAAAATCCTGTACCTTTCATGATAAAAAACCCTCAGAATGCTAAGAATATAAGGAAAATTTGTCAACACAATAAGGGACATTTATGAAAAATTACTGAGTAGCATTATTATCAATGGTGAAAAACTGAAAGTCTTTCTCCCAAAGATTAGCAACAATACTAAGATGCCTGCCTTCACCACTCCTTTCAAGATTGTATGGGAAGTTCTAGCCAGAGTAATTAGACAAGAAAAAGATTTTAAATGCATCCAAATTGGTGATGAAGAGGTAAAACTATATCTAGTCATAAAAGACAAGAGTCTATATACATAGAAAATCCACAAGAATCCACAGGAAAGCTATTAGAGGTAGTAAACTAATTCATCAAAGTTTTAGGGTGCAACATACCTGCACAAAAATCAGATGTTTCTGTCTGATAATTTATAAAACTACAAACCTAAAATCCATACTCTATTTTATACAAAGTATACTTCAATGAAATTTATTTTATTAAACAGTAGTTTACATACAACTGAAAATGTATTTAGTCAACTGGGTAAAATATTCACAAAGAAGCACAGATAGGAAAAAAGATGGAATATATTATGAAAAGAAATTTGTATGAGAAATTAGAATAGTGAAAGTGTATAAATATGGGTATAAGTTACAGTGCTGTGAGATAAATGAAAAGTAGCAAAACAATATTTGAAAAAATTTGAGCCCAGGATCTTATAGAAAACATAAAGTCACATATTCAAAATGTTCCAAAAATTATAAGCATGAAATATACAAACATTTCCTCTAACATTAGAAATTATAATATGATCCTTATTGTATTATATTACAGTATTCTTGGGCTTCTCTGGTGACTCAGACAATAAAGAATCCACCTATAATGTGGGAGACCTGGGTTTGACCCCTGGGTTGGAAAGATATCCTGGAGAGGGCATGGCAACCCACTCCAGTATTCTTGACTGGAGAATCCCAGTGGACAGAGGAACCTGGCAGGCTACAGTCCATGGGGTCACAGAGGTGGACATGAATGAGTGACTAAGTACAGCATGGCAAACCTTAAAGGGTTAATATATTTAGCTCTTCCTAAACAGTGCAGAAATTGATACTAATTTTTAAGCCCTCATGCCTTTTGAAATTCTATCATCACATATTTAACAACATAAAACATTATTATTATTTTACTATTGTATTATTATTTTACTATTGTACTTAATTATATGTGACAGTATTACTCTTGCTTTAAAATTAATACATATGTTTGTTTATCTGTATATTTATGCTTTCCAGTGATATTCTTTCTTCCCTGTAATTATGTGGTTCTTTCAATGATCACATTTTTTCTAGATAAACTACTGCTTTTTTATGATTCACTGTGGGTCAGCTCAAGAAAATTTCTCTCAACTCTTTTTGTCAGGCGGAATATATTGGACATAAAATACTGCATAACAATAGGGTAATAAATGAAAAAAAAAGACAACATATGGTTAATTGAAAGAAGACAATGGCTGAGGGAAAGGAACAGGTAAAAGATGCTATAAATAGTAAGAGGTTCATCTTACATATAAAGATATTGGTAATTACATTAAATATTCTTGAACTGAATACTGCAGTTAAAAGTCAGAGGTTGTCAAATTAGACTGTGTATATATAAAATACATATATTTGCATTAGAATACATATTCAAATGTGTGTATATACACATATATAAAATCTTACAAAATTTAATATTATACATACATTCCATTTATAAAAAACATTTTAAAATGACAACAGGTAGATTTTATAAAAATCATATGCCTAAGAAAGCTACTAGATGCAGAAATACATCTGATAAAAAGACCATAAACTTCATGTCATACATGCTCAATATATTATAAATAAATGAAATGAAAAAACTCTCCATCTATTAAAGTTATCTTAAAATTATATGAAGAAATATACGTTGGTAACAATTCAAACCACTGACTTGGAGAAGATATCTGCAATACACTATTTTGACAAAGGACCTAAAAGAGCTGAAAAACTGACCAGATAGTTCATAAAGGAGACTGACAAAATTGTCCATAACTATTTTAGAATACCTCAATTTCATTAGTTACCAGGAAAATGGAAATCAAAAGCACAGTGAAATACCATTATACTCTCATTATAGTGGATATAATTGAAAGGACTGACAATATCTAGAGAGAATGTGGAACAAATCAAATACACACTGGTTTTAGGGTTTTAAATTATTCTTTTTAGAAATCTTTTGGGGTAACTACTAAAGTTAGAAAGTGAAAGTGACTCAGTTATGCCGGACTTTTTGAGATGCCATGGACTCTACAGTCCATGGAATTCTCCAGACCAGAATACTGAAGTGGGTAGCTGTTCCCTTCTCCAGGGAGTCTTCCCAACGCAGGGACTGAACCCAGCTCTTCCTCATTGCAAGCAGATTATTTACCAGTTGAGCCAGCGGGGAAGCACAAGAATACTGGAGTGGGTAGCCTGTCTCTGCTCCAGCGGGTCTTCCGGACCCAGGAATTGAACCCGGATTTCCTGCCTTGCAGGTAAATTCTTCATCAGCTGAGCTACCAGGGAAGCCCTAAAAACCTATGACTGAACAATTTTTTCTGAGTACATTTTTAACAGAAAGGAATTCTGACATTCACCAAAAAGACTAGTACAATAGCAGCTAAACCAGAACGAAAGAAGTGTCCAATAACAATAGAATAGTGTTAATCACTCAGTCGTGTCCAACTCTTTGTGACCCCATGGACTAAAGTCCACCAAGATCTTCTGTCCATGGAATTCTCTAGGCAAGAATACTGGAGTGGTCTCCATTCCGTTTTCCAGGTGATCTTCCCGCCCCAGGGAACAACAGAATAGATACATACAATAATAAATTGTGGATTATAACCACAATGGGATTCCCTGGTGGCTCAGACAGTAAAGCATCTGCCCACAATGTGGGAGATCCCAGGTTTGATCCTTGCATTGGGAAGATCCCCTGGAGAAGGAAATGGCAACCCACTCCAGTACTCTTGCCTAGAAAATTCCATGGATGGAGGAGCCTGGTGGACTATAGTCCATGGGTTCGCAAAGAGTCAGATACGACTGAGCAACTTCACTTTCTTTCTTTCTTTATACCCACAATGGAATACTATACAACAATGAAAACATGTGAAGTACACAACAAGGGGGATGGATGAATCTCATACATATGGTATTGAACAAAGGAAGCTATAAACAACTGAGTTTGTTTACTATAATTGTATTTTTATGTAGGTAAAACTCAGGCAAAATTGTTCTATGGTGATGAAGGTTAGAATGGTAAATATTTGGGGGTTACTGATTGAAAAGTAATGCTTCTGAAATGTTGATAATATTCTATATCTTGATCTGGGTAGAGAGTTCATGGGTAAATACATGCTTATATATTTATTCTGTATTCTTTATTGTATTAAGTGATATAAAATTAAAATAGTTGCTTAGAATTTTTTAAATTTAGTTTTTTAATTTTTAAATTTTGTTTTTAAAATTTAATTTAAATTTAATTTTTTTTTAAATTAAAATAGTTGCTCCAAATTTTTTTTCCAGATAGCTCATGAGTAAACTCTTGCCATACCCATATTAGAAAGCACCTGGGTCTCTGGAAAAGAAAACACACTTCTAAATGAATAAGCATAGTAGAAATATTGCATTTCTGCTATTTGTTTGAGATGTATCAACTATATTATGTTTTTCTAACAATAAAAATCTTCCTTAACAGCTTCATTTTTTTATCTGCACATCTGTTTCAAAATAAAATAAGTGCCCTTTGGGATTTAAAACAGAAACAAAGGTGTTAGGGTAATAGCAGGTATTATAGCTTAGGACTGAGGTATAAAAGTAAATGAGTATAAACTGGAGGATTATCTTTTTACCCATTTTTTAGTTTACTTTATGACAAATAAGTCCCATCTGGCCCTTAAATCTAGGTCTTCAAATCCTAAAAAGGCAATAACTCTATATCATGAGCTAACAGGTAATATAGTTTACTCAATAATTGTACAAGCAGTTCTGACAGTATTTTGGCCAAGGATAATAAATGTACTATTTCAGAATCCCAAGGGTGATTCTACAGGGTCTCTGAGTACTGTCATGAATATATTGGAGGACACCAATCTAAGCCTGTGACCAGGTTTGTGTTACAATACCAATTTTTGTATCCAGTTTCTTGCTCCTGATTGCTGAAGTTTTCTTCCCCTTTCCATACCACTGGAAGATTGTTTCCAGCTGTCAAACGGATTTGACAGTTTTTGTTTAAGTAACTGCACATCACCCCATGTACATCATCACAAGAAAATGCATGGTTTACAAGCCACATAATATAAAAACAACACTGTCAAGGACCACATAACTTTACTGTATTCATATCCTTGCCCAGTTTTCCTTTAATAACACAGATGTATTAATTGGATTGCTTGTTAATTAATTTATCCACTTATACAATATATAGTTATCAAAGCTTTCCTGTGAGCTATTTTTACATATCCCTTACTATGTGCTCATAAATAAGGTTTATTCAATGAAATTCATTAAACTGTAAATGAGATACAAAAGGTTTTATTTCCTAGTGAATGCTTGTACTTTAACAACAGGTCTCTATTCACGACCTCTTCTCAGCTTCTAAGAAGACTTCTCACATTTTGTATACCTCAAAAATTTCTGAAAGATTTCAGAGGAAGTGTGAGTTTTAAAAGGAAAAGAACACTCATTACATACTAATATGTAAAAATATACAAATTTCCCATTAATTATCTAGTTCATCCTCAAAATCTCTCCCTTGATAGCACACATCTCCATTTCTCCCCTTCCATATTCTTCACCTATTGAAGAAATTTCTCTTATCTTGTGAATGCCACGTAAAAAGTGTGATAACAGAGCAGAGACCTACCATTGCTCCTTCAGCATGGCCTTTAAGAGTTTCACCTTACAAACTCAAAAGTTTATCAAAATATTAACCTAACGTAATTGTCTATTACTTTGTATTTGTGTATGTGTGTTTGTGTGAATAGAAAAATGGAGAACTAGGAAGGCTTTCTTTTTGCTAAGAAAGCAAAATATCTTTTGTATTATTTCCCTTATAACATGACATTTCAGCAGAATTTATTTTCATTATTAACCACAGAGCCTTTTTTTCATTCTTGTTATCCTATTCCTGTTACAATTACTGATCTGAATTACCAAAGTATAGTCTAGTCCATCAATGGGTAATATATAAATAACCTGCAGGTTTAGTTGTACTCCACAAAACATTAGGTAAAATATACATACATATATACATTCATATGCACTTAATGAAAATATTAGTGTGTGTATGTATATTAAGTATATTTGTATGCATGTTTGTATTTGTTTACCAGTTTCCCATGGACTACAACAAACCTTCCAGATAATATTCTGAACTAATAACTATCATTATAACTAATTGCATGCACAAAGTCTTTTTAAAAAACATACATATTTTTACATAAGTATCAATATATAGCTTAACTATACTGATAGAGCAAAGGGAAAAAAAGTGTCAGATCCTTTCCTCTCACCATTATCTCTAAATCACTTCATTTCATGAGCATTCTGTTAAAGGATATTGCTAAAACCAAGGATTACTATCAATCTTCATCTTCTTTCATCCAACAGCATCATTATCTTCTGATAGAAATTTTCTCTCTAATGATTTTTTCCTCAAATATGTTTGAAATGAATTAGTCCTATAAAAATACTAAGCAGGAAAACTTTTTCAAAGTTGATTAGCTAACTATTCTTAAATTTGATGTAGGTAGCAAATATGGAACATAGATTGCATGGAAAATTCTGACAAGAAAAAAGAGTAACAAAAGGAGATCTTGCCCTTCTAGATAGTAAACTGTATTACAAAATCCTTAAATATATTAAATTTGTTACAATGCAATTAACTAAAATGCTGTTAATCCCAACTGGGTAACCATCAATAAAAAGAAAAAAAAAACCCTATGCCTTTATGGAATATTTCACCCAAATTTTATCCTGTTTTGAGTAATCTTTAAATATACATTTGAATATTTAAATATTTAAATACACATATGCATATTATGTATATACATATGCATATTTGTATTATATATATACACACATATGCATTATGTATATTTAACACATGTATTTAATATGTATATTAAATATACATATACATATTACATGAATATTTAAATATACATATGCATTTTTATTGTTCAGTCACTATGTCATGTCCAACTCTGTGACCCCATGGACTGCAGCATGCCAGGTTCTTCTGTCCTTCATTTTCTCACACAGTTTGCTCAGATTCATGTCCATTCAGTTGGTGATGCTATCTAACCATCTATTTTGCTATCCCCTTCTCTTGTTGCCTTTAATCTTTCCCAGCATCAGAGTCTTTTCCAGTTAGTCAGCTCTTCACATCAGGTGGCCAAAATATTGGAACCTTAACTTCAGCATCAGTCCTTCCAATGAATATTCAGGGTTAATTTTCTTTAGGATTGACTGGTTTGGTCTCCTTGCTGTCCAAGGGACTCTCATGTGTCTTCTCTAGCACCACATTTTTTTTTTCAGCACTGCAATTTGAAAGCATCAGTTCTTCAGTGCTCAGCCTTCCTTATGGCCCACATCTCACATCCATACATGACTTCTGGAAACACCATACCTTTAAATATACTGACATTTATTAGCAAAGTGGTGTCTCTGCTTTCTAATATGCTGTCTACTTTTGTTATAATTTTCCTTCCAAGGAGCAAGTTTCTTTTAATTACATGGCTGCAGTCCTTATCTGCAGTGATTTTGGAACCCTAGAAAATAAAATCTGTCACTGCTTTCACTTTTTCCCCTTCTATTTGCCATGAAGTAATGGGATGGCAACCCACTCCAGTATTCTTGCCCGGAAAATCCCATGGACGGAGGAGCCTAGTAGGTTACAGTCCATGGGGTTGCAAAGAGTTGAACACGATTGAGGTTTTACTCACTTTAATGGGACCAGATGCCATGATTAGTTTTTGAATGTCGAGTTTTAAGCCAGCTTTTTCAGTCTCCTCTTTCATCCTCATCAAGACGCCCTTTAGTTCCTCCTCACTTTCTGCCATTTGGATGATATCATCTGTATATGTGAGGCTGTTGATATTTCTCCCAGCAATCTTGATTCCAGATTGAGATTAATCCAGCCCAGCATTCTGCATGATGTACTCTGCATATAAGTTAAATAAGCAGAGTGTATATTGTCATATACAGCCTTGATGTACTCCTTTCCCAATTTGGAACCAGCCATTGTTCCATATCTGGTTCTAACTGTTGTTTCTTGACCTGCATACAGATCTCTCAGGAGGCAGGTAAGCTGCTCTGGTATTCCCATCTCTTTAAGAATTTTTCACAGTTTGTTGTGATCCACGCAGTCAAATGCTTTAGTGTAGTCAGTGAAGCAGATGCTTTCCTGAAATTCCCTTGCTTACTTTACAATCCAGTGAATATTGGAAATTTAATTTCTGCCTTTTCTAAACCCAGCTTTTACATCTGGAAGTTCTCAGTTCACATACATAATTTAATATTTATACATTTAACCTATTTCTTATTCATATGATTTTATGTATGTATATTCTTTATTTAAATATTATTTTGTAGTTCTGAGATCCTAGCTAAGATAAAGATTAAACCCATAGTAATAAATTTGTTATATACATAAGAGAAACACACGATGAACAAAGCCAAAAATATAAGCCATGCTAGGGGAAAATATTGACAATATGTATAGAAAACACTTTATCTTTTTAATATATTAAACATTCTTACTGAATAGTAAATGAATTACAAAAATGGATTGGGAAAAATGAAATGGGCAATATACACAGACAGTTTATTGAAATTTCTAAAATGCTTAAAAAATCACAAAAATATTTTCAAATTTACTCATAATAAAGGGAAGTCAAATTAAATCCTTTACCAAGGCTCCACATTAGATGACATACAATCTGAGTTATGATGTAGGGAATTCAGCAGTGGCATATATTACCAATGGTTGTATAATTTGATGATATACATTATAAAATGCATATTAACATTTAAACATACATTAATTTTCAGCCCACTGAATCTTGTTCTAAGAAATTGATCTATAGTATTCCGGAAACCTGAAACTTTACAAATAAAATATGCAAAGAAGTGTTTTTTTTCATGACCTGAAATTTGAAATGAGAAAAATTGTTTGTAGGGGATAGAATAAATATGTAGTCATATAATGAAAAATATACTGCTATTATTAAAAGCAGTGAATATATATACATATGCTAATATGGATAGATATTATGCATACATATATACATATGCTAATATGGATTATATTATACATACATATGCTAATATGGATATATATATTCACTTCTTTTAATAATAGCAGTATATTTTTCATTATATGACTACATATTTATTCTGTCCCCTACAAATAATTTATCTCATTTCAAATTTCAGGTCATTGCCACCCTGCTTATTTAACTTATATGCAGAGTATATCATGAGACATGCTGGGCTGGAAGAAGCACAAGCTGGAATCAAGATTGCCAGTATATCAAATATCTATAACCTCAGATATGCAGATGACACCACCGTTATGGCAGAAAGTGAAGAGGAACTAAAAAGCCTTTTGATGAAAGTGAAAGAGGAGAGTGAAAAAGTTGGTTTAAAGCTCAACATTCAGAAAACGAAGATCATGGCATCTGGTCCCATCACTTCATGGGAAATAGATGGGGAAACAGTGGAAACAGTGTCAGACTTTATTTTTTGGGGCTCCAAAATCACTGCAGATGGTGACTGCAGCCATGAAATTAAAAGACGCTTACTCCTTGGAAGAAAAGTTATGACCAACCTAGACAGCATATTCAAAAGCAGAGCCATTACTTTGCCAACAAAGGTCCGTCTAGTCAAGGCTATGGTTTTTCCTGTGGTCATGTATGGATGTGAGAGTTGGACTGTGAAGAAAGCTGAGTGCTGAAGAATTGATGCTTTTGAACTGTGGTACTGGAGAAGACTCTTGAGAGTCCCTTGGACTGCAAGGAGATCCAACCAGTCCGTTCTGAAGGAGATCAGCCCTGGGATTTCTTTGGAGGGAATGATGATAAAGCTGAAACTCCAGTACTTTGGCCACCTCATGTGAAGAGTGACTCATTGGAAAAGACTCTGATGCTGGGAGGGATTGGGGGCAGGTGGAGAAGGGGACGACAGAGGATGAGATGGCTGGATGGCATCACGGACTCAATGGACTTGAGTCTGAGTGAACTCCGGGAGTTGGTGATGGACAGGGCGGCCTGGTGTGCTGCGATTCATGGGGTCACAAAGAGTCGGACACAACTGGGGGACTGAACTAACTAATGCTAATATGGATGGAGAAGGCAATGGCCACCCACTCCAGTACTCTTGCCTGGAAAATCCCATGGACGGAGGAGCCTGGTAGGCTGCAGTCCATGGGGTCGCAAAGAGTTGGATACGACTGAGTGACTTCACTTGCAGTTTTCACTTTCCTGCATTGGAGAAGGAAATGGCAACCCACTCCAGTATTCTTGCCTGGAGAATCCCAAGGATGGTGGAGCCTGGTGGGCTGCCGTCAATGGGGTCGCACAGAGTCGGACACGACTGAAGAGACTTAGCAGCAGCAGCATACTAATATGGAAAATATATACCTTATTTTTAATGAAATATAGCAACATGTGAAACTGTAAAAATAGTCTCAGTTGATGATGTATAAATATTAAAGGGTATTAACACTGAATTTCATCAGTAGCCCTGAAGATTCTTTAAAAATGTGAACTTCCAAAAGTAGATCACTGCAGAATTGGAAGTATCTGAGCAGTCACTCCCTGGACTCTTGATTCCTTTCATATAGGGTGGGGAAAGGAAGGGAATATCAGAGGCAGCTATTGCCGTAAGTGTTATGAGTGCCACGTGGTGGGAGGAGGCAGAGTGCTAATTCTTTACCTCTGTTCTGATAAGAAAGGCTTTGGAGTGCTTTGACACTCCTGTGGTTGAGAGACAGAGCATTGGTGCTGAAGTCACACCTGAGAAAACTCAGCTATGGAAGTAAAGTAGAAGGAGATGCTCTGGGCTTTCCTGGACATACAGAGTTTTCCAAAGGAAGAATACAGGCATGCCTTGTTTTCTTGCATTTTGCTTTGTTGTGCTTTACAAACATTTCAGGGCTTAAAAAACAATTGTAGATTTGTGGCAACCCAGTATGGATCAAGTCTGTTGGCACCATTTTTCCAACAGCATTTGGTCAATTTGTATTTTTGTGTCACATTTTGGTAATTTTCACAGTATTTCAAAATTTTTCATTATTGTTATATTTTTATGGTGATGTGAGGAATAAGCACAAACTGTTAAGAGTTTAAATGCCCAATTTGTGTGAAAATTTTACCTCGCTTACTCAATAAACATTACCAAATGAGACAAACTATAATTCAGTTTCATGAATTGCTTGATGAGGGAGTAAGTGAATTTATACATACTATGTAAATTAACATTCATGCAGCCCCTGAGTATTCTTTTAGTAGTATGTCCTGTCTCAACTGCAGAGAAAATTATGCTTTTTAATTTTTTAGCATACTGACTGAGAAAAAAATTCTTAAAAAAAAAAACTTAAATTGTGATATAACTTGCTGGTAAAATTAATTTATTCAAGTGATAGAACCAAATTTAATTATGTTTATACTTTTTAATGTGGTAAAACAATATAAGATCTAGTTTCTTCACAATTTATTAGATTGATATATTATACAAAATACAGTATTTTAACTATAGTCCCACAGTTGTATAGCAGATCTCCAAATCTTATTCATCTTAGACTAACTATAACTTTTTATCTTTTAGACAGCTACTTCCCATTTCACATTCTCTCCAACCCTTGGCATTCTAGTCTCTGTTTCTTTGAGTGTGACTACTTTAGATACTTCTTATAAATGGTTATAATCTTCTAGAACAGTGCTAAAGAGTATATAATGGGTAAAGAACAGTCTCTTCAATAAATAGTAATGGGAAAGCTGAACATCTATTAATATATATGAAAGAATGAAAGTGGACCCTTCTTTTGCAATGTATGCAAAGTCAACTCAGAACAGATTAAAGATTTAAACATAAGACCTGAAACTGTAAAACTCCTAGAAAAAAATGTAGGGGAAAATCTTCATAGATTAATCTTGGCAATGACAACAAAAGCATTAGCAAAGAAAGCAAAATTAGAAAAGTAAGACTATATCAAACTAAACAGCTTCTGCACAGCAAAGAAAGCAATTACAGAGTGAAAAGGCAACCTACAGAATGAGATAAAATATTTGCAAACCATTTATCTGATCAGGGATTCATATTTAAAACATATAAGAGTACAACTCAATAGCAAAAACTTCTAATAATCCTGTCAAAAAATGGACAAAATCTTGAATAGCTTTTTCCGAAGAGATCATATAAATGGCCAACATATATAGATGGTAGTGAATAGATTATCAGTCACCAGAGAAATGCAAATCAAAACCACAATGAAATATCACTTCACATCTCTTAGGATGACTATTGTAAAAAAATTATTAACAGCAGTATTGTCAAGGACGCATAGAAATTTGAACTTTAGGACATTATTGGTGGTGTCTCTAAAACTGTGCAGCCAGTATGGAAAAAAGCATGGCAGTTCCCCAAAATTGATAATAAAACTGCCATATGATTCAGCAACTCTATCTCTGGGTATGTATCCAAAGTAAATAGAGTCAGGACCTTGAAGAGATAACCTGTACTACAGTGATTGGATACATTGAAGCATAATTCACATTAACCAAGATATGGCGGTGTCGCAAATGTCTATTAACAGATGGCTGAATAAAGAAAATGTATATACACTCAATGGATTATTAATCTTTGAAAAAGAAGAAAATTCTGAGATATGCAACAATAGGGATGAACTTGGAGAATATTATTTTAGGTGGAATAAATATTTCATAGAAGAATAAAAATTATTTTAAAGAATTACTCCTGTTGGTAGGGATAAGTATATTTGATTTAAAAAATCAATAAATTGTTTATTGAATAATGAAAATTTTTTTATCACAGTCATATACCACCTCTTTTTATTCCCTCAGGATACCATTAGTCACTGGGATAGTATGTAGTAGGAGTATACAGAGAAAAAATTTCCACAAGTTAATTACCATAGGAAAATGCAGTCAAAATTGTGTTGCATAAAATGAGAGAATAAGAAGCCAGAATAACTTTAAGAAATTTTTGTTTTGTTTTTGTCTGTCTTAATGGCAAATTGGGAAAATACTTTTTAAAAAGAAAAGTATTTAAAGGATTAAAAAGCTGTTGTGAAATTCTGGGTGTGAGACACATGAACAAAAGTGAGACAGTTAAACATGTCAAGTGTTTTTCATAGACATATTTGTGTTTCTTTTTTTCTTTTAGACATGTTTATGTTCTGGCAAACGTCCTGGTGAATAACCTAGTGCTTTTTGCTAGGAAGATAGTAGTCTCTATGTGTAGAATGTTTTCAGCAGAATAGACCTGGTTGTCTGAATCTCTTACTGTAAAAGACCTGGAGTCTAAGAATTTATGTGACATAGGTCTCTGTAAAATATGCTAGTTATGTAAATATCTCAGTTTAAAATGATGATGTTCCATGACATAAATGGTTTCTGTATAAATGAGATGACTACACATCTCACTTAGAAACCTCATGTGTTAACCTAGGCCAGAGTTGCTCTATGGGAAAAGAAAAATCACTGTGGAACAATGTAGGGGATCCTGGAGTTGGCCATTTAATTTTTGTCACAAAATTTTTGTATCCTTAAGAATTACTGATAAGCTTGACGCAATATCCCTGATGTATGGGAGGAGTCTGAATTAGAAATCTGACCTATTGTGAATTCTTGAGTTGTTATGGTAAGCATCGTTGTCTTTTATGCATATGAGTTATAGTTGCTAACATAGATTTTAGCAAAAATATAGAGAAAGTGATAAAACACTCAGTTCAGTTAGTTCAGTCGCTCAGTTGTAACTGACTCTTTGCAACCCCATGAATTGAGCATGCCAGGCCTCCCTGTCCATCACCAATGCCCAGAGTTCACTCAAACTCAACGTCCATTGAGTTGGTGATGCCATCCAGCCATCTCATCCTCTGTCGTCCTCTTCTCCTCCTGCCCCCAATACCTCCCAGCATCAGGGTCTTTTCCAGTGAGTCAACTCTTCCCATGAGGTGGCCACAGTATTGGAGTTTCAGCTTTAGCATCAGTCCTTCCAATGAACACCCAGGACTAATCTCCTTTAGGATGGACTGATTGGATCTCCTTGCAGTCCAAGGGACTCTCAACAGTCTTCTCCAACACCACAGTTCAAAAGCATCGATTCTTCAGCACTCAGCTTTCTTCACTGTCCAACTCTCACATCCATATATGACCACTGGAAAAACCATAGCCTTGACTAGACAGATCTTTGTTGGCAAAGTAATGTCTCTGCTTTTGAATATGCTATCCAGGTTGGTCATAACTTTCCTTCCAAGGAGTAAGCATATTTTAATTTCATGGCTGCAGTCACCATCTGCAGTGATTTTGGAGCCCCCAAATAATAAAGTCTGACACTGTTTCCCCATCTATTTCCCATGAAGTGATGGGACCAGATGCCGTAATCTTCCTTTTCTGAATGTTGAGCTTTAAGCCAACATTTTCACTCTCCTCTTTCACTTTCATCAAGAGGCTTTTTAGTGCCTCTTCACTTTCTGCCATAAGGGTGGTGTCATCTGCATATCTGAGGTTATTGATATTTCTCCGGGCAGTCATGATTCCAGCTTGTGCTTCTTCCAGTCCAGCGTTTCTCATGATGTACTCTGCATATAAGTTAAATAAGCAGGGTGACCATATACAGCTTTGACATACTCCTTTTCCTATTTGGAACCTGTCTCTTGTTCCATGTCCAGTTCTAACTGTTGCTTCATGACCTGCATATAGGTTTCTCAAGAAGCAGGTCAGGTGGTCTGTTATTCCCATCTCTTTCAGAATTTTCCACAGTTTATTGTGATCCACACAGTCAAAGGCTTTGGCATAATCAATAAAGCAGAAATAGATGTTTTTCTGGAACTCTCTTGCTTATACAATGATCGGATGTTGGTAATGTGATCTCTGGTTTCTCTGCCTTTTCTAAAGCCAGCTTGAACATCTGGAAGTTCACTGTTCACGTATTGCTGAAGCCTGGCTTGGAGAATTTTGAGCATTACTTTACTAGCGTGTGAGATGAGTGCAATTGTGTGGTAGTTTGAGCATTTTTTGGCATTGCCTTTCTTTGGGATTGGGATGAAAACTGACCTTTTCCACTCCTGTGGCCACTGCTGAGTTTTCCAAATTTGCTGGCATATTGAGTGAAGCACTTTCACAGCATCATCTTCCAGGATTTGAAACAGCTCAACTGGAATTCCATCACCTCCACTAGTTTTGTTCACAGTGATGATTTCTGTGGCCCCCTTGACTTCACATTCCAGGATGTCTGGGTCTAGGTGAGTGATCATACCATCATGATTATCTGTGTCATGAAGATTGTTTTTTGGAAAATTCTTCTATGTATTCTTTCCACCTCTTCTTAGTATCTTCTACTTCTGTTAGATCCATACTATTTCTGGCATTTATCGATCCCATCTGTGCATGAAATGTTCCCTTGGTATCTCTGATTTTCTTGAAGAGATCTCTAGTCTTTCCCATTCTGTTGTTTTCCTCTATTTCTTTGCACTGATAGCTGAGGAAGGCTTTTATCTCTCCTTACTATTCTTTGGAACTCTGCATTCAGATGCTTATATCTTTCCTTTTCTCCTTTGCTTTTCACTTCTCTTCTTTTTGCAGCTATTTGTAAGCCCTCCTCAGAAAGCCATTTTGCTTTTTTGCATTCTTTTTCTTGGGGATGGTCTTGATCCCTGTCTCCTGTACTATGTCAGGGACCTCCATCTTTAGTTCATCAAGCACTCTGTCTATCAGATCTAGTCCCTTAAATCTATTTCTCACTTCCCCTGTAGAATCATAAAGGATTTGATTTAGGTCATCCCTGAATGGTCTAGTGGTTTTCACTACTTTCTTCAATTTCAGTCTGAATTTGGCAATAAGGATTTCATGATTTGAGCCACAGTCAGCTCCCGGTCTTGTTTTTGCTGACTGTATAGAGCTTCTTCATCTTTGGCTGCAAAGAATATGATCAGTCTGATTTCGCAGTTGACCATCTGATGATGTACGTGTGTAGAGACTTCTCTTGTGTTGTTGGAAGAGGATGTTTGCTATGAGCAGTGCGTTCTCTTAGCAAAGCTCTATTAGCCTTTGCCCTGCTTCATTCTGTACTCCAAGGCCAAATTTGTCTGTTACTCCAGGTGTTTCTTGACTTCCTACTTTTGCATTCCAGTCCCCTATAATGAAAGGGACATCTTTTTTGGGTGTTAGTTCTAAAAGGTCTTGTAGGGCTTCATAGAACCATTCAACTTCAGCTTCTTCAGTGTTACTCATTGGGGCATAGGCTTGGATTACCGTGATACTGAATGGTTTGCTTTGGAAACAAATAGAGATCATTCTGTCATTTGAGATTGCATCCAAGTACTGCATTTCAGACTCTTGTTGACTATGATGGCTACTCCATTTCTCTAAGGGATTCCTGCTCACAGTAGTAGATATAGTGGTCATCTGAGTTAAATTCACCCATTCCAGTCCATTTTAGTTTGCTGATTGCTAGAATGTCGATGTTCACTCTTGCCATCTCCTGTTGACCACTTCCAGTTTGTCTTGATTCATGGACCTGACATTCCAGGTTCCTATGCAATATTGCTCTTTATAGCATCGGACCCTGTTTCTCTCACCAGTCACATCCACAACTGGGTTTTTTGTTTTTTTTTTGCTTTGGCTCCATCCCTTCATTCTTTCTGGAGTTATTTCTCCACTGATCTCCAGTAGCATATTAGACACTTAACGACCTGGGGAGTTCCTCTCTCAGTATCCTATCATTTTGCCTGTTCATACTGTTCATGGTGTTCTCAAAGCAAGAATATTGAAGTGGTTTGCTTTTCCCTTCTCCAGTGGACCACATTCTGTCAGACCTCTCCACCATGACCCGTCCGTCTTGGGTGGCCCCATACGGCATGGCTTAGTTTCACTGAGTTAGATAAGGCTGTGGTCCATGTGATCAGATTGGCTAGTTTTCTGTGAGTATGGTTTCAGTGTGTCTGCCCTCTGCTGCCCTCTCACAACACCTACCATCTACTTGAGTTTCTCTTACCTTGGTCATGGGGTATCTCTTCACAGCTGCCCCAGCAAAGCGCAGCTGCAGCTCCTTACCTTGGACGAGGGGTGTCTCCTCAGGTCCACCTCTCCTGACCTTGAACGTGGAGTAGGTAAAATTCTATAAGGACTTAATGTCAAGATGACTGTTTAGAATGCCTAGGCCCTTAGCATTAAAATGTTGAAATTTCAGAAAGATTATGAAGACAGGATTTGAAGAGTGAAGGGTAAAGTTTACTGGTGATATTTGGAGAAGGTAGGAGAAATAGGCTTAATTGAAGAAAACTGGCAAAAATTATAAGAAGTATAATGTTGCAAGGGATATATGTGAATATTTCTATTTCTTTTACTCTTTCTACCAGCTATGGTAAAAATCTGACCTATGAAATATCAGGACCATTGTCCACATAAAATTTATTTCTCTATTCTCTGAGAGACCTCATCAGTATCTCTCAATAGGACCAACTTATAAATATTTTTTGATTTAGTAATACACAAGTTTGTAAAGAACACATTTTAGATAACAATACCTGTACCTGTTTTAACTCAGCTCCTCTAAATTAAGGATGCCATAGTAATCCATGAAATGTTAGTAGCATTTGGGGGAAAGATAAAGTTATAGATCCAAATAGATTAATAGACTATATTAAGTAGCAGAGAGATTCTCTCGATTGACACAGATGTTGAAAAATAACAAGTGTTCTTTCTTTGAAGTTTAATATTAAGAAGTTTGGTCAAAATGTTTCCTCAGGTTACAATGAAAAATTTAAAAGGTTATTTGATATATCCAGAATTTATTTTATCTTCCAATTTCAGAACTTGCTTCCTATATTGGAGTTAATGGAGCAAATCAGACTTCCTGAGACAGTAACTGAGAAAGAAATTACTTCTGAACCATACTTATTAAGGCCACAGGTAAAAAAACAAGTATAGTATGTTCACATCACCGTAGAAAAAATAAGAAATCCTAATTAAAAATTTTTAAATGCTTTTTGTATTTTCTTTTATGATATGTGATACTAAAAAATGCAAAAATGCATGAGATGAATTTGATGTTTGAAAACTGATGTCAGTGGAACACTCTTCTTGTTTTAAGTGAAACAACCCAAGATAATATTTGATTTGAATGATCATGGATAATCACATGATTGTGTTAGATAGGCCTTATTAGTTAAATGTAGAGGTTGTTTTTTTTTTTTTTATTTTAGTTAAGGCAAATTATGAAAAAGAGTAATGTGCAATTTTATCAGATAATGATAACATCAAAGCAATAAAAACATAACATTTAAAATGATATGTACTCTGTATGATTTTTAAATAATGTATTCTAAATGAGGTTATATAAATACCTTAGTTTAAAATGGTGATGATGGCCCATGGTATAAATGACTCCTATGTGAATAAGCTAAATACATATCTCAGAAGCAATTCAAACTTTCCTAATTATTTCAAAATTAGGAATTAATGTCTTTTGTGTAAACAATAGCTTTTAAATGGTTTACTGACCATTCATTAAAGTTCTGCTACTGATTATCTAAACTTGATGCTTGACTGAAAATGATAAACCAGGTGGTACCCTGGTTTTACTTTCTGAGCTTAATCAGTAATAAGGCATTTACTTGCTGAACATCATGAGAGTTTGATTCTGGTTGTAGGCAAATGTCCTACTGCCTTAACTGACAAAGATGTCCATGTCTAAATCACTAAAACCTATGAATGTGTTACTTTACTTGTCGAAAATGCCTCTAAAATATAATTAAATTATAGACCTTAAAATAGGGAGAGTATACTATATTATCTGGTTGAGTCCAATCTAGTCTGATCTGATAAATTCTCAAATCCTAATCTTTATGCAAGATTATACATTGATACTTGTAACTGCATACAGACTCCTAAAACATGCACACTATGAGTGCAGACTAATTTGTGAAAAATCAGCAGAATGAGACTTTGTTGCACACGGATTAAACATACTAATAGCATTTGAGAAACCAACTGACATTTAATTTAGCACAACTCTGACTCCCCTGGTGGCTCAGACGGTAAGGTGTCTGCCTACAATGCAGGAGACCTGGGTTTGATCCCTGGGCTGGGAGGATCCCCTAGAGAAGGAAATGGCAACCCACTCCAGTACTCTTGCCTGGAAAATTCTGTGGATGGAGGAGCCTGGTAGACTTCAGTGCATGGGGTTGCAAAGAGTCGGACACGACTGAGTGACTACACTTTCTTTATTTTTGACTCCTCTGTCCAATAAAGAGCAGTCTAGTGGAAGAGTTTGAAACATGATTGGCTAAAATTGGTAAGGACAGAGGAATTTGTGCTAGAGGAAAGGACTAGAATTTGAACAAGCAAAAAATATGGCAAACTGTAAGGAGTGGATTTGAAAGACAGATGAGGGAATATGGGGGATGGAAGGAAGATTTGAGAGGGTTCTTATGTTGGAGCCATGAGATATTTAGTGATGGAAAATTTGACCAAGTTTTTCTTTAGCTTATGAGTATAATATTTTGTTCATATTTTTAATGAGAATATTTAACTTTCAATTATGCCCAAGTATGGGGGTACACATTTTAAATTTGATCAGTGCTGAGGTAGGTCTAAAATAGCCATTTTATCCCAGCTTCATACCAGTATAGAATAGAATATTTAGGAATATTTAGGAATGCACCTCTTCAGGAATCAGATTCTAAAAGACATAAAGGAAATGTTTATACTATTTGTTGAGATGTATGTGATGCCTATATGTATTAAATAATTTTTTATTTTACTTTTTCTCCTCCCTAAAGATGAACTATGTAACAATGCTCAAAGCAATTCAATTTGAAAAGGATTAGGCAAGAGAAAGACAGATCAAAGGTAAAAGACATTTAAGAAATGTGGTCTTTATAAATCAAAATTAATATTCAAGTTTTCAAAACTTCATTTCTCTTTAAAAAGAACAGAATGTCATTTGCCTAAGGCAGTCCAAAATTTTGGTGACATATCCATAATGGACAGGTTATTCAGTAAAATGAATGCAGAGACCATGTCTAATTCTGTTTCTACATCATCAACACCACCATCCAACCACTTCTAATCTCTGCTAATGTCTTTCATATAATCACTGAATTTTTTTTTCTATTGAATTTAACTGAATTGATTTGAAGGCATTCACCTTGACACTTTTCTCCAGGAAAATGGAAGTTTGCCTTATCTGAAACACTTGACTTACTACATAAAATGTTTCACATACTTCTTATCCTTTAACCAAGTGGGCAGCAGAAAAGACACTTTATAAATCTTGCCTGCATAGGAAATAGCCATAATAATGTATTTTGGGTAATAAACAATGGAAGGCTTTTGTTTCATTAACCTTCTTGCTTGTTGCCCACTTAAGGGATTCAGCATAAGGACTGTAATAAAGTTATAGGTGATTCTCCCCCTTGACATAGATTTAGCAAAGTTATCACTGCTATTGCTGTTGATGCTCTTGTTATTATTAATTCTAATGTTTACAATATTTTTTAAGTTTTGGCAAAAATATCTCATCTAAAATAGTTCTATCCCCAAACAATAGTCTCTTTAGATTTGATGATTATGTAATCTCTGTATTTGTCCTTGCTATGTAAAAAGTGAGGCATTCTTAATAAATAGACTGGAATGACCCTATGTAGACTTAATCAACTATGATGTTTCTCTAAAAGATACATCTATTTCAGATAATTATAGGAACATATTTTCATGTAAAATTTTCCAGATATAAGTCATTATGCTGGGTAGAGAAAAAGAAAATAGAGGGTAAATGATTATTCAGTCCTCAAAAGGACATGGTAAACATTTAAACTGGTTTTATGGAACATCAAATGGTACAGTGGAACCTTAAGTATAGACTACAAATATATGTATACTCACATAAGATAACTCATTTAATCTTTATAGCAATACTATGTTCATTTAGACTTTTTATATAAAAGATTACTGAGCTTAAGTATATTAAGCAACATGCCCAAGTGTCAGAGTCAGTTCAGGATGTTATAACAAAGTACCATAGACTGCTGCTACTGCTAAGTCACTTCAGTCATGTCCAACTCCGTGTGACCCCATAGATGGCAACCCACTAGACTCCTCTGTCCCTGGGATTCTCCATGCAAGAATACTGGAGTGGGTTGCCATTTCCTTCTCCAATGCATGAAAGTGAAAAGTGAAAGTAAAGTCACTGAGTCGTGTCCGACTCTTAGCGACCCCATGGACTGCAGCCTACCAGGCTCCTCCGTCCATGGGATTTTCCAGGCAAGAGTACTGGAGTGGGGTGCCATTGCTTTCTCCAATCATAGACAGAGGGGCTTATATACAATAGAAATTAATTTCCCATAGTTCTATAAACTGAAAGTCTGAATTCAGGATGCCAGTATTTTTGAGTTGGGGTGAGTGTCCTCTTCCAGATTGCAAACTGGCAACTTCTTGGATCCTCACATGGTAGAAAGAGTGAAATATCTCTTTAGGCTCTCATTTAAAAGGGCACTAATCTCAGTCACAAGGGTATAGTCCTCATGACTTAACTACTTATGAAAGGGCCCCACTTCCTAGTACCATCACATTAGAGACTAAGTTTTCAACATATAAACTGAGGGAGAGGGGACAAAACCATTCAGTCTAGCACCACGGTTTCAGGTTGTACATAGCAACATTATTAGTTTAACTCAATCTGTTTCTGACCTTAAATCTCATGCCTTGAATATTTTTACCATGCTCTCATTTTTGAAAATAGAAATACCATTCCCTGGAGAGAAGGATAAATCAAAGTGCAACTTTACAGTTCACATAGCAATGTAGAGTTGTACTGGTGACCAAAGAGGAATAATGGCTAAGAGAGAAGAGATGTCCTACCTAAGATTTTGAGCATCAGCATTTTGGGAGGGCATTGATCTTGTTATTTAAATAACTTCAAGGATTTTCTATTTGAACATACTGATTTAAAGAAATTCAGCTTAAATTTTTCTGTACAGCAGTATATTTGTTATAATTGTTAACCAATATTGGTAGATTATCACTAGCTAAAATCTGTATTTCAATTCAGATTTCTTTAGTTTTTACCTATTTTTTAATATAAATTTATTTTAATTGGAGAATAATTACTTTACAATATTGTACTGGTTTTGCCATACATCAACATGAATTTGTCACAGGTATACACATGTTCCCCATCCTGAACCTCCCTCCCACCTCCCTCCCCGTACCATCTCTCTGGGTCGTCCAAGTGCACCAGCCCCAAGCATCCAGTATCATGTATTGAACCTGGACTGGCGATTCATTTCATATATGATATTATACATGTTTCAATGCCATTCTCCCAAATCATCCCACCCTCTCCCTCTCCCACAGAGTCCAAAAGACTGTTCTACACATTTGTGTCTCTTTTGCTGTCTTGCATACAGGGTTATCATTACCATCTTTCTAAATTCCATATATATGCGTTAGTATACGGTATTGGTGTTTTTCTTTCTGGCTTACTTCACTCTGTACAATCGGCTCCAGTTTCATCCACCTCATTAGAACTGATTCAAATGTATTCTTTTTAATGGCTGAGTAATAATCCATTGTGTATATGCACCACAGCTTTCTTATCCATTCATCTGCTGATGGACGTCTAGGTTGTTTCCATGTCCTGGCTATTATAAACAGTGCTGCGATGAACACTGGGGTACACTTGTCTCTTTCAATTTTGGTTTCCTCAGTGTGTATGCCCAGCAGTGGGATTACTGGATCATAAGGCAGTTCTATTTCCAGTTTTTTTAAGGAATCTCCACACTGTTCTCCATAGTGGCTGTCCTAGTTTGCATTCCCACCAACAGTGTAAGAGGGTTCCCTTTTCTCCACACCTTCTCCAGCATTTATTGCTTGTGGACTTTTGGATCACAGCCATTCTGACTGGCGTGAAATGATACCTCATTGTGATTTTGATTTGCATTTCTTCAATCTCTTTAACAAGCGGTGCTGGGAAAACTGGTCAACCACTTGTAAAAGAATGAAACTAGAACACTTTCTAACACCATACACAAAAATAAACTCAAAATGGATTAAAGATTAAATGTAAGACCAGAAAATATAAAACTCCTAGAGGAGAACATAGGCAAAACACTCTCCGACATAAATCACAGCAGGATCCTCTATAACCCACCTCCTGGAATACTGGAAATAAAAGCAGAAATAAACAAATGGGGCCTAATTAAACTTAAAAGCTTCTGCACAACAAAGGAAACTATAAGCAAGGTGAAAAGACAGCCTTCAGAATGGGAGAAAATAATAGCAAATGAAGCAACTGAAAAAGAACTAATCTCAAAAATATACAACAAACTCCTGCAGCTCAATTCCAGAAAAATAAACGACCCAATCAAAAATGGGCCAAAGAACTAAGTAGACATTTCTCCAAAGAAGCCATACAGATGGCTAACAAACACATGAAAAGATGCTCAATATCACTCATTACCTATTTTTATCTTTGATTCTAGGATCCCATCTAGGAAGCACATTTTATTTAGTTGACATGACAACCGATAAACTGTCCTCTTGGCAGTGACAGTGTCTCAGACTTTCCTTGTTGTTAATAACCTTAACAGTGTTGAGGGATGATATCTGGATATTTATACACTATTCCACCATTGGGATTGTCAGATATTTTAGTCAAAATTAGATTAAGATTATGTATTCTGGGAAACAATACCACAGAGGTAAAATGTTACTTTTTCATAGAAAGAGAACACACTAACAGTGTAACTTATCACAATGGATATTAAACTTTATTACCTGATTGAGGTAATGTTTGAAAAAATTATGCTTTTTTGCTGCACACTGCACCATCACCCCCCGCCTTTCTTTTCCACACTGTATATTTAGAAAGAACTGTCAACAGCCCACTATTACATTGTGGGAAGTTTTCCTTAACAACCTTGAGAGTGAGGTATCTACAATAATAATTTGGAATTCTATCTCATGGGAATATTGTCTCTTCTCCCTTATAGTTTAATCAATTATTTATTTATATCACTATGTACTTAAAGCTCAACATTCAAAAAACGAAAATCATGGCATCCGGTCCCGTTACTTCATGGGACATAGATGGGGAAACAGTGTAAACAGTGTCAGACTTAATTTTTTTGGGCTCCAAAATCACTGCAGATGGTGACTGCAGCCATAAAATTAAAAGTCACTTACTCTTTGGAAGAAAAGTTATGACCAACCTCGATAGCATATTCAAAAGCAGAGACATTCCTTTGCCGACTAAGGTCTGTCTAGTCAAGGCTATGTTTTTCCAGTAGTCATGTATGGATGTGAGAGTTGGACTGTGAAGAAGGCTGAGTGCCGAAGAATTGATGCTTTTGAACTGTGGTGTTGGAGAAGACTCCTGAGGGTCCCTTGGACTGCAAGGAGATCCAACCAGTCCATTCTGAAGGAGATCAGCCCTGGGATTTCTTTGGAAGGAATGATGCTAAAGCTGAAACTCCAGTACTTTGGCCACCTCATGTGAAGAGTTGACTCATTGGAAAAGACTCTGATGCTGGGAGGGATTGGGGGCAGGATAAGAAGGGGACGACCCAGGATGAGATAGCTGGATGGCATCACGGACTGGATGGGCGTGAGTTTGAGTGAACTCTGGGCATTGGTGATGGACAGGGAGGCCTGGCATGCTGCGATTCATGGGGTCGCAAAGAGTCAGACACCATCTCCCGGAGTTCAGTCAGACTCACGCCCATCCAGTCCGTGATGCCATCCAGCTATCTCATCCTGGGCCGTCCCCTTCTCCTCCTGCCCCCAATCCCTCCCAGCATCAGAGTCTTTTCCAATGAGTCAACTCTTCACATGAGGTGGCCAAAGTACTGGAGTTTCAGCTTTAGCATCATTCCTATCAAAGAAACCCCAGGGTTGATCTCCTTCAGAATGGACTGGTTGGATCTCCTTGCAGTCCAAGGGACCCTCAGGAGTCGTCTCCAACACCACAGTTCAAACACATCAATTCTTCGGCACTCAGCCTTCTTCACAGTCCAACTCTCACATCCATACATGACCACAGGAAAAACCATAGCCTTGACTAGATGGACCTTAGTTGCTAATGTCTCTGCTTTTGAATATGCTATCTAGGTTGGTCATAACTTTTCTTCCAAGGAGTAAGCGTCTTTTAATGTCATGGCTGCAGTCACCATCTGCAGTGATTTTAGAGCCCAAAAAAATTAAGTCTGACACTGTTTACACTGTTTCCCCATCTATTTCCCATGAAGTGATGAGACCAGATGCCATGATCTTCGTTTTTTGAATGTTGAGCTTTAAGCCAACTTTTTCACTCTCCTCTTTCACTTTCATCAAGAGGCTTTTTAGCTCCTCTTCACTTTCTGCCATAAGGGTGGTGTCATCTGCATATCTGAGGTTATTGATGTTTCTCCCAGCAATCTTTATTCCAGCTTGTGTTTCTTCCAACCCAGCGTTTCTCATGATGTACTCTGCATATAGGTTAAATAAGCAGGGTGACAATATACAGTCTTGACATACTCCTTTTCCTATTTGGAGCCAGTCTGTTGTTCCACGTCCAGTGTTGCTTCCTGACCTGCATACAGATTTCTCAAGAGGCAGGTTAGGTGGTCTGGTATTCCCATCTCTTTCAGAATTTTCCACAGTTTATTGTGATCCACACAGTCAAAGGCTTTGGCATAGTCAATAAAGCAGAAATAAATCTTTTTCTATAACTCTCTTGCTTTTTCCATGATCCAGCGAATGTTGGCAATTTGATCTCTGGTTCCTCTGCCTTTTCTAAAACCAGCTTGAACATCAGGGAGTTCACGGTTCATGTATTGCTAAAGTCTGGCTTGGAGAATTTTGAGCATTACTTTACTAGCATGTGAGATGAGTGCAATTGTGCGGTAGTTTCAGCATTCTTTGGCATTGCCTTTCTTTGGGATTGGAATGAAAACTGACCTTTTCCAGTCTTGTGGCCACTGCTGAGTTTTCCAAACTTGCTGGCATATTGAGTGCAGCACTTTCCCAGCATCCTCTTTCAGGATTTGAAACAGCTCAACTGGAATTCCATCACCTCCACTAGCTTTGTTCATAGTGATGCTTTCTAAGGCCCACTTGACTTTACATTCCAAGATGTCTGGCTCTAGATTAGTGGTCGCATCATCATGATTATCTTGGTCGTGAACATCTTTTTTAGACAGTTCTTCCATGTATTCTTGCCACCTCTTCTTAGTATCTTCTGCTTCTGTTAGGTCCAGACCATTTCTGTCCTTTATCAAGCCCATCTTTACGTGAAATGTTCCCTTGGTATCTCTAATTTTCTTGAAGAGATCTCTAGTCTTTCCCATTCTGTTCTTTTCCTCTATTTCTTTACATTGATCACTGAAGAAGGCTTTCTTATCTCTTCTTGCTATTCTTTGGAAATCTGCATTCAGATGCTTATATCTTTCCTTTTCTCCTTTGCTTTTCGCGTTTCTTCTTTTCACAGCTATTTGTAAAACCTCCCCAGACAGCCATTTTGCTTTTTGCATTTCTTTTCCATGGGGATGGTCTTGATCCCTGTCTCCTGTACAATGTCACAAACCTCATTCCATAGTTCATCAGGCACTCTATCTATCAGATCTAGACCCTTAAATCTATTTCTCACTTCCACTGTATAATCATAAGGGATTTGATTGAGGTTATACCTGAATGGTCTAGCGGTTTTCCCTACTTTCTTCAATTTAAGTCTGAATTTGGCAATAAGGAGTTCATAATCTGAGCCACAGTCAGCTCCTGGTCTTGTTTTTGTTGACTCTATAGGGCTTCTCCATCTTTGGCTGCAAAGAATATAATCAATCTGATTTCGGTGTTGACCATCTGGTGATGTCCATGTGTAGAGTCTTCTCTTGTGTTGTTGGAAGAGGGTGTTTGCTATGACCAGTGCATTTTCTTGGCAAAACTCTATTAGTCTTTGCCCTGCTTCATTCTGCAATCCAAGGCCAAATTTGCCTGTTACTCCAGGTCTTTCTTGACTTCCTACTTTTGCATTCCAGTCCCCTATAATGAAAAGGACATCTTTTTGGGTGTTAGTTCTAAAAGATTTTGTAAGGTCTTCATGAAACAGTTCAACTTTAGTTTCTTCAGCATTACTGGTTGGGGCACAGACTTGGATAACTGTGATATTGAATGGTTTGCTTTGGAGACGAACAGAGATCATTCTGTCATTTTTGAGATTGCATCTAAGTACTGCATTTCAGACTCTTTTGTTGACCACTATGGCTACTCCATTTCTTCTGAGGGATTCCTGCCCACAGTAGTAGATGTTCTGGTCATCTGAGTTAAATTCACCCATTCCAGTCCATTTTAGTTCACTGATTCCTTGAATGTCGATGTTCACCCTTGCCATCTCTTGTTTAACCTCTTCCAATTTGCCTTGATTCATGGACCTGACATTCCAGGTTCCTATGCAATACTGCTCTTTACAGCATCGAATCTTGCTTCTATCACCAGTCATATCCACAACTGGGTATTGTTTTTGCTTTGGC
Source organism: Budorcas taxicolor (assembly GCF_023091745.1). NCBI lineage: Eukaryota > Metazoa > Chordata > Mammalia > Artiodactyla > Bovidae > Budorcas > Budorcas taxicolor. The sequence goes on along the minus strand of NC_068923.1, from coordinate 66,405,357 downwards.
TCCATCCCTTCATTCTTTCTGGAGTTATTTCTCCACTGATATCCAGTAGCATGTTGGGCACCTAATGACCTGGGGATTTCCTCTTTTGGTATCCTATCATTTTTCCTTTTCCTACTGTTCATGGGATTCTCAAGGCAAGAATACTGAAGTGGCTTGCCATTCCCTTCTCCAGTGGACCACATACTTTGGATTGTAATTGATTACTACTGTATTGCTCTTGTTGAGTCGTTAGGTCATGTCTGACTCATTGCAACACTATGGACTGCAGCACAACAGCCTACCCTAGATCTTCAGCTTCAGCTTTAGTCCTTCCAAAGAATATTCAGAGTTGATTTCCTTTAGGGATGACTGATTTGATTTCTCTGCTGTCCAAGGAACTCTCTAGAGTCTTCTCCAGCACCATGATTCAAAAGCACCAGCAATTGTCACACTCATGTGACTACTGGAAATCCATAGCTTTGATTATATGGGCCTTTGCTGGCAGTGATGTCTCTGCACTGTCTATGTTTGTTATAGCTTTCCATCCAAGGAGCAAGTGTCTTTTAATTTCAGGCTGCACTCACCATAGTGGTGATTTTGGAGCCCAGGAAAATAAAATCTGTCACTGCTTACACTTTTTCTCCTTCTATTAATATGCCAGGAAGTAATAGAACTGGATGCCATGATTTATTTATTTATTTATTTATTTATTTTAGAATGTTGAGTTTTAAGCCAGCTTTTTCACTCTCCTCTTTCAGCCTCATCAAGAGGCTCTTTAGTTCCTCTTTAATTTCTGCCTCAAGACTGGTATCATCTGCATATGTGAGGTTGTTGATATTTCTCCTGGCAATCTTGATTCTAGCTTGTGATTCATCCAGGCCAGGATTTCACATTGATGTACTCTGCATAAAGGGCTTCCCAGGTGGCTCAGTGGGTAAAGAATCCACTTGCAATGCAGGAAGTGCAGGAGATGCTGGCTCGGTACTTGGGCCAAGAAGATCCCTGGAGGAGGGCATGGCACCCCATTCCAGTATTCTTGTGTGGGGAATCCCATTGGCAGAGAAGCCTGGTGGGCTATGGTCCACAGAATCACAAACAGTCATACATGAGTGAAGCCACTGAGCACGCACTCTGCATAGAAGTTAAATAACCAGGATGACAATATACAGTCTTGTCATACTCCTTTACCACATTGAACCAGTCCATTGTTTCTTGTTCAGTTCTAACTATGTTTGTTGACCCACATACAGGTTTCTCAGGAGACAGGTAAGGTAATCTGGTATTCCCACATCTTTAAGAATTTTCCACAGTTCATTGTGATACACACAGTTAAAAGCTGTAGCACAGTCAATGAAGCAGAAGTAGATGTTTTTCTCTCTGATCCAACAAATGTTGGCAATTTGACCTCTGGTTCCTATGTCTTTTCTAAATCTATATTTATCATCTACCTCAAATTGCTCTAGTTTTATCTGAGTGCTAGATGTTTTTATTATGATTGGGATGTCATTATTTCTAGGTCCTCCCTGCTAGGACATATATGTATGTACACTAACTCATGTATATATAGTTATCTGTAAATATTTATATATGTGATCATCTTCATCTATGTTAAGATAAATTTGAGTTCATTAATGACACCTCCAACTCTAATGCATTATGATAGGGGATCATTCTAGTCTCCCTCTGGCTTATCCATAACCTCCTACTCTAAAAATGAGGTGTCTGATTCTCACCATCAATCATCCATTTATATAATATTTTGATTCAAGTATACACATATAGAGGTAGCAGAAATGAATTCATATTACCATGGAAAATAACTTTAACCGAAGGACAATGCTTGAATGCAGCTCCATTTGGATTTAGTCTTACAGACTTTGCATTTCCAGGGTTACATAGGTCAGCACATTTTTTTCTCCCATCTCTTTCAGTGAGGTTATTCTTAAGACTCTCATATGATTAAATCTCCTTTCACAATTTACATTCCATCGTGGAATCTCCTGGCTTTTAAAATATTTTAAATTGCCTACATCAAGGTTCTCCTTTGTTTTCATCATTATAGTAAAAGAAGAGTTCTGCCACCCTAAAGAAAATCTCCTCTACTTCACCAGTTCATTTGCCTTTCTTCTAGAATGCCTGACAACCACTAATCAATATTTCTGCCTTTTGTAAATGTCACATGATTGAAATAATACAGTATATATAATATTCAGTGTTTTAAAATTGGCTCTGTATACTTAGTAATATGCATTTAAAATTCATCCTGTATATTTCAGAAACTTGTTTGGGTCATTATTTTTAACTGCTGAAGAGTAATTCAATATATAGATACACAATTGCTTGTTTATCCATTCACTTATGTAAAGACATTTTGGTTGCTTTAAGTTTTTGGAAATAGTGACTGGATATACTAAAAACATTTACATGCAGGTTTTTTATGACCATAAATTTTCAAATCTAGGAGCATAATTATGAGATAATATAGTAAGACTATGCTTAATTGTGTTACAAATTGCCAGATTGTCTTCCAAAGTGACTATGACATTTTGCATTCACAGCATAAATGAAAATTCCCTTTTCTCTTTATGTGTGTGTGTGTGCTCAGATGCTCAGTCATGTTCAATTCTTTGTGACCCCATGGACTATAGCCCGCTAGGCCCCTCTGTCCATGGAATTTTACATGCCAGCAATTTGTATTAAAAGTTTTTTCCCCCTTCTTTTTTCATTGTCATGTGTGTAGTGGTATTTCACTGTTATCTTAATTTGAAATTCTCTGATGACAATAGATATTGAGTATTTTTTTCCATATATTTATTTGCCATCTATATACCTTATAGCCAAGTTGTCTGTTCACATCTTTTTCCTATTTTTAAATTGGGTATTTTTTTTATTGTTTAGTTTTTAAAATTATTTGCACATTTTGGATATATGTCCTATCTCAAACATCTGTTTTGCCAGTATTTTTTCCCAGTCCCTCGGCTTATCTTCTCATTCTCTTAACAATGTCTTTCACAGACCAGAAGACTTAAAAAAGTCTAACACCCACTTTTAAAAAATTAGTTGTGTAATTCCAGTTCCAGTTCCAGTTCAGTCGCTCAGTCGTGTCCGACTCTGCGACCCCATGAATCGCAGCACGCCAGGCCTCCCTGTGCATCACCATCTCCCGGAGTTCACTCAGACTCACATCCATCGAGTCCGTGATGCCATCCAACCATCTCATCCTCAGTCGTCCCCTTCTCCTCCTGCCCCCAATCCCTCCCAGCATCAGAGTCTTTTCAAAGGAGTCAACTCTTCGCATGAGGTGGCCAAAGTACTGGAGCTTCAGCTTTAGCATCATTCCTTCCAAAGAAGTCCCAGGGTTGTGTAATTATGCCTAATAATATCTATCTTATTGAATATTTCACGTGAACTTGTGAAGTTAGATTTATACTTAAATATATCCTTTTTGGATATATTTGGATATATTATTATATAGCTTTTAAACTCTTTTGTATACTTTAATTGTTTGTTACTAGTGTATCAGGAAAGTAACTGATCTGTGCAATAAATGCTCTCTTTCCATTTATACACTAGTTTGTTTCTAGGTGTTTTATTTTCATTGTTTCTTTGGGATTTTCTAAATAGACAATTATGTCTTTTGTGATTAGACAGTTACTTCTTCCCATCCAGTCTATATACTTTGTTTTCTTGTTCCATTGTACTATCTAGGAAGTCCAGGACAATATTGAATAGAAGTGGTGAGAGATAGCATCTTTGTCTTGTTTTCAGTTTTAGGGAGAAATCTTCAAAGTTTCTCAATATTAATTATGCTGCAAGCTTTTTTGAGGAGGAGATTGGATATAGCTATTCTTTATCCAATAGAGAAAATTCAACTCTATTTCTGGTTTGGCAAGAGTTTTCCCCATGATTTAATATTGAAGTTTTACAATACATTTTTCATCAATTAATATGATCATATAATTTATCTTTTTATCTTTTGATTTGGTGGATTACATAGATTGATTTTCAAATGTTGAACCTGCTTCTCAAATGTGAAAATAAATTCCCACTTGGTTATGGTATATAATAAATCTTTACATACATTGCTGTCTTTGTTTTGCTAATATTTCTTTATTCATGAAAGACAATTGTCCTGTAATTTTCCTTTCTTATAAGACTTTATCTGTTGTTATTATTAGGGTAATGCTGTTCTCATACAATGAGTTAGGAAGTGTTTTCTCTTCTATTTTCTGGAAGAAATTGTGGAAAATTAGTATTTTGTCCTTAAAATTTTAGTAACTTTCTTCATTGAAAACATCTGAAGCTGGTGCTTTCTTTCTAGGAAAGTATTTAATCAATTCTATAACTACAAACTTATTCAGATTGTCTGTTTCTCCTTGTATGAGTTTTGATTTTGGGAAATCTTTCATAACAGTGATACATTTTTTTTTTTCTGTCACATTTATGGGCATAGATTTGTTCACAATTTCTTTAATGTTCCTGGGGTCAGTAGTGAGGCACCTCTTTCATTTCTGATATGATTCTGATAACTTGTTTCTTTTGGTAGCTTGAACTAGAGATTTATTAATTTTATTGAAGCTTTCAAAGAATAAGCTTTTGCTTTTGTTGATATTCTCTATCATTTTTCTGTTTTCAATTTAATTCATTTCTAGTTTTTAGTATTCATTTTCTTTTGCTTGGTTTAGTTCTAAATTGTTCTTCTGTTGTTAGTTTCCAAGATCAAGGATTAGCTTGTTAATTTTAGATTTTTTCTTTTATTAGTATATGCATTTAATTCTATAAATTTCTCTCTAAGCACTGATTTTGCTGTATCTAATAAATTTTAATGTTGTTAATTTTCGTTTGAAATATTTTTTAAATCTTTCTTAAGACTTCTACCCATCATTATTTAGAAATGTGCCAGTTAATTTGAAAAATTCCCTATATATATTTGTCTTGGTGTTTGTATTTCTTGGTTTCCCCTGAGTTTCCTATATTTGTGGTTTGGTGAATAATTTTGGAAAATTCATAGCCATTGTTACTTCAAATATTTCTTTTACTCCATTTCTTCTCCATTTGGTATTCCAATCATGTAAATGTTATACCTTTTGAAAGTACCCCACAATTTTTGAAAGTTTCTTGTTTCTTTTTCCACTTTGTTCTCTTCGCATTTTATTTTCATGTTTTTATTAACCTATCTTCAATATCGCTGATACTTTCCTTAACTGTGACCAAATGTACTTTGAGGCCATAGTCGTCATCCTTCATTTCTGCTATAGAGTGTTTGGTTTCTAGAACTTCTTTCTTACAGGTTCTATTTCCCCTTCTGTTCTTGCATATTTCTGTCTTTTACCCATTAGTATTCTTGGCATGTTATTCACAGTTATATTAAATTTTTTGTCTGATAATTCCGACATCTTTGTCCAGTATATGATTCTGGCTCTTAGGCTTGCTTTGTCTTATGCTTGTTTTAGATTGTGTTTTTGGCATATCTTATAAATTTTTTCTTGAAAGCTGCATTGTGTTATATCTGACAGTAGCAAGTGATAAGTAAGTAGATTTTCAGTAAGAGGATTTAGATTAATCTGGCTAGGAGTGGGCTATGTTTAATGTTTACAGTAGCTTTAAATTACTCTAGTTTCTTTGCTTTAGTCTCTTCTTTTGGCTTGGGGTTTCACTAAGAACTTCTCCTCAGAGTCTATATCTTGCAGCTCTTCTTCTATAGCCCATTGTTTCTCTACTGAGCCTTGTTGTTGTAGTTATAAAGTAAGGGGAAGGAATAATTTTCTATAATCTTAATTTTACATCTCAGACATTTTGTAATCTTCTCCTTTTCCCACAGGTAACCATAAATTTGTTTTCTACATCTGTGACTCTTTATGTGGAATCTTAAATTTGTTATCTTAATATAAGTACTTATTCAAAAGGTAATGTAAATATGAAAATTTTTGAGAATTATATATTTATATAAAGCATATTAAATTCTCTAAAAGTAAGGATGAATGTAAAGCTTTTATTTGTCATTAAATAGGAAAAATCTGATTGTTGAGCATACTTAATTACTTGGAACTTAAAGTAATATTTAGGAGTGGACCATAATTGTAGCAAATACAATTTTAGATGTCATTTGCATTAATTGAGCTATTTACATTTTAATTATTTCTATAATAGTAATTAAATAGGTCTTACTTTTCTGCCAATGCATTATTTTCATATGGGATTTCTTTCCAAATAAATCCTCTGAGGTATTTATTTGCACATGCTTCACAGTGGGAAGTATTCAAATGCATACTGACATTATGAATACACATTTTTTAATTCAAATGCAATATTCAGTTAATTTTTTTAAAGTATCACTGAAAGCAGAAGGTGTGCAAATTGCCTCTCAACGTTTTAGTAAAAAATGCAAAGTACTGAAGAGCATTCATAGGTAAACAATGTGTAACTCTGTAAGTCAATATTCCATATCTGTTTGTGGAAATCCTGCCAAATCAATGCAGTATATAATGTTAAAAGTTTATATTTGTACTTCATAGAAGGCGGTCTGTATACTTGTTCATATGGAAAGACTATATGAAGTTATATATTTCTACTTTTATATTTTAATAATTTATTTGATTGCAACTATTATTTTATATTTTTTGAAAGAATATAAAAAATAGAAAATGCAGGAATCATTTTATTAATATATTGAAGTGTGTGTGTGTTGTAAAGGAGTACAGAAGGAAATATACAGGAGGGGTCTTTATGTTTAATAGATTAGTACTTTATAACAGAGTACCAAATATACTATGTAAGTTTACACTGTAAGAAACTAGCTTTTCATATAATAATATCTTGATCTGGTTTTATAACTTGAAGAAATATGGTTATAAGTCCCTTGCAGGAATGTATCAAAATATTTATTTCTGATTTAAATATTAGTCTCATATTTCAACCAGTTTAGTCTTAAGAAATGATGAAATACAGATTCAAAAAGTCTATAAAATCTAATGACATAATGTAAAATCATATTTTGAAACTACATTGTGTTCCATTATATGTGCATATACATTTATATTTGTTTATATTTATATCACTGGTTCTTGTGGATAAGATTTTCCAACTTGGTTTTATTAAAAATAAAATTATACAAATAAAAACAATAAAATAGAAATAGAATAGTAGTTGAAAATAACATTAAAACATAACAGAAAACATATACTAATAAGATACTTTCAAAGAAACAAATGATTGTTTCTTTGATTATTTGTTGAAGTATTTTTGTCACAAAAATTATTCAATGGTAAAGAAATATTGAATATTCTGTTTGTATTACTGAAATTGCAAAAAATATGTAGTAGAAGATTTTTAAAATAACAGTGTATATGCATCTACATTAAATATGTAAAAATGTTGAAAAGAAGAGAAGCTAAAGGCAAAGGAGAAAAGGAAAGATATACCCATCTGAATCCAGAGTTCCAAAGAATAGCAAGGAGAGATAATAAAGCCTTCCTCAGTGATCAATGCGAAAAAGAGAAGAAAGCAATAGAATGGGAAAGACTAGAGATCTCTTCAAGAAAATTAGAGACACCAAGGGAAAATTTCAGGCAAAGAAGGACACAATTAAGGACAGAAATGGTTTGGACCTAACAGAAGCAGAAGATATTAAAGAGGTGGCAAAAATACACAGAACTATACAAAAAAGATCTTTATGACCCAGATAACCACGATGATGTGATCACTCACCTAGAGCCAGACATCCTGGAATGCGAAGTCAAGTGGGCCTTAGGAAGCATCACTACAAACAAAGCTAGTGGAAGTGATGGAATTCCAGCTGAGCTATTTTAAATCCTAAGAGATGATGCTGTGAATGTGCTACACGCAATATGCCAGTAAATCTGGAAAACTCAGCAGTGGCCACAGAACTGGAAAAGGTCACTTATCACTCCAATCCCAAAGAAAGGCAATGCCAAAGAATGTTCAAACTACCACACAATTGCATTCATCTCACTCACTAGCATAGTAATGTTCAAAATTCTCCAAGACAAGCTTCAACAGTATGTCAATTGTGAACTTCCAGATGTTCAAGTTGAATTTAGAAAAGGCAGAGAAACAAAAGATCAAATTGCCAACATCTGTTGGATCATTAAAAAAGTAAGGGAGTTCCAGAAAAACATCCTCATTTGCTTTGTTGACTACAGCAAAGCCTTTGATGGTGTGGATCACAACAAACTGTGGAAAATTCTTCAAGAGATGGGAATACCAGACCACCTGACCTGCCTCTTGAGAAATCTGTATGCAGGTCAAGAAGCAACAGTTAGAACTGGACATGGAACAACAGACTGGTTCTACATCAGGAAAGTAGAATGTCAAGGCTGTATATTGTCACCCTGCTTATTAAATTATATGCAGAGTACATCATGCAAAATGTTGGGCTGGATGAAGCACAAGCTGGAATCAAGATTGCCAGGAGAAATATCAATAACCTCAAATATGCAGATGACACCATCCTTACGGCAGGAAGCGAAGAACTAAAGAGCCTCTTGATGACAGTGAAAGAGGAGAGTGAAAAAGTTGGCTGAAAGCTCAACATTCAGAAAACTAAGATCATGGCATCTGGTCCCATCACTTCATGGGAAATAGATGGGGAAACAATGGAAACAATGTCAGACTTTATTTTTGGGGGCTCCAAAATCACTGCAGATGGTGACTGCAGCCATGAAATTAAGACACTTGCTCCTGGATGGAAAGCTATGACCAACCTAGATAGCATATTCAAAAGCAGAGACATTTCTTTGCCAACAAAGATTCATCTAGTCAGTTATGTTTTTTTCAGCCATCATGTATGGATGTGAGAGTTGGCATATAAAGAAAGCTGAGAGCCAAAGAACTGATGCTTTAGAACTGTGCTGTGGAAGAAGACTCTTGAGAGTCCCTTGGACTACAAGGAGATCCAACTAGTCCATCCTAAATGAAATCAGTCCTGAGTATTCATTGGAAGGATTGATGTTGAAGCTGAAACTCCAATACTTTGGCCACCTGATGCGAAGAACTGACTCACTGGAAAAGACCCTGATGCTGGGAAAGATTGAAGGTGGGAGAAGGGGACAACAGAGGATGAGATGTCTGGATGGCATCACCAACTTGATGGGCATGCGTTTGAGTAAGCCCCAGGAGTTGGTGATGTGCAGGGAATCCTGGCATGCTGCAACCCATGGGTTCACAAAGAGTCGGACACAACTGAACGACTTAACTGAACTGAAATTACATATAGTGTAGAAAAACGTAAGTGTCCAACACTTACCAAGAGAATGTGAAAAATTTAAGAAAGCTTTATATAAATTGTATTCAATTGAAAAACAATATCAAAAATTCAGATACTTCACTACAAAGCACCAGGTCAAAGTTAAGAAAAATACTTTTCTTAATTCATCAAGAAACAAATAATTCTAAGCAAATGTAAAATTTTCTTCAATTAAAAAATAATGGAAACTTTTTCTCGATCATATAATAACTTGAAAGAATAATAAAACTATATATAAATACTATGTGTATCTACATGTGTAAAGTGTTAATAAGAAATGATTAATCTGCTTTAGAATTACATTTATTTATATACCAAAACTGGTATACTGATATATTAATTAATTCTGAAGCAGTAGTTTATAAGATGGAGAAGGAAATGGCAACCCACTGCAGTGTTCTTGCCTGGAGAATCCCAGGGACGGGGGAGCCTGGTGGGCTGCCGTCTATGGAGTCGCACAGAGTCGGACACGACTGAAGCGACTTAGCAGCAGCAGCAGCAGCAGCAGTGTATAAGAACTTATACACAGTAGTGTATAAGAACTTAAAAAAAAAATCTTCCAGTTAATATTTTTTTCAGAAAGTCTTTAAATTTACAAGTTTTTCTGTATCTTGAGTTACTCTGAACTCAATTACACATTTTGATTTTTAAGGTTTTTGCTGTGTTCTCATTACCATCAATATGACTTTTAAAATCACACAGATACTGTAAATCAAATGAGGAAAATATCAAGCAAAAAATTTGATGACATCAGGGACTTTAACATTGTTTAATCCTTAAACATAATGAGGAAGTAGATATTATTAGAGCAGCTTTGATTCCAGCTCTCTACAAATTAGGCAGAGATATCAAAAGAGAAGCTTCATTCCCTATTGAGACATATCTAAGCATTAACAGAAAGAGAACAATAATAATATAAAAAGATGAATACTTTCTGCTTGATATCAAAAGTTGAACTACTATATTAGTTCCATTTATGTAGGTTTTTATAAAAGCAATGACATTTTTATTTATCTGTGCTTTCATGGACTTTGTTGATGAAATTCCATCTTGATGGAACAATAGATGTAATTATTTTTTAGTAAGATTTCAATAATGATAAGAACAATATGTAACATTTATTGGCATATCATTTACTATCATTTTTTGTTGTTGTTGAATTAGATATTAGGAACTTAAAATAATGAACTCTTTTTTGTTGAAGTGGTACCAAAATTTATATTATTTTATATATTTTACCATTCTGTTTTCATGAATTCCCCAATTTTGCTGTTTAAAAAGTGAAAATATGTTGTTCTATTTTTTCCTTTTGCTTGATAACTATTTTACATTGTTATATTTAGCAGAAACCTCTATACTCCAAATATATTTGTACATTCCTTTAGAAATTGAATTGAATTTTTATAAGAGCAGAAAGATATTCGTTCCTCAGAGATTAACAACTTCTGATCTTTTTATCATATAGGCTATCAAGCAGTACTCTCTGGTGGTCATTCTAGCCTTACTCTTTAACTACTTACATTTCAGTTCAGTTCAGTCACACAGTCGTGTCTGACTCTTTGCAGCCCCATGAACTGCAGCACATCTGGCCTCCCTGTCCACCACCAACTCCCAGAGTCCACCCAAATCCATGACCATTGAGTTGGTGATGCCATCCAACCATATCATCCTCTTTCGTCTCCTTCTTCTCCTGCCCTCAATCTTTCCCAGCATGAGGCTCTTTTCAAATGAGTCAGCTTTTTGCAACAGGTGGCCAAAGTATTGGAGTTTCAGCTTCAACATCAACCCTTCCAATGAACACCCAGAACTGATCTCCTTGAGGATGGACTGGTTGGATCTCCTTGCAGTCCAAGGGACTCTCAAGAGACTTCTCCAACACCACAGTTCAAAACCATCAATTCTTCTGCGCTCAGCTTTCTTTATAGTCCAACTCTCACATCCATACATGACCACTGGAAAAACCATAGCCTTGACTGGACGGAACTTTGTTGACAAAGTAATGTCTCCGTTGTTTAATATGCTATCTAGGTTGGTCATCACTTTCCTTCCAAGGTGTAAGTGTCTTTTAATTTCATGGCTGCAATCACCATCTACAGTGATTTTAGAACCCAGAAAATAAAGTCAGCCACTGTTTCCATTGTTTTCCCAACTATTTGCCATGAAGTGATGAGATGCCATGATCTTCGTTTTCTGAATGTTGAGCTTCTAGCCAACTTTTTCACTCTCCTCTTTCATTGTCATCAAGAGGCTTTTTATTTCCTCTTCACTTTCTGTCATAAGGGTGGTGTCATCTGCATATCTGAGGTTATTGATATTTCTCCCGGCAATCTTGATTCCAGCTTGTGCTTCATCCAGCCCAGCATTTCTCATGATGTACTCTGCATGGAAGTTAAATAAGCAGGGTGACAATATATAGCCTTGACATACTCCTTTTCCTATTTGGAACCAGTCTGTTCCATGTCCAGTTCTAACTGTTGCTTCCTGACCTGCATATAGGTTTCTCAAGAGGCAGGTCAGGTGGTCTGGTATTCCCATCTCTTGAAGAATTTTCCACAGTTTGTTGTGATCCACACCATCAAAGGCTTTGGCATAGTCAATAAGCAGAAATGGATGTTTGTCTGGAACTCTCCTGCTTTTTCGATGATCCACTGAATGTTGGCAATTTGATCTCTGGCTCCTCTGCCTTTTCTAAAGCCAGCTTGAACATCTGGAAATTCATGGTTCACATATTGCTGAAGCCTGGCTTGGAGAATTTTGAGCATTACTTTACTAACGTGTGAGATGAGTGCAATTGTGTGGTAGTTTGAGCATTCTTTGGCATTGCCTTTCTTTGGGATTGAAATGAAGGTAAAAGTCAGATTATGGCTTCCCCAGTGTTTCAGATAGTAATAAATCTACCTGCAGTCCAAGAGACCTGGATTTCATCCCTGGCTTGGGAAAATCCCCTGGAGAATACTCCAGTATTCTTGCCTGGAAAATCCCATGAACAGAGGAGCCTGTTGGGCCACAGTCCATGGAGTTGCAAAGGGTCAGACATTATTGAGAGACTAAGCATTATGATGATGAAAAGCCAGATTAGTTAGGATTTTAAAATGGAGAGTAAACAGAAGATGCTTTGAGATGGGTAGATTTCACTGCTTGCATGTTTGTTTCTATTTATCTGCTTCCATATCTTTGAACTTTTATAGTGTTCTAATTTAGTAACATTTTGTGTTATTACCATGAGAGACTAAAGGAAAATTTGTTCACTGGTATTGGTGTTGGGAGCACAGAGATTTGCTTGCTTTTGGCTGCTACTGCTTTCCTGGCAGATAAATGAAAATAAGTTCAACTTTGATATATGGCATAGACTCACATATTTAATACCTCATAATTACAATACACAGTCATATTATAGCTCCAATTATCTTTTTTTTTTTTGCCAGTTGGAATGAGAAAGTAGTCTCTCAAATCTCTTTTGTTATCTGCTATATATAATACATATTTCACTTTATTTAGTGATGACATAAAATGTTCCATACAGTGCTTTTTCTTTTGAAAAAGAGTTCAATATCTACTATAAGACTATACAAAATATTAGTTTATTAAAATATATAAGAGAATACTAGGCTTCCATTTGAGTCTATAGGGGAAAACAATTTTTTATCCTACAAACTGACAAAATAATCTAACTCTTAACCAAATAGCATCATGATTTATTTTTGCTTCTTTCTGTAGTATTTTATTTTTCTGTTGATTCCCTCTTAATATTAAAGCAAATATCATATATGTGTGACAAATAAGGTATATAATAATATGAAAAATATGACATTACATCCATTTATCAAAACTGCTTTCTCTCTTCAAGCAACACTTGGATTCATTATTAGAAAAGCATACTATTTTCTTTTACATATTATGTAGAATCCAGGTAATATTTAAGACACTTTCTTAAACAGGAACATTTATTATCAGTTCAGTTCATAATTCAGTACAATTGGAAAAAAATGGCACTGTGGAAAAGTGAAAACAGACAATCAGCCTTGCATCTGTGAGAACTTGAGCAGGCAAGGGTTTCCTACTTCTTCCACTGAGACCTCTGCTTTGTATCAGTACAGGATTCTGAGAGTGAGTGGGTTTCCAGTCACTCTCATGAAGGCAGCAAGCTTTTGCTTCTAGCTCTTCCTCAGAGACACTTGCTACAGACTAGATTGTGTCTCCTTAAAATTCACATGATGAAGCCATAACCCCTAACATGATGGTATTTGTAGGTGGGCCTGTGAGAGATAGGTTTAGATGTGATCATGAGAGCAGAGTCCTCAAAATGGGCTTAATGCCCTTCTGGGAAGAAGAGATGCCACAATACCCTCTCTGTCTCTCTTTCTCCTCCCAACCCACCTGGAAGAAAGACCTCGCTAGAACTAGACCATGCCAGCACCCAGGTATCAAGACTTCCAGCCTCCAGAACTCTGAGAAAATACATTTCTATTAACTAAGCCACTGTTTATGGCATTTTGTCTTTTGTTTTAGAAGGATTGTGTGATGCTCATTCTCATGAGCTGGAGTGGAAAAGTTTCTTACTCCCCCACACAGGTTTTGAAGATTTCAGGAAGCATATGAGGTTTGTGCTTGAGTGTCACTGGGAAGGACTTCCACAGAACCATGGTCTTCCCCCCCGCCCTTTTCTTTGAGCATCCAGTGGAGGCCCACTGTAAAGAGCTTGTTGAATATGGACAAACATCACTTGTGCCTAAGGGTACCAGGCATTATAAACTGTCACACTAGACCAGAGATGTTCTTAAAACATCAATGAAATGTGTGCAGGTGTACGCACACATACACATTCATCTTTGTGAGATACAACTCACATACTATAAAATTTACAGTTTAAAATGTAAAATGTAATGTTTTTTAGTATATTCATATGATTATGCAACCACTGCCACTATCCAATTCTAAAACATTGTCATCACTCCATGCTATGGACTAAATTGTGCCTCCCACCCAAATGGATGTGTTGAAGCCCTAATGCCAGTGTGACTGTATTTGGAAATGGGATCTTTGGGAGATAAAGTTTAATGAAGTCAAAAGTGTGAGGATCTAATCTGATGGCAATGTGGTCATTACAAAAAGAAGGGGTACCAGAGATCGCTCCATGCATGTACAGAGATGAGGCCAGGTAATGACACAGTGAGAAGACAACTGTCCTCATAAGTTTCTGTTGTGTAAGCCACCCATTCTGTAGTATTTTGTTATGGCAACAAGAACTAACACATGCCATACGCATACCCTGAACCTATTAGCAATCATTCCCTATTCTCCCTCTGCCCAGTCCCTTGAAGCCATTTAATTTCCAGATTTATCAGTTCTGGAAATTTCATATATGTGAATCATGTAATGCATGGGGTTTGTGTCTGGCTTTCTCACTGAGCATAGTAATTTGAAAATTCATCCAGGTTGTAACATGTATCATAACACTATTACTTTCCATGGCTTAAGAATATGCCATCTTGTTTTCCATTCATCAGATTATGGACATATGGGTGATATCTAAATTTTAAAGATTATTGTAACACTACTATGAATATTCATGTATGAGATTTTGTATGAACACACATTTTCAGTTTTATCAGTATATACTTAGGTTTGGAATTGCTGGATAACTCTGTGTTTAATGTTTTGATGCCCTGCCAAACTGTCTTCCACAGCAGCTGTACTATTTTCCATTCCCACCAGCAATGTATGAAGATTCCAAATTCTGCACATCCTTGCCAAAACTTACTTTTTGTTCATCTTTTTATTATAGCCATCCTAGTAGGTATGAAGTGGTACTCATTGCAGTTTTGGTTTGTATTTCCCTGATGATTAATGACATTGAGCTACTTTTAATGTACTTAGTGGCTATTTGTATATTTTCTTTGGAGAAATGTTTATTCATATTTTTTGCCCCTTTTACTTTGAGTTTTTGATTTTTTACAGTTAAGTCGTAAAGGCTTTTAGTATATTGAGAATAATAGACTTCTATAAGATATATAATTTATAAATAATTTCATTCTCTCTGGCATTATTTTCATATAAATATTACATCTACATATATTATAACTCCTTTCAACATAGCATTTTAATTTTTGATTTATCAAATAATATGTTTTAATAAATAAGAAAACAAAATAATAGTTTATTTTCTTTACTCATAAATTTACCTTTTACCCTTAATCTCTCTCTGTTTATCCCAATTACCATTTAGTGTCATTTTCCTCCAAACTAACTTTTTTTAACCTTTCTTATGCTTAAAATTTGCTGTTGATAACTTTTTTGTTTTCATTTTATCTCAATATATCTTGCCTTGACTTTTGTCATGTAGATTTACTAGACATTGAATATTGCTTGATGGTATTTTTTTACTATAGCACATGGAATACTTTGTTCTATTGTCTTTTGCCTTCGATTGTATCTTTACATACCTTTACATACCGTGTTTTCCTCTTGTTGCTTTCAAGATTTTCTAGCTATCACATTCTACCCTTTCCTCTGAAATGTCTGTGAGTATACATCTTTGTGTTTATTTTTCTTGGGGTATGGCAAGTCCTTGGGTCTGTAAA